>NC_050575.1:89790888-90468771 GCF_011100635.1 Trichosurus vulpecula
CATTTAGTGAGCACTTACTATGGGCTAAGCACGGGGATAAGTGCTGTGAACAAATGCAAGTAGGAAGAAGGACAATTCCTGGCCTCAAGGAGCTTATATTCTTTTTTGGGGGGGGGGGAGAGGAGAAGACAACATATAAAAGAAAACTGAAAGGGAGAGGAAGAAGAGATGATGGAGGGGGTGATATCTGCAGAGGCATGACAGCATGGCTGAAAAAGTACAGAGAGTCAGGAGTGAATCTAGGAAAGCGATGAAGACAAGGCTAGCCTGGGAATCTTCCTTAAAATGAAGGTTTTTGAGGAACTAATCAGAGGGACAAGGCCACAGGGGAGGAGGGTACACGAGAAGTCCATTAGAATGAGATTAGAATGATCTCATTGAGATCAGAGGACCATCTTACCTTTTTGTTTGTATTCCTAGCAGTTAGTGTAGTACTTTGTACGTAGTAAGCACGCATAAATTCTTTTTATAGTCACTTGTCCATCCATCCAATCCATCCATCCATTCATCCATTTAAGGTTATCTCTAGCTCTAATATTTGTGTTTTTATAATATTTTTATTTTTCATTTAGGGAATAAAACAAGCATTTCTATAACATAGTATAATAAAAAAGATGACTGCACACGAAACTGCAAAGGTCAAACAAGAGCAGGACGAGAAAGCTGAGGCCTAAGGTCGTGCTGGTAGTAAAGCAAATCTGGAGAATTCAAAGGGTTTCTGACCTCAAATCTATAGTTCTTTCCACTCCATCCCACATTACTTGATGCTGTTGCATCATTTTCTAGGTGAAGAACTGAGCTTTTGACCACACCCAGTAGTCGCACCATGGCTGGGTCTTGTCAAAATACTATGATGGATTGTCATTAACAGTCTTAATTCTCTGAGTCATGCAGCACTGGTCTTTAGGCTTTCAGTTGTCATAATATTGCTAGGAATGATCATAGGCAAAGAAGACTAATTGCTCCTCGTGTATGTTTGAAATGGCAAGATGTTTTTCAGTTGACTCAAGCTCTTGTGAAGGAGTTGAGCATATACTATGGCATAATGTGGCTGATTTCCCATAAAACTTCATCCCTGAGCGGGAAACCACATTTTCTCTGGATTCAGCATGGAGTAATGGAAAGAATACTGCATGAAACATGTGTTTATTCTGGTGTAACCATTTACTAATCATGTAGCCTTCAGCAAGCCATGTCTCAGCCTTAGTTTTTTCATCTTGAAAGCATCGGATTATAGTGATTTCTAAGGTCCAATCATACTCTGATGTTGTACAGTCTGTGTTCTAATTTCCCTTCCAATTCTGATATTCAGTGTCCTATATTGTAGATTTCCTGCCAACTTTGGTATATCTGTTATAATCCTTCTAAACTCTGACATTCCTTCTCAGTCTTCATTTACTCCTTGGTGAGATCTCCCTAAAACCACAACTCTTATGCTGGAGTTTGGTCTTTGTCCAAACTTAATTTGCAGGGTTATTGTGGCAAAGCATTTTATTTTTTTAATTTTTAATTTATTTATTTTAGTTTTTGACATTCATTCAATAAGCTTTTGAGTTTTTCAGTGTTCTCCCCCTTTCCACCTCCCCAAGACAGTATGCAATCTGATTATAGGCTCTACATATATACTATATTAAACACATTTTACATAGTCATGTAAAGAAGTATTGAACCAATGGGAGGAACCATGAGAAAGAAGAAACAAAACAAAACAACCAAGGATAAAAGAGATCAAATAGTATGATTCAATCTCCATTCAGACTCCATAGTTCTTTCTCTGGATATAGACAGCATTTTCCACCATGAGTCTTTTGGAGTTGTCTTAGATCCTTGCATTTCTGGGAAGAGCCAAGTCTGTGAAAGTTAGTTAGTCATTGCACAATGTGGCTATTACTGCGTACAATGTTCTTCTGGTTCTGCTCACTTCAGTCAGCATCAGTTCATAGAAATCTTTCCCAAAGTATGTTATATACCAAAATTCAATTCAGCATTTTAAAAACACTTTCTATGGGTAAGACACTGGCCTAAGAGCTGGGGATTCAAAGATAACAATGAAAAAAGTCCTTATGCTCAAAGAACTTACATTCTACTAAAGGGCTGAGGCATAGGAAGCAGTGAGGTGCAGCTGAGTGAGTGGTGAATTTGGGCTCACAAGATACATTTTATTATTCTGCTTCTGCCATTAAATATCTATGTAACTGTGGGCAAGTATGAGGCAGAGGAATACCGTGGAAAGGTCCTGGTTTGAAGGCAGAAGACCTGTGATATAATCCTTCTTCTGCCACTGACTGCTTACTTTTGTGAGTTTAGATAAGTCACTTTATAATTCTGGGTCTCGATTTCCTCATCTGTAAAATGAGACTGTTGAAAAAGATAGCTTCTAGGGTGCTTTCCAGCTTTAGCTCTATGCTTTAATGTACACAGATAAGTATATAGATAAAAGATAACTTGAGGGATATATTAATACCTTGGTCCAGAGGGTTGGGGGAGGTGTCACAGTAGAGTTTGTACTTGAAATGAGCCTAGAAAAAAAGATAAGAATTTTGATAAGTTGAGATGAGGAGTGATTGTACTACAGGCATAGAGAATATCTTGTGCAAGTATAAAGAAGTAAAAGACAGAATGCTGAGTTCAGAAGACAGCCTGTCTTCCAATTTGTTTGGGATATCAAGTGTGTAAAGGGAAGTAATGTAGAATAAAATTGGAAGGGTAGATTGGAGCTGAAAGTGGAGAACCTTAAATAAGAGGCTAATGAGTTTGTGTGGAGGTGGCTAGGTTGTGTCATGGATAGAGCATTGGGCTTGAAAACTTACTAATTGTGGGATCTTGGACAAGTCATTTATACCTCAGTTTCCTCAGCAGTAATGGGGGGCAATAACAACACCTAATTCCCAGGGTTGCCGTGAATCTCAAATGAGATAATCTAAATCATGTGTATGTATGTATACATACATACATACATACATACGTGTATATATATATATATTTATGTCTTCCTCCTTCCCACTGCCCCACCTTCCACATTGAGAAGGCAAGCAATTTGGTTTAATTATACATGTTAGGCCAGATAAAATGTATTTCCATATTACCCATGTTGCAAAAGAAAAGAGAAATAAAATAAAACAATAAAAATAAAGTTGCTTTTTTAATGCTTCATTCTGCATTTAGAGTTCATCAGTTCTCTCTCTGGATGTGGATAGCATTTTTTATTGTGGGTCTTTTGGAACTGTTATAAATTGTTGTCTTGATCACAGTAATTAAGTCTTTCCCAGTTGATAATCATTATAGTATTAATGTTACTGTGTATGAGGTTCTCCTGGCTCTGCTCACTTCACTTTATTTTATTTTTTGTCAGTTATAAGTAAAAACAATTTAAACATTCTTATTTTTAAATTGAGTTCTGAATTCTATTCTTCTCTCCATTCCCTCACCCCTCCTTGAGAAGGCAAGGAACTTGCTATAGATTATATATGTACAGTCATGCAAAATATATTTCCATATTAGCCATGTTGCAAAAGAAAATAGACAAAACAAACCCTAAGAAAAATCAAGTTTTAAAAAAGTATGCTTTGATCTGCATTCAGATTCCATCAGTTCTTTCAGTGCAGGTAGATAGCATTTTTCATGATTCATTTTCATGATTCATGATTTTTCATCATAAGTCCTTTGGAATTGTCCTGTGTCAGTGTATTGCAGAGAATAGGTAAGTTATTCACAGTTGATCATCATATAATATTGCTGTTACTATGTACACTGTTCTTCTGTTTCTGCTCACTTCACTTTGCATCAGTTCATATAGGTCTTCCCAGGTTTTTCTGAAACCATTCTGCTTGTGATTTCTTAGAGAACAATAATATTCCATCACAATCATATGCCACAACATGTTCAGCCAGTCCCTAATTGATGGGCATCCCCTTGATTTCTGATTCTTTGCCACCACAAAAAGAGCCCCTATAAATATTTTTTGTACATATAGGCCCTTTTCCTTTTTCTATGATCTCTTTGGGATACAGACCTGGTAGTAATATTGCTGGGTCAAATGGTGTGTGCAATTTCACAGCCCTTTGAGCATAGCTCCAAATTGTACTTCAGAATGGTTAGATCAGTTCACAATTCTACCAACAGTGCATTAGTGTCCCAATTTTTTGACATCCCTTCTAGCATTTCTCATTTTCCTTTTGTGTCTGTTAGCTAATCTGATAGCTATGAGGTGGTATATTAGAGATGTTTTAATTTGTATTTCTCTAATCAGTAGTGATTTAGAGCATTTTTTCATGTGAATATTGAGAGCTTTGATTTCTTCTTCTGAAAACTACCTGCTCATAGCCTTTGACCACTTACTAATGAGGGAACAGCTCTTATTTTCATAATTTTGGCTTGGTTCCTAACTTATTTGAGAAAGGAAGCCTTTGTCAGAGAAACTTGCTGCAAAAATTTAAAATAATATTTTAAAAAAACTTAGCATGGTGCCTGGAGCATAGTGGGAGCTTAATAAATGCTTGTTTCCTTCCCTTTTAATAGAGAGTCAATAAAGATACTGAGCGGAGGAAGAATATACCTCAGGGAAAATTGTTTTGTTAGCTATGTGAAGGATGATTTGGAGAGGGGAGAGACTGGAGCCTGGGAAACCAATTAGAAGGATACTAAAGTACAGCGGTCCAAGAAAATGGTGAAGATGACCTTCTATCATGGCCATTTGATTGGAGAGGAGAATAATGTGGGAGATGTGTGTATAATCCAAAGAATTTGGCAGATGACTGGATATGGGTAGTGAAGAAGAGGGAACTAGAGGATGGTTGGTTCTGAGGTTATAGATCTGTCCTAGTAGTTTTTTTTTTAAATAGAAATATGGAAGGTTGGAGGAGGGAAGGGTTAATGGAGAAGATATGCATTCTTCTTTGGACACATTAGATATCAATGAGATATTTAGGTGAAGATGTCCATCAAGTACTAAGAAAGGTGGGAGGTATGGAATTGATGTTCAGGAGAAAGATTCAGTCTGGATAGATAAATTAGGAAGCTTTTTATATTGGAATGATACTTAAAACCAAGAGAACTTGAGTTTACCAATAAAGCTCATGGTGGGGGGAAGATTCTAGGCCAAAGTCTTGAGGGTAGTATTGATTGTTGGGATGGGAGATGGTTGGAGACACAGTGGCAGAGATGTCCTCTAAAGAGATCTTTGATAACCTTTGAGAGAGCAGTTTCAGTAGTGTGGAGTGAGGCTATACATTGAGCCAGACAGAATTGAGAAGTAAGTGGGTGCAATGGAAATATGAGTTTTATTGTTAGCATTACTTGCAATTCCACAGGGGGCTGGCTGTGTGTTATATAAGGATGGAGGAATTGAGAATGTTTAGTCTAGAGAAGGGAAGACAAGGGAGCAACATGATAGCTGTCTTTTAGTATTAGGATTGTCATGTGGAATAAGAATACTGCTTGTTCTACTTTACCCTAGAGACTAAAACTAGGACCAGTGTGTAGAGATTAAAGAAGGATTTCAGCCCGATACATGTGTTAGAAAAAATCCACCCATTCCGGACACTCAGCTATCCCAAGGTGGAATAGATGACCTCTTATTGGAAATGTTGTAGAGGAATTCCAGTGTAGGCATGAGTCAGGCTAGAGGCCCTCTGAGGTGCCCTCTCACACTTGGAATCTGTGCTTCTGTGTTGTGCTATAATAACTGTACCTATTTGGCAGGGTTGTGGTGTGGATCAAATGAGATGACAGATGGGAAGGATTTTGCATACTTTAAAGTGCTATATAAATGCTAGCTAGTGATTATCATTGGGCAAGGCAAATGTCCTTGCCCATGGCCTGGCTTTCTCCTCTATAATCGGAAGTGAGACAAATTATATTGAAATGCAGTCATCAAAATATTAGAAAAAAAAGAAAGTTCACAGAACAAAGGTTAAGAATCCCTGTTCTAATTGAAAAAAAAGTACTCCTGATATATGACGTCTACAATTCTTTCACCTCTTTCATTTCTGAATCCCAAAGTACATTATACACATGAAACACATGCATGAATAATATAGACACATGTGCATGCACAATTATATGCATACATAACACAATATGTACATATATACACAAATAGACATGTAAGTATGTATACAAACCCACACATACATGACACATATATGTACAATACATACATGTACACATGTGAACACAAGGTTATGGTTATAATAATGCATATACAATATAATATACATGCATGTGTATATATGTATTGTATATATGTATGTGTATGTGTGTGAACAATATACACACAAATATGTATATCTTATATATATACAAAGATGTATGTATGTACACACATACACATTTATATATACTAAATATAATCCACATATACATATACAAATATGTGTATATACATATATATGTAGATGTATGTGTGTGTGTGTGTGTGTGTGTGTGTGTGTGTGTGTATACACAAACCCAACCTTCCCTCAGTCCACCTTCACATTGAATTCACTGAGGTAACTTACATACTTTCTCCGGTCCTATAAAATTCGTGCCCAGGCGTCAACTCCATTGTGTCACAGAAGAGATCTAGAGCCACTTTGCCAGTGGTTTCCTGGAGACCAGAATTCAGGTCCCAGTGTTGCTGCTTAGTGGCTGTGTGAGTCAGGAAAGTTACTTCCTCTTTCCAGACTTTACTTTTATCCTTTATCATGTGAAGGGGATACTTGCTCTAAGCCTCCAGGTGGGAAGGTGGACAGTCAGTAGCAAGAAGCCACTTGAAACTACCGCTACTCTCTCTTTCCCCACATGGAGAAATATGGTAGTTATCACCTTCTCTTCCCTCCAGAAAAGAAAGACTATGAATTTTCTTGTTGGCCTCCTTCCTGTTACACTCAGTTCTAGCTCAGCAGTCAGAAAAGGTCATAGATACCTGCGACATGCCCTGGAGAGGAGAGCAAGTCTCTTCTGGCATACATCATCATTTTCTAGAAATAGGTTTACCAAACTTCTTCATGTTGTCTGGTAAGAGGCTCTGAGTCCTGGTTTCCTATTGGTCAGTTGCCTGTTATATCTCAGAGGTCCTTTTCAGGCCCAGATCCTTTGATGGTATAATCCTGGAGCTTTGATTAATGTGCATCCTCTTCTTATGCTCAGCTGAACCACAAAAATTAGGACAGGATTTTGATAGCAGTGATTATATTCGTATAGTTGAGTAAACCCAAGGAACTTTTCATGATCTAAACAAATGCATGGGGGGTACTTTCTTGGAGGAGAACTTTTAAAACTATATTTTGCTAATGCTTTTTGTTTTGGATAATCAAGAAACAATGAATACAGCAGGAACTTGTATCTTTTACATTTAGTTATGTATGGGAAATCTGCCTGCTCCCAAAGCATATTTTCTTTTTTTTTTTCTTTTAAATGTTTTTTTGGTCATTATTTATTTATTTAATATTTTTAGTTTTCAGCATTAATTTTCACAAGAGTTTGAATTACAATTTTTCTCCCCATTGCTACCCTTCCCCACTCCAAGATGGCATATATTCTGATTGCCCTGTTCCCCAGTCAACCCTCCCTTCTGTCACCCCACTCTTCCTCACCCCCTTTTCCCTTGCTTTCTTGTAGGGCAAGATAGATTTTATGCCCCATTGCCTGTATATCTTATTTCCTAGTTGCATGCAAAAACTTTTTAAACATCTGCTTTTAAAACTTTGAGTTCCAAATTCTCTCCCCTCTTCCCTCCCCACCCACCCTGTCTAAGAAGGCAAGCAATTCAACATAGGCCACATGTTTATCACTATGCAAAACCCTTCTACAATACTCATGTTGTGAAAGACTAACTATATTTTGCTCCTTCCTATCCCATCCCCTTTTATCCAATCTTCTCCCTTGACCCTGTCCCTTTTCAAAAGTGTTTGCTTTTGATTACCTCCTCCCTGTATCTGCCCTTCCTTCTATTATCCCCCCTTTTTTATCTCCTTACTCCTTCTTTCCTGTGGGGTAAGATACTCAATTGAGTGTGTATGTTATTCCCTCCTCAGGTTAAATCCGATAATTTACCCCATTCTATCTCTCCCTTTCTCCCTCTCTCAATATATTCCTCTCTCATCCCTTAATTTGATTTTATTTTTTTAGATATCATCCCTTCATATTCAACTCATCCTGTCCCCTCTGTCTATGTATAAATGTATATTCCCTTCAGCTACCCCAATACTGAGGTCTCATGAATTATACACAACGTCGTTCCATGTAGGAATGTAAACAAAACAGTTCAACTTTAGTAAGTCCCTTATTATTTCTCTTTCTTGTTTACCTTTTCATGCTTCTCTTGATTCTTGTGTTTGAAAGTCAAATTTTCTATTCAACTCTGGTCTTTTCACTGAGAAAGCTTGAAAGTTCTCTATTTTATTGAAAATCCATATTTTGCCTTGGAGCATTATACTCAATTTTGCTGGGTAGGTGATTCTTAGTTTTGATCCTAGATCCATTGACCTCTGGAATATCATATTCCGAGCCCTTTGATCCCTTAATGTAGAAGCTGCTAATCTTGTATTATTCTGATTGTGTTTCCACAACACTCAAATTGTTTCTTTCTGACTGCTTGCAGTATTTTCTCCTTGATCTGGGAGCTCTGGAATTTGGCAACAACATTCCTAGGAATTTTCTTTTGGGGATCTTTTTCAGTTGGATTCTTTCAATTTCTATTTTACCCTCTGGCTCTAGAATGTCAGGGCAGTTCTCCTTGATAATTTCTTGAAAGATGATTTCTAGGCTCTTTTTTTGATCATGGCTTTCAGGTAGTCCAATAATTTTAAAATTATCTCTCCTGGATCTATTTTCCAGGTCAGTGGTTTTTCCAATGAGATATTTCACGTTGTCTTCCGCTTTTTCATTCCTTGGTTCTGTCCTTTAATATGTTGATTTCTCATAAAGTCACTAGCTTCCACTTGCTGCAGTCTAATTTTTAAGGTAGTATTTTCTTCAGTGGTCCGTTGGACCTCCTTTTCCATTTGGCTAATTCTGTCTTTCAAAGCATTCTTCTCCTCATTGGCTTTTTGGAGCTCTTTTGCCATTTGAGTTAGTCTATTTTTTAAGGAGTTATTTTCTTCAGTATTTTTTGGGTCTCCTTTAGCAAGTCATTGACTTGTTTTTCATGATTTTCTCTCATCACTCTCATTTATCTTGCCAATTTTTCTTCTACTTCTCTAACTTGCTTTTCCAAATCCTTTCTGAGCTCTTCCATAGCCTGAGACCAGTTCATGTTTTTCTTGGAGGCTTTTGATGTAGGCTCTTTGACTTTGTTGACTTCTTCTGGCTGTATGTTTTGGTCTTCTTTGTCACCCAAGAAAGAATCCAAAGTCTGAGTCTGAATCTGAGTCGATTTTCGCTGCCTGGCCATGTTCCCAGCCACTACTTGACCCTTGAGTTTTTTGTAGGGGTATGACTGCTTATAGAGTAGAGAATACTTTGTCCCAAGTTTGAAGGGCTGCGCTGTTGTTTTCAGAGCTATTTCTACACAGCAACCTCTGCCACACCAGGGGTCCTCCTCCCCCAAGAACCACTGACCCAGACTGTGACTCAGATCTTAAGTAGGCTCTGTACTCCCGCTCTGATCTGCCGCTTAATTCCTCCTACCAAGTGGGCCTGGGGACAGAAGCAACTGCAGCTGTAGTTCTGTCCTCAGAGCTGCCCCCGGGGTGGTGGCTGAACCCTGAACTCCTTTCACTCTGTCCCCACAGCTTTTCCCACTAACCTTCTCTGTTGTCTTTGGTGTTTGCGGTTTGAGGAGTCTGGTAACTGCCACAGCTCACTGATTCAGGGCGCTAGGGCCTGTTCCACTGGGGTCCTGGTCTGGTTGGTCCAGGCGCAGCCCATGCTGGGCTCTGCTCTGCTCTCAGCTGTGATAGATCTTACCCAACGACCATCCAGTCTGTCCTGGGCTGGAGCCCTGCTTCCCTCTGCTATTTTGTGGGTTCTGCAGCTTTAGAATTTTTTCAGAGCCATTTTTTATAGGTTTTTGGATGGGCCTGGGGAGGAGATCATGCAAGTCCCTGCTTTTTAGCTGCCATCTTGGCTCCACCCCCCCGCCCCAGCATATTTTCACCAATATTATCTTTCTATGTATATAAACCAGTCTCAGAAAGATTTTAGAAGGATGAATGAGGAGGAGTGTGGTGGGCGTGAAAGCTGATACAGAATGAAGTGAGCAGAAAGAAAAGAACAATTTCTATGATAACAACATTACAAAGATAAGCATATTTGAAAAGCATAAGTCTGATTAGTGCAATGACTAGCCAACATTCCAGGGGACCATGCTGAAGCACGTAACCTGTCTCCTGACAGAGAGGCCATGAACACAGAGTACAGAATGAGACATATATTTTTGGCCATGGACAATGTGAGAATGTGTTTTCCTTGATTATGCATTTTTTTGTCTTTATTCGTTTTAAATGAAGAGGGTGGAAGGCAGAGAAAATACATGTCCGTTAATTGAAAAAATAAAATAAAATTAAAAACAAAAAAAGAGAAAGCAGGCATATAGATCATTAGTTATTGATAATCTCTTCCATACTTTGTCCTTGTCAGACCTCATCTGGTTTCTTTTGTTCAGTTCAAGGTGTCATAGCTTAAGGCTTTTGATAAACTGAAGAGCATCCAGAGAAGGGCAGCTAAAATGATAAAAGACCTTAAGCCTGTGTCATATGAGTATCTGCTGTAGGAACCAAGGATATTTAGGTTAGAGAAGAGAAGACCAGTGTGGGGAGTGCCAGCTGACTTCAGGTATTTGAAGGGCTGTCATATGGAGGAAGTATTGGGCTTGTTCTGTATGACTCCAGAGGGCAGAGGCAGGAGCAATGCATAGAAGTTAGAGAATGGCCAATTTAGGATTTCTATCAGGAAAAGAAAGTTCTTCAGAAGTAGAGTTATCAAAAGTGGCATAGGCAGCTTCAAGGGGTGGTAGGTTCCTCATCTTATGATGTTTTTAAGCTAAGGCTAGATGACTACTTGTTACATGTTATATTAGATATTCCTTTGGGGTATGGGTTGGATTCGATGGCTCCCTGAGATCTTTCCTTAAACTCAAATTCTGTGACTGGTTTCTTTTCTGTCTTCTCTTTGGGGAAATAATATTGTACAGGATCCCTTCCTTTCTTTTTACTTTTTTTTCTCTTTGAGATCTTGAAAATCGGTCCCTAGTTCTGATTTTTCTGGGTTAGGAGAATAATTTTTTTTTCTTGACCACTAGAGCAATGCCTGGAATGCCTTTAATTATAATCTCCACCAGTGCAAATTCCAACTCCTCTTACACCTTCTTATCCTGTATGGTTCTTGGCCTTGTCTTTTGTAAATCTGCCATCAAAGGTCCACCTAACGTGCCAGAGGCCTTCCTTGATTCTTTAATATATTGTGGGGTTGCAGTGTAGGTCTAGAATTGCATAAGGCAGGCACACAAAATTCAGTGAAACACCCCACTGTTTAAAGCTTCTCTTGCCAATGTTAAGAACCCTGTTGTGAATCAACATTTTCACACATAACTCAAGCCTGTGATCACAAATGAAACATGGCCTTTTGGAGGGCCAATTGAAGCTGAAGCCAACAGGGCTGGAGCCAAACATCACATGCATTGTTTGCAACAAGCAAACACAGGAGGAAGTTCGTTAAATTGTGTGTGCTTCTTCATAATTAAGGGGGAAAAAAAGAGGCCATGGCATGGCATGGCATAGAAAAAGTTCTGGAATTGGAGCTGGGGGATCCTGAATTAAGACCCCAGCTCTACCACTTGATGCATGTGTGATAAAAGCAAAATCACTTCATTTCTCTGAACCCCTATTTGTGAAAGGAGGGTGTTAGGCTAGATAAGCTCTTATGTATCTTCTGGTTTTAAAGTCTATTTATCTGTGCTTTGTGTATTTATCCATCTACACATCTATTTATCCATGTATCTATATCCATCTGTCCATCTATTCATTTGTGTATCTATTCATCCATTTTTATTCACCTATCATCCCTATTCATCCATCCTTTTTTATTTATCTATCTCTATCCATTCACCCATTTTATTTATTCATCTATCTCCATTCATCTATTTTTATTCATCTATTCATTCATTTATTCACATTTGCTTCTTTAGTTAGGAAATGGCCCCCTCCTATGCCTTATCATGCTATTGTTGTGACTGAGTTCTTGAAGACTGGGTTAGTGGAGCAAAAGCTCTAACAGGTCTTATCATGCTAGAAGGCTTCAAGTATAGAATTTGTCTTTCATCTAAGGACCAAACTCACATATAGAGACTCTTGTTACTGGAAGAGAGGTCACCAAGTGATGATTTTTTTCAGTCCCAGGAATTCATGAAACCATCTTCTGCAGCTCTTGGGAGTGATGATTTGTATGGGTTAAGGGAGCATTCACATCAGCTCACATCAGGGAATTGGACGCATGTGAAGGAATGCAACCATTTTTATTTTAGTTCTGTGTAGATGCATTATAGAGAAAATAATCATTTAGGGGATTTAACATTACAAAGATAATTTCCACTAGCCATAAGAAAATGCAAACCTGGAATGTCCCCTCTCTCCTTCTTCAAGGAATAAATTCTAAACTATCCTTTAAAGATCAGCTAAGGTGCCACCTACTCCCCAAAAACTTTCATGATTCTCCTGGTGTTAAATAACCTTCCCCTAGGATTTCATGTGCCTTTATTTGTATGACCAGTGCTAAGCACAGTAGTGCCTGGTACATAATAAGATCTTAATAAATATTGGTTGATTGAGTGACTTCCTCCCGCCCTCCACATTTTCAATGCCATTGGCAGGCAATATGAGTAGTGTGTTTTGTGTCCTATCCTGCTACTAGAAAACAAACTCCTTGAAATCAGGGAATTTATCTCATCTGAACTCTGTATATCCCCTAACATCACTTACACAGATTAGATGCTTAAATAATCATTTGTTGAATGAATTAATATATTTTCTGTGGAATGCAGATGGATAGACAGACATACACTTCTTCTAGTGACTTAGCTTTCTAATTAAATAGAAGGATTCCTCGACTCTGTTCTATTCAGTTGTTTTTCAGTTGTGTCTGACTTTGCAACTACTTTTGGAGTTTTCTTGGCAAAGATGCTGGAGTGGTTTGCTATTTCCTTCTCCAGCTCATTTCACAGATGGAAAAACTGAGGCAAACAGGGTTAGGTGACTTGGCCAGCATCATATAGCTAGTAAGTGTCTGACTCTGTTCTAGTCCTTTCCAAAATCACAAGAACCATTTCATAATACATCAAAAAGAGTACTGGCTGTAGAGTTGGAAGGCATTGGTTCAAATTCTATCTGGGACGTTCCCCACTTATCTGACCTTGGGCAAGTCACTTAATTTCACTGAGGTTAAGTTTCTTCATCTATGAAATTGAAGGGTTTGAACTAAAAGACTTCTAAGGTCTCTCCCAGCTCCCTTGGTTTTGCCAGGCAAATAGTAATGGCTACCACCAATAAGGGGGCCATATGTTGTTCCTACAAGTCTCTCCATAGACTGCAGCCAGTTAGAATGCCATGTTTCTTTGTTGGATCAAGGTTTTACCTATTACACTTTATATCTCAATGGGGAAAAGATATAACACATACCAGTGAAATCAAGGGTGTGATTAATTCACCTCTTCTGGCTCCACTTTCTATTGTAGTATTGATAAGCATCAGTCAGGGGGGTCTGTAGGTTAACTCTAGAGAGCTTTGAATTTCTCCTGTTGTTCACATCAGAGCCACCAACACATCTTGATCTTATTTAAAGCCCTAGCCTGGAACTTCGTGCCATTCAAAACACAGCAAGCCATTTTCCATGGGCTGGGGGCCATAAGGGCTTGTTAGATTGGCATTTTTAATAAATCTGGAGGGTAACTACAACATTGGAGGACTGTGCACTCCAGACAAACCGCTATGTACGTCACCTAGCCTCTGCCCTCCTCCCCCCTTCCCTCTTACTCACACATGCCCTTCAGGCTTTGGGTTATGATGTTTATTTTGGAGTTTCCACAGTGTTTTGTGTTCATCAATTCTTTACCTTTTAAAACACACGCAGAGACAGACGCAGAAAAATGCCAAGCATTATGCCCTGGAACAAAACCCTCTGTGCTCAGATACTTTGGGTCAGGAATTTTTTTTCCAAATTTTAACATTTTTATTTAAAGTTTTGAGTTGCAAATTCTATCCTCTTCCTCTACTCCCCACTCCCTGAGACAGTAAGCAATCAATATAGGCTATACATGTGCAATTATGTAAAACGTTTCCATATTAATCATTTTGTTCAAGAAGACTCAAAAGAAGAAAGAATGTGAAAAATAGCATATTTCAGTCTGTATTCAATAAATATAAGTTCGTTCTCTGGAGGTGGATAGTATGCTTTATCATTAGTCCTTTGGGATCATCTTAGATCATTGCACTGCTGAGAATAGCTAAGTCATACATAGTTAGTTCTTCATCAAACAATATTGCTGTTCTTGTGTACAACATTCTCCTTATTCTGTCCACTTCACTATGTATCATTTCATGTAGGTCTTTCCAGGTTTTTCTAAAATCATCCTGCTTCTCATTTCATATAGCACAATAATATTCCATTCCAATCATATATCATAGCTTGTTTTAGCCATTCCTCAATTGATGGGCATTCCTTTAGGTCAGGAATTATTAAACGGTGTTTTCTCATTCCCCCGTGTCCAAGTGCCTAGTTCAGTGGTAGACACATAGGGAATACCTGATATCTAATACTTGCATGACCCTGAGTAAATTAATTCACCTCTTGGGCCTCAGTTTCCTCACACACAAAATGAGGAGGTTGGACCAGATCATGGGCTAACCATCTATGGCTATTGGTTAAATACAGAAGAAATCATTCTGAGTATGGGCCATACAAAAAAGGGTCGTGGGCCGGATGTGTCCCACAGGCCATAGTTTGTCAACCTTTATGCTCAGGTAACTTTTTATTTTAAACCTGCCATCCTATGAGATATGATCCCCCAAGTTCTGTGTCTCCATCTAGAAAACTAGGACATGGGACTAGATGACCTCTAAGGTCACTTTCAACCCTAGATTCAATGAGTTGCTTTCACCTCATGATGTATTTCATAAGCACTTGGTAAAGTGATTGGAATTTCCCAATTTTATAGAAGCACTTCTGTATTTTTTGCTTGGGATAAAATTTCTTAGGGTTAATTTTTTTGTTGTTCAGTTGTTTTTCAGTTGGGTCCAACTCTTTGGGATCTCATTGGGGGTTTTCTGGGCAAGGATACTAGAATAGTTTGCCATTTCCTTCTCCAGCTCATTTTACAGATGAAGAAACTGAGGCAAACAGGGTTTAGTGACTTGCTTAGGGTCACGCAGCTAGAAGGTGTCTGAGGCCAGATTTGAACTCAGGAAGATGAATCTTGCCTGGTGCTCTGTGCACTATGACTCCACCTAGCTTCCTTTAGGATTAGTAGGAATATCAATCACATGGACTTAATTTGGATGTAGCAGATTTTTCTGGTGTGAAGACTTGCTGTGTATATACCTCAAACATTTCTATTTCCTGTGTTTGGGTAATGAGGTAAGAGGCGTGTGTGTGTGTGTGTGTGTGTGTGTGTGTGTGTGTGTGTGTGTGTGTGTGTTTTCTTCTTTTAATAAAGGCTGTCAGCAGTCAACTTTGTTCTTGGCTTAAGGACCTCCTGAATTCAGAAACCAAAGGATGCATGTCTAGTCACTGATAGCTGAAAGCTTTCCCTGGTGTTCCTTTCATTCTATACATTTTCAGTTCCTGCTTTTCCTTTTTTTCCCTAATCCTTGGTTGTTGAACACTCTCCTAGGCTAGGGTACTTTTAAGCTACAACCCCAGGGAGAAGTCACTTACCTAAGAACCATGGTCCTCTTATCATCTTGCTTAGTGCCAGGCCAGTAAAGTGAATACAACCCACAAAAGTTTATGGTGTGTAAAGTACTGCTAAAGCCTGTCCTCTATCTCAGCTTGAGAGTCACTTGCTTACTCTTAATATCTGTAACTTAAAACAGCACCCCCCCAACCTAAAGTCAAAAGATTTTCAGGAATAGTGGTGAATATTTGATGGGTAGTTTGGGGCCCCATGTCCTTGTGGACACAGGCTATCGGCTGGGAAGATTTTGCCTGTCAAATGATTGGTTGTTAATGAGTCATTTCACATCGCATTTGATTACAGTTATTGACATTCAGTATGGCAGTAATGAGAAACAATGGAAAATACAAGGATAGAGGGTTGACCTTGTAGTCAGGTAGACCTGAGTTCAAGTCTTGTCTGAAGAATGGCAGGGGGAGGTGAATGTTGGATAAGATGGCCTTTGAGGTCTTTTCTATTTCCAAATCTATGATTCTATGAAGCTTTAACAAGGCAAAGCTCCTTATCTTCTGAGGTAGTCCATTGGAAAGCTCTAATTGTTATCCTCCTAGCTCCATATTTACAAGCTGGGTCTCTATGAGCCTTTAAGAGCCTTAATTTTCTAAATCAGTAGGATAGAGTTAGTAATATTAGTATAATCTGTATCACTTCATAATCCTTAAAATGTTCCAGAAATAGGTATGATCATTTTAAAAAATACAGCCTCTGCCTGCCTGTCTCTGTCACTCTCATTTATAATGTATCTGATCCAGTTTTGAAGCATTATAGGGTATCAGAGCTGGAGGGGACCTTAGAGATCATTTAGCCCATGAGGAGTGTGCTGGAATCAGTTTTTACTAGCTCTAGGGGCCGATTGTTAAATTATCAATATGAGCATTTACATCTTGGAAATCAGAAATGCTGAAAATCAGGGCTTGATTTATTATTTTTTTAATTGTCTAGAATTTTTTTATTTTTAAAATTTAATTTGTTTATTTTTAGTTTTCAACATTCATTTCCACAAGATTTTGAGTTCCAAATTTTCTCCCCATCTCTCCCCTACCCCCACCCCAAGATAGCATGCATTCTGATTACCCCTTCCCCCAGTTTGCCCTCCCTTCTATCACCCCCCCCTTATCCCGTTCCCCTTACTTTCTTGTAGGGCAAGTTAGATTTCTATACCTCATTGCCTGTATATCTTATTTCTCAGTTGCGTGTAAAAACAATTTTTAATGTTTGTTTTTAAAACTTTAACTTCCAGATTCTCTCCCCTCTTCCCTCCTCTCTCACCCTCATTGAGAAGGCAAGCAATTCAATATAGGTTATACATGTGTAGTTATGCAAAACATTTCCATAATAGTCATTTTGTGAAAGAGTAACTATATTTCCCTCCATCCTATCCTGCCCCTCATTTATTCTATTTTCTCCTTTGGCCCTGTCCGTTTTCAAAAGTGGTTGCTTCTGACTACCCCCTCCCCAAATCTGACCTCCCTTCTATCATGCCCCCCTTCCTTATCCCCTTCCCCCCTTCTTTCCTGTAGGGTAAGATACCCAGTTGAGTGTATATGTTATTCCTTCCTTAAGCCAAATCTGATGAAAGTAAGGTTGACTCATTCCCTTTCACCTCTCCCCTCTTCCCCTCCATTGTAACACTCTTTTATGTGAGATAATTTACCCTATTCTATCTCTCCCTTTCTCCTTCTTCCAATTATATTCCTCTCTCACCCTTTAATTTTATTTTTTAGATATCATCCCTTCATATTCAACTCACCCTGTGCCTTCTCTCTCTCTCTCTCTCTCTCTCTCTCTCTCTCTCTCTCTCTCTCTCTCTCTCTCTCTCTGTTCCCTTCAACTACCCTAATAATGAGAAAGGTCTCATGAGTTACAAATATAATTTTTCCATGTAGGAAGGTAAACAGTTCAACTTTAATAAGTCCCTTATGATTTGTTTTTTCTGTTTACCTTTTCATTCTTCTCTTGATTCTTGTATTTGAAAGTCAAATTTTCTGTTCAGCTCTGGTTTTTTCATCAAGTATGCTTGAAAGTCCTCTATTTCATTGAATGTCCAATTTTCCCCTGAAGTATTAAACTCAGTTTTGCCGGGTAATTGTCTAGAATTTTAAAAAGTGATGGAGAAAATGTTAATACAATAGCTTAAACTTAAAAGTGTGTCATGTCATATATCAACACCACCCCAGCCCAGGGCTGGTTATTAAACATTTACCAACATGTCTTTGTCCTACCCCTTTATTTTTATAAATGAGGAAAATAAGTCCCAGAGAGGAAAAGTAGTTTTTGCATGGTCAGAAAAAGTACAATAATTCTTGGGAAAATATTTCTTCTCTTCCTATATAATTCACTCTTGGGTTGCCGAGCTTGGATAATATTATAGAGTTGTAGAAAGTTAAAGACATGCAGTGAAACAAACATCCTAAGTATCAGGTGAGGCAGGAATATCAATCAAATACATCTGATTGGTTTCCCCACTTCTGATGTCACTGGTAGGGTAGTGCCAATTCATTAAGGTTGCATAGAAAGTGGAAGTTTCTATCTAGGAAGGCTACTGCAAGATTCTAGGAAAAGAAAAAGGTAGCAAGTAGGGCAAAGACAACCCACCACAAGAAAGATGAGGTCCAAAAAATTACTTTTTTCTGAATTATTTAAATTTGCAACTGAAGAAACCAAGGCTTAGAGACATTACATGACTTGCCAATAGTCACACAGCTAATGAGAAATAGAAGCAGTATTTATACTCAGATCTTTCTAAATCTAAATTCAATGCTATTTCTACTACCTCAGCAATTCTCAACTTTTTTGGTCTCATGACCCCTTTATACCCTTAAAACTATTAAGGACCTTCCCAAGGAGCTTTTGTTTATATAGGTTATACCAATCAATATTTACTGTATTAGGAAATTAAAACATCTTAGTAATATTACAAAAATAGTTTTGACTTCACAGATTCCCTAAAAGGGTCTTTGGGGTGTTTGTTGGTCCATGGACAACACCTTGATAACCACTGTACTATGTCATGATGCTTCTTGGTGAATATCAATAATACTTTATTGCTGCTGTTCAGTTGTTTTCAGTCCTGTCAGATTCTTCATGACCTCATTTGGGGTTTTCTTGGCAAAGATACTATCAACTCATTTGATAGATGAGGAAATTGAGGCAAACAGGGGTAAATGAGTTGCCCAAGGTCACACAGCTAATAAGTGTCTGGGGTCAGATTTGAACTTAGGAAGATGAACCTTCCTGACTGCAAAAGGTAGCTACCCATTAATGATACTAAGGACCAATAAAAGAGATGTTACTGAGCCTAGACTTATTGAGGTCTGCCATAATGTAATACATCTCTCTGGAGGTCCTTAATAGTCTTGATGTTCTATAAAGTCTGAGGCCAAGGGGCTTGTCCTGTTGACTCTATGGGTGCTCAATCCACTTGACTCAGAATGATTCAGAAGAGAAAGAGCAATGAATATGAAATTAGGAGACCTGAGTTCCAATCTTGATTCTGCCATTTACTAAATGTGATACAATGGGCCAGTTACTTGATCCCCATGTTCATGGTTCTGACACAGACTGGCTGTGTGACCATGAGCAAGTCATTTAAATTCTCCATGACCTAGGTAATTTTCCAAGACTATACATTTCAGAACAGGTACCTATCTACATTGGTAGAGGAAATTTTTCCCCAATGATTTCATATTTTATTTCCCCCCCCAATTACATGTAAAAATAATTTTTAACATTCATTCTTCTAAAATTCTGAGTTTTAAGGATAAATCTGAAACCAAGGCAATGGATGAGAGGAAAGAAAAGTCTGTCAGCATTCCTAGAATAAACTATTTGTTTTTTCTATTAATGACAGAGGAGCCACCATATTTCAACTTTAACAAAAAGAACTTCAGCATTGGATCTTTTAACTGGTGTGTTGTGTGGAGAAACAGAGTAACACTAAAGGAAGCAAAGATGAAAAGAGTAGCTGAATTAGAGGCACATGGTGGATAAGACATAATTTTGATTAAACTGAGAAATCAATTCCCAAGATATTTGAAAAAGAAGATAATACCAAGTTCTTGGAGGAAAATATGGATATAATTACCACCTTAAAAGCAGGCAATAAAATATTATAACTACTAACCCATATGACCATCTTTCCCACGTCTATAATTTTTTTATGAGAAAACTTTACACAAATACATGTGCAATGAGCGCATCCTTGCTGAAGATACAAAAAGAAAGAGGTAAGCTTTTAGGAATGATACATTTCTTTTCATAAATTCACATAATTTACTGAAAGGTATAGGAATACAAGATCTCGTTGAATTTATTGTTTCTTGATTATTTAAAAAGCATTTGATTTGGTAGACCAAAATACCATCTTAAAGACTTTTTAACAAGCAGGCTCTCAATCATATGTCAAAATCATAGAAGATTTCTTCAAAGTTGCAAAAGCAGACATAAGTTTAACTTATTTTACAAGTCTCAAATTACTAATACCAAATGAGACACAAAACAGAGAGATCTATGACTGCCAAAAATCTTTTATTTTATTTTTCATGTAGGGTGTCCAGATCAGAGTTTAAATGGAAAAGGGATTCTCTGTAGATGGCAGGGTCTTTCAAACCTGCTCCTGTTTGTGGATGATATTGCTGGAATTGCCTCAAGCCCTGAAATATCATAGAGACTCACGAATAAGATCCATAATCCCTCAAGAATTTTACCTAATTAATCACATAGGACAAATCAAGTGGATGGAGTGTGGTATTGTCTAGTTCAAAATAATAGAATTGGATGGACAGCCTGGAGGGCAGTTTTATCTATGTCTATAATCAATATCTATCTATATCTGTATCCATATCTACATCTATAACTGTATGTTTATGTATGTGCATGTATATCCATCTATCTGTCTATCTATCAGTAGGGAAGTACTGCAGATAATTTAGTTTGATTTCTAGACAGCATTAAGTGAGGATAAGATAGAAAGATGTGAGTTAGTAAATAATTAGATTAGATGGATTCAGACCTGATTGAATGACTGGACACAAACTGTTAATGATGACATCATGTTAGCTTATAGTGAGGTATCCAATGAAATGTTCCTTGTGCCATTTAACATTTTAATCAATTACTTGGATAAAAGTAGAAAAGACATTTTTGTCAAATTTGTACATGATGCAAAGCTTGGAGGGATAACTAACGTAGAGGATGATAATGGGGATTCCCTCCCCACCAAAAAAAACAAAACAAAACTTGACAGGGTAGAATTATGAGCAAAATCTAAAAAAACTTGAAATATAATTCCAACATAAAGTCCTCCATGTGGATTTTAAAAAATCGATGTAGCAAGTGCAAGTTGGGAGAGCTAGACAAGAATTTGTGTGAAAAAGACCTAGGAATTTTAGTGGACTGCCAGCTCAATACAGAGCAACAGTGTGACATAAAAGGCTAAAAAAAGCTATTGTTATCTGAGGTCATATTAAGAGGCAGTGCATCCAAATCATGGGAGGTGATGACCTTGCTATATACCCTGGTTTATTCAGATGAAAGCTGGAGACTCAATTCTGAGTCTTGTAATTTAAGGACATTGAGAAGCAGCAGAATGTTCACAAGGTAAAGAAGTTTTAATTTATGCCGGGGGTTAGCAAACATCGCTCACAGGTCAAATCTGGCTCACCACCTGATTTTTTTTAACATATAAAATATTTTTAGCTCATGAACCATACAAAACAGGTGGTGGGTCAGATCTGATCTATAATAAAGATCAAATGAAGGAACCTGGGGTGTTTATTCAGGAAAAGAGAAGACTCTGAAGGGACATGGAATTATCTTAATTCTGCTTGACCCTGGGGGGTGGGAGTTGGGGTGGAACCAAGGATCATAGGTAGAACTTATTCAGAAGGAGATTTATAACCAATCTAAGGAAAACATTTTCCTCACTTTTAGAACTTTCAACAAGTGAAATGAGGTACTTCAGGAAATACAGTTATCCTTTCTAGATCAAGACTTTCCTCATGGCACTTTTGATATATGGTGGTTTGACATAAGAAATTTAATGGGAATTTTTGGGAGTTTTGCAGAACCTGCAGATGAGGCACAAAGGAAATGATACAGAAAACATTTAGAAATTTCTGAGAAAACTCAGAAATACATAAAAGATGTATGTAGTATTATATAATATTGTCATATTTTATCTTTTAATATCATAATAATTGAGGCTTCTTCTCTGGTACAAAGGGAGAGCCAAAAATTTTTACAGGGATTTTCCGGATCATGGGGATGCTATGCCCCCAAGCCCTGAGATGTGGAAGGGATAACTATAATGCACTTGCTTAAATAGAAGTTTCCAGAAGAAGGCCAGTATATAGTTTAGGGAAGCATCATGGAGGAAGTACCAAAGTTAGACCTTGAAAGATGCAACTTCAACAGGAAGGGATTAGAAAGATAGGGGGATGCCATGAAGGGGAATGGTAGGAAGAGTTAATCCATTCCAAGAAAGGAGGGTGGTATGCACAAGGTTATTAAGACTGAAGAGGACAGCAGGACAGAGAATAGTCTAGTTTAGCTGGAACATGGAATATTTGAATCATAGAATCTCATAATTAGAAATTACTTTACTGGTCATCTAATGGAACCCATGTCTGGATAAAATACTTCTGGTAGAGGACCAATGCAGTTCAGAGAACAGATAAGGAACATTAATCAGAGGATTGCTGCTAGTAAAAGAGTAGAGAGGGGTTTCTATCCAAAGAGCAAAATACTAGCAAAGCACTAGCATGGAGAAAGCAATCTCCCTTCTTTGCTGGGAATACATGCAGGTTGGTACCAAAAAAAGCATGAGGATATTTCATGTTCTTGTAAGGGGAGGCATCCTATCAAATTTTAGGGGATGATATCTTGAGTCTATATGGATCCAGATGAGGCCTTTCCTCTTTTTGGGACCCTGTAAGAGGCAGCAATATGATTCATGGTGAATGTACAGGCTCCTGGTGGAGAGTAACCTCCTGGAGGTCTCTTGATTCTCCATGAAAATACTTTAGTGTATAAAACTATTCAATTTTTAAGCTTTATGAGCCTGAGGGCTTATCTTTTAAAATAATATTTTATTTTCCCTACAATTAAATGTAAAAATAATTTTTAATATTTATTTTTTAAAATTTGTGACTTCCAAATTCTATATTTTCTTCCTTCCCTTTCCCCTTCCCTGTGACAGTAAACAATCTGATATAGGCTATACATGTACAATCATGTAAAACATATTTTCATATTAGTCATTTTGACAAAGAAAGCTCAAACCAAGAAAAATAAAGAAGGTAAGAAAGTGAAAAACAGTATTCCTCAATCTGCCTTCAGACTCCATCAGTTTTTTCTTTGGAAGCGGATAGCATTTTTGATCATGAGTCCTTTGGAAATGTCTTGGATCATGGTATTGCTGGGAAGAGCTAAATCACTCACAGTTCTTCATTGAACAATATTGCTGTTACTGTGGTTCTGTTCACTTCATTCTGCATCAATTCATGTAAGTCTTTCTGGATTTTTCTGAAATTATTCTGCTTGTCATTTCTTATAGCATAATGATATTCCATTATAATCATAGACCACAACTTGTTCAGCCATTCTCCAATTGATAGACGTGCCCTCAACTTCCAATTCTTTGATACCACAAAAAAGAGCTGCTATATAATTTTTTGTACAAATTTCTACAAATTTTCCCTTTTAGCTTGAGTGCTTGTAAAGAGAGTTATACTTGAGGAAAATCCCAGAAATGGAAATTTCTAGGTGGTGGTAACATACCTGACAAGTGAGAGATTCTTAAGTTGTACCTAGGACCCTTGTATCATGAAGGAAATTTAGAAATAAAGGTTAGATTTTCATTACCAGTACTTATCACAGTGGTCTATGCATAATAGGTATTTAATTAATTTTTGTTGAAATAAGTTAAAGTGGGGCAAATTTTTCCAGGCCCCTAGTTTGTCCAACTGGGTAGTCTGGCTCAAAAGAAACTATTATCTTGAGAAAGGCAGTATGGATTAGTGGAAAGAACAATGGATTTGGAATCTGAGGACCTGATATTTTGTATTTCTGTGACCTTGGGTTTAATTTTTCTGAACCTCAGTTTTCTCCTCTGCAAAATGAGGGAATTAGATTAGATGTTATTTGTATCAGTTCACTTTAGGTTTACATCCTATGGGATTATTATTCCATATAAAATCATGAACAGGACCCTAGTCTTCTAATCTATGCAATCAGGATACTCTGGATCTCCCATGTCAAAATCTTGAGACGATTAACTGAGGTATCAAAAAACAGATGTAGAGACTGACTTATTGAAAATAACTGTCAGATCTATGACAAGATGAGTCTTTCCCCAATTGACAAATGATCAAAGGATATATGAACACGCAATTTTCCAATGAAGAAATCAAAACAATTTATAGTCATATGAAACAATTCTTTAAATCATTATTGATTAGAGAAATGCAAATTAAAACTGCTTTAAAATATAATTTTACACCTACCAGATTAACTAAATGATAGAAGGGGAAAGAGACAAATGTTGGAGGTGATGTGGAAAAATTGGGAGACTCATTCATTGTTGGTGGAATTGTGAACTGATCCAACCATTTTGGAGAGTAATCTGGAATTATGCCCAAAGAATTATTAAACTGTCTATACCTTTTGACCTAACAATGTGACTACTACGTTTATTTCCAAAGATTATTAGGGGAAAGGGAAAAAGGAAAGGAACCTAGATGTTATAAAAATGTTTCTAGCAGCTCTCCTTGTGGTGGCAAAGAACTGGAAAGTGTGGGATGCCCATCCAATGGGGAATAGCTGAACAAGTTGTTGTATATGATTGTGATGGAATAGTACTATGCTGTAAGAAATGATGAGCTTGATGATCTTAGAAAAACATGGAAAGATTTGCACAAAATAATGAAGAGTCAATGAGCAGAACCAAGAGAACATTGTATACTGTGATAGTAATATTATTTTAAAAACAATTTGCGATGAATAAGAGAAAGAACTGATAAATAGAAGTATGCACAGAATAATTTTACATATGTATGCCCATTTGTGTCTAATGATAACCATCTCTGGAGGGACGGAAGAAAACAAAGAAAGATAATTTTGTTGTATATTTGAAAGTAATATGGAGTTGTACATAGAAGATTTGCAGTTTCATTGCAATAATTTTTTAATTGTACTATATTACGGTTTAATTTATTCCATGAATTAAAAATAAAATTTAATAAAAAAAGAAAGAAAATAGCTCTTTAGTGAGCCCAACTCTGTGTGCTTTAGTCAGGATTAAGGATTTTATTCCATCTCACAGCCTCTTGTTCCCTTACCCAGAGAAGGGAGGAATGGGGCTGGAGGAAGGGCTTCATTTTCCTCTGAAAAGGAAGTTTATACAGCATCTACCTAGAAGCAGCAGGGACGCAAAGAGCCTGATTTACATTGTTTATGATCTACTATTTTGTGGCATTTATGACCTGGCTGTAAACCATTTCACTCAAGGTTGAGATTTCATTCTTAACATCCCAGCCTACAGGCACGTTTCTTTTGAGCAGCTGAAAAGAAATGATTTTTAGAGATTCATCCATTATTAAGAGCTAGACCAAAGCTTGGAGGTCTTCTTGTGGTACTCAGTTTATACAGGAGGACACTGAGGCCCAGAAAGGGAAAGGGATTTGACCAAGGGCGCATAACTAACCCCTCTCTCCTGACTCTTACTTAGCCTATGGATCTTTCCACTGAGCCCCGCCAGCGTGCTTAGGAAAGCCTAGCTGTCAGATGAAGTCAGAGACTGAAGGAATTTGTTCAATCAATTAAGGCCCTCAAATTGCTTTGCTGAAATATAAATGACTAGATTATAATCTGCTTCAGGGCAGGGATGGTGCCTTTTAGAATCTTAAAACTTTAGAGCTTGAAGAAACCCTGGAATTCTTCTATTAATAGCAATCAGTACTGTAACTATGGCAGGGTGACTTGGACTTTGCCCCAGGGCAGAGAATTTAGAGGGTGCCCTTAAATTTAGAGGACTCTGTCAGCACTTGCAGTCTATTGGCATGATAGAAATAATCAAGTTTAGCACTTAACTAGCTAGGATAATTAGTTAAAACAGGAAATGATGAGATATAGGATGAGGGTGATCCCTTCCTGTTTTCTCCCCTGATTCCTCATCTCCCATGTAGCAGCCTCATTAGTAGTGGCCTCATAGTTAGTAATCCAGGGTCTGCATCTCCTTACCGTGATGAAGTGGCTATCTTCCCTCCTGCTCTGCCACTGTCTCCCTCCTCCCCACCCTCCCCGCTTCCTCAACTAAGGGTGAGGCTGATTGTGTGAGGCAGTTTGTTGTATTTGCCCTATATGCAAAAATTCCTAGTTACAGGTCTAATAGTAATTTTCAATTCTTTGTTGTTGTTGTTGTTGTTTATTTAATTTATTTAATATATTTAGTTTTTAGCATTGATTTTCACAAGAGTTTGAATTACAAATTTTCTCCCCATTTCTACCCTCCTGCCCACTCCAAGATGGCATATATTCTGGTTGCCCCAGTCAGCCCTCCCTTCTGTCACCCCACTCCCCCCATCCCCTTTTCCCTTACTTTCTTGTAGGGCAAGATAAATTTCTATGCCCCATTGCCTGTGTATCTTATGCTATAGTTGCATGCAAAACCTTTTTTTTTGAACATCTGTTTTTAAAACTTTGAGTTCCAAATTCTGTCCCCTCTTCCCTCCCCACCCACCCTCCCTAAGAAGGCAAGCAATTCAACATAGGCCACATGCGTATCATTATATAAAACCCTTCCACAATACTCATGTTGTGAAAGATTAACTATATTTTGCTCCTTCCTAACCCATCCCCCTTTATTGAATTTTCTCCCTTGGCCCTGTCCCGTTTTGAAAATGTTTGTTTTTGATTACCTCCTCCCCCATCTGCCCTCCCTTCTATCATTCCCCCCCCCCCCTTTTTTTAATCTTCTTCCTCCTTCTTTCCTGTGGGGTAAGATACCAAATTGAGTATGTATGGTATTCCCTCCTCAGGTAAAATCCATTGAGAGCAAGATTTACTCATTCCCCTTCACCTGCCCCCTCTTCTCTTCAATGAGCTGCTTTTTTGGGCCACTTTTATGTGAGATAATTTACCCCATTCTGTCTCTCCCTTTCTCCGTCTCCCAATATATTCCTCTCTTATCCCCTAATTTGATTTTTTTTAGATATCATCCCCTCATATTCAATTTGTATTTTACCCTCTGGCTCTAGAATATCAGGGCAGTTCTCCTTGATAGTTTCTTGAAAGATGATTTCTAGGCTCTTTTTTGATCATGGCTTTCAGGTAGTCCAATAATTTTTAAATTATCTCTCCTGGATCTATTTTCCAGGTCAGTGGTTTTTCCAATGAGATATTTCACATTGTCTCCCACTTTTTCATTCCTTTGGTTCTGTTTTACAGTATCTTGATTTCTCATCAAGTCACCAGCTTCCACTTGCTCCAATCTAATTTTCAAGGTACTACTTTCTTCAGTGGTCTTTTGGACCTCCTTTTCCATTTGGCTAATTCTGCCTTTCAAGGCATTCTTCTCCTCATTGGCTTTTTGGAGCTCTTTTGCCATTTGACTTAGTCTGTTTTTTAAGGCGTTGTTTTCTTCAGTATTTTTTTGGGTCTCCTTTAGCAAGTCATTGACTTGTTCTTCATGGTTTTCTTGCCTCACTCTCATTTCTCTTCCCAATTTTTCCTCTACTTCTCTAACTTACTTTTCCAAATCCTTTTTGAGCTCTTTCATAGCCTGAGACCAGTTCATGTTTTTCTTGGAGGCTTTTGATGTAGGCTCTTTGACTTTGTTGACTTCTTCTGGCTGTACGTTTTGGTCTTCTTTGTCACCAAAGAAAGATTCCAAAGTCTGAGTCTGAATTTGCATGCGTTTTCTCTGCCTGGCCATGTTCCCAGTCAAGTACTTGACCCTTGAGTTTTTTGTAGGGGTATGACTGCTTGTAGAGTAGAGAGTACTTTGTTCCAAGCTTGAGGGGATGCACTGTTGTTTTCAGAGCTATTTCTATACAACCAGCTCTGCCATGCCAGTGCTCCTCCTCCCCCAAGAACCACCAACCTGGACCTGACTCAGATCTTAAGCAAGTTCTACACTCCCACTCAGATCCGCCACTTAATTCCTCCCACCAGGTGGACCTGGGGCCTGAAGCAACTGCAGCTGTAGATCTGTAGCTGCATCACCTCCACTGCCCCTGGTGCAGTGGCTGAACCCTAAACTCCTTTCACTCTGTCCCCGCAGCTTTTCCCACTAACCTTCTCTGTTGTCTTTGGTGTTTGTGGGTTGAGAAGTCTGGTAACTGTCACAGCTCACTGATTCAGGGTGCTAGGGCTTGTTCCGCCCAGCTCCCAGTCTGGTTGGTCCGGGCACACCCCATGCTGCGCTCTGCTCCTTTCCGCTCCCAGCTCCATTCCCGATAGACCTTACCCAACGACCATCCAGGCTGTCCTGTGCTGGAACCCTGCTTCCCTCTGCTATTTAGTGGGTTCTACAGTTCTTCCCTCTTGTCTTTGGCGTTTGTGGGTTGATAAGTCTGGTAACTGCCACAGCTCACTGATTCAGGACACTAGGGCCTGTTCCGCCCGGCGCCCAGTCTGGTTGGTCCAGGCGTGGCTCACGCTGGGCTCTGCTCCACTCTGGTCCCAGTTCCGTGTGATAGACCTTACCCAGCGACTATCCAGGCTGTCCTGTGCTGGAACCCTGCTTTTGTCTGCTATTTTGTGGGTTCTGCAGTTCTAGAACTTATTCAGAGCCATTTTTATAGGTTTTTGGAGGGACCTGGGGGGGAGCTCATACAAGGCCCTGCTTTCCAGCTGCCATCTTGCCTCCGCCCCCCAGAATATGATCAGTAACTTTCAATTCTATAGCCAGTTAAAGTCTTCCTGGCTTATAACCATCCAGTGAGGGTTGTAATGGAAGCGCTATTATAGTCCTTTTTCAGGTGAAGAGATTGAGACAATGCAAGGTCTGAGGTCACAGCTGGAGGTGGTACCAAAACTCAGGTCTCGCAATTTCTACTATATTACACCAAATAATTCCTTTTATTATCCTACATATGATAACCATGTTCTGTAGTTCTCAACACTCATTAGTCAATCCACGAGCACTCATTAAGTGCCCATTACGTGCCAGGCATCCTGATAGGATCTTAAAGTTACAAACCCCAAAAGGAAATAGTCCCTTCTCTTAAGCAGCTAGCATCTTTTGGGAGGAGGGCAGGGGAGATCCCATGTACATATTACTATATTCAGGATTTATGCAAAGTAAATAGAAGGTAGTTTAGGGAGGGAGAGCACTCCCAGGGGAGTAAGTTCAGGAAAGGCTTCATTTAGAAGGTGGTGCTTATACAAAAGTTTGCAGGGAGTGAGGGATTCTGAGAGTTGAAAGTAAGGAGGGGAATATATCCTAGGCATAGACAGAAAGCCAGTGCAAGGTCATGGGGAGAAGGGAAGGAATGCTAGTTAAGAGGAACAGAGAGATGGTCAATTTGACTGGATTGGAGAGTTCAGAGAGGGAAATGATATACTGAACAATGAAGCTAGAAAGATAGGATGAGGTCAGGTTGTGAAGGGCTTTAAAAGTAAAACTGTGGAAATTTGACACATATATGATCTACCTCTGACACATACATAATCCTATGGCAGCCACTGGAGTTTATTGAGTAGGGAAGTGACCTGGTCACATCTCTACTTTTGCAAAATAACTAGCAGCTGTACAGAGGACAGAGAATGGGGAAAGACTTGAGGCAAGGAAACCAATTAGGAGGTCATTGCATTGGAGGCCATCAGAAGAGATGATGGGGGTCTAAACTTGGTTGGGGGCTATATGAGTAATGAGAAAGAAATGAGAGATGTTATGGAAGAATAAAACAACAAAAGTTGACAACTGATTGATTATGTGAGGTAAAGAAGAGTGAAGAGTCCTTTTCTACGCTGCCCCAAAGACGGTTCCGTACAACATTGTTCTTGGTTTCCATCGTAACTTTAAAGGGAAATTTTCACAATGTCTGGAGCCCTAGATGTCTTGCAGATGAAGGAGGAGGATGTCCTCAAATTCTTTGCTGCAGGAACCCATTTGGGTGGCACCAATTTGGATTGCCAGATGGAACAGTATATCTACAAAAGAAGGAGTGATGACATCTACATCATTAACTTGAAGAGAACATGGGCAAAGCTTCTGCTGGCAGCTCGTGCCATCGTTGCTGTTGAAAATCCAGCCGATGGGGCAGCTAGGTGGTGCGGTGTGTAGAGCACAGGCCCCAGAGTCAGGAGGACCTGAGTTCAAATTTGACCTCAGACACTTGACACATTTACTAGCTGTGTGACCTTGGGCAAGTCACTTAACCCCAATTACCCTGACTTCCCCCCCCAAAAAAAAATTAAAAAAAAAAGAAAATCCAGCAGATATTAGTGTCATCTCATCCAAGAACACTGGCCAGCAAGCTGTTCTGAAATTTGTGCTGCCGCTGGTGCCACACCTATTCCTGGATGTTTCACAACAGGCACCTTCACCAACCAGATCCAGGCACCTTTCAGGGAGGCCTGCCTCATGGTCACTGATCCTAGGGCAAATCACCAGCCTCTGACTGAAGCATCATATTAACTTCCCAAACATTGCACTAACACAGACTCCCCACTTTGCCATGTGGACATCGCCATCTCATGTAGCAACAAGGGAGCTCACTCAGTGGGTCTGATGTGGTAGATGCTGACCCATGAAGTCCTAGGTATGCATGATGCCATCTCCAATGAACACTCGTGGGAAGGTATGTCTGATCTTTACTTCTACAGGAATCCAGAGGAGATTGAAAAGGAAGAGCAGGCTGCAGCTGAGAAGGCAGTGACTAAGGAGGAGTTTCAGGGTGAGAGAACTGCACCTGGCCCAGAATTCACTGCTACTCCACTGGAGGTGGCTGATTGGTCCTAGGGAGTACAGGTGCCATCTGTGCCCATTCAGCAGTTTCCCTACTGAATATTGGAGTGCTCAGCTGGCTACTGAGGACTGGTCTGTGGCTCCTACTGCTCAGGCCACTGAGTGGGTAGGAACTACCACAGAGTGGTCTTAAGTTTTACTCCAGATGCTCTAATAGTGTTGGAAAAAATGCTGATGGAATATAAACATTCATGTCTTAAATTTAAAAAGTAAGAGTGACAAGTCAAGGATTGTGCTAAGATCTTAAACCTGAGAGACTGGAAGGATGTTGATATCTTTGAGGAAAATAAGGACTTTCAGAAGAGTGGCAAGTTTTGAGAAAAGATAATGAATTCCATTTTGGACGTGTTCTATTTTGAACTGTCCGTTGGGCAGTTGGTGATATAGGACTGGAAGGTTAGGTTAGAGATGGAGGCTGGTTCTATGTATCTGGGAGCATCTTCATAGAGATAATTTTTTAAAAAAAGCTATTGAGATCACCAAGTGAGAAAATATAGAGAGAGAAGAGAATGAGGTCCAGGCCAGAGCCTTGAGGCTACAATCACAGTTGGAACGCATGGTATGGATGATCCTTCCGGCAAAGGAGATAGAAGAGATGAGTAGAAAGAAAACTAGGAGATAGCAGGGTCAGGAAGACATAAAAAAGAGATACTATCCAGAAGGAAAAGACTGGCCAACAATATCAAATACCACAAACACATCTATAAGATTGAGCACTGACAAAAAGGCCGTGAGATTTAGTGATTAAAAGATCATGGATAATTTTTGGGAGAGCAGTTTCAATTGAGTGATGAAGTCAGAAGTCAGATTGCAAAGGGTTGAGAAGTGAGTGAGAAGGGAAGTGGAGTACAAAGTTTGTTGAATAAATTAATAAACAATGAATGTCACCAAGTTATGGCTTGGATGATTTGTGTAACCATTTCAATTCCCTTCTTTATTTTGTTCATGTGGACAGAACATTAAGTCATGGGGGAACAATGGGTCTAACCTTTCTGGATCTTTTTGTTCCCATTTGCATTGAAATGAGATATGATTTGTAAGGCACTTTAGTGCAATGCCTGGCACATAGTAGGCACATAATAAATGTGTCCTCCTTTTCCCTCCCCTTTTGAATAGTACAGAGATTGAACTCTCTGCTTTATGAAGCCTATTCTAGGGCTAAAATCTTGTGGTCCTATTCTAGTTACTTTAAACATGTCCTGACCTGGTCATTACAGAATATTGTGAAGTCCATTGCTTACTTGCCATTCTTATTTTGAACTAAATATAACATTACATAACACTTCAGGTACTTCCTAAGTCCAGTGAGAGCACGGACAAGGCTAGGAGACTTGGGTTTGATTCCCGGCAATGCTACCAGCTCACGGTAGCTCAATATGTGAACCCCCCTGGACAAGTTACTTAATTTTTGTGGGCCTCAGTTGCCCTTGTCTGACAATCATAAATACCTTCCTTGTCTCACTCAGAGTCGAAAGTAGATCAAATGAGATAATGAATGTCAAAGCTTTGTAAACAAAGTGCAATACAAATGTAAGATATTATCAAGATGGAGCAACAGTGGTCAGTTCCAGAAGTGTTCTCTCCCTCCCTGTGCAACAATGAGTACAGGCTGTACACACAGGTGCTCATTCAATAACAGCTGACATTTATTTGGAGAGAGGTACCGTAGCATAATCATGGCTGGTCTTGGAATCAGGAAGGCCTGGGTTCAAGTACTGCCTCTGACATACACATGACCCAGGGCAAGTCACTTAATCCCTGTCAATCTCAGTTTATTCATCTGTAATGATGTGATAAAAAATAGAACATAGTGCTGTGTAAACCTTAAAATTCTATAGAAATATCAAAATCATTATTACTATTATTGTTATTATTAATTATGATTAATTTATTTGTCTGCCACAGGTAACTAACTCTCTAAGACTGTAAGTTACAAAGGCCAGTATTCAATCTATTATCAGTGTAGTTTTCTCATACCAATATGTTTACACACACACACACACACACACACACACACACTCACTTTGTTTCTATATACATATACATACACATAACCATCAGGGGCGAGACAGGTCCTTCTGTCCCCAAGAGCTGACTGCTTTAGGCATTGAAAGTCTTAGAGCCCTGAAAGGGCAAACTCTTAGGTTTGCAAGAGTAGCGTTACCAGGTTTGCAATAATAGAAACAAGAAGCCCTAACTCCACAGCTCCACAGACATTAGTCAGTCAGTCAATAAACATTTACTAAGGCTTACTATTACATACCAGGCACCATGCTAAATCCTTGACCCCTTCCCTGGAGGCTAAAAACCACAGGTTTTATCCCTCAAGATTCTGCTTTATGACTCCCAGGTATAAAGAAAAGAAGTTGAATCTAAGAATTATCTCTACAAGGATTACGGAAAGACAACCAATGAGCAAATAAGTTTCTCTCTCTCTCTCTCTCTCTCTCTCTCTCTCTGCAAGAGGAGATCTCTCCTCTCCTGCCCCACACACTGCATGCAAAATCCAAAGTGGGATCATTATTAATTGCTATTTTAGGTAATAGACAGTGAAAGTAAATAAGTAAACAAACAAACAAAACAGAGAAATTGTTTAGGTTTTGCAGAGGGAAAAATGCAAGGTGAGAGCTCCTTCCCTGTGGAGAGAGGAGGAGGTAACCTTTCTGAAGCCCCAAATCCTCAAGCTTGTCTTTCTAGATCTTGTTTGGCTCTTTGCTTGGAAATTGATTCTCTGTTTGTCTTCTAGGGCAGCAGCTCCAAACTTTTTTTCAAATTTCCTGCAGCATTCTCTCAGCTGAATATTATGCCTCATTGTTTATGCCTAAACAAATTGAGGCCATTTGCTTTCATTTCCCTCTTCTTCCTGTCCTCCCTTTGTATCCCCTTAACATCATTACCTAATATCTTCTAAATTATTCCAGTCTTTGATGAAGATGCAGCCCTTCTCCTCACAGGGCCCAATCCCGCTATATGTACATGACACTACATCTCCTCTCATCTGCCAAGAGATGGCTCCCACTGTCACCTCCTGCTAATTTTGCATCTTTCTCTATCTATTGATTCTTCTCTTCTGCCTTCAAATATGGCTAAGTACCTCCTAGCCTTAAAAAAAACCCTCTTTAAATCCTACTATCATCTCTAGTTATCATTCTATATCTCCTCTTCCCTTCCCCTTAAAAAAAAGACTCAAACTTGTTGAATTACAAACACTTGGTTCAACTTTTCTACAGAGAAAATAGATGAACAATAATTTTATACCTGGAAAATTCTGCTTCCTCATTTTAACATGAGGTCTAAAGAAATGGTTTCCTTAAGGTCACACGTACCATTAATATCTATGATTGAGATTCACTTAGTGATGTTGATGCTAAGATTGTGTATCAATGACAGATTCTCAAGTTTTCAGGGCTATATTATTGGTAGAAGACCATAGGACCATAGATTTGGAGATGGAAAGGATTCTAAGAATCATCGCCTCTCCTTTTAAGCTAAAATCCTTGAGGAAGCTGTCTTTTGTTCAGTGCCTCCTCTTTCACTCTCTTCTCAGCCCTCTATAGTTTGGTGGATTTCTAGTCTCATCATACAAATGAAATTACTCTCTCCAATATTACCTGTGATCTCTTAAATGCTCAATCTGATGACTTTTTGTTTGTCCTAGTCTTTTTGACTCTTGAAGCATCTGGCACTGTTTACTGCCTCCTTCTCCTGGATACCCCTCCCTACCTTTGGGTTTTTGGGACCCTATTTTCTTCTGGTTCTCCTCTTGCCTGTCCTACAACTCCTGTTCAGTTTCCTTTGATGGCCCATCACCCATATATCCATTTTCCCATATTCTAAGTATAGCCCAAGACTCCGTCCTTGACCTTTATCACTTTGTGTTCATTCTTGATGATTTATCCCTTCCGTGGGGTAAATTATGATTCCTATGCAGACAACTCCTGTATGTATACATCTAGGATGAGTCTATTTTCTGACCTTATCACACTTAACGTATTTTTTTTTGAGGCTATCTGGATTAAGTGACTTGCCCAGGGTCACACAGTGTCTAAAATCAGATTTGAATTCAGGATGATGAGTCTTTCTGACTCTAAGCCCTATGTTCTATCCACTGTGCCACCTAGCTGCCCTAGAAGATAACTTAGAGGATCACTTTTTTATCTCTGTCTGACCCCAAATCTTATGCTTGTGACAAGAGCTCCTTCCTCCCTGCTCTTCCCAAATGCTGATGATTTTCCTTGTTTGCTCTTAACAGTAATCCCAGGGAAGCTGACAGACCGTCCTTTGGGGATCCCTTGCTCTTGCCTTGTGCTCAGTCCATCTTCTCTTTCACGTATGTATTTATTTAATGGCCTCCTTTGCTTTTGCTCTTCTTAATTATTTACTTCTTATCCTTCAGCCCATTCACACCACCACATGATTTTCCATTGTCCTCTGGTTGATCCTCAGTTTTAATTTGAAGACTCCTGTACTCCATGATTCATAGGTAGATATAAGGAACTCTTAGCTTACTGGTGAATTATATATAGTTTTTCTGTTGTTAAAGAACTTTTTAAAAAGCTTATTCATTGATGTTTTCCAAACAGTTCAACCCAAGGGCATTTTTAATTTTAGTTTTTTGAGTAATTAGGATTGTTTGTTTGGGAGGACACACCCATATTAGTGAACTTGCCTCTATACAAAGCTCAATTTACCTTAAATTTGCCTCCAGCCCCAGACATTCTGAGTTTGGTTTTGCATGGAAGGCATCAGTACTTACTTACCTTTGGGTAAAACTTACAAAGAAACAGATTTCCAACCCAAAAGAAAACAGGGGAGAGTTAGCTCATAGTGAGAGCATTGATTTGACAATGGAATGGAGGGCTTTGTGAAGTACTGAGTTCCCTATTCCTGGAGTTATCCATTAAGATTCTGGATAACCACTTTCAGGGATGATGGAAAGGGGACTCATTCATCAGATAGCGGCTGGACTAGATAACCTCCGAAGTCTTTTCGCTTCAGGGCTGCTCTGGTTACCCAATCCAATTTAACAATCTCTCAGGATAGAGACCGAATGCACAGGGTTACATTGGGAAAAGCAATTCTTTTAAATTCAACAAGCATTTAAATGACTACTGTGTACAATGTGCTACCCTGCATGTTCACTGAGTTACAAAATTTTGGGTAGGAATTGGTCACTACCTCATGGAGTCTAGAAGGGAAATATATGAAGGATCGATGATTTCTTCAGATTGGGGCATTCCCTGGGGGTGGGTGAACTCCTTCCACTAAAGTAGATTGCAGTCTGCCTGTGACTTAATAGGGTAGTCCCAGGTAGTTGGCCAAGCTTGAGACAAGTTTATTGACATCTCCAGGTTCACATAGCTGGTAAGTCTCAGAGGTAGGATTTGAGCCCTGGTCTTCCTGGCCCATAGTCCAGAGCTATATCTGGTATGCCAAGCTGCCTCTTCAGTAGAGGGCATGTGACACGGATGAATATGTGTATTTTAGATCCAGAATATGATTCCATTGATGTAGAGCACTCATGGTGAGAAAGCACTTTCCACCAATGCAGATTGGCCACTGGTCCCTTATTTATTGTCTTAAGGAGTAGTCTAGGGGTAGCGAGAGTATAGAGAGACTGGGATCATATAGCCAGTATGTATCAGACTTGAACCCAGGCTTTCCTGACAGAAACTTATCTTTAATTTACTATGTGATTGTGCTTCTGGGTGACACAGATACACTGAAGTAAATGGGGCAAAAAGCACTGACTTTGGAGGTAGAAGGTTTGAGTTCTAATTCTGACACTATGGTTTATAAATTCTAGCAGGCCACTTCCTCTTTTTTGGGTCTGAGTTTCTTCATCTCTAACAAGAAACAAAACAAAACAAAACAAAACAAAAAACTAGAGTATTAGGCTAGGTGACATTTAAAGTCTCTTGCAGATCAAAATCCTATGACATTCTCAAATCCGATCTGTGAACTCCCTGATTTGGGAGTTCCTTGTAACTGTGAAGACAACAAGTGATGATCCAATCTTTCTTGATTCCTCCCAATGGGATACCAGTGCAAGACTTTGGCAGTCCATTCATCATCCTTTTTTCTTACCATATGACCAGCCCATATTCTCTTTCTTTAAAAAAATATTTTTCCAAATACACGTATAAACAGTTTTTAACATTTTAAAAAAAATTTGAGTTCCAAATTCTTTCCTCCCCTCTCTTCCTTTCCCCTACTTGAGAAGGCAAGCAATTTGATACAGGTTATACACATTCAGTCATTCAAAACATTTCCGTATTAGTCATGTCATGAAAGAAAACACAGACCCCCTCCCCTCCACTCCCCAACCCCCCCCTCCAAAAAAAAACCAAGGAAAATAAAGTAAAAAGAAGTATGCTTTGATCTGCATGTATGCTCTATCAGTTCCTCCTCTGGAGGTGGATAGCATTTTTCATAAGTCCTTCAGAATTGTCTTGGATCATTGTATTGCTGAGAATAGCTAAGTTATTCACAGATGATCATTGTACAATGTTGCTATTACAGTGTACTCTATTCTCCTGGTTCTGGTTCTGCTCACTTCACTTTGCATTAGTTCATGTAAGTCTTTCCAGGTTTTTCTGAAAGCACCCTGCTTCTCGTTTCTTATAGCACAATAGCATTCCATTGCAATCATATACCACAACTTATTTAGTCATTCCCCAACTGATGGACATCTCCCCAATTTCCAATTCCTGCCACAATAAAAAGAGTAGCTATAAATATTTTTGTAGAAGAAGGGCCTTTTCCTCTTTTTTTTTTTTCTAATCTCTTTGGAATACAGACCTAGTAGTGGTATTGCTCGGTTAAAGAGTATGCACAGTTTTATAGTTCTTTGGACATAGTTCCTAATTGCTCTCCAGAATGGTTGGATAAGTTCATCACTCTACCAACAGTGCATTACTGATCCAATTTTTTCCATATCCACTCTAACATTTGTCATTTTCCCTTTCTGATCTATTAGCCAATCTGATAGGTGTGAGGTAGCACCTCAGAGTTGTTTTAATTTCTATTTCTCTAACCAATGGGCAACTAGGTAGCACAGTAAATAGAGTGCTGAGCCTGAAGTCAGAAAGACTCATCTTCCTGAGTTCAAATCTGGCCTCAGACACTGACTAGCTGTGTGATCCTGGGCAAGTCACTTAACCCTATTTGCCTCAGTTTCCTCATCTGTAAAAAATGAACTGGAAAAGAAAATGACAAACCATTCTAGTATCTTTGCCAAGAAAACCCCAAATGGGGTCATAAAGAGTCAGACACAGCTAAATTACTGAACAACAACAACAAATCAATAGTGATTCTGAAAAACCATCTGTTCATATCCTTTGACCATTTATTAATTGGGGAATGATTTGTATTTTTATAAATCTCTCCTTTCAGTTTTCTATATATTTGAGAAATCAATTCTTCATCAGATAAACTTGCTGTAAATTTTTTCCCCATAGTTATGATTACTGTGTATTTCCCTCCATCCTACCCCTCCCCATTTATTCTTCTCTCTCCTTTCACCCTCTTCCTCTTCAAAATTGTTTTGCTTCTGACAACCACCTCCCCCAATCTTCCCTCTCTTCTATTATCCACACCCCTCTTCTCTTATCCCTCTCCCTTCCTACATTCCTGTAAGGTAAGATAGGTTTTTTTATACCCAATTGTGTGTGTATTTTATTCCCTCTTTCAGCCAATTCCAATGAGAGTAAGGTTCAAGTATTGCCTGCCACCTCCCCCCCCTATCTTCTCCTTTATGTAAAACCTCTTTTGCACCCCTTTTATGTGAAATAATTTACCACATTCTACCTTTCCCTTCTTTTAGTGCATCCCTCTTTCTGACTCTTCAATTTAATTTAATTTTTTAGATATCATGCCATCATAGTTAACTCACACCCATGCTCTCTGTCTATGTATACTTCTAATTGCCCCAATAATGATAAAGTTCTTAGGAGTTTCATCTTCCTGTGTAGGAAGATAAACAGTTAAACCTTGTTGAGTCCTTTATAATTTCTCTTTCCTACTTACCCTTTTATGCTCTTCTTTTGAGTCTTGTATTTGAAAGTTAAATTTTCTATTCAACTTTTCATCAGGAATGCTTATAAGTCATCTATTTCATCAACCTGAAGGATTTTACTCAGTTTTGCTGGGTAGGTGATTCTTGTTTGTAATCTTAGCTCTTTTGCCATTTGGAATATCATATTCTAAGCCCTCTGATCCTTTAATGTAAAAGCTGCTCAATCTTGGATTATTCTGACTATGGCTCCACAATATCTGAATTGTTTCTTTCTGGCTGCTTGCAACATTTTCTCTTTGACTTGGGGTCTCTGAAATTTTTCTATAATATTCCTTGCAGTTTTCATTTTGAGATCTCTTTTAGGTGGTGATCAGTGATTCTTTCAATTTTTATTATACTCTTTGGTTCTAGAATATCAGGGCAGTTTTTCTTGATAATTTTTTGAAATATGATGTCTAGGCTCTTTTTTTTAATGATGACTTTAAGTAGTCCAATAATTCTTATACTATCTCTCCTAAGTCTATATTCTAGGTCAGTTGATTTCTAATGAGATATTTTACATTTAAATTTTTTTCATTTTTCTGATTTTGTTTTATTGTTTTTTGATGTCCCATGGAGTCAGTTGCTTCCACTTGCCCAAGTCTAATTTTTAAGCAATTATTTTCTTCAGTAAGATTTTGTACCTCCTTTTCCAACAGCCAATTCTACTTTTTAAGTTTTTTTTTTTCTGGTGAATTTTTATACATCTTTTCCCCATTTTTGTGCTTCCTTTACCAAGCTCCATGATTCTCTTGCATCACTCTCATTTCTTTTCCTAATGTTTCCTTTACCTATCTAATTTGAGTCTTAAAATCCTTTTTGAGCTCTTCCAGGAGTTCCTTTTGGTCCTGACACCAATTCACACTTTTCTTTGATTCCTTGGATGTAGCAGTTCTGATATTGTTGACTTCTTCTGAGTTTGTGTTTGGATCTTCCCTGTCACCATAGTAACTTTCTACAGTCAGGTTCTTTTTTGTTGTTTGCTCATTTTTTCTGCCTATTTCTATGTTAACTTTATGTTGAAGTTGAGCTCTGCTTCTGGGGTAAAGGGGGCATTGTCTCAAGTTTCAGGTTTTTTTACTCCTGTTTTCAGGTATAGTTCTGGGGGGTTGTAAGTTTTCAGTTCTTTCAAGGTAGCATAATCTAAGGAGAGAGGTAGTCTGTGCTTTCCTGGCCTGTGCTCTTGTTTGTAAGTGACCACATGCATACTTTTCTGCCCTAGAACTGTGACCAGAGTCCTTGCTCCTGCTAGTGCTTCTTCCACCCTGAGACTGCAAGTGGGAACTGCATATGAGTAATTCAACAGAGTCCTGCCCCCAGTGCCAGCAAAAGGTCCCCTGTAATCTCCTTTGGACCAGTTGTTCTACCTTTTTACTATCTGTGGGCTGAGAGTTCCTGAAGCCACTGCTGCTGATTCAGTTGCCCCAAGGCCAGTTGCTTGCTTACAGGGCATGGCGTATGTGTTAAGCCATTGTATCCTGAAGAGATCATGTTAGACTTCCTAGAGAAGACAGCTTTTGAGTTAGGCATTAAAGGGTTAATGGCAGCAATTCATGGCATAAAGGGGAGGAAGGATATTCTGCAAACAGTACAGTGTGAAGGTAGGGAGGGGAGAATGCTATTAAGGCAATTGTAAGAACTCACTCACTACAAATGAACTTCTCATGTCACTTATGAACTACAGGGTATTTTAAAGTTGACATATCATTTTTCTCATACCTGGCCTATCAAATAGTTAATATAACCTACATTTTACAGATGAAGAAAATGAGGATCAATGAGGTGAAGTATCTTGTCCATGGTCATGTTAGGTAATAAATGACAGAGACACAACTAGAATAAGGAAGGGAATAATAATTTATTAAGCACTGACTATGTGCTGGGCAATGTGCTAAACTCTTTTCATAAATGTCTCCTTTGATTGCAGTGAGTAGAGCACCGGCCCTGGAATCAGGAGGACCTGAGTTCAAATACGGCCTCAGAGACTTGACACACTTACTAGCTGTGTGACCTTGGGCAAGTCACTTAACCTCAATTGCCCTGCCTTCCCTTCTCCCCCTCCCCCCCAAAAAAACATCCCTGGGATGTAGTATATTATTATCTGCATTTTGTAGATGAGGAAACTGAAGTAGGTTAAGTGACTTGCCCAAGTGACTCCAGAGTAAGTGTGAGTTCAGATTTGGACTCAGGTTTTCTGATTCCAGGTCTGATACTCTGTGCCATGTCATCACTAGGACTCAGGTCCAAGGAATATTCTTTCTATACCACAAAACTTTCACTTGATAGTGCTAGGAGAGGGAAAAACAAAAAAAAAAAAACAACCAAACAAAACCCCACACCCAGCAATTAGAAAACCATCTTGTCTCTGCCAGGCCCCAGTTAAAATGCAAATACCCCTGAAGGATAAACACATTACCCCATTATCAGCCATCCACACCTCAGCTGCTGGTTAGTTTATCAGATAACCTTTTGTGTTGACATTTTTGCAAAGTAAAGAGAGGGTCTCTGGAGGCACCTATCTAATCATAGATTCCTGAGATTTAGGGCTGGAAGAGGCCTTAGAGATCACCAAAATCTAACCCAACACCCTCATTTTGAAGATTTGGAAGCTGGCCTAGAGATTCGTCCAAGGTCAAAGTTTTAGTAGTGGAGCCAAAGTTTGAATTCAAGACTCAGTGGCTCCACTGGGGAAGGAAGAATCAGTTTTGATTGGGGAGAGAGATTGGGCCAGATAATAGGAGTGCAGTGAGCAGTCCTGGACAACAGAAGGCCTCTGGGTGCCTTTGAATTTGGGGTCACCAAAGGGAGATGGGACCCTGAACATAGATTCCTACAACTTGTCAGTAAGGGCCAGCTCTGATAGGTCCCATGGTGTCCTAACCCATATTGAAAGAACAGCCCTGAGGAAGATGCCTCGGCTCCTATTTAATGTTTTCCAAGTTTCATGCTTATGATAAGCAATTACCCTGGATTTACCACACTGTTTCAACACATGTGACTTAGCTAAAGACAAAATAGTTTCGGCACTCTTCCTAGTTGAATAATGTTTGTGTTTTCGATGCAGAAAAGAATTTGAGGTTCTAATGTGATGAGTATAGCAACTGCCCTCAGCTCAGAAACCCTCACAAAGTCCAGCATAGATTCACTGAAAAGTTTTGGAAAAGCACCTTCCTGTCTTCCTATGGGGCTGAGGAAAGAATGAAACCTTCTTAGTCATGGAGCAATCAACACCTGACATCAAAGCTCCCTCTTGTGGTCACAACTTGGAAGTGTTCCTGTTGTCTTAGGCAAGAATATGGCTCTTGGATGGATGTTCTGAGAATGCTGATGAAATGTGAATCTGAAACAAAAGAGCTGGGAGTGGAAAACTTATCTAAGCATCTCCACACTTGCACCATAAATAGCTCCATGGCTTCCCTATCGTACAACAATGCTCCATGACTGGAGGAAGACTCGATTCTCTCCTCAGCCCCTCAGGGGAGAGTGAAAGGCAGTTTACCATTTTTGTAGGATAGAAAGACACAGAATTATACTGAGCTTACAGTATGTTTCCTGGCCCCAACATGCAAGGGCACTGACTTTGGAGTCACACTCAAACAATCAGTCAAGCAGACTTAGAATGTGGCTGACACTGCTAACTGCAGGGCGAAGGATAGAAAGAAATGGAAAGGTTTCTACCTGAGCTCCTCCATAGACATCATAACTATGTGACGTTCATCTCCTGGGGCCTTGGTTTCTTCATCTATAACATGGGGCTAATAAGACTTTGTGTTACTTTCTTTACAGGGTTTTGGTGAGCATCAAACGAGATATAGTTTGCATGCCAGGCCTTTCTTTCCTCCACTATCTCTTGAGGTCTGTCCAAATTCATGTTCATTGTTTCCACAACACTATCCATTTATCTCATCCTCTGCAATCCCCTTCTCCTCTTGCTTTCAACTTTACCCAACATCAGGTTTTTTCCCAATGAGTCTCATCTTCTCATTATGTGGACAAAGTATTTAAGCTTCAGCTTTAGTATTTGACCTTCCAGTAAATAGTCTGAGTAAATTTCTTTAAGTATTGACTGATTTGATCTCTTTGCAATCCAAGGAACTCTCAAAAGTCTTTTCTAGCAACACAATTTGCAAGGATCCAATTCTCACAGCCATACACTGTTTTATTATTATTATTATTAATTAATTTGTTTTTGGTTTTCAACATTCACTTCCACAAGATTTTGAGTTCCACATGTTCTCTCCATCTCTACCCTCCCCCCACCCCAAGACAGCATGCATTCTGATTACTCCTTCCCCCAAGCTTCTCTCCTTTCTATCACCCTCCCTTCTGTTTTCCTGTAAGACAAGATAGATTTCTATACACCATTGCCTGTATATGTTATTTCCCAGTCGCATGTAAAAACAATTCTCAACATTTGTTTGTAAAATTTTGAGTTCCACATTCTCTCTCTTCCTCTCTACCCACCCACCCTCATTGAGAAGGTAGGCAATTTGATATAGGTTATATATGTGTAGTCATGCAAAACACGTCCATAACAGTCATGTTGTGAAAGACTAACTATATTTCCCTCCATCCTATCCAGCCCCCATTTATTTTATTCTCTCCTCTGACCCTGTTCCTCCTCAAAAGTGTTTGCTTCTGATTACCCCTTCCTGCCATTTGCCCTCCCTTCTACCCTCCCCGCCCCGCCTTATCCCCTTACCCTCTACTTTCCTATAGGGTAAGATAGATTTCCATACCCAATTGAATGTGTATGTTATTCGCTCCTTAAGCCAAATCCAATGATAGTAAGGTTCAGTCATTCCCTCTCCCCTACCCCCTCTTCCCCTCCATTGTAAAGGCTTTTTCTTGCCTCTTTTATGTGAGGTAATTTACCCCATCCTACTTCTCCCTTTCTCCTTCTCCCAGTGCATTCTTCTCTCATCCCTTAATTTTATTTTTTATATATTATCCCTTTATATTCAACTTACTCTATACCCTCTTTCTATATATGTATGTATATGTGTATATGTATGTATATGTATGTATTATATGTATGTATATATGTGTATATATATACATATACACACACACATTTCATATATATATATTCCCTCCAACTAGTCTAATACTGAGAAAGAGCTCATGACTTATAAATATCATCTTTCCATGTAGGAATGTAAACAGTTCAGCTTTAATAAATCCCTTATGATTTCTCTTTCCTGTTTACCTTTTCATGCTTCTTTTGATTTGTGTATTTAAAAGTCAAATTTTCTGTTCAGCTCTTTTCATCAGTCTTTTCATTAAGAATGCTTGAAAGTCCTCTATTTCATTGAAAATCAATTTTTTTCCCCTGAAGTATTATGCTCAGCTTTACTGGTTAGGTGATTCTTGGTTTTAATCCTAGCTCCTTTGACCTCCCGAATATCATATTCCAAGCCCCTTGATCCCTTAATGTAGAAGCTGCTAAATCTTGTGTTATCCTGATTGGGTTTCCACAATAATATTTTCTTTCTGGCTCTTTGCAATATTTTCTCCTTGATCTGGGAACTCTGGAATTTGGCTACCACATTTCTAGGAGTTTTCCTTTTGGGATCTCTTTTAGGAGGTGATTAGTGGATTCTTTCAATATCTATTTTCCCCTCTGGTTCTAGAATATCAGGGCAGTTTTTCTTGATGTCTAGGCTCTTTTTTTTGATCATGGCTTTCAGGTAGCACAATAATTTCTAAATTTTCTCTCCTGTATCTGTTTTCTAGGTCAGTTGTTTTTCCAGTGAGATATTTCACATTGTCTTCAATTTTTTCATTCTTTTGGTTTTGTTTTATAATTTCTTGATTTCTCATAAAGTCCAAACTTCCATTTGCTCTATTCTAATTTTTAAGGAATTATTTTCTTCCATGAGCTTTTGGGCCTCCTTTTACATTTGGCCAATTCTGCTTTTTAAGATATTCTTCTCCTCATTTACTTTTTGGACCTCTTTTGCCATTTGGGTTAGTCTATTTTTTAAGGTGTTATCTGTGTGTGTGTGTGTGTGTGTGTCTCCTTTAGCAAGCTATTGACTTGTTTTTCATTATTTTCTTGCATCACTCTCATTTCTCTTCTCAATTTTTTCTCTATTTCTTACTTGATTTTCAAAATCCTTTTTTGAGCTCTTCCATGACCTGAGACCAATTCATATTTTTCTTGGAGGCTTTGGATGTAGGAGCTTTGACTTTGTTGTCTTCTTCTGGTTATATATTTTGATATTCCTTGTCACCAAAGTAAGATTCTGTAATCTGATTTATTTTTCCCATTGTTTGCTCATTTTACCAGACAATTACTTGACTTTTTAGCTCTTTATTAAGGTAGGTCTCTGCTTCCAGTGTGGTGGGTATATTGTCCCAAGCTTCAGGAATTATGTGTAGCTGTTTTCAGAGATATTTCTAGGGACCTGTAAATATTCAGTTCTTCCAAGTTTGTATGATGAAAGGAGAGATGTTTACTCCTCTCTTTGTCTGTGCTCTGGTCTGTGAGTGACCACAAGCAGTCTTTTCTGCCTTGGAACTGTGAAGAGGATTCCCTCTCCACCACCACCATAAGCTCCACCACATCAGGGCTCCTCCTCACCCCAGGACTGCTACCCAGGACTGTGACCCAGATCCAAGCATGGGTAAAGCAAGATAATCCAGCCTCAGCACCAGCAAAGAGATCCCTGCAATCCACCTTTGATCAGCCACTGGATCCCCCCACCATTTGTGAGCCAAGAGCTCTGGAAGCAGGTACTGCTGCTGCTGCCACTGCAACTGCCCTGGGGCTGGGTCCAGGGCTGGGCCTTGCTCCTCTCTCACCAAGGTCTGACAGACCTTTCCTACTCACTTTCTAAGTTTTCTTTGACATCTGTGGGTTGAGAAGTCTGAAAACTGTCATAGCTGCCAGTGATTCACTCCCCTAAGGCCTGCTCTAGCCCATCTGTGCCAGGGTGGCCTATGCTGGACTGCACTGTATTCTCAGACTGGTGGAACAGACCTTTCCTTTCAACCTTCCAGGTTGTCTTAAGCTGAAAATTTGTTTCACTCTGGCATTTTTGGAGCTCTGCTGCTCTAGAATTTGTTTAGAGTCATTTTGTATAGACATTTGAAGGATTTTGGGGAAGGGCTTAAGCAAGTCCCAGCTTTTACCCCACTATCTTGGCTCCACCCCACAGCCATACATTGTTACTGGAAAAACCATAGTTTTGACTATATGGACCTTTGTCAGGAAGGTGAGGTCTCTGCTTTTTTGTATGATGTTTAGATTTGCCATAGATTTCCTTCCAAGGAGCCAGCATCTTTTAATTTCATGACTGCAGTCACCATCTGTAATGATCTTTGAGCCAAAGAATATATAATCTGCCACTCCTTCTATTTCTTCTTCCTCTGTTTGCCAGGAAGTGATGGGACCAGTTGCAAAGATCTTAGGTTGGTTTTTGTTTGTTTGTTTATTTGTTTTCATTAAGCTTCAAGTCAGCTTTTACTCCCTCTCTCCTCTTTCACCTTTATCAAGAGGCTTCTTAATTCCTCTTAAATTTCTGTCATCAAAGTAGTATCATGTGCCTATCTGAGATTGTTGATATTTCTCCTGCTAAACTTTATTCTGGCTTTTGATTCATCCAGCCTGGCATTTTGCATGATGTACTCTACATATAAGTTAAATAAATAAGATGACGATGTACAGACTTGTCATACTCCTTTTCTAATCTTAAACCAATTCATTGTTCCATGCTCAGTTCTATCTGTTGCTTCTTGGCCTGCATACAGTTTCCTTAGGAGACAAATAAAATGATCTGGAACTCCCATCTCGTTGAGGACCTGACATATTTTGGTGTGATCTACTCAATCAAAGGTTTTAGTGTTATCAGTGATGCAGAAGTAGATGTTTTCTTGGAACTCCAGTGAATGTTGGCAATTTGGTCTCTAGTTCCTCTGCCTCTTTAAAAACCAGCCTGCTCTTCTAGTAAGTCTTGGTTTATGTATTGTTGAAACCTAACTTTCAGAATCTTAAGTATAACTTTGCTGGTGTGTGAAATTAGTGCAGTTGTTCAGTAATTTGAACATTCCTTGGCATTGCCCTTCTTTAGGACTGGGACATAAACTGATCTTTTCCAATTCAGTGGCCACTGCTGAGTTTGCCAAATTTGTTGTCATATTGAGTGCAGCACCTTTAACACCATCATCTTGTGGAGTTTTAAATAACTCAGCTAGAATTCTATCACCTCCACTAGCCTTATTGTTAGTTAGCAATGCTTCTTAAGGCCCACTTGACTTTATTCTCCACGATGTCTGGCTCTAGATTAGGAGTCACACCATTGTGATTATCAGTAATGTTAAGATCTTTCTTGTGTGCTCTTGCATCTCTTAACCTCTTCTGCTTCTGTTAAGTCCCTACCATTGTCTTTTATCATGCATATTTTTTGTATGAAATATTTCCTTGATATCTCTAATTTTCTTGAAGAGATTTCTTGTATTTCTCATTCTATTGTTTTTTTTCTTTCTTTGCATTGCTCATTTAAAGAAACCTTTTTATCTTTTCTTGCTGTTCTCTGGAATTCTGCATTAAGTTGGGTATATCTTTCCCTTCCTCCTTTTCCTCTCTCTTTCCTTCTGTTCTCAGATATTTATAAAGCTTCATCAGATACCCATTTTGCTTTATTGCTCCTTTTTTTTCTTCAGAATGTTTTTTGTTGCTGCCTCCTGCACAATACTGCAAACCTCTATCTCTAGTTCTTCAAGCACTCTATCTAGAAGATTTAATCACCTTCACTTCATATTCATAAGGGATGTTAATTCAATTATACCTATATGATCTTATGGTTTTCCCTGCTTTCTTCAATTTCAGTCCAAATTTTGCAATAAGAAGCTCATGATCTGAGCCATAGTCAGCTCCAGGTTTTGTTTTAACTGAATGTATACAACTTTTCCACTTTTGGCTATAGATCATATAATCAATCAGATTTCTATATTGATCATCTAATGATGTCCCTGTATAGAGTCACCTTTCGGGTTGTTGAAAAAGTGTTTACAATGACCAGTGAGTTATCTTGGCAGAACTCTCTTCATCTCTGCCCTGCTTCATTCTGTACCTCAAGGCAAACTTGTCTGTTACTTTAGCATTCCAATTCCCCATGGTGACTGTGACAACTGCTTGGTGTTATTTCTAGAAGATGTCGTAGGTCTTCACAGAACTGATCAACTTTGGCCTCTTCAGCATCAGTGGTTGGAGCATAGATTTGTATTGCTGTGATACTGAACTGTTTGCCTTAGATTCAGAGATTGTTCTGTCATTTTTGAGATTGTACGCCATTACTGCTTCTCTAACCCTTTTATTGACTGTGAGGGTTACTCCATTTCTTCTAAGGGATTCTTGCCTGCAGTAGTATATCACCTGATTTAAATTCATCCATTTCTGTGCATTTAAGTTCACTGCCACCCAAGAGGTTGATGTTTCATCTTTCCATCTCCTGTTTGACTACATCCAGCTTACCTTGGTTCATAGCTCTTACATTCGATGTTCCTATGCAATATTGATCTTTACGTCATTGGACTTTTCTTTCTTCACCCAACATATCTGCAGCTGAGCTTCTTTTCAGCTCTGGCCCAGCCATTTCATTAGTACTGGAGTTACTTGTAGTTGTCCTCCACTCTTCCCCAGTAGTGTATTGGACACCTTCTGACCTGAAGGGCTGAACTTCTGGTGTTACATCTTTCATCATTTTACTACTGTCCATGGGGTTTTCTTGGCAAAGAGACTGGCGTGGTTTGCCGTTGCCTTATCCAGTGGATTGTCTAGCATACACAGCATCTGCCACATGGTAAGTACTTAAATGCTTGTAGGCTTAACTTGATTATATTCGGTTTTGTCATATGTACTGTTATCTAGCAGTTTGATGCATTTAATACTTAGATGTCAGTCTTGTTTCTCCTTCCCTGCCCTGCCAACTGCATTGTAATAACACAACAACAACAACAACTCACATTTCTCTAATGCTTTAAGGCTCACCAAGCACTTTCCTTACAATTGCCTCTTGCAGGGTAAGTAGGATTCATATTATTATTATCCCCACCTTACAGATAGGGAAATGGAAGCTCAGAAAAGTTAAGTGATTGCCTAAGGTTGCACAACTAGTAAATACCAGAAATAAAACTTTATTCAACCTACATCTTTTGATGCCAAGTTCTGTATTCTGGACATACTTGAGAAGCACAGCTTCCTATATTTCTTTGGATTCCCTCCTTCAACAGTGCGAACATTGTGTTGGATAAATGGTAGTTAGGGGATTCCTGTTATTTACTATTAATAATTAATCACAACAGCTCCCCTTTCCATAGACCTTGAAAAACTCCAAACTGCTTTCCTCACCTGTGATTAAGAAAAAAAATTCTGAAGGCCCCCCCCCCAGATGGCCTTGCTAATTATCTGGGGTCTGTTTACATTGGGTTTCCCAGGGTTCAAGATTGAAGACACAGAAGCTGTTTTACTACCATTGGGATGTGCGTAGGCAGGTTAGACATTTGGGCAAGCAGAAGGGAAAGAGGAAACACTAGTTCTCACTGTCTGTCATATTACATTTAAAACTAAACTTCCCCCTTTGTGAATGATGCCCTGCCCAGCACTGATTATTTTATAGTAATTAAGAGGGTAGATTCACTGTCTATTTGTCTTCAACTGGGTTCATGATTCTGTAAGCTGATTCTGTGTAGAAACAATGAATGCCTGTAATGGTCTAGCTTGTTAGTGACATACACGTAGTAGTTTATTTAGCTTTCTGGGGTTGGGATCCTCCAATTAAATTGATCAGATTTTAAAAATTTCTATTTATGCTTAAATATAAATCATTTTGCATCCATGCCTATTGATTTTAAGGAACTAAGTACTATAATCCCATTCAATTAGAATAAAATGAACCCTAAGGGTCTGCATGTGTCTTAACAGATTTGGAATTTAAATCATTCGATCACATCTACAATTAGAAGGGCAGCCAGGTGGCACAGTGGATAGAGTCCTGGAGTCAGGAAGACCTGAGTTCCAATCCAACCTCAGATACTTACTAGCTATGTAACCCTAGGCAAATTACTTAACTTAAATTACTGTTTGCTTCAGTTTCATCTGTAAAATGAGCTGAAGGAAATGGCAAACCACTGCAGTATCTTTGCCAAGAAAACTCCAAATGGTGTCATAAAGAGTTAGACACGACTGAAATGACTTAACCACAGGAACAGTAATTAGAAGGTTGAAAAATACTCCTAGATGGGGAGATGGGACAAAACAGTCATATCCCTCAAGAGAGATGCATATGTGGTGAGAATCTTAGAGACAGAGAGACACAACATAGGATTTAGAACTGACCCTAGAGGTCTTCTAGCCTAGATACCTCATTTTACAGATAGGTAAACTGAGGCCTACACAAGTGAAGTGATTTACCTCAGGTCCTAGAACTAGTTCATAGCAGAGACTGGATTATAGTCTTTATTCTTTTTCCGGGACTTCTAATTCTTCTTTCTATTGCAAGACATGGTCATAACCTACTGAATTTCTTAATTTTGACCATGTTGTATGACATCACCTAGCTACAGTTGGCACACACTCATGGAATCTCTCCTTCTATGGGCAACATTTGTACCAAGCAGTTAATTTAGTTAAATGATTATAAACAATTCACATTTCTAAGGAACCTTAAGATTTATAACTTATTTTCTATCAATTCTGTGAGAAAATAGCCCCGTCTTATAAATGAGGGACTTGTGCTTCATAGAGAACCTAAGTGATTTGCTTTGAGTTGGGCACCTAGGAATGTGAACAGCTGGGATTTGAATCCAGGTCTCTGTTGCTTTCAGGTCCAAGGAACAATCTATTATGCTATACCAACCTACTCAGTGCATTTAGCTCATTTTTTGCTTTCCTTCATGGGATTAGCTTCTGGCTTTGGTGTTACAACATTCCATGAAGTGATGAGAATGTATTTGAGTTTTTCTTTGATTTTTTTTTCTCTTCAGGAAAATATCTGATCATTAAGCCATCAGTTTGGCATCATGAACCAATATGGCCCTGGTAGAAACTCCTTAGTAGTCATCTGTGACACTCACAAGCTGCCACTCTGGGAAAATCCTTGTGTGCTGCCCAGGAAGTCCACATTAAGAAATCCCCAAGTGTCCCTGGAAGAATCTCAAATGCAGGAAGGACCTCTTAAAGACAGGAAATAGACCCTGAGAATAGAAACATGTTCAGACATTCCCTGGCCTGGGACGCTACTTTTCACCCCCATCTCTGAAAGCTCATCATTTGCCCAGAGTGATTCACTGAAACTAAAAAATTAGTTTCTTATTTAAACACACACAACACACACACACACACACACACACACACACACACACACACACATTCCCTTTCCAAACCCTTTGCAAATGCCTGTTCTTCTTCTTCCTAACGCTTGATGGATATGTGTAGGGAATGCTACCAGATGGGAAAACCAACGTTTGCTCTCCTTCTTTAGAAAAAAGGTGAATACAAATGAACCTCCCCCCACCTCACCCCAGCCCAGAAAGACCAGCTTCTTTGCTTCACTAACCCTCCTTTCCCACGTGTTGAAAATACCTTTGTTTCCTGTTCTAGCCTCATTTCCTCTGAATGGCTCTAATTTTCACAGGAAGTGATTCATTTTGGGAAATCTGAAAATTATTTGAGCTGTCTCATGAAATATTGATTCTTTCTCCTCACCCCTGCTTTCCCCGCCCCTGTGTCATTTCACATGGAGCTGCAGACAGGAATAATTGCCTGTGGCATTTTGAACCTTTCCAAGTATTTTTGAGGCTATTACTGAATATCTGAATATTGGGCCTTCCGTGCCCTCAAGCAGGGTGAGAGTACCTAAAACCCCTTACTTTATTTGCAGGTTTGGGGGGTTGGGGAGAGGCATATGGTTTCTATAACTGACAAGACATTTAGTTTCCTTAGAACTGCCCCCAAATTGGGTGGATTGGAGGCAGAATGGCCCAGCCGGGTTGATTCTGTTTTCCCCTCGTTTTCTTGTTCAACAAGGATGGAGAGAATTCTGTGGCTTTTGCCAGGCCCTGTTAATCGACAGCTATTTAAGCACCACTTCTTTTAATCAAGCCCTTCTTTAGTTGGGGTTGTTTTAAATAAGGGTCTGCTGTCAACACAAAACATATGTCTGAAGCCTCCCTTTGGTTACTAACGATTCTTGGGATTATTAAGTCTGGAAAGAATTTCCAACCAGTTTGTTTCCCTTCTTCTCCCCCCGCCCAATATTTCAGCTTTCATTGGGTCACTTTCCTTTGTTGTCTCAGTTTGGTGTCTGACTACCGCCTTGTAGCACAATCCCTCCCATTCCTCCCCACTATTCCCCGATATTAGAGCTTCATTCTAAAATATTAGAAAAGTACCTTCTCATCTGTTTGTGCTGATGCAAAGGGAAGTGAACAGAACCAGGAAGACAATAATAACATTGCAAATAAAAACAGTTTTGAAAGGCTCAGGGAAGTCAGTCCATTAAGTGCCCAACCATGATTTCAGAGGACCAATGACGTAGCATTCTACCCACTTCTTCACAGAGAGGTGATGGACTCAAGATATAGAATGAGAAATGAATTTTTGGATGTAATAATAGCTAACATTTATTAAGATTTGCCAAGTGATTTATAAATGCAAATACAAAATTTACAAGTACCTCATCTGATCCTCTCAACTACCCGGGGAGGGAGATATTACTATCATCCCTATTTTACAGATGAAGAAACTGAGGCCAAGAAAGGTTAAGTGATTTATTGAGGGTAACAAAGTAAAGTGTCTGAGACTGGATTCAAAATCAGGTCCATCCTGACTCCTGACTCTAAGTTCGTTGCCTGACTCCAGGCTATGACCTAGCTGCCTCACATGAGAATTTGTTTTGCTTGACTATGCATGTTTGTTATAAAAGTTTTCTTTTTCCTTCTTTCCTTCCTTCCTTCCTTCCTTCCTTCCTTCCTTCCTTCCTTCCTTCCTTCCTTCCTTCCTTCCTTCCTTTCTTCCTTCCTTCCTTTGTTTCTTTCTCTTTCCTTCCTTTCTCTTTCTTTAATTGGGAGAGGGGTGGGGCAAGTTGGAAGGAGAGAAAAAATGCTTATTAATTGAAAAGAAAATTTTTTAAAATTCCCATCTTGCCGCCCAAAGATGAAGGTGAAAATTTAAAGATTAGGATCTATTTTTTTTCATTCTAAACAGATAAAGAATTTTCTGGTTTGGTCCTTATCATCATAAGTAAAATCAAAAAGAGAAATGAAAAAATGAAAAAAAATGAGGTAATGTTCCAAAAGAAGTCTTGTTGTTAATCAGACAATTTAAGGGAGAAAATGGAAGAGGTACTTGAAGGACCTGGGCCGGGGATGGGGAACCTACGGCCTCTAGGTCACATGCGGCCTTCTAGGTCCTTGGATTGGCCTTTTGACAGAGTCTAAGTTGTACAGAGCAAATCCTTGTATTTAGGAGATTTGTTTTGTGAAGTTTGGATTTAGTCAAAGGAGTTCACTTGAAGACTTAGAGGGCCACATGTGGCCTCAGGGCCACAGGTTCCCCCCTCCTTGGTCTGGGTTGTTTGGTTCATCCAGGTTGAGGGGTCCATCCATTTTATTTTGCCTGTGCAGAAATAGCCCATAAGAAGGAAGGACATACCTTTGCTGAGTTTTCCCTTTGCATATTTTGCTATTTTGTATTGCAAGCTCTGAGCTGTTAGAAAATTTGATATAAGTCACTGGTCAAGAGCATCTCTTTGTATCTTAGATACTTTTTTTTCCTTCCTGGAGGGAAGGTGAAGCCAGAAAAATCCAAATATGCATACATGAGGGCATTGCTGTCACATTTATCTCCCATACCGTTCTCTGGTGGCAGAGGTGGGGGAGGTATACTAAGTATGTAGAGCCATCCCACATTATGCATGCTGGTGTTGTTTAGTTGTTTTCAGTACTGTCCGATTCTTCATGACCCCCCATTTTAAGGTTTTCTTGGCAGAGACACTAGAGTGGTTTGTTGTTTACTGCTCCAGCTCCTTTTACAGATGAGGAAACTGAGGCAAACAGGGTTAAGTGTCTTGCCCAGGGTCATACAGTAAGTGTCTGACACTGGATTTGAACTCAGGAAGATGAGTCTTTCTGATTCCCACGTCAGTGCTCTATCCGCTGCCTCTTATGCTAAAGCCCTGTATAAACTCATACCTGACATTTATCCACATCCTGAAACACTCTGGAGAATATCAGCCCCTCACGTAAATAATCCCTGTGGATGTCCCAGATTAATGTGAGAGTTTGAAGCCTAGAGAGGAGGGCTGAGGCAGAGGGCAGAGCACAGAGCAGGGCAGCACCTTGGGCCATTATAATGTTCTAAAGAAGATTTTATTACACACTCAAGAAAAATTTCAAAAGATGCCAAGAATCAAACAAACGTGAGAAAAGAAACCTAAAGTCCAACTTGAGAACTCCTTATTGCGTTTATAAATATATAAACTATAGCAAAACAACAGCAGAACAACTTCTTTCCTATGGCTCCTTTTGATGTCTTTTTTTGTCACTAAGTTCACTGACGATGTTTTCCTTTTATTTTTCTTTTTAAAGAATATGTAAAATCACAGTCATAGGATCATAGATTTGAAGTTGGAAGGGATCTTAGAGGTTATTAAATCCCCCCCCCCCCATTTTACAGTTGAGGAAACTAAGGCTGAGAGAGGTTAAGTGACTTAACCAGAGTCACACAACTTATGTCTGTGGCAAGATTTGAATCCAGGTCTTCCTCCATAATAAATGATCCCTGCCTCTAAGACTAGCATGGCCTTGGACACTTCCTAGCTCTGTGACCCCAGGTAAGTCCCTTCATTTCTGTCTGCCTCAGTTTCCCTATCTGCAACTTGTGGATAATAATAGCATGCACCTCCCAGGGTCATTGTCAGGACCAAATGAGCTAATATTTGTAAAATGTTTATAAACCTAACATACTATACAAATGCTGTCTGATATCATTGCCGCTTTATCTCACTACATGAGTTTCTTCTCCTTTACCTGTCCCATGATCCTCAGATGACCTTTAGGTGATTTCTCTTAATTCTTCAATGGTGATAGGTTGCAGCTTGCTCATCACTCTGCTCTCCCTTCTCCCTAATTTAGGGGGCTAGCAGCTTTTCATTCTTCAGAAACTGTGTATTCTCTGAGCCTCAACTTCCTCATCTGTAAAATGGAGACACAAATGGTACCTACTTTGCTAAATTGTTCTGAAGACCAAGTGAATGGATATCTGTAAAGTGTTTTGCAAACCTTACAGTGATACATAAATGTCAGCCCTGGGAGTCACCACCACAATAATTCCATGCCATGCAGCAACACCAGAGGAATATTGAGGTTGAAGAAATGAGTCTTTGTTTTAAGGAGAACTTGTGGCCATCAAAAACATTGTGCAGTTTCTCAGTTTCAATGTGTATGTTGTTTTAATTCTACTTTTTTTTTTCTCTTCGTTACTTTGTGGAAGTCCATTTTTTGGTATGCTTTGTCTTTGCCATTTGATGTTGGGGTAATATGTTATGTAAGGGATATATCAATAGACACACCTCCCAGCTTCCTGGGATCCATGATTTACAAGGAGTGTGTGTGTGTGTGTGTGTGTGTGTGTGTGTGTGTGTGTGTGTTTTAATAGGATCTGTGATTTCATTGGTCCAAGACTGTGGAGTCAAACTCAAACAGAAACAGGGGCCACTAAGACCATACATGAGGATCCCAGCCAGCCACACACTGACTTAGAAAACCAGACATGTTTGTGTATTCTTTTTTATTATTAATACATTAACACAATAAAATCAGATAGGACCTACATTGCAATCTGGTTCAGACTGCCCTTGGGAGTGTCATGGGCCACACAGGCTGTAGCCTAAGATGCAGGATGAGGCAGTTTTCTCCAGCAATGTAGATTATCACCTGTTCTGCATTTTATAGTCTTACTCATATACTCTAGTTACCCAGAAACCCGTTCCAACCATTTCCTATATCCATGCATTTGTCCTAACTATTCTCCTGGTCAGAATGGTCCCTCTCCTCACTTCTTTCCCTTAGAATCCCCAAGTTTCTGCAAGACTCAGCTCAAGCTCCACTTTCTTTAGGAAAACTTTTGATTCATCCTTCCAGGAGTTGTTGAAGCATCTCCCCCAAGGTTACCTTATAGCTACTTTGCACATAGTTTTGAATCTCTCTCTGTCTCTCTGTCTCTCTATCTCTCTATCTCTCTGTCTCTCTCTCTCTCTATCTTCGTCCCTCTCTGTATGCATGCACACATATATGTATACATGCATAGACCTATATGCACATATATGTATATTTTTATTGTTGTTAAGTTGTTCAGTCATGTCTGACTCTTCATGACCCTGTGGGTCAACTGTCCATGGGATTTTCTTGGCAAAGGTACTGGAGTGGCTTGTCCTGTCCTTCCCCAGTTTTATGGAGGCAAAGATTAAGTGACTTGCCCAGGGTCACACAGCTAGTAAATGTCTGAGGTCAGATTTGAACTCTGGTCTTTCTGACTCCAGGCCTGATGCTCTATCCACTGCAGCATCTAGCTGGTCCTATAAATATGTATGTGTGTATGTGTATATGCATATATGTTGTATAGGAATATATTATATATATACATATACACACATATGTAGGTATTATGTATATGTGTGTGTATGTGCATATCCACGTTTGGTGTCCACCTATCACTCAATTCTCACCTGTGGCTCCAAGAAGCTATCGTATATGAAGTGACCATGCCCCGGTAAAACTGTCTGAGGAGACAGGATAAACCAGGTTGAGGGTAAACAACAGGACTCAAACCTGCCAGTGAGTCAGAGGAGTTTCTACTTCAAGCATGTGAAGATTTCTTCTGTTGTAATGGGCAGATGAGAACAGTTTGCCCCAATGGCTATAAAGATGGCTGAAGGAGGTACTGTGGAACACTTAGAGCTTGGGGAGACATTGAAGACACCAAAGTCATTCACTGCATCCTGAGTCATTGCCAGTTGTCATGATTTTTGTATTGCCACTGGGCTTCAGTGATTCTGAAAGAGAGTGAGACTGAGGACTTTGTGCGACTCTACCTCAATTAAATCCAACTCACATTCTGGTGAAGACATCATCCTGTGATATGATTGGTCCTCTTTAAAAATGAAGGCCCAAGAACAATGAATTCATTCTCTCTCTCTGTCTCTGTCTCTGTCTGTCTCTGTCTCTCTTTCTGTCTCTCTGTCTCTATCTCTCTCTGTCTGTCTGTCTCTCTCTTTTTGTGTCTCTCTCTCTCTCTCTCTCTCTCTCTCTCTCTCTCTCTCTCTCTGTCTCTCTCTCTCTCCTCTCTTTCTCTCCCCCTATCCCTCACTTAAACCCAATTCACTTGAATGTCCTGGCATCACCTCCCTCTGTCACCAGTAGTAAGAGCTGCCCCCTGGGGACCCAATTGTAACTGGCCAGTTGGGCAACACGGCTTTCTTTCTTTCTCTCTCTCTCTCTCTCTCTCTCTCTCTCTCTCTCTCTCTCTCTCTCTCAATCTCTCTTTCTTTTTTTCTTTCTTTCCTTCTTTCTTTCTTCCTTTCTTCCTTTCTTCCTTCCTTCCTTCCTTCCTTTCTTCCTTTTTTCCCCTTCTCTCTGTACACATAGGGTATCATACCCTTGTCTGCAGGTGCTCTGGAAAGCCCTTCAGGGTGGAAGGGCAGCACTGAGGCATTAAATGACCTGCCTAGGGTCCCCACAGCCAGTAATATTAGAAGCAGGACTTGTGGCCCTGGACAAGTCATTGGCTCAGACAGCCTCAATTTCCTCATCCAAAAAATGGGGCCAATAACGTAAGGGTCTACTGAGAAAACATTTATTCTTTGCAAACCTTAAAGCACAATATGAATGCCAGCTGTTTTTATTCCTTGTTCTCATTATGGTTTGAGGTCTTGTAATAAATTATAGCTTGTTTACAGAGGAATATTCTGTAGATGGAAGCATAAGGTATTATTGTGAGCACTCCTGAAGTCCAAACTTTGTAGTTTCTTGGGATTGCAGTGTGGAATTATTTTTAAAACTATTTATTACCATAATGGGATTAAAAAAATGGACTAGGTAAAAGAGGCCATTCTTTGCCTAATCTCTTACCTAGGCTTAATCATTGATTGGACATTGCCTCTGTCAAACTGAGACCTGGGAAAGACCTTAGCTTAAGAAAGCCGAAGTCTCTCACTGCATCCTGGGTCATCTCCAGTCATCCTGATCTACATCTGGCCACTGGACCCAGATGGTTCTGGAGGAGAAAGTGAAGCTGGTGACTTTGCACAGTCCTCCCTCATTTAAACCCAATTCACTTGAGCTTTCAGAGATCACTTTCCCCATGTCATGGTCCTCACATATTTGTCAGTATTACCAATTATTAGTATTTAGATTGTTCCAGAATTTTGTTTTTGCAAATAAAGTTGCCATTAAGTATTCTTGTACAGCTAGTTATGAAATCCCCTTTTTGTAATCAGGTTTATATTTTGATTATTTTTGTAACTCTTGTCATAGATTACTAAATTGCCCTCCAGAATGATTATACTAATTCATAACTTGCCCAACAGTGCAAAAACATGCCCATCAACAATGAATTACACCAATCTCTCATTATTTTTGACAACATTATTGGTATGAGATATTTACTCAAAATTGTCTGGTTACTAGGGAATTTGAACAATTTTTCTAGTAATTATTACCAATTTGTGTTTCCTTCTTCATAAATTACTATATTGGTAATTAAGATGAGACTTTTTTTTTTAACTGTTTTCTCTTTTGGAGCACTTAGGTAATTAAGTGCCTTTGATGAGTCTGGCCTTTGTTTCTTTGATTAAATCAGTAGTCTTTGATGACCTGCTTATGTCAAGGGAAAGCCTAGTTCACATAGGTTTGAGCCGCATGGATGTGAAGTCTGAAGAAGCGTCACACCGTTTTTAGTTGTATGGTTATGACACCCTTTGACCATGAACAGGGTATATAAACTCAAAGGTTAGCTTTTTGTTTGGGGCTCTTACTCACTGCAAAAGTGTTGTGTGATTTGACCAGATAAGACTCTGGGTATCTGTTGTTAAGGAGCCCCTCCCAGCTTGAAAACCCTGGTGCTTCCCTGGTAACTATGTACTGAGATGTTGGACAGAAAGCTAGAAGCCTGTTTACTGGTTTGTGTTATTTGATGTGTTGATATTGTCTCTGTTTGTAATTTCTGTTTGTGCAGATCAAGAAACCTGTGCTGGCAGCTGTTCTGTGTGCTGGTGTTATAGGTCTTTCACCCGCATAGCAGCTGCTGGCAACATCATTGATACAATTACGTGTCCATATCCTTTGCCCATATTAATTATGGAATAGTTGGTGAAGCATAGTAGCTTGAGAGATGACCTCATGGATAAGAGAGACCTGGGTTCAAGTCCCAACTCTGACATCTACTTGCTTTGTGACCCTTGGAAATTCATTTAAACTCTCTATGCTCTATGAAAATCCTCTAAAACCATGAGCTACATTGTTAGATGGAATTTCCTCACCTGAGATTTGTCTATAAAATGAAATCACAGGTCCAGTGTTTGTTCCTATTACCCTAATAAGTTTGTATCAGTTTAGGTACTATTTATATTCATTTGTTTCAGTTCATAATATATTCAGAATATTAGATTTCTAGCAGAAACATTTGCTGCAAAGATTGTCCTCTAATATTTCTGTTTTCTTTTTTATTTCATAAACAATGCTTTTTATTATACAAAATCCTTTTATTTTTAAATAATCAAATCCATCTATTTTGTCTTTAATATTTTTGCATTTGTTCACTAGATAAGAATTTTTCTCCTATTCATAATTGGAATGAACATATCGTTGTTTCCAAAATTTTGTTTCGTTTAAAATATTCGTATGACTGCTACCACTGGAATTTATTGAATCATATGGTATGAGATGTGTATCTAGACTTGTTCACCATTCTGCTTTCCAATGTTCTTAATAATTTCTATGGAATAATAATTTTTCTTGTAATGCTTTGTGATCTTGGAGATATCAGATACTAATCTCTTTTATGGTCCCATTTCCAGATTTTCTACTCTGTTATATTGATGTTTTTTTCATTTAAAATCCTATTTTAGATTATTATAACAATTGCTGCTGTATTGTATATTCTGAAATTTGGCAGGGCAAGTCATCCTTCATCAAAATGTTTTCCCTCATATGTTCACCTTGAAATTCTTACTCATTCATCCACCTTATCTAATTCCATAAAGTAATCCATTGCTATTTTGAATGATATTTCATTGAATTTATAGGTTTTTGTAAAATATCAGCATCCTCATTGTATTTTTTAACCAATTATTCACACATAGAGCTTAATGTATAGTTCTTCCTTTATTTCTGTCAAAATCAGTAGAAAAAAATTTAAATTGTTTTCATGTGGGTGTCAGGGGCTAACATAAAATTGATATTTTTTTAGTATGATTACATGTAATTTTTTTCTGTCAAATTTTCTTGGATTTATATTGGTGATGTATTTAAAAAGTAGATGATTTGTGTGTTTGTCACACATCCTGTCACCTTGTTAAAGCTATTTATTTACTTCAGTTAATCCTTATCATTTAATCTCTCGGAATTTTTAAATATTCAGCCATTCTTTTTTCAAATAAAGATGTTTAACTCCTTCATTGCCAATTCTTTTTTATGCCTTATTAATAGAGACAACATTTCTAAAACTATGGAAAATAGATATTGTGAGAATAACTCAGCCTTACATCTATTTTTTTCTTCAAAGAAGGAAGACTTCTAATGGTTATCCACTGTATATAGTGCTGGCTTTTCATTTCAAATAGGTGCTTAACTTTTATTTTTAAATGAAAATCTGGAACTGAGATTTCAGTGGTCAGGAAAATCCTAGTGTGAAAATTCCCTCCACTAGTGCAAATTGGCAGCTAGTTTGTACCTTATAGTCATGGAAATTGCCTGTAGCATTGAGAGAGGTTAAGTGACTTGACCCTGATGAAATATCCTGTATGTGTCAAAGGCGGGACTTGCACACAAGTATTCTGACTCCAAGAATGGCCCCCTATCTCATATGTGATATTACCTCTCATTTTTATCATTTTTATCACATTAATTCCTACAGTTTTTAGTGAAAAATAAATTCTGGTTTTTTTTAATCAAAGAACCTTTCTGTATCTGTTGAGATAATGATGCTTAAAACTTATTTATTATTTTCCAATGGTGAATCTTTCTTCCATTTTTGGCATAGGTCCTACTTTGTAATAACTAATATTCTTTAAAAATTTACTATTCATTATATTTTCCAAAATTTTAATGAACATTTTTGCATCATTATTCATTAAAGTCATGTGACAAACTGTGTAGAATATTTGCTGCAATTTATGGGACTTAGAAATAGACAGATGAGTTCAGACCATGATACTATCTGTGTGATGCCGGGCATGTCAGAACCTCTTGTGTCTCAAACAACTTTCTTGGATTTGTCTACTAAGACAAAGACATGTTTCAGTTCTAAATTGGTGGAGAGTTCCCATACTATGAGTTCCCCACAATGATGAAAAAAAAAAGATACTTTGCTTATTTACAAATGATATTAATGATAATGATAAGTATTTTCTACTTCATCCCTATCATTGCCAGGTTTGGGACTCCAAACCATTTTTTTTGCTCTCAGTGAAAGAATTGGGTAGTATATCATTTTTTTTCCTCCTATGGACAGAATCCTTCTGTAATATAGAAAGTACTTGTTCTTCGAAGGGTTAGAAGAATTCATTTGTAAATTTTTCTTGTTCTAGTACTTTTTAAATAAGGAAGTCTTTAATGATCTATCTGATGTTTGTTTCGGAGTCTTCTATTTGGATTATTTCTTTACTATTTTGTCATTTGAGATGTTTTATATCCTTATAGATATTTTCATGTTTACCAACAAATTTATTAACATAAAACTATATCTTACAATCCCTAATCATTTTATTAATCTCTTTGGCATTCACTGTGATATTTTTTCATTTTTCATTTTGTTAGTTTTTCTCTTTCTTGATTTCATTTGCAAGGTTTTAAAGATCAATCACATGGGCCTTTAAAAACAACTCATTTGCATATACTTTATTTGTACATACTTCTTTAATTTTTCATTTTATTAATTTCTGTGTTATTTTGGTAAACACTCCTTTTCTTATCCCTTTGGTACTTTGTTCATTTCCTAATTTCTTCAAGTAACAGTGATTCTGTAGCACTGCCTCTGTCCCTCCCTCCCCTTGCCAAATGAGAGCATAGAATTGAAATGTGCATTTTCAGGGCACCCAGGCACATAGGTAATGGGACACAAATTCTCACATAGCTAGAACACAGAGTAGGGACTCTCTAAGTTCTACTCTCTATTGGGGGGAAAACTCATATACTTTGAGTAGGCTGTTCTGATAAAGTGGGAAAATTTGTAGTCCTTTAGAATAATAATAGCTAGCATATACATAGCCTTTTAAGATTTGCAAAGCACTTTACAGATATTATCTTACTTTATCCTCATAACACCTGTGTAAGACACATGTTATCTTCTCCATTTTGTAGGTGAGGAAAGTGAGTCAGACAGAGTTTAAGGGACTTGTCCAGGCTTTCACAGCTAGTAATGTCCTGAGGTAGGATTTGAACTCAGGTCTTCCTGTCTCCAAGTTCAACACTCCATCCAATACACTACCTGTCGAATGGAATCATTATCATCTTAGGGGTGTATCAGATGTGTATTAGAGCCAGGGCCTATCTGGTGGTGAGACACAATTGTTAAATTTCGAGTTTGAGCATTTATACCTCAGAAATCAGCCAATGGTATCGATTAGGGCTTGATATACTGCTTTGTCAGTTTGAGTTTAAGGAAGTGATGGAGAAAATTTTAAAAATTCAGATTAAACTTAAAAGTTTGTTGTATGTATATCCTCCCTCCTCCACCCCCCCCCAGAGTGCATGTTGTTAAGTATTTACCAGCACAGCCCTGGGTGTATTCCAGGTTATCTTGTCTTTACAAATTAAGGTCATGGAGCAAAGAAGAAGAAAGTCTGTTATAACTTGCCTTAAGTATCCTTCCCTACCCTAATCTGTCTTCTATTCATTAAAAGAGCTTGTGAAATCTTACATTCTTCATGCATGATGGATGACTTTTCTCATGATTTAGAAATAACATAGTAATCTCTTCTCTCCTTATCTGAATATATGAATACTACATGTTAACCCTTTTCCTGGCACTCCCTTTCCCCTACACTCACCAGCTTTAGTTCCTCCTACAGGTAATGTAAATAAAATAAGTCTCCCCTTTAGCACTCTGTGATGCGTATATTTGGGTAGGAAGAAATTTCATAAATAAGGAAAAGAAAATGATATGTTATCTTGGGTATATTTGTTTGACTTGAGTATCATGGAATTTCTGAAGTGGAAGGAACCTCAGGAGCCTTATCATCAAATCCATGCCTGATGGAGAATATCTTCTATGATATCTCTGACAAATAACATCTCACTTGTACTTTGAAGACTTCCAGTATGGAGGAACTCAGGATATCCTCAATCAGTCCATTCTACCTTTGAATAGCTCTATTTCTTAAAAAGTTTCTTATAAAACAAGTGGCTTTGGAAGACTTATGCTCTCTGAACAACGCAATGAAGAATCATAACTCCAAAAGACCATTGATGGAGCATGTGTTTCCCACTTCCTGACAGAGAGATGATGAATTCAAGACCCCAAATGAGACATTGTGTGTGTGTGTGTGTGTGTGTGTGTGTGTGTGAGAGAGAGAGAGAGAGAGATTTATTTTGTTTGATTATGTACATTTTTTTCAAAGGTTTCATTTTTGTTTTTCAGTTTTAAGAGGATAGGAAAAAATAAATTTTTATTAATTACAAATAAAATTTAAATCAAAAAGTTTTCTTATATAACATCTATTAAGAAAGTACATTGACTTTACTCAACAAATAGGAGCTCTAAAATTCTATAAAATTCTATTAGTTCAAAAATTCCAAATACTTTTTGAGCACTTATAGAAACTACTCATGGAATAGATTGATAAAGCTGTCTTGCTAGGGTGAGCTTGCCTAGTCCAGGAACCATTCAGAAAAATATTGTTTAAAATGTTATATTCATTTTAAACTTAAATACAAAATGAAAAAAAGAAGATGAAAAGGACCATATCCGTGTACCTCAGAACATAAGATAGGATTCAATAAAAAAACAATGAATTTCCATTTCATGAAAATCTATGTAATAAATCCTATGTTTTCAAAGCAACCCACATTTTCTGTGCTTCCTTCTCTTTTATTTTCTGCTGTGCACTTCTCTTCCAGCCCCCAGAAGGCTACAGTTAAATGCAAATATATATGCATATACATACATATCCATAAACACACACATACGCATATATACACACATAAGTATAAAACTCTACTATACATAGTTCTATTTGTCAGTTCTTTCTCTGGTGGTGGATAGTATCTTCCTTCATAAGTTCAAGTCTTTCCTTGTTTTTTTAAATCAACCAACTTATCATTTCTTATGTCATAGCAGTATTCCATCACAATCATATACCACAGCTTATTTAGCCATTCCCCAATTGAAGAGTATCTATCATTTTAGCTAATCTGATAAGTGGAAGATGATATCTGTGAGTTATTTTAATTTGCATTTCTCTAATCAATAATGATTTAGAGTATTTTCTCATATAATTATATATGGCATTGATTTCTTCATGAAAAAACTATCTGTTCATATCCTTTGACCATTCATCAAGTGGGATATGACTCATGTTCTTATAAATATAACAAAGCTCTCCATATATTTGAAAAATGACACCCCTATCAGAGAGATTGTTTATGAAAGTATTCCCCCCCCCCAATTTTCTGCTTTCTTTTTTGTCTTGGTCTTATTTATATAAGAACTTTTAAGTTTAAAATAATTGAAATTATCCATTTTACACCTCAACAATGCTATCTCTTGTTTCTTTACATATGAGTCTCCTATCTATGATTCTGATAGGTAATAGGTTCCATGTTCTTCTAATTTTCTTGTAATAACTGCCTTCATATCTTCTAATTTTCTTGTAATAGCTCCCTTTATATCTAGGACAGGTATCCATTCTGGCCTTTTCTTGGTACATGGTTTAATATATTGGTCTAATAATGCCCAATTCCTGCCAGATTGCTTTCCAGGTTTCCCAACAACTTTTAATGAATTCTCATCCCCGAAACTTAGATCTTTACATTTGTCCAACACAAAGTTACTATAGTTCTTTACTATCGTGTATTGTATGTCTACTCTGTACCACTAATCTACTTCTCCATTTCTTAGCCAGTACCAGATAGTTCTGGTTTAAAACATTGTTTTATGGGTAAATTCATCCCATTCACATTCTAAGTTATAATTACTTCTTGTGTATTTCCCTCCATCCTATTTTTTCCTCACTATCCTTCTTCCCCCATTTACCCTATCCTTCCTCACTCATCTAATTTACTTCTACCACATTACCTTGCCCTCCTATTCCTTAATCTACCCACCCTTCTAAGAGTCTCTCCCTTATCCTCTCCCCCTCTCCACCTTAATTTACCTATCTTTCTAAGAGTTTCTCCCTTATCCCCTTCTCCTCCTAATTCTTTTTTTTTGAGGGGGGAAGGCAAGGCAATTGGGGTTAAATGACTTGCCCAAGGTCACACAGCTAGTAAGTGTCAAGTGTCTGAGGCTGGATTTGAACTCAGGTCCTCCTGATTCCAGGGCCAGTGCTCTATTCACTGCACCACCTAGCTGCCCCCTCCTTCTAATTCCCCTTCTAAATCTCCCTCCCTTATCCTATCTCCTTGCCCTCTTATTTCTTTCTAAATTTAGAAGACTTTTATACTCTTCTAGATGTGTAAGTTGTTTCCTCCTCTTAACTCATTTCTGATGAGAGTAAGGTTCCAGCATGACTGGCCCTCCAGTTTGGAGAGTGTGAAGTTTTTTGACCCACTCCCTCATTTCCCAGAATCACCTCCATTCTGAAAAATATTAGACAAAAATATTAGCTAACATCCTACAGGAAGTCTTGTGCAAACCCCAAATAAAGAGATATCATACAGTAGGATCATTGATCTCAAGCTAGCATAGACCTAGAGGTTATCTAATCCGAATTGGCATTTTATAAATGAGGGGAATGGAGGCCCTGGGAGATGAAGAGACTTGTCCAAGGTTATGCAGGCAGTAAGTATAAGACGTGGAATTTGAATCCACGCTCTCTGACTCCAGTAGTCTTTCTACGTGGCAGGCCTCCAGAAGTTCCTATTTGCTAATGACATTTTGCTTACTGCATTAATGCCCAGAATATGACAGAGCTGCTTCAAATGAGATGCACAATCCCTTGGAAGTGATGGACTCGATTATTTACATTGGTAAACAGAACAAGTAGATGAAGGATTTGTGTTGCCCAGATTAAGTATGAAGGTGTTTGGGCTGCCAACTGTTGGTTTAATAGTACGTATAACTCGGACAGGCACTAAAGGTGGACGGTGAACTGGTCCCACAATTGAATAGTGGGAGAAGGATGAGCTGGATCACACTTGGAAACCTGAGCAGTACTTTCAGTAATGTCAAGCTATTCTACACAAAACCTAACTTTATTAATACCAACACTACTTTGATAATGCTATGTGCCTTTGAATCACGAAATGCCATGATCTTTGAAAGATCAACATGCCAAGTAGCCCAAAAGGCAATAGAAATATTCATAGTAGATATAAGTATGCTCTACAACTAAAGATGATTTGAATGTGAGAAATAACATAAAAGACACTATTAAGGTGTCGCATGAATCAAAAGGAAAGAGGCTAGTCATGTAGCTAGATTGATGGGCAGTAAGTTTTTTAAAAGGTGTCTAGGATACAGGCACTGGATTTAGAGTCAGGAAGAGCTGAGTTTGACACTGAGCTGTGTGACACTGGCCAAGTCACATAACCTTTTTCAGCCTCACTTTCATCATCTGTAAATAATGGATAATAATAGTGCTGGAAAATAAGATGACATATAAAAAGTGCTTTGTAAACCCTAAAATGTGATATAAGTGTTAGCTATTAGTGATTCTAAAAAAAAAAGGATTTATTAAGTGCATCTGCATGCAAAGCCACTGTGCTATGTAAGCAAAGACAGTCGTTCTCAACTTGCTCGTATCCTAATAGGAGACAACATATAAAAAAAGGTTTCAGCTCTAAGTCAGATGGAATGGTTCCACGGCCTCTAGAGTGTATTAGCAAAGGAGACGGTAATACATCTTTCTTTAATAGCATTTCCAGTGATAAAGTCATAGCAGTTTGGACTCTCTTGTACAACTCTGCTGTGTGCTATGTAGTTAATTACATATGACCCAAGCATCTGATCTACTAGGTACAGATTTGCTATGTAATACCTGGTAATTAATTTTATAATGTGACTCACATATCCAGGACACTGCCTGGAACTCTAATGCTGGATATTATGTGCTATGTGCCCAATGTTTCTTATGTCTATGACAATTGTCTGTCAATATGCTTTGTACAAATCAGTTGGTGTTTTGATATGCACCTATGAAAACACGAAGTTCCAGGAGCACTAGAGACAAACAACAGATGACATGTAAAGCCCTTCAGTATCTGGGACAATTTAAAATGTGATACTATAATTAAGGCAATCCAATATTTTATTTCTTTAATATTCATTGGGGACTACAAAGCTCTGCGTGTTCCCAGGATCTGGCCACTCATAATGGAAGCACTTGGTGCCACTCCCCTCTCTTTTCAAGATATTTTAGGAAGCTAAACTTGTTTAATTTAAATTACCTGGCTTGGTTACCCCAAGGAAATGGAGGATTGAGAGACAATTGGGAAGAGAGGAGAGGTATTTCCTGAATACCTGAAACCAATCAGGAAGAGTGTGTCTACCACCCAGATAGTGAGCATGCAAAAGTCTATGTGGGATTGGAGACAGAGGTTTGTTTACAAGGAGTGTAATAAGAGTATTTCACTCACCCTGAAATCCCTGTAGGTTACTGGATTTGAGGTAGGGGTGTGGAGTGTGTGTGTGTGTGTGTGTGTGTGTGTGACTTGAGCCTCCCTGCCTAGTTCTTGCTTTACTGAAAGACCAGGCGGGAATCATTTATCAAACAAATTGGGACCGAACAGCAAAGCCAATAATGAAGAAAAGTCAGGCAATAAAATCATTCTCTCTGCACCTGTGGTAACTGCGCCTGTTCTCCATATTTATAACTGCTCCCTGACGCTTTGTTTTCTCTCTTCTCTGTAGCTGCCATCTCCTGAAGTGAAGCCTCACTGCTGCTTCCATAGCTACTGCAGAGAAGGAGCACTCCATGGTTTTTGTTTTTAAAGTCAAACAGCACAAGCCAGGAAGCCTTAGGGAAGTATTACTGTTTTATTTCTTTTGTTCTTGTTTGTTTTTGTTTTTACCTTCAATTTGCCTAGAACAACATGCCTCGGGCTAATCCATACATTTTTGCTTCTTTGGTCTAACTCTCAGTCCTTCATGACTGGCATATTAAAGGAAGAAACCCACATGGAGGTAATCCACATGGAAAGATGACATCTGCTAGAGGCCAGTCAACTGTCCTGTAAGATACCCTGCAGGTGCACATTACTATTTGTCTTTCCCTCCTCTTCAGGGGAATAAGCCTCAGTGGGTATCTCAGGTGTGCCAGCCATGTCGACAAGGATTTATTTAATGCCTACCATCTGGAACTTGCTACTTGTATGACGTTGGATGATTCTTTTAACCTCCATTGGCCTCAATTTCCTTATCTGTAAAACAAAGGGGTTGTTCTAGATCAGGGGTGAGGCGTCGAGGCCGAAGTTTCCCCATCCTTGATTTAGATGATCTCTGAGGACTCTGTCAGCTCTCTATCTATGATTCTTATGGGTGAGATAGAGGCAAAAAGTCACAGTGGCTTCAGGACTGGTCTTGTGGTCAGGAAGACCAGAGTTCAAGTGTTGCCTCTGACACATACTGCTCAATGTGACCGTGGGAAAGTCAATCTACCTCTTGTTGGCCCGGGCAATTGAAAAAATCAGATGGATTCTTCGTCTCTTTTATTGATCCAATTTACAATTAATTTTGTCCTGTAACTGTCTTTGTCTCTCAACTTAGTTCAGAAATTCAGCTGTCCTATAATGAGTTAAGTTTAGAAATCCAGGTCTCCTGTTAATCACTGTTCTATGCTTGTGTCACAGAAATCTGTTACCCTTGAAGGAGGCAGGTGGACACCAGGGAGTCTGGTCTAGTATCTTTACCACCAAGCTATCCTTCAAAGATGTTTGGTTCATTATCCAAAGAAGCCTGGTTTCCTATCTCTGTCCTTGCAGATTCGGCTGGAGGCAAACAATGAGCATTTCTTAGTCACAGGAGGGAAGGAGGGGGCTGTTGCTAGACCTCATCCCCAATTTCCATCCAGTCATATTTTTTCCATCTATGATGCTAATCTTCCTCTTTATGTCTTCCCAAAACTATGAAAGAGAGCTGTCCCCCTCATTCAGGCTCTTAGCTTAGCTGGGGAAGCTGAGGTCCTATTTAGTGGCAAATTCATACTTTACTAATAAATTGATTGTTCTCAGAACTTTGTGCCTCAGTCTACCTTAATTTTAACTACTACGCTTCTTTCTATGTTTTCTAAGACTATAATTTACGAAAGAGTTGCAGGAATTCCCAAGCCAGGGTAGAGTTTTCTGCAGTAATAAAATCACAGATTATGACCTAATATAAAATAAAATAAATGTGCAAAGCATTGTTCTAGACTCTTGGGAAACAAAGGCAAAATGAAAAAGGATCCCTATTCTCTAGGAATTTACATTCTGTTGGAGATCATCTTGTCAGGTCTCAGTAGTTTGCGAATGAGAAAACTTCAGTCTTGGACAGAGCACTGGACTTGGAATCAGAAAGATCTGAGTTCAAATTCTCATTCAGACTCTAGTTGTTTGACTCTGGGTGAGTTACTTAATTCCTGTCTTCCTGTTTCCCCATTTGTAAAATGGGGATAATAGTATTATGAGGATGAGAAGAGATTGAATTTTGTAAACTCTGTTAACTTTAAAAGCACTATATAGATGCTAGGAGATAGAGAAGAGAGAGAGACAGAGAGAAAGAGAGAGACAGAGAGAGATAGAGGGACAGAGACCGAGAGATGGAGATAGAGACACAGAAACAGAGACGTAGACAGAAAAAGAGACAGATGGAGTCAGAGATAGAGGGAGAGAGGGAGAGACAGAAACAGAGAGACAGGGAAAGACAGGGAGACAGAGAGACACACAGCGAGAGATGGAGGGGAACCAGAGACAGAGAGGGGGAAACAGAGACAGAGAGACAGAGAGGGGGAAACAGAGACAGAGACATAGAAAAAGAGATAGAGAGGTAGAGACAGAGAGATAGAGGGAGAGAGAGAGAGACAGAAACAGAGAGAAGGAGAGAGACACACAGAGAGAGATGGAGGGGAACCAGAGACAGACAGGGGGAAACAGAGGCAGAGAGACAGAGAGGGGGAAACAGAGACAGAGACATAGAAAAAGAGACAGAGAGGTAGAGACAGAGAGTTAGAGGGAGAGAGAGAGAGAGACAGAAACAGAGAGACAGAGAAAGAGAGAAGGAGAAAGACAGGGAGACAGAGACAGAGAGACACACAGAGAGATGGAGGGGAGACAGAGACAGAGACAGGAAGAAATTCAAATCCAAATATTCTGACTACAAACCCAGTGCTCTTTCCACTACACCATGATTATGCTTATAGTCCAAATGGTTGACATAATTTTGAATCCTGATTCCTGAAGAAAAAAAATAGGTCAGGTAAAATAACCAGCCTATAACCTAGGTGTTATTCTCATCTACTCTTTCTGCCCCTCCCCTACCCCAGACACTTCAGTGTTCCAAGGAGACCCCACTGTATTCCATTTACTTTAAATCCATCTCTATGACAGCTGGTCTAGAACCTTCTTCTTCCCCATACCCTAAACCTAAGATTTGGGGCTTTGGCCATAGGGGGAGATTTCACCATATCCATTCATAAATAGTGAAGGTAGAGGCAGAAGATGGAGGCGAATGGTAGATTCTTATCTTATTTTTGTGTACTACCCAAGAGGAGACTGGAAAATGGGGTGGGAATAAAGCTGTTTTCTATCAGGCACTGGCTCCATGGTATCCTTCTCCCTCTGCCTCCCATCCCCCCTTTCCTCTTCTCTACTGTTCAGATAAAAATCTATGGATATTTCAGAATAACATTTCCTGCTCAGCTGATTCAGTTTTAATAGTTTCCCACTGGTGCAAAAGAAAAGGTTTGCTGCTAATGGCTTGGGATGTGATGGTGAAAGTCAGGAATTGAGGTTTATTCCTTCTGCTTACTTTGGCAACTCAGATAGCTCTGGATGGGTAGTAGGCATCTACCTGAGGGTAGCCGGCATCCCTTTAGTCCCTCCACTGGGCCTGGTCCCCACCTCCCATTTCTGCGCTCTTTTTCTCATTTTAGGAGTGTATTATCAATTTTTTTTATTATGAACTTGACGCGTATCAACAAACATGAACATTTCAAGGTGCAAACAATAGAAAAGAGGATTGTATATGAAGGTGTGAACTTCTTTGGACACAGTTTTTAGTAGACATTAAATTTAACAAGCTACTAACATAATTTCCCTGCTTGTCTATATCTCTGAGGATTTTTCCAAAGTGCCCAAGCCTCTTTCATGGTACATGCCCCCTTCTTCCTGTAAGGCAATAATATTAAGATTGCTTCCATATTCAATGGATCTGTGATCTCACTGGTATGGTTCTTCTCTTCATTTATGTAGGTTTCAAGCTCTCCATGCCTTTTTGTCCTGTATGATTCTGGACCATGTCTTTTCCTATACCCAACCCAGAGGATCAAACTAATGCATTTGCAGGTAACTCAAAGGGCAAAGAAAAGATGTGCAGTGGGTGTAAATCAGCTACAACATCTTACCAGTGATGACTCATCAATGATGAGAAATGGTATAAGTCATCATCAAAGTCATCAAGTTACATATCGTTTGTTAATTACCCATGATGTACCCATGAGGTGCTAAGCTCTGGGGATACAAAATAGGCAAAATATAGTACCTATTCTCCAGGAGTTCACGTTCTAATAGGGGAGACATCATGCAAGCAGCTATGTACAAATAAGATATATAAAGGAAAAAATGTAGATAACCATGGAGGAATGACAATATGGTTAAGGAGGCCTAGCAAAGGCCTTTTGCGGAAGGTGAGACAGACTTCAGATGAGGTTTGAAGGAAGTCAGGGAACTCAGGAGGCAGAGGGGAAAAGGGAGAGAGCTCCTGGTATGGTCAGCTAGCAGAAGTACTTGGAGTTGGGAGCATAATCAAGGAAATGTTTGAGTTGGCGAATTGGACTGATCGTACAGAAGAACAACATGAAGGTTACATCTATATCCCAGAGATATTAGTACTATTAATATGAATGTAGCACCCTAAAGGCTAATCTCTGCAGTTGGGGCAAGTCTCCAAGAATTAACGCTTGGCCCCTTGGGAAAGGAAGTGCCATGTCAGAAGAAAGACTGTGTGACTTGGGTACTGGACTATACCAGATTTTGCAGGTTCATGAAGTTTTGAAACTGACAGTGCTGGGAGCAGCAAGAAGAAAGATGGCAGAGGAGTGGATGAGAGCAGAGAGAGCCATGGAGGAGATTATGCTATACATATTGCTACAAACTTTTATTGGCTCATAGGATTGTCATGAGGAAATACTTTATGTAAATTGTTGTATAAATGTAAGTTGGTATTATTATTGCCGATGTGTTTCTTTGCCCAGGGATATTTGCATTTCAAAAGGAAATATCTAGGATAGTGATCTATAGAGTGGGGGCCCTAGGCATCTGGGGGTTGTGGCAATACCACAAGAAGTAGGCGATCAACTAATTGGAATGGGAGAAGATGAGCTGTATCACACCAACCCTCAGATAGCCAATCATGTGTTTCCAATACAGTTGTTCCACTTGCACCCTGAATGGCCTCTCTGGTTGTGCCAGCTCCCAGTCCTTCCCTTTTCACTGGGAATACCCTCATCATAGTTGTAGGATGCCCACCCCTTGATCCCAGATTACCTAGTACCTGTGGCAGACATTCCCTGAAGCGTAAAGGGAAGACTGGGGCCAGTGGCCAGTGAATAAGCACTAAGTCCACTTTTTCATTTTTGGTGGGGCACAGTGAATGTCACAGGATGAGACCACTCCCCTCCAATAACCCTCTCACACTGGAAGTTTACTGCACCTTTGTGGTCCCTTCCTCTGACAGGCCAGTTCTTCCAGGAATCTCTATTTTAAGAAAAATATCCAAGTCAGCCTATTCGTAGGTACCTTCTACACAACCTCCCCTACCTCTTATTTGAATGTAAGCTCTTCAGGGGGAGGGACTACCCTCATTTTTGCTTGTATTTATATACCCAGAGCTTGTCATAGTGCTTGGCACATAGTAAGCACTTAAAAAATGTTTGTTGATTTGGCTTGGGGCTCCATCACAGATCTCATTACATTATACCCACCCCCACCTCCAACCCACCCCTCTCTCCAACTTTCTAATTACTGTCTAGGACATTACCATCCTTCTGGTCACCCAGGGTCAAGAGCTTGGAGTCATCTTTGACTCCTCACTTTCATTTATCCCACATATCCCATCATGAAAATCTTGTTGTTTCTAGCTTTATAATATCTCTGGAATCTTTCCCCTTGTCTCTGTTTACATAACCACCACCATAATTCAGGTGTTCCTTTCTTCTTACCTCCTTTCTTCTTACCTGGACAATTCTAAAAGCCTCCTCATTGGTCTCCTTGCCTCAAGTTTCTCCCCACTCCACTATATCTTACAAACAGTTGCCAAAGTGATTTGTCTAAAATACAGGTTTTATGGCTTGCTATTGTCTCTATAATCAAATATTTTTCATCTTTTTCTTATATTTTTAAAGTGTTAATTTTTTGTATAGGTTACATAATATATATAAATTTAGTACAGCAGTATATACATATAATTTATAAATAAATATGTCAGGTATATGTGCATTTTTTTCATATATAGGATGCCCAATTACAAAAAACTGGAGACCACTGCTGTAGAGAAGGAGATGTATATCCAAAGAAATGAATTTCAGAAGGCAAGAGTTTCAGAACCTCTGACTCTAGGTAATCAGGTTGGAGGAGGGAGTACTTTTTGTGGGATTTGATGAGTTTGTCAAATTTTATCACCTGCCTACCTGGCTCTTATATAACATTGATTCTCTTCCCCCAAGATCGTCTTTTATGAATTGGAATAATGTCCGTCGCCTCTGACATTGCCTGTGTGATTTTGAAAGTCTCTTTATTCCTTTCAGCTTCTGCTCCTTTGTAAAATGAGGGGATTGAAGTAGATGATCTCAAAAGCCCCTTCTAACTCTTTATCTATGGTCCTTTTCTATTCCATACTAGAAAAGTCAGCACATTATTGAGGCTGCTGTTATGCCTGGGAGAGATCATTTATGAAACTAAAGTAACAACACACAGCAGCAACAACACATCAGAGAACACTTACTCACTGTGACTTTGCCCAGCACTTTGATACCCTGGGCCATTTTTCTAAAGTCTAACATATGTCAATGATGAGAAACAAAGATGGACATATTACATTTTCACTGACATTCCCTTGAATCAAGACATCTTTGAAATGAGCAAGATAAGAATGGCAAGGATATATTGAGGGTGAAGAAGCGAAGTCTGAAACAATTTGGATTTTGTAAAGACCAAAATAGCTGATTAAGTGAAATGGAGAGTGTTTTATGGAAGCTGCAACACATGCTTGTAACATTTTCCAAGTCCTCTGGGGCATGTTACAAAGGAGTTTCAGTGTTTTCTGATAAATGTTCCTGTGTTTAATGTTTCCCCACATGTAATGTTAAATCAGAAAAACATCAAAAACAGTCTTATAAAACTTGGTCTGCTGCCTACAATGCAAAACTCCATTCTTTCTCATTTGTTCATTCAACAAACATACATTGCACCTACTGTGTGCAATAACTTCTTCTAAAGTCTTTATCAAATGCATTATCTTGATGGAAGTTGGCCTTGGGGTCTCTATGGTATCATTGCCAATTATATCTAGTTAGCCCCAACTATGTTTACATTCCACCTGAGCCACCTTATTATCATACAACCCACCCACATACTCCAATCATGACATGCCTTCTGCTACGTCCCCCAACTTCCCAGCTTTGGAACAGCTTTCAAATCAAAATTGTCATTGTAACTGGTGGAAAGGGCATACAACTTCCCAACCCAAAATATTCCTTTGGGCCACCAATCTCGGTACTTCATTTAACAAAAGACAATCTCAGTGAAGAGAATCAATATTATGTATGAACTGGGTAGGTAGATGATAAGATTTGAGAAGCTCATCTGATCCCACCAAAAAGTATCTTGATTGCCTAGAGTCAGAGGTTCTGAAACTTTTGCCTTTAGTGATTTATTCCTTTGGATATACCTCTCCTCTAGAGCAGTGGTCTGCATTTTTTAAAAACAAGGTCCCTTGTGTACCTAATCTACGAAAAAATTTTTGTACATATGCCCAACATATTTATTTATAAATTACATAATGTACTACTATACTAAAGTTAGATATATGTATGTGTATATATATATATATATATGCGTGTGTGTGTGTGTGTGTGTGTATGTGTATGTATGTATTATATAACTTATACAAAAAATATGTTGTCTTCCCTAATAGAAAGTAAGCTCCTCAAGGGCAGGAACTGTCTTACTTTTGCATATTATATTAGCCCACTGTAGTGAATACTTAACAAATGCTTTAAAATAATTCATTCATTCTTGCCAGTAGAGAACAAATTCTGACAGATCCTACTCACTGGAAAGACTTTGAATGTGGGCCCTGAGATGTTTTGTATCTTTGTATCTGAAGATCATCCTACAGGTTTAGAAAGGCTCATCACTTTCTGCAGTCTTCTTGCCATGCCCCACTCTCCAACCCACTGGAAACTTGGATTCCACTTTGGCTACTATCAACTCTGATAAGTGAGGCTTTTGTTTTATATTTCTGGGAATCAGGCCTCATGACAGCTTCCTATGGTCTCCTCATCATGTCTTTGCTCTCTAGCCATTTCTGCCCTTTCATCCCCTCTCCACTTCTAGCTTCCTTTTATGTGTCATTTTATTCCATTAGAAAATAAATCCTTTGAATTCAGAAACTATCTTGTTTGCTTATATTTGTTTTTCCCAGAACTTAACACAGTATCTGGCATGTAGTAAGCACTTAAGAGACATTCTATCTATCTAACATCATCATCATCACCATCATCATTATCATCTGTATCATCATCGTAATTGGCCCCTACATGCTGATTTTGTTTGTTTGTTTTGGTCATAAATCAAAAAGACCTAGGATTGTAGATCATAGGATCTCAGATTTAGAAGTGGAAGGGACCTTGGAGAGCATCTAATTTCACCCCGTTCTCCCACTCACAATTTATAGATGAGGAAACTGAGGCCCAGAGAAGTTAAGAGACTTCTCTAGCATCCCGTATTTGCCAACTAGCAGAGTCAGGTTTTGAACCTCAGTCCTCTAATTTCAAATGCAGCAATCTTTTCATTGTAGCCCATTACCTTTCAAAGGCTTACCCCAGGCATGGATAGAATTTTTATGCTCCTTGAAGTAAGCATAATATACTATGCCTTTGGAAAGTAACTGAAGGGAGTTGTACTAAAGTTGTAAAAATATCTGTTTGTGTACATTATGGCTTAACAAAATGTCTAGTATTTCAGGAGTTGTCATTTTATCAGTATAGGCACGTTTTCAACTAATGTTGATCATAATTCCTCTACTTATTGAGTGACTGTGAAAAAAAATAATATTTATAACTATCCCTATACCTTCATGGCTAACCCTATAGGGCTGAACCTCTCTGCAGTTATCTAGGCTGGTCTTCAGTTGATAGATGCGAAGTCTATAATGGGGCCAATACTTAGATCTACATTTCACCTGGTAATTGAATGGTAGGAAGCCCAAGACAGATTAGTCCCTGTCACTTGCAAGTTGTGTGATTTTGGGTGATCTATTGAATCTGTTTTCTCTGGAAGATGAGGGAATTGGACAAATTTATCTCTAAGATCCCTTTGAAACTATAGATTCCTATTACGTCTAAGGTCAAAAAATAAATTCCTCTGTTTGTTATTGATAACCCTTCACAACCTGATCTCTTCCTACTTTTCCAGACACATCTCTTCCTTCTACAAAGTCTATAGGTCAGCCATACTGGCCTACCTGTTATTTCTTGCACAGAATATTTCACCTCTTGTCTTTGACTTTGCATTCTCTGTCCCCCGTATTTGGAATGGTTTTTCTCTTCACCCCTACCTCCTGGAACCCCTGGTGTCCTTCAAGATTCCACTCAAGTGTCAGCTTCTATAGGAGTCTTTTCCTGGACCTCCCAGCCACTAGTCTCTTCCCCTCTGAAGTTACCTTGAATTTGTTTTTTGTCTTCTATATGCTTACATATGTACATGCTAACTTCCTTACATGTACAATGTAATCTCCTTAAAGGCGGGGTTTTACTTTTGTCTTTATATCTCCAATGCCTACCACAGTATCTGCTACGCAGTCGGCAATTAATAAATGCTTGTTGGTTGATTTATTTGAGCTTGAAAATAAATGGTATGATTCTACAGGGTGTTCCTAAAGTCTGGAAACATAGGCAAAAATGCATATTTTCAAGAAGTGAGATGAATGAAATTTTCAACAACATTTTATTTAATTGGAATATTAACAAATAACATCTTCAATATGATTTCCATCATTTGTGATGCAAAGGTTGCAAGATTCATGTGAACTCGATGCAATAATTCCACATTGCCATCAACTGCCTATGTGTACAGACTTTGGGAACACCCTGTAAATGGATAGAGTGCTTAGCCTGGGATCAGGAAGAACTAAGTTCAAAGCTGGTTATCAGATACTTACTAGCTGTGTGACCCTGGGTAAGTTACTTAACCTCCTCAACTATAAAATGGGGATAATAATAGCACCTACCTCTCAGGGTTGTTGTGATGATGGAAGATATAATATGTGTAAAAATGCTTAGTGCAGTGCCTGGCACATAGTAGGTGCTTTATAAATGCTTATTCCCTTCCCTATAGTCCTTCCCCCTCTCCCTGGGCAAACTGTGTATGTAGCTGCTGGCAATTTTAGAAGCTTTGTCAACTGTTTCTACCCACAGCTTTGTCTATACGTATGTGGATGAGTCACCAACAAAAGAAAATGTGGTCACTGATTCACTACAATCCATCTACGTGACCCCATCACTTCACTAGCCACTTGGCGTTGGAAGGAATGAATCTTTTACTAGCATTCAGGTCATTGGATTTATGAAAACAACAGACTCAGTGAGACCATTGGTAAATGGAAAGGGGTTTTCAACAGGGTGAAGAGGCAAAGGGCAGAGGACTCTTTCTGATCCAGGAGACAGTCACAGTATCAGGTATCCTGGGAGCTTGTGGAGCAGGGAGAGCACCAGTTTCTCTTTCTACCATTTCTAGGGCCTGGGTAGGGAATTAATTTTTTTCATGATAGAAGGCCTCTAGAAGCCTACCTCTGTTTAGCTGAAAATAATATGGATGCTTAAAGTTACTAGCGTTCCATTAAAGGCAAAGGAACAAATGAGCCCCAGCATGCTAGCTGTGAAATGGTTGTGTGTAGGTGGGATTAATGGAAATGTTTGGTTGCTGATACATCCTTTCAATCTATCAGCAAGGCTGGGTTAAGTCCTCACCTTCTTCCTGTGAGCATGAATCATTTTGCCTTAATAAGGGAAAGTAGCAATTTAGATAACTCAAATAATTCATTTCTTACCCCAGGCCAGAAACAAAGCACTCACTCATGATTGGCTAAGTCACAGGGAAAGGATTTACCTTACCAGGACCATTAGAAGTTGACTTAGAATAATAGGTTAGAGCTAGGTGGGACCTCCAACTTTATCTAGTACAGCCCATCAGTTTACAAATGAAGAAACTGAGGCCTGGAAAAGTTGTGACCTGCTTAGGTAGTCAGTTGTAGAGCCTGGACTTGATTGCAAGTCCACTAACTCTAAATTCAGGTTCTTTTCCACAGAACCATGCACGGAATCCTAGGTATAGTGCTGGATGGGAACCCAAAAGACATCTAGTTCAGTCCTCTCGATTTATAAATGAGGAAACTGAGGCCCAAGGAGATTAAATTACTATTTCCCTATGGTCATAGAGGTCATGAATACTAGAGGTTGAATGTCTGACCCAATCTTTCTACTTTACTAAGCTGATAACCACATTCCTCCTTTGGTTCAACGGGAGACGTGTTTCTTTTTTTTTCAAATAAAATAGAAATGTGGGGAGAAGATAGTAGGAAGTTAGCAGTAAAGGGATTTGCTGAGGGGTTTTAATATAATTTAATTTCATTATGAACTTGGCAAATACCGAATAAAATAAGCATTCTCATATCCATTGTAGAACAGGAGGGAGGGGATTGTATATTAAACTATAAATTTCTATTACATAGGCCTTACTTTTCTTTTTAGGTTTATAATAAGTTCCAAATATAACTTTCTAAGCTGTCCTGCTAGGCTGTCATTCTTTCTGGCCTTTCTTCTCTTCTCTCATTTTTTTTTTGTCTTGCCCTTTTCTTAAGATATGTATCCTGGATATGATAGAGTGTTTTCTGAGACTTGTCAGAGCGTTAGCCCATATCAACATATAGTGATTTGTATGGAGATAAATAATGTCACTAGGAGGGACCTAAAAAACATTTCTATTAATGATGAAGTCCTGGGCAAGAAACAGAATGCCTTGGGGCAGAGATGATGATTTCTGTTATCAAATCTTTTTGTTTCCATCTCTACAACATTTCTGATATATGTTACCTTATCTCCACTCACAAAGTCACTAATCTAGGTGAAGCCTCATCACATTTCCCCTGAACTATTGCTATAGTCTTTTTTTTTAGGGGGGAAGGCAAAGCAATTGGGGTTAAATGACTGGCCCAAGGTCACACAGCCAGTAAAAGTGTCCGATGCCTGAGGCCAAATTTGAACTTTTTGTTTCCATCTCTACAACATTTCTGATATATGTTACCTTATCTCCACTCACAAAGTCACTAATCTAGGTGAAGCCTCATCACATTTCCGATGCCTGAGGCCAAATTTGAACTCAGGTTCCCCTGACTCCAGAGCCAGTTTTCTAATGAGTCTCCCTGCATCCATCTCTTCTCTCTGCAGTCCATACTCCACTCAGCTGCTAAAAAGATTTCACTAAAACATTGTTCTGACCACATCATAACCTCACCACTCAATAAACTACAGGGGTTCCCTATTTCTTTTAAGATCAAAGATAACATCCTCTTTTTGTCTTTTGAAGTTCTTCCTAACCTGGCCTTTTCAGACTTTTTAAACTTCACTCTCCTGCAAACACCCTGCAATCCAGCTACCCTGGCCTTGTTCTTGAACATATCTTCTATCCCCATCATTTTTATTGGCTGTCTCCCAAATCTAGAATGTGCTCAGATGTCACTGTCTGTAAAAGGTCTCACCCCTCCTTTGAAGGTTTAACATTTATTAAGTACCTACTATGTGTTAGGTATAGTGCCAAGTACTGGGATGCAAATACCAAAAAAAAAAAACAAAACAAAACCTGGTCCTTCCAAATACTTTGTATTTTCATGTGTGTAGCCAGGTATTTGCATCTTGTCTCCCCCATTAGAATAGGAGCCCCTTGAAGGCAGGGGCTCTTTTTGCCTTTCTTTGTGTCCTTGGTGCTTAAAACAGTGCCTGGCATATAGGCTGACTGCTTTCATCACTTCATATTGAAAAAAAATTATTCAGGAAGATTCTCTTCAAAAGATAGTGGCTATGACAATGTGCTGGTAAATATGTAAGAACCAGCTCTCTGCTAACACACTTTTCTGTTTAATTTGCATTGTTAACATTTTCCTCCTTATTTTCGCAGGTCTAGACAACAAAACAATACATCAAGCCCTGGTTTGTAGGCTTGCTGATTCCAAGGGATAAATGCTCATGCTGACAATATAAACCTTGGCTCTCAGGATCTGGTTTGAGCTGGCTCTAGAGCACCCCTGTCATGATGGAATAAGATTTGGATTTTTGGACCGCGACTTTACATACAGGTGTAAGGTGTGTGTATATTTTGCCCATTTGTATACACATGGGTCTGTATAAATAAGGCTCAGAGAGAGGAATGAATAAGCATCTCTGAAATCTTGCCCACTCTTCTCCAAAGTAGAGCTGGATTCGTGCCGGGAGGTGACCTGGAGACTGGGGTCAAGGAGCTGGTCCTCTCCGATCTCTGCAGATTGGGGATATGAGGATAGAATGATGTCTCTCTACCCCTCCCCAAATATTGTTAGTCTGGGGGGAAAAATGTTAGATTTGGGCTGCTTTTCCTGGTTGCTATCTCTTAATGGGAAAGATGTGTCTCAATGCTTTGACTTTCTACTGAATTCTAGTTATGTAAAACTGTCATATTGAATAGCACATAGCAAACAGAAATCAGATAAATTATATGGATTAGAATATACTAGATTATGAGAGAGAGAGAGAGAGAGAGAGAGAGAGAGAGAGAGAGAGAGAGAGAGAGATCGAGAGAGAGAGAAAGAGAGAGAGAGAGGCAGCGGGGAGGGGAAAGGAGAGGAGAGGGGAGGAGAGGAGAGGGGAAAGGAAGGGAGGGGCGGGGAGAAGAGACACATAGAGAGAGAGACACATAGAGAATCACCAAGGGAAAATTTCCTGAAGCCTATAGTGTGGCATAAATAGACTGATTGCTTTCCAAGTCATCTTCTTCTTGAAGTTTTTCTCTCCCTCCAGGGATGTCTCCCTAGAGAAAGCTTGGAACCACAAGTGTCCCTTATGGAAGATGGAAATCAAAAGAACAATCTCCTCTATCCCAAGTTCTTGTTGTTGAGGTTTAGGGCTGCTCAGCACCCGAAAATACCAACATGCCAGGACCTGCCCAAATGAATTTTATCCAAGCCTTCTTTCAACCAAAGAAAAATCAAAGTTTCTTAAAGATCTGCCATATTGGCCAGACCCATGAGAAATCTCACCATTGGCTAGACTCTTAAGGAATCTGAGCCTTTGTGATGCTTGTATTGACAAGGGGGCCAGAACAATCTGACACAGATTGAGTCTGAGCTAATTGAATCCGAGCAACTTCATGGAGGCAAGATGGATCTTAAATACAGAAAGACTGTGGGAAGGATCTAGGGGTGGCCAAGTAGTCTGGAGTAACTAGAGGAGGGGTTAGGGAGGGTCTTGAAGAGGAGTCTAAGGAGGAACTTGATGGGACTGGGGTGACTAAAGGTCATACTCCAAAAATGGGATTAAGGGTGGGAAACAGCTGAAGGTTACAATGGAGGGCTAGGCTAGGTTAAGGGTAACAGATAAAAAGCTTATGGCCTCAAGTGAAGGCCAGATCAAGTGGGAAGATTGAAGGTGGGGTCCAAGGGGGATCCCAGAGCCTATACCCCATCATTGTCAACTAACTGGCCTGGAAGGTCAAGTAATCATTTTTTTTTCTAACAATGAACAGAATCTTATGCAAATGCCCAGGATTAAATCCTAGGTTACATAGGCATGATGGATTCTTGGGTATAGCTGGAATACATGTGATGAGGGTCTGGAAAAAATAGGTATATTTTCATGGAGCCTGGTGAGCCTAATCAAGAGGGCTTTGAATTGAAAAAGGTGATAGAAGGAGAAAATTGCTCACATATACCTACTTAGTCGATACCACAGAGAGTGGAAGTTAAAATACAGGAAGAAGACTCTCAGTAGAGAACACTAATAACTGGCAGGAGACACAATTCAAGAAGAGAACAAGAAACCAATGAACTCAGATACTTGAACACAAAGGCACAAAATGCAAGAAATGAGCAATATAAGCTGGTAATATTAATGCAAAGAGACAAATCATATTTCAAAGATATCAGTAAAAATATATGTGGATCAAATCATGATTGAAATGTGGCAAGTGTGTATGTCATTAAAAAAAAACAGAATAAAGTGAATGGACAGTATAACAGCACCATATTTCAATAAGAGGCACAATGGATAAAAAGTGGACCTCGGAGTCAAGAAGTCCTGGATTCAAATTCTTGCTCAGAAACACATGAGCATTTAATGTCTTAGGCAACTTGCTGTTGGGGTACAGGCTGTAAGAACCCCCTTGAACTCTCCTTGAATCTTCCCAGTTGATCTGGCCTTCACCTGAGGCCATAAACCTTCCATTATTGCTAAACACAAATCTCTGTTACTCTTAACTTAGCCTAGCCCTCCATTGTCTATTATCTTCAGGTAGCCTTCGGCTACTTCCCATTCTCTTAATCCCATTCTCTTGGTTCCTGGAGTCTGACCTCTAGTCACCCCAGTCCCATCAAGATCCTCCTTAGACTCTTCCTCAAGATCCTCCCTGGACCCCTCCTCCCATCACCCCAGACTACTTGACCACAGTCTTGCTGTATATAAGATCCGTCTTGCCTCCATGAAGGTGTTCAGATTCAGTCTGGCCCTTTTGCTAGTACAAGCATCCCAAATGCTCAAATTCCTTAAGAGTCTAGCCAATGGTGAGGTTTCTTAAGAGTCTGGCCAATATGGCGGATTTTTAATAAACTGTTTTTCTCTGACTAAAAGAAGGTTTGGGTTGAATTCATTTGGGTAGAACCTGCGTGTCGACTATTTCAGGGTCCCAGCACCCCTAAACCTCTACATTGCAAATGGTAAAAGTTACAGAGGAATTGCTGTTGTCATCAATGGAGGGAGTTTCCATGCTGGATATTTCTATGATGACGAAACCAGAGGTCCAAACTACTCCCTCAAAAAAAAAATTACTTCGGTATGTATGAGAGATGGCATGGCACAGTAGATAGAAGGCCAGCTTTGGAGTCAGGAAGACCTGGGTTCAAATTATGTTTCTAATCTATGCTGGCTATAACCATGGACAAGTCACTTAATCTCCAAGTGCTCAAGACAATTCTCTGAGTTATGAGTTATAGATGACTTACTGTTCTGTAACTGGGAAGGGAGTTTCCACACTAGGAGGTCCTATATTTATGAGCTTATAGGTTGAGAGAAAAACATACTAGAGAAGAATTAAAGAAACCAGGAGAAATCATGGTGGAGAGCATTTTGCTGGTGATTAATTGAAGGAAAAACAGATATGATATTATTGTGACAGTACATTGTGAAATATGAGGAGGATGGAGATAAAGAGTTTGGAAAACAAATGACTAAAGTGGCCCTGAGAGGTAATATAGGGATTCTATGGTATTCGTAGGAGATTTCTACTTCATTTAAATATACACTGGAGCTCTCTCAATCAAAAAACAGAGTAGCTGATCAATTCTTTGCTTGCCTTAGTGATAGAATTATCTGTGAATAGAATTAAGCTGTGAAAGCTTGAGAAAATAGCAAGGAAGGGAAAATACTTCAGCAACTGATTCTGACAAATAACGAGGAGCTAGGTGCTGGCATGGAAACTGGATCTATTCCATTTTAGAATTCAGGGTTGAAAAGAGAAAGACAGCATAGTCTAACAAGTACTAAAGAGCAGTGGTGTCAAACTCCAATAGAAATGGGGCCACTAATCATACATATGTATCCCTATGCATATTGCTTTAGATTTAAAATGCAATATTATCTATATTTTATTGTATTTTTATTTTTTATTAAATATTTCCCAGTTACATTTTAATACGGTTTAGGCTGAACTTGGGAGTGTTGCAGGCCTTGAGGCCTCTGCCCTAGAAGGAAATATTGTCAGGCATGGTCAATGTATTCATTTGTTTAATAGTAGTTCTTTGTTTATGAGGCAATGTTCAATGTGTATGTGTGTATGTGTGGAGGGGAGGATGTATATGGGTGTGATCATTGGTAAGTGACAGTAATTTTAATAATAGCATCTCTAAATCACTATTGATCAGAGAAATACAAATTAGAACAATTCTGAAGTACCATCTCACACCTATCAGAGTGGCTAATATGACACAAAAGGAAAATGTTAGATGTTGGAAGGGCATGGGAAAACTGGGACACTAATGCATTGTTGGTGGAGTTGTGAACTAATCCAACCATTTTGAAGAGCAATTTGGTACTATGCCCAAAAGGCTATAAAACTGTGTATACCCTTCGATCCAGCAATACTACTGCTAGGTTTATATCCCAATGACATTCCAAAAAAAAAAAGGAGGAAAGACTTACTTGTACAAACATATTTATAGCAGCTCTGTTTGTGGTGGCTAAGAATTGGACATCAAAAGGATGCCCATCAATTGGGGAATGGCTGAACAAGCTGCGATATAGAATTGTAATGGGATATTATTGTGCTGTAAGAAAGGATAAGCAAGATGATTTTAAAAAAACCTGAAAGATTTACATGAACTATTGCAAATCGAAGTGAGCAAAACCAGGAGAACATTGCCCACAGTAACAACAATATTGTTCAATGAAGAACTGTGAACGACTCAGCTATTCTCAGCAATACAGTGATCCAAGACAAGCCCAAAGGAATAATGATGAAGCATACTTTCTGCCTCCAGAGAAAGCACTGATATCGATTGAATACAGACAGAAGCATTTTATCTTTCACTTTCTTTTGTTTCTTTTATTCAAGTCATCTTGTACAAAATGACTACCATGAAAAGGTTTTACATAATTGTACATGTATAACTTGTCTGATTGCTTACTGTCTCGGGGAGGAGGGAGGGAGGGAGAGAATTTGGAACTCAAAAGTGTTAGAAAATTGGAAAAAATAAGCTAGACTACTACTCAAAAAAAGGAGCATCAATAAGGCACCTTTAGCAACAAAAATGAAACCATGAAGCCAGGGTGGGGGTGGGGGGAAGGCAAATAGAGTTAGAGCTGGAAAAAAATCTCAGAGAATTGAGTCCAAACCCCTTATTTTAAAAATGAGGAAACTGAAGCTCAGAGAACTGAAGTGACTTGTCATACAACCAGCTCATAGCAAAGTCAGAACTCCAGCCCAGAAGCTTCCTCTTACTTTTTTTTTACCACACCCCTCCACACAGCCTCCCATGTTTAATGTTGAGAAATTAATATCATTTCTTTTGACAACTGCATAACTAGTATATCAGAGGAATGCCATAGACATAATACCCCTTGATTTCAGGAAAGCATGTTAACATTTCTGAAGTTAAATTGGTAGACAAGATGGAACAAGGTAGCACAGGTGGTAATGTATTCAGATTGCTTTAGAACTGGTTGTTCAGTGAGATGGAGAGGGTAGTCATGAGGGAATTAGGTCAACATCGAGGAATTCTCTAGTGGAGTTCCCCAGAGATCTGCCTTTGGGTCTATTCTGTTCAACATTTTTATCAATGAATTGGATGAAGAAATAGATCACAGATCATGTCCTTGTCAACTTTGATCGGAAGCCAGAAGGAATAGCTAGCATTCTGGATGACAGTGTCAGGATCTAAAAAGATCTTTGTAGGTTAGCACACTGGGTGGGAATATATTAAAATGAAGTTTAACAAGGATAAATTTAAAGTCCTATATTGGAGTTCAACCATCAACCACATAAATACAAGATGTGAGAGGTATGGGTAGATGAGTTTCCTGTGGAAAATTAAAAATTTTACTAAATGAGAATTTCCGTGTAAGTCAACAATGTAACATGGCAGTCACCTTCCCCAAAAGTGCTAATGCAGTCTTAGACTTTATTCAGAGTGTGAGAAGTACCCCCTGTACAATGTTCTAATCAGACCACATCTAGAGTACTGTGATCAGTTCTGGATATAATATTTAAGAAGAGACATACCAAGGTGAGGAACATACCAAAGATGAACTCATAACCTACAAAGATAGGTTGAAGGGAGTAGAAATGTTTAGCCTAGAGAAGAGAAGACTTAGGGGGAATCATGGTTGTTGTTTTCAATCTTTGAAAGAATGAAAAAAAAGTTTAGACTTGTTTCATTTGAGCTCAGAAGGCAGAAAGAGGAACAACATCTAAAAGCTTTTGAGAGGCAGATTTACCTTCAGTATCAGGGAAATTTTTTTTTTCTAACATTCAGAGCTGTCCTAAAATGGACTATATTGCCTCTGGAGGTAGAGGGTCATTGTTAAAAAAAGTCTTTGAGCCCAAGCTGATTGACAAGTGTCAGATATTTTATGGAGGGGATAGATTTTATGTTCAGGTAGAGTTTGGAATAGATGACCTCTGACATCTCTTTCTTCTCTGAGATTCTGTGCTTCTGTTATTCCTTTGCTCAAAATCAGTCATACCCTATGCCTAGAATGCCCTCCCTTAACCTCCTTGTGCATTGAAGTCCTAGTTATCTTTTCCAAGTCCACCCAAGTGGCTACCTTCTCCATGAAGTATTTCTTGATCCCTCCTGTTGGCTGTGACTTTCTCCCTCAGGTCCTACATAGCACTTTGTTTTATACCTTTCTAGGGTAGTCATCATGTAATATTAAATTAGATTAAACAAATTAGATTAAATGCCTATTTTCTGTTAGGCATTGCACTGTGAACTGGGTTATGAAGCCAAAAAATGAAACAGTCCTTGCCTTGAGGAGCTTATGTCCTCCTAGAGCACTAAGAACTGAGGGCATCGGGAAAGGGAACACAGAGCTCTGGGTTCTAGTCCATACTCTATCAGTAACTTTCTGGTTGATGACAAACAAGTCCTTTTACTTTTCTGTATTCAGTTTTCTCATCTGTAAAATGCAGGGTTGGTATCTAGTTGGTATCTAAGGTCTGCTCTAACCGTAATATACTATGCTCATGGTATATCCCAAGTAGCATTCCAAATATCTGAATATGTTTATTTATGAAAATGGCTGATTAGATCCATATCTGAATTCAGAGGTGACTCATTTGGCACCATTTTCCCTCTAGTTCCTAGTTCTAGTTTTTTTTAACATATGTATATGTTATATGTATTTTTATATATGTCATTGTATAGCTGTTATTCACTTATTGAAAGCAACCCTGCAGATAATAATATTCCAATTAATAATAGTCCTTAACCTTTATAAAACTAAGATTTGCAAAGCACTTTACAGGTATTATCTTATTTGACTCTCACAACAGCACTCTGAAATAGGTATTATTACTTTTTCTGTTTTACAGATGAGGAAACAGATGAGGCAGACAGAGGTTAAATGAGTTGCCCAGGGTCTCACAACTAGCAAATGTCTGAGGCAGGATTTGAACTCAGGTCTTCTTGATTCCAAGTCAGAGCCCAATCTACTCACTATGCCACCTCGTTCCCTCAAATAAAAGATGAAACACAATTTAGCTTTGCTATATCCTTTTAGAGGACAACCCAGAGTAGTATAAAGAATATTGGATTTGGGAGCAGAAAATAAGTTCAAATCTCCCTTCTATTTACTACGTGTGTATCTTTGAACAAATCACTTCATCCTTTCAGAGTCCAGTTCTCCTCTGTAAAATGGGGAGGTTCTTGATCAGGGAATATCCAGCCCCCTTCTGTCTCTAATTTCTATTGTCTTACGCCTTGTTCAGGGAAGATAAGAGACTTGATTTTTCCTTGAAAGACTAAGCAAGATAACAGACTCTTGGATCATGAAACCAAATATAAGTAAAAAGCAGAGAGCAATCATACAAGCCTTTCTTTGGAAGGCTGGAATCTCCTCACATTGAAAGATATCTGTCTTTTTTTTTTTTCCCCATGCTCATGCATTCTTGGGGACAAAGACTAGGGAATACCTGTAGTTTATCAGTCCCTACAAGAACAGGGTATGGGTATGTTCCAAAATTTAAAGTTAACACTAGACCAAAGAAGAGGCCACTCACTGGACTTTAAAATATGATTTAGACATTGTCATCCCAAAGCTCATCTATTTGGAGGAGAATTTGAACTCTTCCACACAGGTGAAAAAATGAGTAATAGAGCATTATTCTGGAATTTAGTATTTTTCTTTCTAGAAGATATGCTAATAATGCTACTTAGGCCCTGCAAGACGTGTGCCTACTGCAGTTCCAGTATTTTTTTCCCCCTGGGGCCAGATGAGTACTGGGTTGTCTCAAGCTTTCCAAAGCTCTTAAGATTTTTATTCTTCCTCTAAATGTAGAGATATTGAGAAATAGCAGCATTTTTAAAGTATCATTTTTCTTTTAGGGTAGACCATAGACCTCCCAACCTTTTAGCCTCTTTAAAAAAATGCTAATAGGTCCCTTCTTAAGAAGGAATTTAGATTTGGCATAAAAAAGCTTTGATTTAGAAAATTGTTCGTTATCTTATTGCCTTAAAATCTGTGAAGACCAAGTGATATGCCCTTCCCACATCCCTTCTCCCTCTAGAGTCACAGGCTTTCTTGGAAAGATTTCATCTGTCTTCAGACCTCAATAGTTTTAAGGTAAGTTCTTAATTTGCAAACTTTTTTGGTTGTTTGTTTGTTTTTATGCCAGGGAACAGGAATAGGAGGGAAGGGAGCAATGTGGTATCCTTGCCCACCCTGTGCAAATTACTTTGCATCTACAAATCCTATCACTGATGATGGAGATGGTGCCTTAGATGAGTCAGACTTTATTGTTTCCTACAGTCTTCGTTAGCTATGAAATTCAGAGAATATTCTGCAGTGAAATCCACCAATCCCAAAGTTGCCCCAGGAGGGGAGCCCTTATCAATCAATCAATTAATCAATAAACATTTATTAAGTGCCAACTATGTGCCAGGCACTGTGCTGAGTTTTGAGGATACAAAAAGAGACAAAAGACAGTCTCTGCCCTCAAGGAGCTTACAATCTAATGGGGGAGACAACATGGAAACAAATATATACAAAGGAAGCTAGATTCAGGATAAATAGGAAATAATTAGGGAACAGAGAGAAAGCACTGGAATTCAGAGGGGCTGGGGAAGGCTTCTTGTAGAAGGTGGGATTTTAATTGGTATTTAAGGGAAGCCAGAGTAAGAGAGTCTTCCACATACATGTGACAGCTAGAAATGGATGCCTGGAGCTGAGAGGCAGAGTGTCTTGTTGGAGAAACAGTCAGAAGGCCAGTGTCACTGGATCAGAGCATATGTTGGGGAGTAAGATGTAAGAAGACTAGAAAGGTAAGAGGAGGCTAGGTTATGACGGGCTTTGAATGTCAAATAGAGCGTTTTGTATTTGCTTCTGGAGGCAATAGGAAGCCACTGGAGTTTGTTGAGCAGAAGGGTGACATGATTGGACCTGCACTTTATGAAAATCACTTTGGTGGCTGAGTGGCATATGGATTAGGGTGAGGAGAGATTGAAGCAGGCAGACCCATCAACAGATTACCGCAATAATCCAAAAGGCCTATACCAGAGTGATGATGGTGTCAGAGGAGAGAAAAAGGCATATTTGAGAGATGTTGCAAAAGTGAAATTGAAAGGCCTTGACAAGAGATTGGGGGGAGGGGAAGGGATATATGAGAGAGAATGAGGAATGCCGGATGACTCCTAGGTGGTGAGTCTGAAAGGTTGGGAAGACGGTGTGGCCCTCTACAGTAATAGGGAAGGTAGGGGCTGGAGAGGGTTTAGGGGGAATATGATGAGTTCTGGTTTGGACATAGTGAATGTCAGGTGGCTACTGACCATCCTGTTCAAGATACTGCAAGTCTTCTAGCAGACCCTGGAGAACCACTTGTGAAGAATGACATTGAAAGGCAAAATGGTAAATGTAAAGAATGCTCTACACAGTTAGGAAGACCCATGTTTGAATCCTGGTTCTGATCCTATGTATTACCATGGATAAATCACTTAACCTTTCTAATCCATAGTTTCCTCTTCCATAAAATGGAGATAATTGGGCTTGTAGCATCTAGCTCACAGGGCTATTCCTATGGTCAAATGAGGTAAGAGATGTACAATGGTGTATTAGAGAGAGTGCTGACCTTGGAATCAGGAAGGTCTGAATTAAAATGCTCCATCAGGCACTCATAGGGCAAGTCATTTAACCTTTTAGCACCTACTTCAAAGAATTATTTTGACAGTCAAATGAGATAATTATATGTAAAAAACCTAAAGTGCTACATAAATGTTAACTAATATTGTTAAAGGTTTTTTTTTTTTTTAACAAACTATAAAACCGTGGTAGGAAAGTCAGTTATTTATATTATTATGTTGTTGTTGTGAGTGCCTAGGGGAACCCCTATTCAGTCCCAGGTTGTCATAGGTGACATATGAGGCCTCTCCCACTTTTGAGATTCTGCAGTAATTCTATAAACAACTTGCCCTTTGCAGGGCCCTGCATAATCATGAAACTTAACCCATCAAGTGGCTTGAGCCCAATTTCTCATCTTCCAGGCCATTCACTAAGATCTAGAAAACAAGGGCTTTGGCAATCTTCCTTCCTTCCTTCCTTCCTTCCTTCCGTCCTTCCTTCCTTCCTTCCTTCCTTCCTTCCTTTCTTCCTCCTTCCTTCCCTCCCTCCCTCCCTCCCTCTCTCTCTCTCTCTCTTTCTTTCTTTTTCAGTCATTTTCAGTCTTGACTAACTCTTCATGACTTTATTTGGGGTTTTCTTCACAAAGATACTAGAGTGGTTTGCCATTTCCTTCTCTAGCTAATTTTACAGATGAAGAAACTGAAGGCAAACAGGGTTAAGTGATTTGCCCAAGGTCACATAGCTACAGTGTCTGAGGCCAGATTTGAACTCAGGAAGATGAGTCTTCATGACTCTATCTGTTATGCTACCTAGTTGCCTAACTTTTATCATAATGAAATTATGCACTTTTCAATTTTCTATGCAGTATCTTCTCATTTATTGATTCATTCATCAATATTGCACTTCATGCCCAGGTAGAGAGAGTGGTGTGAACCACAGTGAGGAGGATAGCAAGGGCCTGATATGGTCAAGATCAGTTCAATTTGCTTACAGTGTAGACCTATATGGGGAAATGACAAGAAAGATCAGTAGGGGACAAATTGCAGAAAGCCTGTAATAACACCTTTCTATCTGACTTTCAGGTTTATAGAGTGCTTTCCTCACAATGACTTGGTGAGTTCAGGTTTAACTAGTTCCGCTTTATAGATGAAGAAATTGAGATAGGAGTTAGGGTGTTATAGTGGACTACAGATGATTGGACTGGTCATCCAAGTCCCGGATTCAAATTCTGACTTTGCTTTCTACTCGTGTACCTCCTTTGGCTTCAGTTATCTCTCCCATAAAATCAGCATCTGTGAAGTCTGGATCTAAATTTCCAGATCTAAATCTGATGATTTACCCATGGTCACACACTTTGTAAGTATAGGGCCAGGAGTCAACTCCTGCTTTCAAGTCCAGTCCTCTCTCCATCATATCACTTTGCCTCTTAAAACCAATGACTATTTCTTTAGAGGGGTAGCTTGGTCCAGTGAAAAGAACACTGACTCCACATTAGGAGACTGGAGTTCAAATCCTGCCTTTAGCCTTGGGGAAATTCACTTAACTTCTCTGCACCTCATTTTCCTCATCTGAAAAACGAGGAGGCCAGATTGGATGGACACTGAGCTGTCTTCCAGCTCAAAATCTATGATCTTTTAAGTGTGCATTTTATTTAGAAGCCAATAGAGGGTTATTAAATATATTTGATCTAGGAGATGATATGAACAAAACAGTACTTTAAGAAGATTTGAGGACCTTGTTGCATATAATGAAACTATAGCCCACTTTCCAAAACATCTTTTTTAAAGCCAAGGCATGAACACTGTTGTCTCCATGGGAAGGTACTTCCCTTTATCTTTATCTTGAGCTCTGTTTCCTATTCCCAGCATAGACTCCACAGCCATTAGAGCCTTTAGGGCATACATTGGATGAATGCTGCAACAACTTGTCAGTTTGGTGAGGGGATCAAGTGGGATTACAGAGATGAGCCCTAGAACTCAGGCCCCCAGGGAACTGATGAGTTTAGCAATAGCATTTGCTCATTCTTGCAGCCTCCTCTGAAATAGTTTGGATAATTGGGGTTTAGCTTTCTCAACAACAACAAAAAAAATGGAAAAAGCATGCTTTAATTGCCCTTTCTGGATTTTCTTTCTTTTCACTAGGGTAAAATGATGCTGGCAATTTTGGTGCCCAAACAGGGACCATTATACATTGTTATTTCTCAGATCATCTACTTCCAACATGAAAGTCTAAAGGCACACCTCGTTCTGTTGAGGCTGTTCTCTCCTTGTTAAATCTTGTAGCAATTAATAGGCATTTCATGGCCCATTTCTGTCCAATAATGCAACTTGGCCGTTCTTACAGTGGAAGATCTGAAAATCATTTTTCTCTGTTCCAGATGGATAGAGATTTTCACTGAACTCAGCTTTTCCATTCCCTGCCCTCCTCTCTACCTTAGCCATAGGGTAAGATGGTTTATGGAACATTACAAAAATCCTGACTTTGATATTTATAACTAGTGTGACCTTTGACAAATCCCTTTACCTCTCTAGATCTGTTTCTTCTTTTGTAAAAATGAGGAGACATCCACAGCACAATAAATCTTCAGAGCAAGGGAGCATGATCTGGAAGAAAGAGTGCTGGGTTTAGAGTCAGAAGACATGGGTTCAAATCCCTCCAAGGTTGACTATTTTTTTCATTCAATAAATGCTATATACCCAGTACACAAAGATCTGTTTCTTGAGTGGGATGTGTGAAAGTTTGAATCTCTTATTTTGAACTATTTGAAATACTTGAAAGCCATTAAAATGCATGCAATACCCAACAAAAATAACAACATCTTGACTACTTTGGTCAAGATATTTCTAGGATCATAGACTTATGTTGGAAGGAGGCTTAGAAATCATTTAGTCCAATCTTTTCAATTTACAGATAAGGAAAAGCTGGGTCCCAAAGAGCTTAATTGACTCATCCAAAGCCACAAGGAGAATACATGACATAGCCAGAATTTGAACCCAGGTCTTCTGAATATGAAATTTATTCTTTGCATCTTGTTAACCTTTTTGAGCCTCAGTTTTCTCATTTGAAAAAAGAGGAGATTGGACTAGATGCACTCTAAGGAGTCATCCAGGTTTAAATCTGTGATGTCGTGTTAGAGGCAGCAGTGGAGCAGGGTAGGATGGGTATTAGCCTTGGAGTCTAAGAGACAACTTCAAATATGATCATCCTATGACCTGGGCTCCAATTTCAGTGTTATCTACTACTTGTATGACATTAGGAAAGTCATTCCATTTTCCTTTCCTCAGTTTCCTCTTCTGTCAATAGAAAGGGTTGGCCTAGATGATCTTTTAAAGCTTCCTTCCAACTCTGACCCCCGTGACTGATTGTAGGGTCATAGGTCCAGAAGCAGAAGTCACCTCAGAGGTTACCAAATCTAGCCTCCTCAAAAGGGGGAAACTGAGGCCTAGGAAGGTTGAGTGCTATGTCCATAGCATTCAAGGGGAATCTGAATCTGGCTTCTCTCATTCCAGAGCTTTTGGCTTTTCCACTAATCTGCACTGTCTCCCAAGTGATTCCATGAGTAGCCCTCTGAGACACTCCTGAGATTATGGATGATGTCTGTTTGGTTATGATGTGCCAGTCTGGCCTAGATTACCTCCTGAGGGTTGATATATAAGTTTTGTATGCATCTAATTATTTAGGTATTGTCTTCCCCATTAGAATGTGGGCTTCTTGAAAGAAGGGACTGTTTTTGCCTTTCTTTGAATCTCCATTTCTTATAGTGACTGTCAAATGGTAAGCATTTAATATGTGCTTATTGACTGACCTACTGATTCAGTTGACCAGGTAGAATGGAAAGCTACAGACTCCCAAAGAATTTCCTCAGTGAAGTCAAAGTCAAGGAGCATTAGAATCAGGACTTATGATTCCAAGACCAAAGCCATTTTAACTACATTAGTATGTTCACTCCGAGGTGAGTGTCCAGCAAGGTCAATATCACGAGGCCAGTTTTCAGTAGTAAAGGGTGGGCCTAGTCCTAGGGAGGATGTGTTAGTAAGGTGACATAAAGGCATATTTTTGCCTCCGATCATTTCTTAAGCATACTTCTTCATTTTAATGTGTGCTTAGTTCGGGGCAAAATTCTTGTAGCCTTCCCAAAGAGAGACCTTCCATTGACAGATGGGAAGCCCAGATTAAAGCATAGGTGGAGAAGCAGTGATTGACCATAAAATCCCTCAGATCTCACAAGAGCTGTTTTTGATTCCCTCCAACTTTGCTTTATTAGGAACAGTTTGCTGAACAAGAGCCATCAAAATAAGTGATACATTGTGTTATTCCTATGCCTGTTTTCTCTCTCCTGCTTTCATGATAATTAACTTGAGGTACAACTTGAGAAAGGTGGTAAGCCTGGAAGCCCAGAAAACAATTTCCTTCTTGGTATGGTAGTTGGCAATTGCAAGACCTTTCCCAGTAAAGCCTTTGAAGGTATGATGAGAGCAATTAAAAAAGGTGTGAGTAGTGGGTGTTTCTCAGGTTTGAAGCCTTGGGGGAAATTTATGAATAGAGAAGCAAAAAGATTCCATATCTTTTCTCCTCCAAATTGCACTGTGTCAGCCAGAAGCATCCATGATATAACTATCCCCTCTGGGTTCTGAGTTATTTATCTTGGTTTTCTTTTCTCAAGAGAACTTCTGTAGTTCACCCAACCTTTCATACCTTCTGTTATTTTACTCATAACACCAGAGACTTAGAATTGTCAAGCTTAGCCCATTACTCTCATTTTATAGGTGAGGAAACTGAAGCAAGTAACTTGCCCAGGATCCCAATGCTAGCAGTAGAGCTGAGATTGGAGGCCAGGCCTTTAATTTCTAATTCAGTGGTCATGTCTGGTCATGGCTTGGGCATGAAGAATAAATAATATTCAGCCCATGTCTTCCGCTGGAGATAGCTAGAGGAAGGGTCCCAGTATTCTAGGTGGACCTTTTGTGAAGGATTTACAGGAAGATGTAGTCAAGAATCCAGATGGTTGTAAGTGAGCTGCAGTTTATTGCCAACTAAGGTAACATGCCCAGATGGTCAAGAGTCACCTGAGATTAGAAGGCATGGATGGATTGCAATCTGTAATACAGGGATGACACTTTTCTATAAGACTTTCCCTATGGGCACTTCTTATAAAGCTTCTTAATATGCTCTATTTAACCATTGTGTTTTGATGGATCTATGATCTCACCCCTGTGATCTCTTGACATTACATGGGTTCTAATGGAGGACTTAGGCTGTACATTGTTTATCCTTTGTTTACTCTCAGGACATGACCAGACCACCTCCTTTCCTAGTTAAAGCTCTCTGGTGATATCTTATATATTGTTTCTTTTTTTCACAGTTCTTCATTGGACATATGCTACAGTCCACTCATGAGAAGCGTGACTTCATTCCCCCTTTGAATGAGTTGCAACTCTCATTCTTTGAAGATTATAGTATTTCATAATTTACAACCATACGGTATCAGCAGAATATCACAGTGTTCATTTATTCATCTATATATCTATATTTATTTATTGATCTCCATCTATCTATCTATCCATCCATCTATCCATCCACCCATCCATCCTTCCATCTATCTATCTATCCATCCATCTATCCATCCACCCATCCATCCTTCCATTTTTCTATCTATCTGACTGCAGATGGACAAGGCCAAAATTGAATTGGGAGAGAGTTATTTTTAATTACCCCAATTTTTTTTGAAACAAAAACTACACTTGAATTCACTATTTTGGGATTTTTCTGCCTGAAGATTTTGTACTGCCTTTATTAGATCCCAATGTAATCATTGAAGGGTGGAGTGCTAAGTTCATTCAATCATTCCTATTTGCCCTCTTTCCCTAACTTTTCCTACTACTGAATTGTTTCTTGTTATAAATGCTCATTTTCTGTTCTGGGAAACTGTAGCACATGATCCACAATTCTCTCTTTCATTAGCTCCAAGTCCCCAAGAGACAGTGCTCTTTCAAAACCTTTCAGTGTCAGATCTCTCTCTCCCCTTCTTTGGGAATATTCTCCCTGCAGTTGAGTTCTTATTTTCAATTAGTACACTCAGCCTAGCAAATGCATGTGATTAAGACAAAGCAAGTAATCACTTATTAAATGTCTAGTACTGTGCCAGACATTGTGTTAAGTGCTAGGGATACAAAAAAAGGCAAAACAAAACAAAAAAACCTGTCTGTTCTCAAGGATCTCCCAGTCAAAGCAAACAAAATGAAGAAAGGTTAACAGCCTTTCCCATTCCCAGAAGAAAAGTTTTGAGGCTTCCCTGAGGAAACAAGGGAGAAAGGAAATACGGGATTACCACCTGCAGATCTGTATCCTTGCTGGGGGGGGGGCGGGGGGGCGGGACGGACAGGGAAGGTGTCAGCAACACAGCTTTTGTCTCATTACCCCTAGTACCTGAATTGTCCAAGCAGCTTTGTCCTCACAATCCTGGCCCCTTTGACTGTGGCAGAGCCATCTGCCTGTATTTCCATTCTATCAGTCTCTTGTGGCTTCTTAGGGCCTGGGTTCCTCTTCAAAGCTCCCTCCTGAACTTACTGAATTAACTATTAAAGGTCACTAAGATGTGCGGCCTATAACACTTCAGTTTACCGTTGCTTCCTATCTGATTCACTCAAGGGACTCATTTGGATGTTATAAGGGCATTCCTGGTATGGCCACAATTTTACGGTTAGTTTAATACCTCACTTTCTGGTCTCTTTTCTATGATTAAGCCTGTGAAAGATTAATTTCCTTATACTCTTACCCTAGTTAAACATTTGCTGTCACCAGTAAATCAATTGGGGTGTGATTGAGCACATTTGTCCATAGTCCCAAATGCTGGATAGCTGTCTAGGGAAAAGTTTAGATTATATGTAGAGCCCATATCACACGCAAACAGCACAGTAGTATATACATATCCATACACATGAATACATATGAAAGCAATGCAATAGCATCAGCAGGGGTGTGTATATATATATATATGTATACACACACACACACACACATATATATATAAGAAAATATGCAGAAACAGCAACATACATACAGACAACCATCAAAATATATATATGTAAATATATATATATATATGTATCTAATAGGCAAATGTATCTATGATACACAAATACCATGTGTGTAAATAAACATGTGCTAGGTACATTTTATATAGGTAAACATAAATATTATCTGGAAACATGTACAACATAAAACAGAGGCACTGTGTAGACACACATATAACTACTTTTCCATTTTTCCCCTGTAACATCATAGGTTTTTCTGGTAATGGGTCAAATAGACCTTGGATTCCTGGTTTCTGCGACATTATTCTATCCTAGTTCTTTTCCTACCTGTCTGACCACTCCTTCCCAGTCTCCTTTGCTGGTTCCTCTTCTAAGTCATACCCTGTGACCCTAGGTGTTGCCTAGGGCTCTGTCCAAGGCCATCTTCTCTTCCCCTTCCTTATTATTTCACTTGGTGATCATGTCATTTCCCATGGATTCAATTTTCATTTCAATACTGATGATACTCATACCTACTTATTAAGCCCTAGCCTCTCTCCTAACTTCCACACTCATATCTCCAACTAGCCATTGGACATTTCCAATTGGGTATCTGATAAATATTTTAAACTCAACATGGTCAAAACTGAACTCATTATTTCCACCACCACCCCAAGACTTTCCTACTTTGAAACTTCCCTATTACCGTGCGGACTGTGCACATCCTCCCGGTCACCCAGGTTCCATGTCATCCATAGCTCCTCACTCTCTCTCATCCCCCATAACCAATCTGTTACTGTGTTCTGTCAATTTTACTTTCATAACATCTGTCATATATTATATATTCCCTTCTGTCCTCTGACACTGCCATTACCCTGGTGCATGCCCTTCTTACTTCACACCAGGATTATTACAATAGCCTTATTATATTTTGTATATTATATTAATATAATATTAAATATTAATATATTAGGATATGCAGAAACAGCAACATATGAAAAAATAGGCGACCATCAAAATATACATATCTAACAGGCAAATGTATCTATGATACAAAATTACTATATGCATCAATGAGCAGATATTTATATTGTTATTAATATTATATTGCAATATTTGGTCTCCTTGACTCAAGTCTCTCCCCACTAGAGTCCATCTTTTACTCAACTGTAAAATCAATCTTCCTAAAGCATGGGTCTGAGCATATCACACACACACCCTTCCTACTCACTAATCTCCAGTGGTACCCTGTCACCTCTAGGCACAATAATGAAATCCTTTGGTCTTCAAAGCCCTTCATAACCTGCCTCCCTCCCCACCTTCTCACTCTTTATATACTTTACTTCCTATTCCCCAACCCATATCCCCCATACTGTGTGATCCAGTGACACTGGCTTCCTTACAATTCCTAGCATGACACTCCATTTCCCAACTCCATGCATTTTCACTGGGGGTCCCCCATGCATGGAATTCCTTCCCTTCTCATCTCTGTCTCTTGACATCCCTGGCTTCCTCAAATCCCATATAAAATCCCACTTTCTATACAAAGCTTTTCCTGTTTCCCCCAGTTCCCACTGTGTCTTCTTAGTATATCTCCAATTTATCCTGTTTGTATGTAGTTATTTTCATGTTTCTCCCCCACTAGAATATGAGCTTATTGAGAGCAGGAACTGTCTTTCTTTCTTTTTCTTTCTTTCTTTCTTTCTTCCTTCCTTCCTTCCTTCCTTCCTTCCTTCCTTCCTTCCTTCCTTCCTTCCTTCCTTCCTCCTTCCTTCCTTCCTTCCTTCCTTCCTTCCTTCCTTCCTTCCTTCCTTCCTTCCTTCCTTTCTCACCACTAAGTACAGTGCCTTGGTACTAGTAGGTACTTGCTGACTGACTAAGACCTGCTGACATATCTGGGCTATACCTGAACTAGTTGGTTGTATGGGTTGATTATAGTCCTTATAACTATAGCTCTGTATCTCTAAACCTGAACCTGTGAAGTGTCCAGACTGTCTAGAAAGGTGACTATACTCTGTGGTGTTATGATTGTTCCCTAGGAGTCTCTATGGCTGAAGTTTTAGGAAGGAAAGGTACTGTCTCTGGATTCATTCCCCTCTTCTGTTTGAACTTTTTGGATTCTAGTATGTGAAGTCTTCTCTACTTGAAGGCCTGTTTCTGTGTCATTGTCTGGTCCTAAAAGTCTTTAAAAAACTGGTTGCCAGTCTCTTTAGAGTGTATTGAGGTGAGTGCCCATAAGTTTCTTCCTGTTCATCAGGAAACTCAATGAATGGTCCAGTAGTCATGAAGTGGATAGCCAGCCACTTTCAAAGTCAGAAATACCTGAATACAGATGCCAACAGTCACAATGCTCAGGAGCATTCTAGAGTCAGCTCCAACTGAACCCCAAGAGCTGATTGTTAAAATTTCAATGTGAGCACTTGCAACTCAGAAATCAGAAAATGTTACAAATCTGGGATTGGCTTATTGTTTTGTCGATTGGCTAGACCAGGGATTGCAAACTGTAGCCTACAAGCAAACCTTTTTTTCTGATAGCCTAAGAGCTAAGAATGTTTTTTTTTTACTTTTAAATACAATAAAACTTTATTTATAAATGCAAAAATCACTTTTAGCTCACTGACCATATGCCAATGCCAGCTGAGTCTTAAGAAAATATTCAAAATACAAATTAAACTTAAAAGTGTGTGGTATGTACAAAAGTTGTTCCCCAAATGGTTGTTAAACATTTACCGGCACACCTAGGCACATTGTGTGAACCTGAGAAAGTCATTTAATTTCTCAGGGCACTAAAGTAACTCTTAAAAACTTAAAGTTTGACCTTGTTAAGCATTCCTTATGTCAATGACATCACAGATTCAGCCCAAAAAAGGACCACTGTGAGAAGGAAGGCCAGATAAGACCTTGTGTCAGATGCTGTAGAGGGATTTCCTATTCAGGTATGACAGTAGCAGAGACGTTCACATTTTCCTCAGTAGTAGAGCAGATGATCAGAAATGTGTGTGTGTGTGTGTGTGTAAGTCTCATGAATTTTTTTTCTGATTAAATTATAACTACTAATTTATCAAGCCTCTCATGATATCCAATATTAAATATATGATGGTGGTGATGCATAAGTTGTTAGGTTTATGAGAGGTAGCCTCTGACTTCATGTCTGCTGGATAATTGGGCAAAAACATTTTTTGGGTCTCTGTGTTGGCAGCCCAGGAAGTATGGATTTAACTAGATGATATTTAACCTTTTGACTCTGAGATTTTGTGATTCTAGGATCCGGAGACAGTTTAACGCAGTGGAAAGAACACTTGTCTCAGTGTTTGATGCTTGGGTCAGAGAATTACTCTCCCACTTATTAGCCAAATGTTGTAGGGCAAATCACTTGCCCCCTGGCCAATGCAATTCCATTCAACAATTATTTATTAAATGTTCCAGACACTTTGCTAGGATACAAAGACGAAACTGAAATAGTTTCTGCCCTCAAGGAACTTACATTAGATCTAAAGGAAGCAACATGTACTATATGGGTGTGTATATGGATAGATGTATCTTAAGAGCCCAAGCATATTTTGTGGGGATAGCAAATATTTAATTGGAGGGGAGATTAAAATGACGGTACGTCAAGGTGGTCCTTGTTCAAACCAGAGAGTCTTCCTAACTAACCTGGTAACAGAATGTATATGAGTTATCCAAATAACCTGATAAAAGAAGATAAAGTTAATGAAATGAACTGATAATGCAAGGCATTTACCATTGGATGAAGGCAGCTGATGAGATACTAGGTACTGATATGTTTGCTTGGCTAAGGATCAGCAATGTCTCTTGGGTTGTAAAGAAACTGGTTGGACCCTTGGAGAAAGGACTGATTTTCTTAGGAAGTTTTGAGCTCTTGAGGACTCACTTGTACCCCTTTTAGAATACTGCAAGGTGGAGAAGGAATTTATTTCTCTTTGCCCCCATTTTCATTGGAAATGAGATCTTTTGCTGGAACAAATGACCATATGAGACATAGCCTGAGAAGGGAATTCAAAGACATTATTTCCTGACCTTAACCTCCTATGTGTGGAGGGGTGGGGGGGGGGAATGGTTGGATTTTGATTTCTCTAGATGGCATGTTCTTGCAATATAACCTTCTAGCCAATAAAGGAAATTTTTCAGATGGTACTAACTTGCTGTGAGTTTTGCCTCATGGGTAATACCCAGTTCAAGAGCTCCAAGCTGTAGATTTTTCAAATCAAGGATTCTTAAACCTTTTGATGTCTTAGGCTCCTTTGTCAGTCCGAGGAAGAGTAAGAGTAATGTTTTTAAATGCAGGAAATAAAATAAATAGGATTACAAAGGAACCCAATTCTATTGATATATAGTTATCAAAATATTATTATTTTTAAGTTCACAAATCCCAGGTTAAAAACTCCTGCTTTCGAGAGAAAAGGTTTCCTGATACCTCCTATTTGATAGACAAGAAGGAAGAGAATCTGTGTGCTTCCTGTACATCATGCTACTTGGAGCACAAAACCACTTACTGGCCCATAGAGTATTTGAAAATCAGTGATGTGTAATAAGACAGGATAGGTAGTTTGGGACTTTAAATGACAAACAAAGAAGTTTATATTTGATCCTAGAACTAAATAGTGCTTGCCCTTAAGGGGCTTATATTTAATCTGGGCATACAAGGTGGGGGAAGAGAGCATGCATACCCAACATGTGCATTTATTTATACTAAATAAATAAAAAGGATATACAAAAGGATATACAAAGTAATGCCTTGGGAGAAGAAACAGGTCTGTTACGTAAAGGAGTTTGTTAACAATAGAACAGGGATTTCAGAGGGTACAATGAAAGAGTAGGGAAGAGTGGAGATAAGGATACCTGGAGGATGAGGCTGATATAACTGGATACGAGGGAGTAGGAAGTGGCAGCTAGGAAAAAGAACTTTGGCTTAGCACAGACATTTTTAGTAGAGCTATAGAGCAGTAGATTTTCATGGCCCTTGCAGTGGCAATGGTAATTTAGAAAAGGGGAGGAGAAGTATACATGCTATGCAGGTCAGATGTCAGATGTCAGAGTCACTATAGCTAGATCAACTCTGTCTCAAGACTCTAATGCTGAGTGGTGGGGGGAGAGGGGGTGGGGCAGGACTCAGGAAGGTCTTTGTTTCTATACTAGCTGGTAATGTGGAGTGAGAGGGGCCTCCGTTGTGATCATTCGGTTCCTTTTCTATTGACCTTGTTGGCCTTCATGGGACTAAGAATTCTACAAGTCTGGAAGAAGGCATGCATCCTTATCAAGAAGCATCCAAGGGGACCCTGGTAGTATTCACATTTTTCATTCTCATCATCAATACAGGAACTGGTCAACTATCCCATAACCTTGTTAAACTCGGCTAGGATGTATCTCCATTAGATTAATGCTATGGCTGTAGCACTTACACCATAACTATCTAGTTAGAGAAGAATCATTGTTAAATATTGGGGAATCAAGGGAAGATATTGATTTTGTAATTAGCTTAGAATTAGTTCTTGGAATTAATCTTTCAAACCTAGAACAACCGCTAATTCTGTAAGTCTATGATTTCAGGATCCTAAGAAGGGGTCCACTTCTTTGACCTCCAAGCTAAGCTCAGAAATGACCTCTGGAAGATTCAGTGAAGCAGATGGTTAGTCTTACAATTCATTAAGGTCAAGGGAACAATTGAAACAGAAAATAATCCCTCTAGGATACTTGCACCTGCCCATGGTTTTGAATGACTGGACTCCATGTTCCTTTAGGGAGTAAGTCACTGTCTGTTGCCCTTCCTGCCAAATGGTGATGTTGGAAAGGCATAGAGAGGGGATTTTATTTAGAATAGACATAGCTCCTTTAGAGAGCCAAAATGCTGAGCTCAGTGAAGAAATACTCTTCTTCCAGTGGAAAGGCTTGTCTGAGCTCTCTGAACTTTATGAGTAGGCCAAAAACTAATCTGGTGAGAAAAAAGCCACCCTTGTGGGATTTTTGCTATTTCCTGAATTCTAAAGCTGCCTCCCTTGTGATCATTTGGTTCCTTTTCTATTGACCAAGTTGTGAGAGGGCAAAGGAAATGTCGTGAAGAGCTGTGGAAAGAACGTAGACCTGAATATTTATAAGGAGGGAAAATGTAAGGGATTGCCTCTGAGACACCCAGTTCTGAGTCTGGGCTGTTGGGGAGGGGAAGGTGACTTCTGTTGAGGTGATCTCAAACATTCTTGGGCAAACTGTTTCATGGGGGAATGCTGTATGGTAATGAAGAAAGTCAAAGAGCAGGGCCTGGCACTGTAAGAGTTAGAAAACTCATCAAAAAGTGTATAAAGAAAACTTGTCAAATTGAGATCATAGGAAAAGAACTTGGAGAGGGAGGAGGAAAACAAGAGGTTAAAGTCACAGAATGTACATACATACATACATACATACACACATAATACCTACTCTGTATGTGTGTGTGTGTGTGTGTGTGTGTGTATGTGTGTGTAATTGCTTACCTGGAAGTAAGTTATGTCTACTTTAATTGAGGCTAACAGTCCTTTCTCAGATGAAAGAATAATAGCTTTCATTTCTATGGTGCTGTAGGCTTAACTAAGTGCTTTTCTTAAAATATGTTTGTGAGGTAGGTAGAATAGGTATGATTTTTACAGATTTGAAAATTGAGGCTTAGACAGGTAAAGTAACTTGCTTATAGTAACACAGCTTCCAGTGATGGAATCAGTATTTGAACTTGGAGACATGGCATATTTAGTAGAAAGACTAGAATCTCTCTCTGTTATTTACTTCTTGTATGACTGTAAATATGAAATCATTTATCCTTTATAGGTCTCACCTTCTTCATCTGTAAAAATGAAGAGGAGGAGATGATCTAAACCTTTCAGACTTTAACTCTAATGATCCCATGACTCCAAATTCTAGTGTTTTTTTCCATAATCTCACTCAGAAAAGGGGGAAAAAATTTCATCATAGGATCATAGTTTTAAAACTGTTCATATTAGTGGACCCCCTTCACTTTACAGATGAGGAAACTGAGGCCCACAGAGGTTAAGTGACTTGTCTGAGGTCATACAATAAGTATCAGAGATGGGATGTGAACCCAGTTGCTTTAATCCCAGAGCCTGTGCTCTTTCAACTGACTGTACCATGTCAGTTGCCTTGTAGAATAAAAGAAAAGTATTTGTAATAAACCACAGTATCTCCAAGTAGTTAGAAATCATAGCATTTCTTGGAGGAGCATCAGGTATAAAAAGAAAAATTAAAGAAAAAAAAGAGAGAAAGGAAAAAAAAAATCACCAGAGGGTCAAGTGACAGCTGGAGGGGAAAAAAAGGTTGCATTATTTGCTTTTGTCCACTAGAGGGCATGAGTAGAATAGAATAGATGAGTTAAAGAAAATAGTAGTTTATGACTCAAAGAAAAGGGATGGCTTAGGCAGGGAACAGAAACTTTCTTTTGCCCTGAAATTCATTCCTAGCAATTATAGTTCCCATGAATTGCTTATAGATCACTGAGCCTTAATACCTCCAGATTAAATCAAAGCTCATCAACATAATTGTCCTCATCAAATTGGATTTAAGCCTCAATATGAGGATGATTTTACGATGGCAATGGGTAAAATAAGTAAGTAGACGTGCTCTCTGCCCCTGATGAGGGCACGTTCTAAAACAGGAACCATGAGCAAGGACAAAACAGTTCATGTAAAGTAGTAATATTGCTATACCTTCTGTTTGGCTCCCAGGCTTTATGCTCTTCAAAGCATTTCACATGCATTGTCTCAGATGAGTTTCATACTGGGGCGCTGGGGAAGGCATTATCAACTCAATCTTCACAGATGAAGCTGAAACCCAGAAAGATAAATGACTTGCCCAAAGTCATGCATTGAGATAGCAAGGTTTTTTTCTGTACTATCTGACACTAAACACAACAGGTAGTACACAGTAGGTAAAAGAGTATTGGTTTGTATCAGAAGATGTGGGCTATTCTTAGTCTAGCTAGCAGCTCACTGAACCTGGGCAATCACTTCCCCTACCTCTCTGCACCTTAGTTTCCTCACCCAGAAAACTGTGGTTGGACTAGATGATCTCTAAGCTTCTTTCCAGCTTTGTCGTTCTGTGTTCTAAGGTTCCTTTCAACTAAAATCATACAGGTTCTAAGGTTTCTATGTTTCATTCCTCTCAACTGTGCTAAGACCACTTCTTAGAGACTGCTACAGCAGCTACTTTAGCATCAAAGCTTTTGAACAAATGTGAGACCCTAAAAATTCCTGCTATGTTGGAAACATGAAGTGTTTGGTTTTTGGTTTTAAGTCTTTCTCCTCTTCTTCCTCTTCTTTTCCTCTTTCTTATTTCCTCCTTCTCCCCATTCTTCCCTCCCTCTCTTCTTCTCTCTCCATCGTTTTCTCTTTCTCACTCTTCCTTCCTTCCTTCCTTCCTTCCTTCCTTCCTTCCTTCCTTCCTTCCTTCTTCACCTCCTCCTTCTCTCCTTCCTCTCCCTCCTCTCCATCCTCTTCTTTTTCCTCCTCTTCTCCTTCTATACCTCTTCCTCTTTCTCCTCTCTTCTTCTTCTCCTTCTCTTCCTCCTTCTCCATTTCTCTTTGTTTAAGTCGCTATATTTCTCCCTGATACAGTTTTGTCCTTTGTGAATTAAGAGTAATAAAGCTACCTTTGGCTGAAAAATGATTTACATAATGGCAGAACACAGCTGGTCCTATAAATGTGCAATCCTCAAAGCTCACAGTGGAAGAACAACTTAGAGAGGGTCTAGTCTAACACCATGCCTGATGTTTTTTATCCCTCACACAATAATTTAAAGCAGTGTTGGGAGAGGCAGCCTTGCAAAGTGGGAAGAATGTTAGAGCTGGACTCCAAACCTAGGTCTGCTACTTTTTAGCCATGCGACCTTGGCTATTCATTTCACCTCTTTGAGGCAGAGTTTTCTCATTTGCAAAATGAAGACAATTGTACCTTCATTAGCTGCCTTAGAGGGATGTCGTGAGAATCAAATATGATAATATATGCCAAGTGATTTGCAAAACTGTATAAACAGAAAGCAGCAGCTTGGCATAGCAGATAGAGGTAATATTATAGTAAAGAAGACCTGAGTTCAAATCCTACCTTTGAAACAAGCTAGTTGTGTGACTGTGGATAAGTCACTTCTCAGTGGCCCAGACAGCTCTCTAAGATGGTTGTGGATGACTCACCAATCTGAACCAATGGAGATGAAATTATTCATCTGCCCTCAGTTCTATATGTATATATAGTATGTATCTATATGTATATATGTGTGTACATGCATAATATATACATACACATATTCATATACATAGCTGGATATATAAATATTCATATATGCACACACATATATTATAATGGATGCAGATAGACATAGATAGATACACATATATTTGTATATACACACATACTTATATATAACAAACACATATGTGTGGTATACTGGCGAGAAGTAGACTGAGGACACTTACTGGCTATATGACCCCAGGAAAGCTACTATGCTTCCATGTACCTCAGTTTCCTTATCTATAAAATGAGGGAATTGAACTCCATGGTCTCTAAGGTCCCTTGCAGTTATCATCTAATCTAACCCTATCATTTTACAGTTGAGGAAACTGAGGCACAGAGAAGTTAAGTGACTTGCCCATGGTCATACAAGTTGTAAGTGAAAGAGCTAGCATTCAAACTCAGGTTCCCTTACTCCAGATCTGTCTGAACACCTCCAATAATAGAGAACTCACTATCTGATCACTCAGACAATTGCATTTTTAAAAACCTGTAATTCAAAGAAATTTTTGGACCAACAAGATAAGAGGGAGGACTAGGCATTTTCACAACCTCATGAACCTCTTCAAAATGGGAACTATTCACAGAAATGAAAGAATTTCATCTGTCTCCATGGCCTAGAACACCAAGAGCTTTATTGAGGTAAAAAGCTCAGTGAGCTAACAAGAGGAGTAATTCCTAACCTCAGATCCACTCAGTGTCTCTTTCCCACCACCCCGAGAGAGGGCTGCACAAGCTGGCCCCCAGGCTTTATTAGAACTCACCTCTAACACCATCATCCTGTATCTCCCATTGCAGCTGCCAACCAGAAAGCAGAAGCTTGCTCAGGATAGGACAGAAGGGTGGAAGCACTCTATGCTGCAGCATTACTCAGCTTGTAAACTGAGGAACAGAGGGAACTGGAGCAGGATACACATGTGTGGCACACCATTAAACCTGAAGGAATGGGCTAAGTACCTCCTGGAGCCATTTCTTTCTACCCCCACAGAAGTAACTTCAGGAATAGACCAAGGCTACTGAACATGAGAGGTGGCTAAAGCAGCTTTGAGGTCCAATCCTCGAGAAACCACAATCAAAGGAGAAGGAATCAGAGTGAGCAATAGGGGAATATAAGGAGGAAATACTGAAATTATCAAAGATCGAAGGAGGAATACAATTCAGTTAAAGACTACGCATAAACAGATAAACCAACAGGTAAGATATCAGTTAACAGAAGGGAATATGGTCTCCAGGTTAGCTGAAGGAGTCAAAGCATCTATGAATAAATATGGCAAGACAGGAAAATGGACCTTACATTGGATATAATCTGCAGGAATTTGTTGCTTAGAGACCACTAATCTTGCTTGAGTAAAGGAGAAATTAGAGCTCTTGGAGACAACTGAAACCCGGAAGAGTTGGAGAGTATGGACCCAGAAGTAGAGTTTCACGGTAAATGAGAAAAAAAAAATGACCATGGGGAAAGAATAGATTGTGGACATAAAAAAATTTCTACCTTGAGGCAATATCCTCTCTTTGACCTGTAGGAATCGGTATTTCTAAGAGTGAGGCCCAGCAGAAAAAAGGTATCATGGGGCAAGATCTACAAGGCTCTAAAATAGAAATTGTTAAGAAAAGAGACCCCAAAATCAGTATGTTAGAAACCTTATTTCCCTGAGAAATACAGAAACTAAGGAAGGACTAAGTAAGTATCAAAGAAAAAAAATCTAGAATAGAGAAAAGAATAAGTGAGCTATTACTATGTTGAGCTCTTTATAAATATTATCTCGTTTGATCCTCACAACAACCCTGAGAGGTAGGTGCTATTATTATCTTTGTTTTACATATGAGGAAACTGAGGCAGGCAAGAATTTAAGTGACTTGCCTAAGGGCACACAACTACTAAGTATCTGAGGCTGGATTTGAACTCAGGTCTTCCTAACTCCAGGACCAATGCTGTGTTCATGGTGCCGCCTAGCTGCCTCTGAGTAGGCAGAAACAATGGAACTCAACATCACAGTGTTTGATAAACCAGAAAATATAAGTTGCTTTGGAAATAGCTCCCTATTTGATAAAAATTGCTGGGAAAAGTATAAAGCGGTCTGGCAGAAAATAGTCTTAGACCAACACCTTATATCGTATTCCACAATGCATCTCAAATGTATACACGACCTTAACATTAAAGGTCATACTATTGAAAATTAGAAAAGAAGCAGATCCTTTATCTAGGAGTAGGATGAACAACAACGGCAAATGTAAACAGAAAGAACAACACACACACACACACACACACACACACACAAAACACAATTAAATGCTGCAAAGTTGTAATGAACGAGAGTGGTTTGGAAGAAGAGATGAGAAGACGTTCCCACCCTGTACCTTTGAAGAAGTGGGAGATCCACAGATATTGTACATTGTATGTATTTCAGACTTTTTCAATGCATTGATCCATTGTGATCTTTTTTCTTTCCTCTATTTTTTTTTTTTTGCTTTGAAATATTTGTTATACAAAATGGCTCTCTTAGAGGGGAGATACTAGAGGAAATTATGATGTGAAAAATACAATAAAAACTTTAGAAATAATATTTTTCCTTCTATTCAATAAAAGCAGGCCTTCCCCTAACTTCTGCCCACTGGTTATAGCTCTGCTATCTGGAATAATACAAAATTAATCTTCATCCTTTTCTATGTGAAAACCTTGCAGCCCTTTGAAGACAACCTTCTTCTCTACCAAATTATTTTCTTCTCTAGGCTAAACATTGTGGTTTGATCACAGGTGAACAATAAATCTTGTCTTCCTCTTTGAAACTCATGGAGACCATTCAGTAAGACATGGGAGGCTCATAGATTTGAAATTGAGAAGTCACCAAATCCACCCCTCAGCCCCCTTCATTTTGCAGCTGAGAAAAAAAATCTCTCTCAAAGAGGTTAAATTTTGACCTCTCAGAAGTTGCATAGGAAGTCAATAGAAGAGCTGGAGTTTACTTTGGCCTTAATTTACCCCACCCATCCACCTTTTCCCCACTTGACAGAGTTTATTTTCCCTCAAACACCAATGTATTACTGTCTTGATACATTTTCAAGGCAATTGTAGTGTTGCTAAGGCCTCCTTTCCCTCTTTCTGCCTGCCATCCCTACGTTTTATGAGCCAAATCATAAAAAATCATTTCCAGGGTGAGATACTCACCCACAGCTGGGATACCCCGGGGCTCCAGCAACAGCATTTACCTGGTAGGGGGAAGTTAGAGTGATGGGTCTGGTCAATTTCCCCCAATGGAGATCACTCTGATCATTTTCACTCCAGGGCAACATTTGCAGAATAGGTGGGGCCTACCCTAGTTACCATCTACCCATGGGTTGTCTCTTGTCTCTCCCAAGGAAAAGATGAACTTTCCCTATCAAAGGCTAGCTTCTCCCACATCGATCATTCAGAGTGTGCTCACTTCATATCTCCCCAAACTGGGTCTGCTTTGAATACTCCTCTATCAGGATGAATGGGAATAAGGTACTTGTTAGAACGTATTGACCCCTAAAGCAAAAGTTAGGCAAAAGCAGTTCCTGATTCATACAGCACCTCCGGATGCTCAGGTAGCAAGAATCTCAGGTAGTTACAGCAATTCAAATTAGTCATAATCTTGGGTACAAATGGAAGTCACCAGAAGGCAAGGGGGGGATCCTTTTATGCCTTCTTCCTTGACACAAGGAGCCTTACTATAAGGCCATTTAACAGAAATTGTGGTGAGCAGCCTGGGCTGCATCATCCATGTGGTGGAAATCTGGTATTAGGGAGTGAGGCCCAGTCAGGCCTCCCTAAAGTGGGTCCAGGGAACCTTCAGCATAATATAGAGATGGCTATTCCATGCTGTTCATCTTCTGGGGCAAGCTCCTCCCCCTCTACTTCAACTAATTGGCCAGGGCTGTTGAGGCCAAGGAGACCTCAATAGGAGAAACAACAGGAGAGGAATGGTTGAGCTCTGGGGACCCAGGGGGCTCCAGAACTGCGGGCCTGACAACACTAGAGCCACATCCTCAGAAGCTCTCTGTCTGATAACTCCAGCCTTGGCCTGTCCTGGTTCTCTTCCTGTTGGAGCCCTTCAGAACCTGGAAGAGGCAGAAAGTGGCTTATGACCTCAATCCCATGTCCTTTACAATGTACCATACAGCCCCTCTGAATAGGGATAATGCTGTGGGAGAGAGGACTCACACTGATGAAATCATGGGTCCTTAAAATATGGCAGGTTTTATTTTTCCCTTCAAAGTTCATAGGAATGTAGAATCATAGGTAGATGATTCTCCTTTTGGGCGATTCTAATTTTTAGGTGTTTTTCCCCCTATTTTGAACCTAAATCTTTCACTCTTCATCTTCTACCCATTGCACATAGGTTTGTTCTCTGGGTTTAAACAGAACAAGTTTACTTTTTATCCAATAGGACAGTTTTTCAGATTCTTCTTAAAAAATTTATTTATTTATTTTTAGTTATCGACATTCATTTCCACAAGACTTTGAGTTCCAAATTTTCTCCCCATCTCTCCCCTACCCCCCCCACCCCGTCCCAAGATGGCATGTATTCTGATTACCCCTTTCCCCAGTCTGCCCTCCCTTCTATCACCTCACTGCTCCCTCTTATCCCCTCCCTCCTTACGTTCTTTTAGGGCAAGATAAATTTCTCTACCCCGTTGCCTGTGTATATTATTTCCCAGTTCCATGTAAAAACAATTTTTAACACTTGTTTTTAAAACTTTGAGTCTCTTCTTCCCTCCCCACCCACTCTCATTGAGAAGGCAAGCAATTCAGTATAGGTTATATACATGTAGTTATGCAAAACATTTTCATAATAGTCACATTATGAGTTTTTCAGATTCTTGAAGAGAGCTGTATGTCCCTCCCATAGCTCCTTCAACCAGTTCTCACAAGACAATCTCTGCTGGTCAATTTCCTTTGGATATTTCACAGCTTACCAGTGTCCTTCCTAAAATGTGGCACCCAGAATAATGTGTATTATTCCAGATGTAACTGATATCTGATACTATGTCCTTTCTCCCAGTGCTGAAATACTTGGGTGATGCAATTCATAGAATGCTGTATTTGGAGTCAGGAAGATCTGAATTCAAAGCCTGCCGGTATTTGTGTGAGCTTCAGAAATTCAATTAAATTTTCTGTTCCCCACTTCCTCATCTGTAAAATGAGGACATAATAATAGAACCTAATTCACAGGGAGATTGTAAAAATCCAATGAGAAGATGTGCAAAGTGCTTTACAAACCTTAAAGCTCTGTATAAAAGCAAATTACTCTTGGTTTTTGTTGTTATTATGGTTATTATTATTAATGTAAAGAAGTTCAAGGAGAAAACAATTTACCTCTATAATTGGTCTCCAAATAGGAAACAAAGCCTCCAAATGGTCAAAGGTCCTGTTTGAGCTCTGTGTCCCTGTGAGTTATGGATGCAGGGAAATGCAAAGTTCAGCTGTAATTGACACCTTTCTTCCTTTATGTGAATGAAACTCACAGTGGTACTGTCTGACAGTCATGCCCATGGCTCTATTCATTGTGATGAGGTGTGCTGGAAACCCCCTGAAGGGCAGAGGAAAGAGAGACAGCCACAGTTCTCCCTTTTCTTTTGGGATAAGTAAATAAATGGCAAGGACAAGAGGCCAGGGTAATTAAATTGCAATTATCTGCTCTTCCTAAATATTTCCTGTTGCAACAATTTGTCATTGACATACTTAATTAGGTTCTTTACCAATATTTTCCAGATGTTGGGAGTTTTGCTCTTCACTGTGACACAGATGTTTCCCATATTTAATAAGACAGCTGAAGCAAGCCCTTTGAATCATGAACAGGGAAGCTACAGGCTATGAAAATTTAGCTTAGTGGAACCAGAGATACAGTCCCACACATTAGCATCTGGCAATCTAAGACAGCCACCTGCATTAATACAATGTGGGTAAGTATGTTTTAAGACCAGGTTGCCCTATGTTGCTCAGGATGGAAGGGCAAGAACAGCCCTTGGGCCTGATTCCATCAGCACGGGTATTTTCACATGCTCCATTTCCAGCCTCGATTGGTTTGCCTTTCTTAGGGCAATCTGAGCTCCCTTTTCCTGCCCCACCCCCTCCACTCCTCGAGAGTTCATCATATCGATGCCGGACTCTGTATGGACATCAGATTAGCTTAGCTCACTGCAGCTCACAATTCCTGAACTCAAGAGATCCTCTAGTGTCAGTCTCTATGTAGCCAAGATTCCAGATGTGTGCCACCACACATCTGGCTATGCTATTGTTAAGTCTGAGAAAGAACCTGCAGGACTCGGTGGTAAAAACTAGGTGGAGAAGTTTGAATAGAAAGGCAAGAGGTAGGAATTCTGAGTTGGTTCCCTTTTTCTAGTGGCTTAATCACTTACTTACCTCAGCTGGTCCCATACCTCCGTTCAGAAGATCATTGATTTAGAGGTGGAAGGTATCTTAGAGACAATCTTGTCCATCACTCTCATTTTACAGAGGAGAGAATTGAGGAGATGAGAAGGAGATTGACTTGCTTGTTCATCAGTTCAATCTTCTACTCCCATTTCAATGAAAGTATAGAGTTTTGCATGTATGTGCAAAAGAAGGCAAGGAGTAGAACAAACATTTATTAAACTCTTACTATGTGCCTGGATTTGTGCTAAGTGCTAGAAACAGAAATATGAGCAAAAAGAAACTCAATCCCTGCACTCAAGCTTACATTCTAACGGGGGACTACAACACTCAAAAAGGAGTTGGACACCAGAGTGTTGGGTGGATATCCATTATGGGGCATGGTGTTAAAGTCCAGAAAGTCAGAAGCAATCAGGAAAAGAGTGAAGGTTGGCTGGTCTGGAGCCCTCCCCAAAATGGCAGCTCTGGAAGGAATTCACCAAGGGAAGGAGGGATGTCCCAGACTGAGGAGGCCCTGGGAGCTGAGCGGAGTTGGAAGTTGATACTACAGTTGAGGAACGGCATTGTTAAAATTCAGAAAGTCAGAAGCACAGTTGGGAAGTGGATGGCATATGTAAATTATTATTCTTTATAATAGTAGCTCATATTTAGACAGTACTTTAAGGTTTTCAAAGCACTTTCCTCACCATTAACCATATGATATAAGTGGTAGGCAATATGAACATAATTACCCATCCTCCTCAACTGATCAATGAGAAACTAAAGTTCAGAGACGTACATGGGATTATTAGATCATAGATGGAGAGCTAAATGGGACCTTGGAAGCTGTCTGGTCTAAGTCTCTCCTTTGATTGGTGACAAAACTGAGGTCCAAGTTAAGTAGTAACTTACCAAGTGTTACATGGACAACACAGTAATAGAGGCAAGATTTGAACCCAGGTCTCCAGACTCTGTTGTATCTCACTGTTGTCTCTCCTTTGCTCAAGCCTTGACCAAAGGGGCCCTGAGGCCCTCATCACCTACTCTCTATCACTACTTTTTTTGTTAGAGTATCTCTAACCCTAAATATGCTTATCAAATACATAATTAGATTTTTATTGAATTAAATTATTCAAAATTAATCAGTTCTATTTCATTGGTTTTCACTCTAGGACTTTGATCAGTCCTTGTCCCTCCCTGGACCACTGTTTTATTCTGTGAGGAAAGATGTAGATTTTTGGAGAGCATAGAATCATAGTGGACCAGAGCTCAGAGACTCTATCATAGAGCATGGAATGTCAAAATTGGGAGGTACTTTAATAATAATGACTGACATTTACAAGCCATCTTAAGCCTTGCAAAATGCCTTCTATACCTTGCTCTGTTTGAGTTATGCCTCATTGGGTAGGTGCTACTGATTTCATTTTCCCCATTAGACAGACGAGAAAACTGAAGCAAATTAAGTGGATTATTCAGGATCCTGTAGTTGGTGAATATTTGAAGTGAATTGAACCTAGTCTTCCTATTATCCTATGCTTCCTCTACCTTTGAACATAGAAAGGCCTATTTAGAGGGAACTTGTGGACAACCTATTCATTTTATAGAAGACAAAATTAAGGAATGGGGGCAGGGATGTGATTTAACTTGAAAACATTACTCAGTCCAAGTGTCCTAAGTCTGAGTTCAGGATTGTCTGGACAAGCCATGTACATTGAACCTTAATTTCCCCATTTATTAAATTAGGAGGGCCTTCTGCAGAGGATTGAATCCCAAAGAAAGTCTGTTGAGTCATGAGAATGGTGCAACTGGGACCTCTGAATCTCACATTTAGTATTGAATTATTGGAAAAGAACATTGAACCTGGAGTCAATAGACTGTGCTTTGGAGAAAGCATTCTTTCCACCTACACCTGAGGTTCCTTGGTATAGTGCTCTTTAAAAAGTATTCATAGATTTAAGCCCCACTAGGTGCTGATCAGGGGGCCCCCAAGCTGTCAGAGTGGATGAGGAGGCAGTGAACTCCTTGTTGCTCCAATACCACAGCCAAATCAACAGACCTCGCTCTGCACAGAGGAGAGAGCCTGTGAAGGCTGCCAAGCAATCACCTCTGGATTTGGTGCTTCAGGCCAGCTTGGCTTTGGGGCCTCATTATCTGATCCAAAGTACTTTATTCCAACCAAAGAGCCAAGTTAGAGAAAAAGCAGTTTAGACAAATGGGTGTCTGGAAAAGGACAGGGGTGGTATATGTGTGGGTAGAGGAACACTGTAAACCCAGAGACCAAAGTAGCTGCATTTGGAACAGATCAATTCTTCCAGTGATGCCAGTCAAAGGAGGTGCAATTAGTGCTTCCTTGGCTCTCTTCCTGCCTAGGGTTCATAGACTCCATTCAAAACTTCTGGGCCAGTGACATCTATTTCTCTCAGTGTCTGAAGGAATCAGCTCTTTCTGACACACACACACATACACAAAGTGGCCCAGACTAGGACTTTAACCACTCTGACCATTTGGAAAGAAGATTGAGCAGGGAGGCCACACACCTGGGTTCACATCTCAGCTCTGATGCTTATTTACTTTGTGATTCGGAGCAAGTCACTTGTCCTAAATGCTAGTTGACTGCCAGTGTGTGACTTAGCTGCTTCGGCATTAAAATGTGGGGGTGTTGCTTGCTGTGTAACCCTGACCTACCCATATCCCCTCTCTAGGTCTGAGTTACCTCATCTGTAAAATGAAAGAGTTTAATAACTTTTAAGGTCGTCTCTAAATTTGCTGGGATCCTATAATCCTGATTGAACATAGAGGCTCTTTGAGAATAGAAAAAAATAAAACAAAACAAAATAAAATGAGGGGGATGGCCTGGATGATCTGAAAGATTCCTTCTAGCTCTAAATACTAAAGTCCTAGTAGGTACTTAAATACTCATTATTAAGTAGGTACTTAATTATTCATTAGAATCCTGTCATTCCATCTTTATGAATTTCTTCATGTATAAAATGGAATCAGTTGACTTGGGCTCGAATCTCAGCTCTGACACTCACTACCTATACGATGACCTTGAGCTAGGCATTTGACCTCTAAGGCCTTAGTTTACTTAACTGTGAAATGAGGTGGTTAGACTAGAGGGAGATAACAACACTTGCTACTTGTGATGCATGCTGGCTATGTGACTATGATCTCATTAGTGGAGCTCTTTGGTGCCCTAAGCTACTGTGGAAGATGTAAAGTTACAGATAAAAGTTCTAATCTGCCTTTGTAGAAGGAGTATTGATAACGGGTTTGGACTAAACAATGAAAAAACATAATTGCCTGTGTGTCTCTCTCAGATGGTTTTTGTGAAAAAAGCTTTTATATCCCATGCTAAATGTAAGGAAAGGTGACCAATTATTACAATAATCTGGCAGAAGGTTTCTTTTAAGCATGCTCAAGGCTTCCTTATCTATAACAGGAAAGGACTGAAACAAATCGTGTCTTAAGTTATTTCAGGCTCTGAATGAGAAGATCCTTAAATGTCATCAAGTCTTCTCCAATATAGTTACTTATATTTTGTGAGTCCTAGAACTATTTTGTGTAATAACACTTTCTTATATATGGCCATGATCTGGACTCTCTACTTCCAAACAGCTAAATCTGAATCAAGAATCCATTGTTTTGAATTTGAACCACACACATGATATTCAAATCTTCTTGTTGGACAATCTCATCTCAATCGCCTGAACCCTCTGGAAATCTAAACTAGATTTCAGCAGCTAGACCTGCTGAATGTGGCAGCTAAGTGGCACAGTGCATAGAGTGCCAGGCCTGGAGTCAGGAAAATGCATCTTCCTGAGTTCAAATCTGGCCTCAGACACTTACCAGCTGTATGACCCTGGGAAAGTCACTTAATCCTGTTTGCCTCAGTTTCTTCATCTGCAAAATAAACTGGAGAAAGAAATGACAAACCACTCTAGTGTCTTTGCCAAGAAAGCTCCACATGGGGTCACAGAGAGTTGGACATGAATGAAATGACTCAACAGCAGCAAGAAGAATTGCTGAATGGAAAGGAGCAAGTACCATAAAGATAACGGACACTGTTAGAACAAATTTTAATTAAAAAACACTTATTGAGTCATATCTCCTTGTCCTTTACCCTGCTGTCTGTAGCTCCAGACCATACCATCTACCTTGCTTTTGCCCCACCTCTAGAGGGACTTGAACCTCCCACTTGGGGAGCCTCACTGTCCTGTGAGTGTATCCCATGATCCACTATATCTAGGCATTCTTCGTGCTCTCCTCTGGCCATCTTCTTGCTCTCCACCCTAATTCACAGCCCATTCTTTGTCTTCCTTCTCTACTCATACCCACCCCTTGACTGTCCAGCTACAGAACTATAAGCAAATCAATATTGCCATTGCTACTGGAAGGGATGTGTCAATAAATGCCCTTATACCTCCATTCACCATCCTTGAGACTTCCCAAACCAAAAGACCCTTCCTTTGGTGTTGGAGACATAACTTTGGATTTGGGACCTGAGTTTGGATCCTAGTTCTGCCAAATACTAGTGTATGATGTTAAGTTATTCCACAGGTATACTGAAACCGGCTAGTTACAGATGTCGTTCAGTCCTTTCACCACTCTTGGTGTCCCCATTTAGGGTTTTCTTGGCAAAGATACTGGAGTGATTTGCAATTTCCTTCTCCAGCTCATTTTACAGATGAGGAAACTGAGGCAAACAGGATTAAGTGACTTGCCCAGGGTCACACAGTTAGTAAGTATCTGAGGCTGGATTTGAACTTAGGTCCTCCTGACTCCAGGGCTGGTGCTCTATTCACTGCATTATCTACCTGCTCCAGCTAGCTTCAGAACACATCGTTAAATTTTCAGTGTGAGAATTTACACCTCTGCAATCCACAAACACTATAAATTAGAGCTTGATTTATTGTTTTGTTCATTGTAAGAAAGTAATAGAGAAAATGTTAATAAATCAGATTAAATTTGAAAGATCTTGCATATGTTCCCCTCCCTCCCCCCACTTCCCCTCAGGGCTTGTCGTAACATTTACCAGAACACGGCTGATTATTATCCTCTTTAGGTTTTAATTTCCTCATCTGTAAAGTGAGGGGTTGCATTAGTCAGTCACTAAGTTTCTGCTCAGCTCTAAATCCTATAACTGATATATTTTCTTAAAAGACAGAAGCAGTCCAACATGTTAGAGTGGCAAAACCCCTAGATTTGCAGTTGGACAGTGTGGGTTCTAATCCCAGCTCTGATACTTGTATGACCACGAACCCATCTTGATTCCTCTCAAGGTTTCAGTTTCATCTGTAAAAATGAGGGAGACTTCAACTAAGAACTCTAAGATCCCTTCCCACATTAACCTTCTGTAATTCTAAGATTCCTACAAAACAACTAGCATTGCCTTTATTCCAACAGATTTTCTGTGGTGCATTACATCACACACACACACACACACACACACACACATATACACACACACACATATCCCAATTACATGTCAAAACAGTAAACATTCGTTTTTTTAAAATTTCGAGTTCCGAATTCTCTCTCTCCCTTCCCTCCCCCGTCTCTGAGATGGCAAGCAATTTGATATAGGTTATATCTTTGCAGACAGGTGCATTACTCTTGATTATTTTAAGAAGAAAAGAAGAAAACTTTAATGCCATTGATGCATGACATTTCCTGACTGTTTGGAGCTGTCAGAAGCTTGATCCTAGGATTTGTACAGTCTAAGGACCATAGGATCATAGCTTTAGAGTTAGAAGGAGTCTTAAAGGCCCTCATCCAACTCCCTCATTTTCCAGATGAAAAAGCTGAGGCTTAGAGAGAGGTTAAGTGGCTTCTTTGGGTTTCCTGTTCATTTGAAACTGCAATGCCCTAAGACTATACAATGCATTCCTAGACCAGCATTAAATGACATGACTAAGAAAAACAAATGTTCGAAAGTATGCCTTTCACTTCCAACTCCTCCCATTTTAAATTATACAATTGCGATGTGTTATTAACTATTGTATAGCAGCAAGAATCCTATTCTGTTCTGGTAAAGTTAAATTTTATGACAGATAACTAATGGAGGAATAATGAGTCAGATCAAGTGGGTGCATCATCATGGACACACCACAGTAGCTCCTTTGAACCTACAGTAAAGTGATATTTCCCCATTTCAGCAATGCCAGATCTGTGACAAAGTCTTCAAGGAGAGGGATTTCCAGTAAAATTGTAGGCCTTTAGGTCTTAAACGGCTCTACCCTCCCATTATTCATGATTTTCTAGGTTTTAAATGAAAAAGAATTGAAGGCCGTGGCCACTTTGGCTTCTTGCCAGTTATGTTTACTCTGGTAGTTCAGGGCCCTTTAGTTGTGTCTCTCAGGGCCAACCCACCAGCTGTTTTCAGGTTGCCTCTTAGTTTGGTCTGTCGCTATAGTCAGGCACTGAGCCACTGAACACTTGGCCAGTGCTTGATCAATTGTCTTGCAATCCATCACACATAACATGAAAAGAGTTGATTGGTAGTCTCAGCCTGAGAGTGGCCTTCCTGGTGCCTAAATGTCTGGCTGAAAAGTAAAATTAAAAAAAAATTCCCTCAATTAAATGAAAATTTCAGACATTTGGCCCATAAGACTCCCACATGTTCTGAAACATCCAGCTGATTGACTATGTCTTTGACTTTTCCTCCAGGTTGTCAGAATGTCAAATTTCTAGTTGGAAGGGGTTTTAGACATCAGTTATTATAAGCCCTATTTTCCTTCCAGAAGAGGAAATAGTGCTGCCTGGAGAGATAAAAAGACTTGGCCAAAGTCACAGCACGAGTAATTGCCAGGGCTACAATTCAAGCCCAAGTGTCACAAATCCCAATTCAGTGTCCTTTACACTACCCTATGTAGCTAGAGGATCTGGGATTGAGTTCCCTTTTTGTTTCCTGTTTGACACTGGGGAAGTTACCTCCCTTCTCTGGGCCTCAGTCTGTTCCTCTGTGAAATGAAGAGGTCAGACTAAATGATTTCCAAGAGTCCATAAGTCCATTTAACTAAAAACTGGAGACCCCTCCCCCCAAATAAAGTGAATTGTACAAGGCAACCCAGTAATGGATGGAGCGGAGTTTGGAGGTCAAGGCTGTTGATTTTACACCCACAGTTTTTGCCCATTGTGTTATGCCGTGCATCCATCTCAAACTCCCCTTTCTCAAACTGTAAAATCCCTTCCTCTAGCAAAGAAAGCCTGACTCCTCCAAAGCCTTCCTTGGTCTTTCTCAATTTGTGTCATTAGGGCTCTCCTTTCCAAGGTATCCTGGGATTTTGTTAAAGCTTGATAAAAATAATCTTTAGGGTTGTGTCTCTACAAACAAAGGGCTGTAGAAAGAACAAATTTCTGATTGATTCTGATCCCTGGTCCATCATTTGGGCCCTGAATGCTTTCTTTGTCTTTCCAGCACATCTGAGGGCTCCGTTGTTCAGGGACCTGGTTCAGTGCTCCCCTTCCCTTTGCCGGTTTAGAAGTGTTCCACAAGAGTGGATACGGCAGCACTTGACAAATGAGATCTTCATCTGCCTGGGCAGCTGGCAGGATTCCTGCATGTGGCAGCTAATGAGTTCATTACACAAGGCTTTTACCCAAACTGATACAAAACTCACACACGGAACGTGTTACACACCTAATTAGAAATCATAGAATCTCAGAGGTGGAAGGGACATCAGAAATCATAGGATCATAGACTTAGAGGTTTAGAGCTAGAAGAACCTTCAGAGGCTATCTAGCCCAACCCTCTCTACAGATGAGGAAACTGAGGCTCAGTGAGGGTAAGTGACTTCCACAAGGTCACTAGGCAATGACAGAGGTTGGATTTGAAACCCAGGTCTTCCTGAGATCCAGGCTATCTCTAAAGTGATTTTGCCGTGTTTCCTTTCACTGCATAAATGTGAGCTATTATAATCACTAGTATACCATGCAAAATATCCATATAAATAGCAAAATATTCAGGAAGTCATATAGACATTATCTCCAGTGTGGTTTTCACTGTGTTTATTCAACATTTTGATGGCCATCTGAACTTTCTCTGTTTTGTCCCAACATAGATGCCATAGAGACACCTGACGGAACTTTGCCTTGGGCTCTTTATATTTTGGACCTAAGAGAGTTCTGTAAATTTCATCTTCTGGTGTCATATGAGAGCAATCAGTCAGTCCATCACTTCCACTGAATGTCTCTGTGGTAATCCATCAGCAATGACCATTTTGTGCAATAACTTAAAAAAATTTTTTTCAGAAATTTTGACTGTCCATGTGAAACTAACTCTCTTGGTGCTTTCTTTCCTTTCTAAGCCCTGAGCTTATTATTTAAAACAATTTTCTTTGCTTCCTGCTTCCTCTGTCCAGAACACCTGGGCAGTATTCACTTGATAGAACTGGAAGAAATTGGTTTTCCTTTGGCCTCTGACCACCTATTATCTGAAAAATAATAGAGAAAATTTCTGCATTCTCAGGTGGAATGGAGCCACTGGAGTCCACTAGAGAATGGGCTGAGGAAAGGATGATTATTTCTAGCAAAGGATGGTATGGAGGTCATTTTTTTATTTGACTCAGTTTAGAAGAATCTAGTTTTCTTGGGCCATAGTCCCAATTTTCAATGAGTGTTTTTCATGTCAGAAGTAAAGAAGTCCTCTGTATAGATGAAGTCAGCTACTGGAGCTGTAGTCTAGTGTAAAGATTTCTGAAATTAGATTCAAGAGACCTGAATTTGAATCCCAGATTTGATCCTAACTATGTCACCTTAGTCAAGTCACATCCTCTTTGATCCTCAATCTTCAAACTGGAGATAATGTTTTTATAATCAAACTTCAGTTGTTTCTCTATGATATTATCTCATGAGGTAGTTGTGGGTAAGTAATGGGAAATTCTAATGTGCCATGTATGTGTGAGGTGGTAGTAATATTAAATACTAAAAATTAGGAAGTTGTTGGTTAGAAAAACACAAACCCTCAGTCATGCATCTCCTTTAACATGAAGCAATTTTAATTTTCTTAATTCTATAAAAAGCAATCTTTTTACCACCACTATTCTTCCAGTGAGGCCATAGGGTTGAAAATCATGGAACACTCCCACTTAGAAAAATTTAAATTCTGTGTGACCCATGGATCAATGGTATTAACATATGGTAAATCAACATGACATAGTGGAAAAGTAGGCTAGATTTGAAATGGGGAAGGTCTGCCTTTGAAATATCTTGCCTCTGACCCTTATAGGTTGTGTGACCCTGGACAAGTCATTCAACCTTTCTGAGCAGGTTTCCTCATCTGTAATGGAGGAATCAATCAATCCAGAGCTAATTAGCAAAGATTTATTAATTCATTACTTTGAACCAAGAATTGTACTAAGTGCTAAGGATACAAAGGAAAAGTAAAATCAAAAAACAGTCCCTGCCTTCAAGAAGAGCACATTTTAATGGGAGGCAATACTTATGGGAAATTTCAGCTGCAAGTCAGATAGAATTATCTCCAAGGTCCTTAGGATGCACTAGCAAAGCAGGTGGTAATGCCTTTTCTTTAATGTCATTTCCACTGATAAAATCATATCACTTTCTGATGTTGAACCATTTGACACTGAGCTGGAAGCATAGCTATTCCTAAGACTCTTGTGTCCATGGTCCTGGGATAGCTCCGCCAGAGTCTATGGGGAGATGTTGGTCAAGGTGGTGGTGATATTTTGACCTGCCTCTCTCTCTCTCTCTCTCTCTCTCTCTCTCTCTCTCTCTCTCTCTCTCTTCTCTCTCTCTCCCCCCCCATCCCACCCCGATTGCATCTACTAGTCTCTTTTGTCTGGCCTGTGAATGGCAGTTGATTAACAATGGGTAAGGATGACTGGCCTCTTCTTTACCAAATCTATCTTCAGGTATGGACAAAAATTTTAATAGGATCAGAAGTCTGGGTAGATATACGATATACATTGGTGGAGGGAACATCCACACAGATGACATATAATGAATTATAGCAGTAATTCCTTAATTAAATTATATCACCCATGATTAATAAAATTGTTTAGGATTTGGCTGTTAAAGTGTTCCTCGTCTAAAAAAAGGATTCTCTTCCTCTTCCTCCTCCCCCTCCTCCTCCTCCTCCTCCTCCTCCTCCTCCTCCTCCTCCTCCTCCTCCTCCTCCTCCTCCTCCTCCTCCTTCTTCTTCTTCTTCTTCTTCTTCTTCTTCTTCTTCTTCTTCTTCTTCTTCTTCTTCTTCTTCTTCTTCTTCTTCTCCTCTTCTTCATCAGTGGTTAGAGTCAGCCTTCCTCAAGTAATTGCTCCTCCTGTTCTTTTCTGTCTCTCTGTCACTCTCTGTGTTTTCATCAGCTTCTATGGGTTTATCATTTCTATGCTGATGATGGTATGTACAAACCTAACCTTTTTCCTCTACTTCAGTTCTACACAAGTTTCATTTCAGACATGTTGAACTGGATGTTGCATAGGTATTTCAAGTTAAACATTTCCAAAACAGAACTCATTACCTTTCCACCAAAATTTACCCCATTTTAAAATTTCCTTGTTCTTTTTTTTGTTTTTATTTATTTTATTTTCTTTTTTATTTTATTATTTATTTAATATTTTTATTTTTTAGCATTGATTTCCACAAGATTTTGAATTTCAAACTTTCTCCCCATTTCTACCCTCCCCCACTCCAAGATGGCATATATTCTGATTGCCCTGTTCCCCAGTCAGCCCTCTCTTCTGTCACCCCTCTCACCCCTATCCCCTTTTCCCTTACTTTCTTGTGGGGCAAGATAGATTTGTATGCCCCATTGCCTGTATATCTTATTTCCCAGTTGCATGCAAAACAATTTTTTTTTTGAACATCTGTTTTTAAAACTTTGAGTTCCAAGTTGTCTCTCCTCTTCCCTCCCCACCCACCCTCCCTAAGAAGGCAAGCAATTCAACATAGCTCACACACGTATCATTATGCAAAACGCTTCCACAATACTCATGTTCTGAAAGACTAATTATATTTTGTTCCCTCCTATCCTCCCCCTTTATTCAATTTTCTCCCTTGACCCTGTCTCTTTCCAAAAGTGTTTGCTTTTGATTACCTCCTTCCCCTACCTGTCCTCCCTTCTATCATCCCCACTTTTTTATCCCCTTCCCACTTCTTTCCTGTGGGGTAAGATACCCAATTAAGTGTGTATGTTATTCCCTCCTCAAGTCAAATCCCATGAGAGCAAGATTCACTCATTCCCCTTCACGGTCCCCTCTTCCCTTCCAATGAATTGCTTTCTCTTGCCACTTTTATGTGAGATAATTTGCCCCATTCTATCTCTCCCTTTCTCCCTCTCTCAATATATTCCTCTCTCATCCCTAAATTTTATTTTATTTTTTTAGATATCCTTCCTTCTTATTCAACTTACCCTGTGCCCTCTGTCTATACATACATACATACATACATATATATGTATATATACATATATACATACATACATATATACACACACCTACACACACACACACACACACACACACACACACACATATATATATATATATATATATATATATATATATATATATACACACACATATTCCCTTCAGCTAATACTTCCCTAATACTGAGAAAGGTCTTGTGAATTACACACATCATCTTTCCATGTAGGCATGTAAACAAAACAGTTCCACTTTAGTAAGTCCCTTATGAGTTCTCTTTCTTGTTTACCTTTTCATGCTTATCTTGATTCTTGTGTTTCAAAGTCAAATTTTCTATTCAGCTCCGGTCTTTTCACTGAAAAAGCTTTAAAGTTTTCTATTTTATTGAAAATCCACATTTTGCCTTGGAGCATGATACTCAGATTTGCTGGGTAGGTGATTCTTGGTTTTAATCCTAGCTCCATTGACCTCCAGAATATCATATTCCAAGCCCTTTGATCCCTTAATGTAGAAGCTGCTAGATCTTGTATTATCCTGATTGTGTTTCCACAATACTCAAATTGTTTCTTTCTGGCTGCTTGCAGTATTTGCTCCTTGATCTGGGGACTTTAGAATTTGGTGACAATATTCCTAGGAGTTTTTTTTTTGGGGGGGAGGATCTTTTTCAGGAGGCAATCGGTGGATTCTTTCAATTTCTGTTTTACCTTCTGGCTCTAGAATATCAGAGCAGTTTTCCTTGATAATTTCTTGAAACATGATATCTAGGCTCTTTTTTTGATCATGGCTTTCAGGTAGTCCAATAATTTTTAAATTATCTCTCCTGGATCTATTTTCTGGGTCAGTGGTTTCCCCAATGAGATATTTCATGTTGTCTTCCATTTTTCATTCCTTTGTTTCTGTTTTATAATATCTTGATTTCTCATAAAGTCACTAGCTTCCACTTGCTCCAATCTAATTTTTAAGGTAGTATTTTCTTCAGTGGTCTTTTGGACCTCCTTTTCCATTTGGGTAATTCTGCCTTTCAAGGCATTCTTCTCCTCATTGGCTGTTTGGAGCCCTTTTGCCATTTGAGTTAGTCTATTTTTAAGGTGTTATTTTCTTCAGTATTTTTTGGGTCTCCTTTAGCAAGTCATTGACTTGTTTTTCATGATTTTGTGGCATCACTCTCATTTCTCTTCCCAATTTTTCTTTTGCTGCTCTTACTTGATTTTCCAAATCCTTTTTGAGCTCTTCCATGGCCTGAGACCAATTTGTATTTTTCTTGGAGGCTTTTGATGTAGGCTCTTTGGCTTTGTTGACTTCTTCTGGCTGTATGTTTTGGTCTTCTTTGTCACTAGAAACAGATTCCAAAGTCTGAGTCTAAATCTGAGACCATTTTCGCTGCCAGTTCATGTTGCTAGCCAACTACTTGACCCTTGAGTTTTTTGTCAGGGTACAACTGCTTGTAGAGTAGAGAGTACTTTATCCCAAGCTTGAGGGGCTGCACTGCTGTTTTCAGAGCTACTTTTACATAGCAAGCTCTGCCACAGCAGCGCTCCTTCTCCCCCAAGAACCACCAACCAGGATTGCGGCCCAGATCCAGGCAGGGAAAAGCAGGCTTTGCACTCCCACTCTAATCTGCTGCTTAAGTCCTCCCACCCGGTAGGTCTGGGTCCAGAAGCAACTGCATCTGTAGCTCTGGAAGCAGCCTCAGAGCTGCACCACCTGTGCTGCCCCCAGGGCAGTTGCCAACCCTGAACTCCTTTCACGCTGTCCCAGAAGCTTTTCCCACTAAACTTTTCTGTTGTCTTTGGTGTTTGTGGGTTGAGAAGTCTGGTAACTGTCACAGCTCAATGATTCAGGGCCTTATGGCCTGTTCCGCCTGGCTCCTGGTCTGGTTGTTCCTTGTGCAGCCCATGCTGGACTCTGCTCTGCTCCGCTCCCAGCTCCGTGAGATAGACCCTTCCCAGTGACCATCCAGGCTGTCCTGGGCTGGAGCCCTGCTTTCGTCTGCTATTTCATGGATTCTGCAGCTCTAGAATTTGTTCAGAGCCATTTTCATAGGTGTTTAGAGGAACCTGGGGGAGAGCTTAAGCAAGTCCCTTCTTTCCAGCCACCATCTTCAAATTTCCTTATTCTTGTAAAGCATGCCACCATTCTCCCAGACATTCAGCTCCTCATTCTTGCTCACCTCACATATCTAATTAGTGGCCAGACTTCATTGTTTATGCCTCCAAGCATCTTTTGCATTTGCGTACTTCTCTCCACTCACATAACCACTACCTTAACTCAGGGCCTTAGTACCTTTTATTTGGACTATTGTAATAGCCTATTATTTGTTCTCCCTGCCCTATTTCTTCCCACTTCAATCAATCCTTCATGCAGGTGACAAAAGGTGTTCCTTAAACATGTTGTTGTTGTTCAGTTGTGTCTGACTCTGCCTGACCTTGTGAACCATAGTGCACCAGGCACTTCTGTCTTCCACTGTCTGCCAAAGTCTCCCAAACTCACGTTCATCGTTTCCATAACACTGTCTATCCATTTCATTTTCTTCCATCCTCCTTTCCTTTTGCCTTCATTCTTTCTCAGCAACAGAATCTTTTTTCCAATGTGTCCTGTCTTCTCATTATGTGGCCAAAATATTTAAGCTTCAAGTTTAGTATTTGTCCTTCCAATGAATAGTTTGAATTAATTTCTTTATGAATGACCTCCTAGCTGTCTTCTCCAGCGCCACAATATGCAAGCATCGATTGTGTGGTGCTCAGCTTTCCTTATAGTCCACCTCTCACAGCCATATGTTGCTACTGGAAAAACCATATCTTTGACTACATGGACCTTTGTCAGAATGGTGATGTCTCAGTTTTCTAATATTCTGACCAGATTTGTCATAGCTTTCCTTCTAAGGAGTATCTTTTAATGTCATGGCTGCAGTTGCTATCTGCGGTGATCTTTGAGCCCAAGACTACAAAATCTGACATTACTTCCATTTGTTCTTCCTCTATATGCCAGAAAATGATGGGGCCAGTTGCCATGGTCTTAGTTTTTTTTAATGTTAAGCTTCAAGCCTAAAGCACAGGTCTGTCCATATCACTTCACTGCTCAGTACACTCCAATGACTCCATCTTACTTCTAGGATCAAATATATAAACTCCTCTGTTTAGTACTGAAAGTGTTTCACAACCTGTTTTCTATCTACCTTTCCATCCTTATTGCGCATCACTAGCCTCCAAGCACAACTTGGTCCAGCCAAACTGGCATTGACTATTTGTTACATGGAGCACTCAACATAGATCTGTGCACTTGCACCAGCTGTGCCCCCATGCCTGGAATGTCTTCCTTCCTCATCTCTGCCTCTTAGAATGCTTATTACCAGTCAAGTCTCAGCTCAAGCAGCACCTTCTCTACATGAAGCCTTTCCTGTTACGACCCGCTTCTACTTCCTTACCCTTCAAACTTTCTTGTATCTATTTTGCATGCACCTTTATATGTAGTTTTTCCTAGCTAGATTGTAAGTGCATTGAGAGCAGGAATAGTGTTGCTTTTGTCTTGGTATGCCCAGTAACTAATACCTGCCAGACACTTAGTGGACACTTGATACGTGCTTGTTGATTAATTGACTAGACACCCAAAGAAGCAATCTCCAATTCAGAAAGTCTCTGTTCCCCTGCAGCCCTCCCTTCCATCCTACTTTTCTTTAAGGTCCATAAGAATCATTTTTGCTGCCTTCTGCCTGGGGAAATATAGCTTCAAAAATCCCCTAAAAGTGAACATTTCTTCATAAAATTGTTGGTATTCTTGATATTGCTGATTCTTCAGAAACCTTGCTTTCCCCTGAGACTTCACTTGGTAAGGTCATAGAAAAGTTAATCACAAGAGCTCTGGAGTGAATACTCTTCCCCAGAGAGACTATGACAAACACATTAGACCCTGGAATCTTTCTGTGTACTTTTGAGCTTAGTGTAACCCTGAATAAAACCCACTTATCCCCACTTATGCAAGATGAAATCATAATTACTTAGTGCCTTTCAGCTTGAAGGTTCTTCCATTTCAGTAAAACCTCCAATCTCACCATCAATTCCCTTTCCCATTCCAATCATCTTTTTTTTCCTTTTCTTCCTAGATCTTTTCTCATTTCCTAGTGCCAGCTAAGAACAGCTTTCCTTTCTTGGCACCAAAGCCAGTTTATCAAAACTTTTCTGATAGGATAAGGCTGGACTAGGGAAGGAATCGACAAGCACATGACTTGAGAAATGAGGGAGACCTGGTGACTGGACAGATTCAGGTTTTAGTCTCTCTTTTCTCTCAGTATCATTTAACTTATACTCAGGAACATGATACCATATTGTGTGCACATGGGACAGGATAGATATTACAGTTCAGACTGTCTGTTCTGACAGATGAAGAATATGAAAATATAGGGGTGGGGCATGGGAAGGCACAAAGGAAACAATTTTTGGAAGCACCAATGTGCATCCTAGGCCTTCACCCTCTAGTTCATGGGCAGCTTTGACTTTTGTGATTGGAACACAAAATAAAAGGATTAATACTAATAATAAAATAATGACGATGATGAGGATTATAGCTAAGTTCTTAGTTTGTGCCAGATACTGTATTTTATAAATATTATGCCATTCAATTGTCACAATAACTCCATGGGGTAGGTGCTTTTAATATTTTCATTTTACAGTTGGGAAAACTGAGGCAGAGAAAAGTGACTCACACAGGGTCATGCACTGATAAATATATGAATACAAATTTGAAATTAGGTCTTCCTGATTCTAGGCCAGTACTCTAGCCTCTCTATCTACCTAGATTTATTGCTAGATGGACTCTTCTGGTTTTTGCTACTTCTCTAGTCCACCCATCTCATTTTACAGATGAGGTAACCAAGGGCCAGAGAAGTCAAGTGACTTTTCCAGGATCACAGCAGTAGCAAATTACCAGAACAAGGATTCCTAACCCAATTCCTTCGACCCCAAATCCAGCATTCTTTCTTTCCCCTACACCCCCTGCCTCTGTTTTTGTTTGTGATGAGGAGGAAGCTGCACGGTTGGGAATGCTGGATAGGAATGGTCCTATTCTTATCAGCTGAGACCAGGACCCAGAGTCATAGAGTTTACTTGTCATCTTTTGGGGAGGGCAGAGAAGAGGGAAGGGGAGAAAATTTGGAACTCAAAAACTTGTGGAACTGAGTGTTATAAACTAAAAATAAAAATAAATTTTAAGAAAAAGAAACAAACCAATAATAATATCTAACATTTGCATAGTGCTATGTTCCAGGCACTCTGCTAAGTGCTTTATAATTATTTCATTTGATCTTCATAACAACCCTGGAAGGCAGGTGCTATTATTATCCCCATTTTACAGATGAGGAAATTGAGGCAAACAGATTAAGATTAAGAAGTTAAGAGACTTGCCCAGAGTCACACAGCCAGTAAGTGTCTGAGGCTGGGTTTGAATTGAGGTCTTTCTGACTCCATGTCCAGCACCCTATCCATTGCACCACAAAGACACAGACAAAGGACATGATGTTTCATTTTTGAGGAACAAGAAGAGCAGTGTAGGTTGATCTTAGAGTGTAGAGAGAAGAGTAAAGAGTAAGATGGGAAAGCTTGGAAGGGACCAGGTCATGAAGATTTAACAACTCTGATCACTGTGATGATTAACCACAATTCCAAAGGAGATGTGCTATTCAACTCCTGCTAAAGAGGGGATGGACTCAAGGTACATAATGAGACACATATTTTTGGACATGACTAATGCAGGAATCTGGTTTGCTTGACTATAACTATCTATTGCAAGCTTTTATTTTTAATGGGTTAAGGGAACTGAGAGGGAAAGATAATAAATGCTTCATTCGATACACTAAAAAAAAGTGACTGTTATACATAGAATACTGTACTCTATGCAGGAGGAAACATAAAATTTAAACATGATGTTGTTCCTACCTTCAAACTTAGTAGCAGAATATGGTAGGTACTCAGTTAACTCCAATGCCAAATGTCCCAAAATTGTGATATATCAAGATAAAAGTATATTATTTCACAGAAAAGTGAGCAATAAAAATATGAAGAAATATGGAGAGTCTTAAGTAAAATGATGCAAGGTGAAAAAATCAGAACTAGAACAAAAGTACATAATCTACTATGGCTATGTTAAAAATGATGAAAATAAAATTATTTCCCAAGTGCATTACAAAAAGAGATCAAAAGGGAATATAAATTTTAAACAAAATGTTTTTGCTTTCATTTTTCTTTTGTCAAAGTAAATATACATTTTAAACTAAATACAATTTATTATTTTATTTATAACCATAGGTAGAATTGTGTTCACGTGTTTTTCCTAATGTTATTAAGTTATAGATGAATACTATATAACTTATAAATATATGTACATATACATACTTTATATATTTTATATGTTATATCACATTTATTTACACATATTTAGATATTTATGCATATGTGTATGTATAGATGCACATATATATCTATCTACAAACACAAAAAAGAGAGGGGTTGACCAAGAGTAAGTTGGAATCATTAAAAATACTATAAACTTTCCTAAATTTAATTCAACTTGATTTTTTGATCTTATCCAGTCTAATTCTGGACCCAGTATTGTCCCTTTGTAATGCCTGACCAACGTCTGTCTGTCTATCCATCTATCTGTCTATCTAATCTGCCTGCCTGCCTGCTTGTCTGTCTGTCTGTCTGTGCCTGCCTGCCTGTCTATCAGTCTATCTATCTATCTATCTATTTACCTACCTACCTACCTACCTATCTATTGAGAGAGAGGCAAACAGACAGACAGAGGGAGACAGAGAGATATAGACAGAAACTGAGACTCATTCAAAGGATCGTTCATCTGAAATGTTGTTGGCAATACAATTTTTCCCCCATTCAGACAGATAGACAAATTTCCTTGTAATGATCATGGATCTCATTGAGAAGGTGCTGTGGTTTGGTAACTCAGTAGAATGAAAGTGATGTCGTCTGTGAAGAATATTACCTTGGAATCCTTTAATTTGGACTCCTCCTTACAGTGAACTAGTGAACACCTTAGGGAAATATACACCTGTGGTTCCTGATAACTGAAAAAATTATTTCTGTTGGCTGCATTAGTCATAGAATTATTAATCTTCTTAATGTAAGAGTTTGAAATACTTTTGACAAGAACTTCTACAGCTACATTTTGTTCTGCCAACTGAAATGTTTATTTTAAAATATACAATAAAAATAAATGCAAGAGAACCTTATAATCTCCATACCTCTTATCTCAGTTGTGTGATTGAGAGGACATGGTTTACTCTAGAAAATCCCTTTAAATTCTGCCTGTTTATTTGCATTTTCATTAAGTTTACTCTTGATGTGGGCAAAGATAATTGTCATAGAAGTTTTGTAGAGAAGAGAAAATAGGCATATGAGTCAGTAGCTCATGATGTCTTCTCAGTAGTCTTTTTCAAAAAATAAAAGTACAGTCAATGATCCTTTCATTCTTTTGGACTCTTCCCTGCTTTGAAAAAATAGGTTGAAAATCCATCCTATCAAATTGTCCTACCTTAAGAATGGTTTTGTTCTTTTTCCCCCTGCTCTTTTTTTTTTAAATTAAGGTTATTTATTTTTAGTTTTTAACATTCTTTTCCACAAGATTCTGAGTTACATATTTTCTCCTGATCTCTCCCTTCCCCCCACCCTAAGATGGCACATATTCTGGTTGCCCCTTTCCCCAGTCTGCCCTCCCTTATATCACCCCACTGCCCCCCATCCCCTTTCCTCTCACTTTCCTGTAGGGCAAGATAGATTTCTATACTCCATTGCCTGTATATCTTATTTTACAGTTGCATGTAAAAACAATTTTTAACATTTGTTTTTAGAACTTTGAGTTCTAAATTCTCTCCCTTCTTCCCTTCCCACCCACCCTCCTTGAGAAAGCAAGCAATTCAATGTAGGTTATACATGTATAATTATGCAAAACACTTCAATAATAGTCGTGTTGTGAAAGACTAACTATATTTCCCTCCATCCTATCCCATACCCCATTTATTCAATTTTCTCCTTTGACCTGTCCCTTTTCAAAAGTGTTTGCTTCTGACCACCCCCTCCCCCAATCTGTCTTCTCTTCTGTCATCCCCCCCCCCCCCTTATCCCCTTCCACCTACTTTCCTGTAGGGTGAGATACCCAATTGAGTGTGTTTCTTATTACCTCCTTAATTCCCTTTCACTTCCCCCCACTTCCCTTCCATTATAATAACTTTTTCTTGCCTCTTTCATGTGAGATAATTTACCCCGCTATATCCCTCCTTTTCTCCTTCTCCCAATATATTTCTCTCTCACTCTTTTATTTTTTAGATATCATCACTTCATTTTCAACTCAGCCTGTGCCCTCTGTCTATATATATGTATATTCCCTTCGACTACCCTAATCCTGAGAAAGGTCTCATGAGTTACAAGTATCATCTTTCTATGTAGGAATGTGAGCAGTTCAACTTTAATAAATCCTTTGCGATTTCTCTTTCCTGTTTGCCTTTTCATGCTTCTCTTGATTCTTGTATTTGAAAGTCAAATTTTCTATTCAGTTCTGGTCTTTTCATCAAGAATGCTTGAAAGTCCTCCATTTCATTGAAAATCATTTTTCCCCCTGAAGTATCATACTGTTTTGCTGGGTAGGTGATTCTTGGTTTTAGTCCTAGCTCCTTGGAACTCCAGAATATTATATTCCAAGCCCTTTGATCCCTTAATGTAGAAACTGCTAGGTTTTGGGTTATCCTGATTGTGTTTCCACAATACTTGAATTGTTTCTTTGTAGATGCTTGCAATATTTTCTCCTTGACCTGAGAACTCCGGAATTTGGTGACAATATTCCTGGGAGTTTTCCTTTTGGGATCTTTTTCAAGAGGCAATCAGTGGATTTTTTGAATTTCTATTTTCCCCTCTTATTCTAGAATATCAGGGAAGTTTTCCTTGATAATTTCTTGAAAGATGAAGTCTAGGCTCTTTTTTCGATCATGGCTTTCAAGTGGCCCAGGAATTTTTAAATCATCTCTCTTGGATCTGTTTTCCATGTCAGTGTTTTTTCCAATGAGATATTTCACATTGTCTTCTATTTTTTTCATTCTTTTGGTTCTGTTTTATAATTTCCTGATTTCTCATAAAGTCATTAGCTTCCATTTGCTCCTTTCTAATTTTTAAGGAATTATTTTTTTTCAGTGAGCTTTTAGTCAATTCTGCTTTTTAAGGCATTCTTCTCCTCATTGACTTTTTGGACCTCTTTTTAAAGTGTTACTTTCTTCAGTATTTTTTTTTGGGTCTTCTTCAGCAAGCTGCTGATTCATTTTTCATGATTTTCTTGCATCCCTCTCATTTCTTTTCCCAATTTTTCCTCTACTTCTCTTGATTTTCAAAATCCTTTTTGAGCTCTTCCATGGCCTGTGACCAATTCATATTATTCTTGGAGGCTTTGATATAAGATCTTTGACTTTGTTGTCTTCTTCTGGCTGTATGTTTTTATCTTTGTCACCAAAGTACGATTCTATAGTGTGTTTTTTTTATGCTGTCTGCTCATTTCCCCAGCCAGTTACCTGACTTTTGAGCTCTTTGTCAAGGTATGATTATGCTTCCACAGTGGAGAGTGCTCTCTCCCAAGCTTCAGGGGCTTTGTGCTGCTGTTTTCTGAGCTACTTATAGGCACTTGTCAATTTAATATTTGTTGTCCCTCTCCCAGTCTCTTGGGGAGGACTGAATTTTGTCCAAGATTTTCACATGCTTGTTGTCTCTTTAACTCCTTATCACTGTTTTATAAAGGGATGCTGTTTGAGATCTTCTGTCCTCATCTGCCTTAATTCTTCTTAAATGAACTAAACCAGCTGAGCCTGCCATATCTCTCTTAATGTTTTATAGCTGAGCTAATATCTGGATTCTTTTAGCCTCTCCAAGTTCAACAAAGGGTCACCCAGCCCTCCCTGGAGACCTTTAGTGATGGGAGCTCACTGCTTTATAAGGTAGCCCATGGTACTTTTGGATAGCTCTAAGTGTTAAGAAGATTTTTTCCTGTGATGGAGTAGAAATCTGATTCCTGGAACCTCTTATTATTAATTTTGGATCTGCTTTATGGGACTACACAGAGCAAGTATAGTCATGCTTCTATAGAATAGTCCTTAAAATGCTTGAAGATAGTACTTAAATTACTTCTGTCATTTTTTTGAGGTTACACTTGAGTTCTTTAAATTGCCCTCTGTATGACATAATCTGCACTCCTCCTGCTTTCCTGGTTTCCCTCTTCTGATAAGCTCCAGTTTATCAGTATCCTTCCCTAAACCTCATAATCTCTCTGAACACAATGTAGAGGATGTGGTCTGCCCTAAGCAGAATACAGGTTGATAATCATTTCCATCATAATGGCATAGGATGAGATGGATAGATAATGTCATGGAAGCAACAAGCATGAGCTTGGACAGACTTTGGGAGATAGTGGAAGATCAGGGGTGGGAAACCTATGGTCTCAAGGCCACATATGGCCCTCTAGGTCCTCAAGTGTGGCCCTTTGATTGAATCCAAACTTCACAGAACAAATCCACTTAATAAAATTATTTTTTTTGTACAACTTGGGCTTAGTCAAAAGGTCATACCCAAGGACCTAGAAGACCACATGTGTCCTCCAGGCCACAGGTTTCCCACCCCTGGTGCAGGGAGATTGCACAGAGTTAGACAAGACTGAAAGACTGAAGAACAAGAACAGTAACAATGTTTCTACTGATATGGATATACAAGGAATTTATTAACCTACTTACATTTTTTAAATAGGCATATTCTCTCCTTATTGTACCTACTACTCTTTGCTATCTAGGTTGGCAGATATACATGGGTGGTTGTTTCCCATTGTATCCATTTTAAATTTTAAGTGAAATAGAAATAATTAGTTCAACAGATGTTTATTGATGTCATTTTGCTGACTACATTAAGCCTTGATATACATATTAAAGGACTTTTCAATGAAATCTTCCATTAAAAGAGAGGAGCCTAGCTATCATACTTGAAAAACAAAGTGGATGAAAAACACATTTTTGGCAAGATTATGGCATGCGGTTGAATAAGTAGCTCATTTAGTTAGTCTTTCAGTACATATATATTGAGTAAGTCTTGTAGGTAGACAATGTACTGGACTCAAGGTTGAGAGGGAGAAAGAGATCAAGCTATACCATATTTGGGAAATGTCCAGTGTTTTTAATGTTTCCAAGTCACTCCCTATTGCAAAGGACCATTTTGTTAATAATGATCTTTGGGGGATATTGTGTGACTCTGAAATCAATTCTCTCAGTGCTCTAAACAACTTTCCAAGATTGTAAATTGTAGAGAAAATGCTGGCCTTCGTTGAAAGATGCAGTTTCCTAATTAGGAGTTTCCCTTATTTGTGAAGTCACAGGGCCATTCCCTATCTCTAGCCCTATGAATGTGGGTCTGGATACAAGCTATGGACAAAATCACAAAGAATGAGAAGGTGGGGATGAATTGTGATATGCAATAATGGAATGATAGTGGATTCACTGATGTATTGAAATATTTTCCTTCCTATATCAATCAATCAATAAATCAACAAGCCTACTCTATGCCAGGTACTATGCTAGGTGCTAAGGATACAAAGCCAAAGGTGAAACAGTCCTTTTCCTCAAGGATTTTATAGTCTATCAGAGGAGACAAGAACACACGCATACACACCTATGTGAAATATATACAAAATAATAATAGCTAGTATTTATGTAATACTCTAAGGTTTACAAAACATTTTACACATTTCATTTACAAAGCACATGTCAATAAAAATAGGAAGCTTAGAAACATAACTGCATTTTTTGAGTTATTATCAATTTTATGAAAAACAAGTTTATAGGTGGAGGTTCTTAAGCTGTTATCAATGGATCTGGGGGAGGGGAAGTCTTTGAAGTAGGACAGGAAAACATTGTATCTTTATTTTCACTAACCTCTAATTGAAGTTGGTATTTTTCTTCAATTTTGAATTTTAAAAAAAGAAAACACTTTATTTTGGGAAGAGGAGGACCATAGTCTACACCGGGCTTCCCAAAGGCAGTCACAAAAATGGATAAGAACCTTGGGTCTAAATGCTTGTTACCAGATTGTATGTATGTAATCTAAAAAAAAGAGTGTAAAGACTGACCAAGTGGGTTAAAGAATACAGCCATAGCTTGGGGTGTCTTGGAGCCATCTTGAACAGGCTCAAATTGTTAGATTTTCATTGTAAGCATTTACACCTTGGAAATCAGAAAAAAATATTTTGTAGGCATCTATTTATTGTTTTGTTAATTGCCTAGACTTAAGAAAGTGTTAGACAAGATGTTAATAATGGAGATTAAACTTAAAAGTGTATCATATATGTTTTTTCCTTAGAGAGCCTGTTGATAAACAATTACTAGCACTCTTCTGTTCAGTTGTCCATTTTCTTCCTTCAATAAGCACTAAATGACATTTTACCGTCACTCAGAAAAAACTTGAGATGATCAAATTTAGAAACCTCTCCACTCCAAATGTTTATATGGACACTTGTGCCCAGCCTGTGGTAGAGCTTTCTGAGCTCATGTTGGTTTGTTCAGCCACAGTCGTGCTCACTGTACCTTTCCTCTGACATAGTGATATCATTCTGGTCCTTTTTGAGAATGAAGGACAACAACCAATACTAATACCAAGCAATGCTATGGAAGATATAAAGCAGTAAAATAGATGACCCTAACTCCAATTATATCATAGGCTAGTTCAAGGTATGAGATTGGAGAGGAATTGAATCTGGGAGGCAGGACGCCTGGGTCCAAGTCCTGGCTTCCCCATTGAAAAGCTGTTAGATCTTGGGAAAATTCCATCTCTGTTCTGTGCCTGAATTTCTCCCATTGTAAATGAAGTGCTTGGACTAGATGACCTCCAAGGGGCTTTCTAATTCTAAATCTGAGATCCTATGATCTCATGGTTAATTTAGCACAATTGATAAGAAATGGATTAGAGAGATGGATAGTAGGGAAACCCATTAGGAGAATATTGCAATACTCCAGGTAAAGCTGAGGGGACTCTAGAGGAAAGTGGCTAATGAATAGAAAAGGTGGTGTCAAGAGACATTTCAAAAAAGAATTGACTGAATTTCTAGCCAGGTACTGAGCTATATAAAGGTTTTTTTTTTTTTAAATAAGTATAATAACTGGTGCTGTGGAAAGAGTGATGGATTCAGAGTCAGGAAAACTGCATGACGTTGGACAAGCCATTTCCCCCGAGTCTTCATTTCCCCCTGTGTAAAGTAAGGGGGTCATACTTTTTTTTCCTTCTTTTTTTTAAATTTTTTAAATTTTTTTAATTAATTAATTAATTTATTTTTAGTTTACCACACACGGTTCTACATAATTTTGAGTTCCAGATTTTCTCCCCTCCCTCCCCCCTCCCTCCCCAAGATGGCATAGAATCTCATATAACTACCATGTATAACTTTGCATTGAATTAATTTATACACTAGTCAAGTTGTGGAGAAGAATTATGACCAATGGAATGAATCATGAGAAAGAAGAAAAGAAACCAAAAAAAAAAAAACCCAAAAACAAAAACAAAAGAGAAGCAAAAAAGGCGAGCGTGTAGTGCGCCCCAATCTGTATTCAAACTTCACAGTTCTTTCTCTGGATGGAGATAGCATTCTCTATCGTGAGTCCCCTGGAGTTGTCCTTACACCTTACGTTGCTGAGAAGAGCGAAGTAAGTCAGGGTTGGTCCTCACGGAATCCATATATCTGTGGTTGTGTACATTGCTCTCCTGGCTCTGCTCCGCTCACTCAGCCGTTATGTCGTGTAGGTTTTTCCAGGTGGTTACGAAGTCCGTATCATCCCCATTTCTTATGGCACAATAGTACTCCATTACCTTCATATACCACAGCTTGTTCAGCCATTAAGGGGGTCATACTTAAATCAAAGGTATCAAACACAAGGCCTAAGCCACGTGTAACCCATAATGTTGCTGAGTGTGACTTGAACCAAATTAAAATGTAATTGGGGAAACATTGAACAAAATAAATAAAGATAAAGTAAAACATTGATAATATTACATTTTAACTAAGTCATTATGTAGTTTGCTGGTATCCTTATGTAAGGATTGGTGGTTCCTGGTTCTGTTTGTGTAACACTATTGTATTAGATGACATCTGAAATTAATTCCAGCAGCAAATCCATAACACTGTGCCCTTTCCTTTGCATGGCCTTTAATTCCACCCAAAGATTTATGCCATGGAGAACATCAGGCTTATTGATTTTCATATCTAATTACTGAGAAGTGAAGATGTGAAGGGAAGGGGAAAATAGGGTTGTTCCATTTCATTACACTCATTACTGCCTGTGGACACATTATCATGCTACTTTTTAAACAATAAGTTTCTGGATTAATTGAATTATGCTGTATATATCAGCAGCACTGCCAAGGTTGGCTTGTGTGTCAATAAAATGGAAACCACATGAGTGTTTGGCAAGGTGTTTAGGGAAATGTTCGTCATCACCTACCACATAATCAGTGTCAGTGAGCTTTCTAGTTCTGTTTTTAAAAGGAGATGCTTATCCTTGACCTTCTTGACAGCATAAGCAGTAGAGGGCAGGTGATGCCATTAGGCAAGAAAGATCATTGAAAGGGAATTCTATTAAAATCATCTAATGACAAGCTGATTACAAGTTGAAAGCTCTCTTGGCAAGACAACAAAATAATTGGTTAATTCAGTCAAACTGGTTGTTTGAGTTGAGAATGAAAAGTTGAGAAAGAAAAGGTTGAATTTATAGGGCAGAGTCCTCTGTGGGTTGGATACTTTGGGACCCACCTGGATTTACCCTTTGATTTTAAAAAAAAGTGATTGGCAGTATAAATATAGTTAACAATATGGGGCAGTGCTAAAAGCTCTAAAATTGCATGTAGGAGAGCTGGGTTCAAATTTGGTCCTGATAATCAAAAACTCTGTGACCTTAAAAAAGTCACTTCCAATTTCTGAACCTTAATTGCCTCATCTGTAAGGGAAAGTAGTACTTGGGGAAGCACCTACTTGGAAGGGGGACCTGAGATCAGATTTTACCTCAGGATTTTATTATGTGATATTATTACACAAGCCACTTCCCTTATCTGGTCCTCAGTCTCCTGAAGTCGTCTCAAGCATTTATTAAGGGCCTACTACACACCAAGTACTATATTAAATACTGGCAATACAAAGAAAGACAAAAAAACCCCAATCCCTGCTTTTACGTTGCTCCCAGTCTAAGGGAGGAGATTATATACAAACAACTGTATAAAAAAGATATATATGAGATAAATTAAAGATATCTTCATTGGTATAATGAAAAGAATGGCATTAGATTCTGGTAATCAAAGTATAATCTGGGGATCCTTGGGATCCCTTTTTTGGGAATACTTTACAAAAATATTTTTGGTAATTTGTATTGTGTTTCAGTTCAGTGTGGCTAGATATAAGGAGTTCTTATATCGCTAGATATAAGAACAAGACTGAGGCTATACCTCAAGGCAACCCTCATTCCTCTTCAATGATCCATTTTTGCTGTTATAAACCATAAAATTCAATTTGATTCAGTTAAATTCCACATGCATTCATAAAATATCCAATACAGACAATTCTTTTTCAAGGGGTCAATGAGGTCAACACTGTTTCTGCAATAATACTAAGACATTTTAATTTTCATTAGATATACCCACATAAACAAAAGCTCTATGGAGGGTCCTCAACAATTTTTAAGAATGAAAAGGGATCTTGAGAACAAAAAGTGTAAGAAATACTGGTCAAGATGATTTCAAAAGCCCTTTCCAACTTAAAATCTATTATCCTATGACCTTAATGTGCTATTTATGTGAAGGTGAGTCATCATTGTTATTATTTTTTGAGGGAATCAGGCTTAAGTGACTTGTCTCGGGTCACACAGCTAGTAATTGTCTGAGGTCGGATTTGAACTCAGGTCCTCGACTCCAGGGCCAGTGGTCTATCCATTGAACCACCTAGTTACCTTTTGAGCCATTATTATTAGGCCTGAGTGGGCTGACCTTAAAATTGCAAAAGAAAAGTTTACTTTTGAAAGTATGTGCTAGTGTTAAAGCCAAGAAGAACTAGATCTAAAACCCATCTCCAACACTTAGAAGCGGTGTGATCTTGGGCAAATCCCAGTCTCTTTAAGTAAGTTTCCTTATCTGTAAAATGAAAGAGTCGGGTTTTATGCTCTTTAAGGTCCTTTCCAGCTTTAAAATGTGATCCCATAATCTTGTGACTTCCATCCAACTTTCCAATCTACTCTTCTCTACCCTTTCCCCTCAGCAATGCTGGCCTCTCTCTCTCTCTCTCTCTCTCTCTCTCTCTCTCTCTCTCTCTCTCTCTCCCACACCCCCTTAGCAAAACCTGTTCTCAGTTTCTTCATTCACAGGGTAGAGTACCAGGATGATTAATAGCTCAATGCCTTATCTTTTCTGGGATTTGCCATTTGGCAGGGTGGTTCACGTTCACATAGAATGTTGGCTCATCTAACCCAGTGAGTGACATCTCTTTCATTTGGTGGCATGTCAAGTTTTAGCAACTGTGTTTTTTTCTTTTGGAGTGCTTCTCAGCACTAAGGCAATCAAGTGCCTTTGATTGAGTCTTGCCTTTGTTTGAATCAAGAGTCTTTGATTGAATCAAGAATCCTTGATTGGAAACAGCGTATATACTCTGAGGTTAGCATTTTGCTTTGGGAACCCACTCATTGGAAGAATGTTTATATGATTTGGCCAGATGAGACTCTGGGTTAAGGAGCAACCCTGGCTTCAAAAACCCAGATGTTGGTGCTTCTCTCTCTCTGGTAACTATGTATGTTTTGCTATGGATGGACAGTTGGAAGCCCTGTCTGCTGATTTGTGTTGTTTGCTCTCTTTATATAATTTCTGCTTGCAATTTCTGTTTGTGTTTTCTCTGAAGTTCAGGGTGCTGACTTTTTCCCCTGAACTAAGTGAATGATATATGTATGTTTAATTAAAGTGAGATTGTCAACCCCTTAAAGTTGCTTTCCTTAGAAAAGCAGATCAAAGAACCAGTGCTAGCAGCCCTCCTGTATGCTGGTGTTATTGGCCTTACACCTCCACAGTAGCTGCAAGTAACATCGTTGTTACAGTGGTGCAGGGGCTAGAGCTGTCAGGCAGAACTGAATTCAAATCTAGTTCAAGACACTTAGTATTTGTGTGACCCTAGGCAAGTCCCTTAGTTGGCCTTAGTTTCCTCATCTGCAAAATGGGAATGATGACAGGCCTTACCTCCCAGGGTTATTATAAGAGGATCAAATGTGATAATTTTAAACTGCTTAGCACAGTGCCTAGCACATAGCACTATATAAAAGCTGTTGTTCTTAGTAGTGTTACTGTAACCCTTCCTGAAATCCCTTTGTAGGTGGGTCAACTTAGTAGATACATCCTCAAAGTCACAGTGATGTCTGGGCAATGAATCCAGGTTGGAAGATGTTAAAGGAAGTATTGGCTTGTATGCAGGGTCGGCTAGAAGATATACGGGGTGGTCAAGGTATTCATTTCTTTGTTGGCATAGATTTGGAAATGGGAAATGTTCCAGGATAGAATATAAATTCCTTGAAAACAGGGACCATTTTCTTCTTCTTTTTGTATCTACAGCACCTAGCACATAGTAGGTCTTTAATAATGTCTATTAATAGGATCATAGCTCTCGAGCTGCAAGGGACCTCAGAGGTGATTTAGTTCTGCCCCTCATTTTAGGTGGGAATTGAGTCTCAGGGAGATCACATGATTTCCCTAAGGTTACCCAGGTGGCAAACAGCCGGAACAGGATGTAAATGTAGGTCCTTTGACTCCATATTGAGGGTTCTTTCGTTAAATCATTGAATAAAAACCCCAAGGCTCTCTTGTAGGGCAAAATTTTCCACCCTAAGTGGAGAAATTTTTCATGTGTTATCTTCAGACAGAACCAAAAATAAGATAGTGATCCCTGTGAGGTTTTGAACCAAACAGAACGCATCCTGTTATGACATTCAGTGAAGATTTGCTTTTGACTTTTGATTTATTTTTTAAAAATACATTTTATTCTAAATTTAGTAACAAATAAAATATTCAAAAACAAAATAAAAGACATTGATACAAAAATCATAAATTCAAACATTTGTTTTTTTTAATGTGTTTATCAATTACAAGTAATAACAAAAACAATCCAGATTTCTTCATCTGCTTCCAATCTCTTTTCTTTTGCTTTTTTTAACTTGGATTTTATCGCTATTGTCTTCTTTTTTCATTTTTGCATAGCTGTCATTAGGGTTTAGATCATTTTTGCTGATTCTGTTTTCTTTGCTCTTTGTCATTTTCCAAGTCTTCTGTGTCTTTGTAAGCTTTATGTTTGCACTCTGACCTGTAAGCCTCAATTCAGGCTATTTCTAGCCATGTTCAATGTGATCGCATTTCAGTCTCTCCAAGAAATCTGGATGAGCCATCAGGGTGGGTATAATGTGACTTGGCCTTTGGGCATAGGACGTCCTGCAGTTCTACAACCTTTCAATAAAAGCCAATGTGCCCTTGTTCAGCTGAAAGCAAACTTTACAAGGCAACGTTCTTTAGGTAAATGACTGTGCCCTTTCTCCTGTTTATTGATTAAAAGGGAGGTCATAGAGAAGAGAATTTTAATTGAGTGGAATGTAGTAAAATTGATTATGCTGAAATGTCATCTTGGAAATTTTCCTTCCTTGATGAATAAAGAAACAGAACTCTGGAAACCCAAGTGATTAGGGTGACCTTCCATATGGGTTCATTGTCATTCTGAGAGACAGCTTAGTGTTCCTAGATTCGTGTGCTCTAGGAGGGGGAGGAAGAGCATGGCTTAGACAGCCAGGCTGGCTTGTCAACAAAGCATTTCATTAACAATAGAGCTATATCAACTTTAAAATAAATGATGCTATTGAATAGCTGAGCTTGGGTTCTAAAATTAAAAGTTTTGGGTGGGTGAACTGGTACTGTACAACCACCATAGAAATTGCTATCAGCTTTTAAACTGTGTCTACAAAGGCAAGGGCCAAAAGACAATAATCCAAATAGGAACCCTAACACAAGATGGGGCACTCCCTAAGTACCTATAGACTGTAAACTTTTTGAGGGCAGACATTCTATGGTTTGGTTTTTGTCTTTTTATCACCGATGTCTAGAAAAGTACTTGCATAAACAGATATGAGAAAGATCTGCTAATTTCCCATCGGCGTTGGTGCTTTAGTCAGCTTATGGAGTGCCCATGTGGGAACTCTTTCCATCAACATAGATCATAAGTTATCTCTATCTTAGCAGATAAGTCCTAGGGAGTTACTTTAGGTACATTCCAAACTCTTTCACTGTCCCCACCCTCCCCTCTTCCCCCAACCCCTTGGCAGATAGCAAACAGCCAGTCCACCAAATCGAAGTGACCTGGAGGGAAGTGACCTACTTCTTACTTAAGTGGAAGGAGGGAATGGGAGGGTTCAAGAACAGGGGCTAACCAAGGCAGTATGACAAGTAGGATAGAGTGACTCTCCATATATAGTCTGTGCTTACCTTCACCTCACCACTCTAGTAATAGTGAACAACCTGGGAGGGTCACAGTCTTCCACAGTCCAGAAGGGAAAGGATCAGAGAGGCAGCTAGAAGCCTATGATGTAACTGGCATATTTAGAGCCGGCCTTGCTCCTGAGCTTCCCCCAGCACCGGATTTGGACAAGGACCTCCTAGGTGGCCAAAAACTGAATGGTGATTAGCAGCTTCCATTTATTTTCTATATCCCTTTGCCTGCTTCCAGGAATAGCAGCCACACTGAGGCTAAAACAACTGAACTGTGTCTTTCCTGGTCCTGGGTTAGCAGCATGTCTATAACATGGCAAGTAGCTGCCTGGGTCCTCCATATTGTAGATGTCTCATTATGTGTTCTTTAATCATTTCTATGAAAAGAACATTAACGATATACAGTCAAATAAGTCTGTCTATTTGTAGAGGGTGAAACGGTGGGTACAATTCCATTGTACTAGTAACAGATGACTAGGCTCAATGAAATATATCCTATACAGGGAAGACATAGTAATTTTATAGATGGGAGCTGAAAGAGGTAATTTTAATTGAATATATTTGTACCCATATGAAATGAAACAGAGCCCTAACTACCTTCTGCCTCTGCTCCTTGGGGCGTCTTCTTTCATGAGTGAGTTTTTCTTGGAACCTCCATTTTGGAAAAGATCCCAGATCAGCCATTCCTAATTCTCCATTCAGACTATACCAATATACTTCAGGTGTCTCCTGACTCTGTTCCTCTAAGCCATTTCTCCTATTGGTGAGTTCTTCCCTATACCTCCATTTGGGGGAAAGGTATGTACCAGCCATCCCTCATTCTTGGGGCTTAGGCAGCATTCCTCAATGCCACCCCCAGGTAGTATACCCTCCCTCCCTTTTCAGTTCCCCTTTTATGTGTTATTCTCCACCTCCCTCCCCCCATTTAGAATGTAATTTCTTTGAGGGCATGGACTATCTTACTTTTTGCTTGTATTTGCCCAAAGTCAGTTGTTCACCATTTTTTAAAAAAGGCTCCAGGTATTCTAGGTCAATACATGGATGAAATACATTGCTACATGTCATACAAAAAAAAATTAAGAGGGAATTCATGTTACAAAGAGATACAGGGTATGAATGAATGAGTCAACTCAGTTCAATTCAATTTAAAAAATTCACTTTCTACATTCAAGGCACAAGGTTAGACAGAGATAGAGAGACAACAAAGTTGTTCCTGTCTTCTAAAAGCTTACATTATATTGAGGGGATACAGCTTAAATTCATAAAAAATAAATGCAAGATGAGAGCATGATTTCTTACAAGGATGTTTTAGAGAAGTTGCCTGCTTACTTTGCCACTTAGCACAGTGCCTGGCGTCTAATAGGCAATAAATAAATGTGTGTTGGCTTGACTTATGCAAAAGATACACTGGTATAGTGTAATGAGCCCTGGATATGGAGTCAGAAGCGGGTGTATTAGAATCCCAGCTCTGCTACTTACAACCAGTGTGACCTCAGCCAAGTCATATTTCTTATCTGGGTCTCAGTTTCCTCATTTGTCAAAAGATGAAGTTTAATTAGATTTTCTCTAAGGTTCCCTTCCAGCTTGAAATATGTAAACTGCTTATTGTTTTTGTTGTTCAGTTGTTTCAGTCATTTACAACTCTCTTGGCAAAGATACTGGAGTGGTTTGCCATTTCCTTCTCCAGCTCATTTTATAGATGAGGAAACTGAGGCAAATAGGGTTAAGTGACTTGCCATAGGTCACACAGCTAGTAAGTATCTGAGGCCAGATTTGAACTCATGAAGATGAATCTCCCTGACTCCAGGCCTGCTGCTATAACCACTGTGCCACCTAGCTGCCCCTCTATAACCCACAGGACCAAATAATTTCTGAAATCTCTTCTAGCTCTGTGAGTGTGAGTCTAATGAACAGATTTTATTTTGGAGAAGGCATACTGGATCAATTTTGATTAAAATCCAGAAATGATGTAAACTGGCAGCTGCTCCTTATTCTCAAACCCACAACCATGCCCGTTTCCTGCTAAGAAAACTTAATTTGTCTCAAAGCTTTCCAAAAGAAACAGACACAAGCCATGTTAGAACATGTCTGGCACCTTGGCGCTATTTTTCATACCTAATAATTCTCCTTCTTCCCTAGCCTTCCTCTTTTCCTTGCCCCCCAATTCGAGGTGATCACGAAGCCTAAAGGTTTCTCTAAATAGCATGGGCTTTGTTCCAGCACCCTGTGTCCATTCTTGATGATGTATGCTTGAGCTCTGGAGTTGGGAAATCACTCCCTGTGAAAACTTACCTAGAATCACAGACCCATGAAATGTTAGGGAACTTGGTTGCCTCCTGCCTGCTCTTTATTTGGCTCTTGTGGGAGCTTTAAGAAGCCTTGGGAAGGGCAAAGAAGGGGCAAAGTTGAAGGAGTCATGACGCAATGAGCCATTTTATGGGTCAAATCAGAGCCTCTAAAGCAGAGAATGAGAGGTTAATTATGCTTCAGGCTATGGCATACGGCAAATGCCTGCTAACTTGACTGCTTTCCTCTCTTCAGCATGATACCCAACATCCTCCTCTAGGAGACCCCAGCCAGGGCCACATAGTCAGAGGATTTTAAGCTTAATGAGACATAGATAGCATCTAGTCTTACAGAAGGAACTGAACCCCAGAGAGGTGAAATGATCTGCTCAGTTTCATACAAAACCAGGATTTGAATCCAGATCCTCAGACTTTAAATCCAGTGTTTCTTCCACTATACCATGCATATGTCTATTGATTTATATGAGTAACTAATGAAAAAAAATATGTATCTAGGAGAGTCACTCATGTTCTGGAAAGAGTATAAAACTTGAAATCAGGAAAAAATTGAATTTGGATTCTGGTTGTTGCACTTGCTGTGTGACCATGGACAAGTCATTTAATGGCTCTGAGCATCAGTTTCTTCATGTGTAAAGTGGGAATCATAATATTCATACCACTTATAAAATAGGGTTGTTATAACAAAAAGGCTTCATAGATCTTATAGTGCTGTATAATCAGACCTCTTCCTCTGACTCCTATTGAACATTGAGAAGGATCCTCCCAGGTGCTAAGGAAGCCCTAGTGCCTGGATTATAGACTTAGATCTTGAAAAGACCTCAGAGGTCATCTAGGTCAAGCCCTTCATTCTACAGGGTGTTCCTAGGCAAAAATGCGTATTTTCAAGAAAGTAAATGAATGAAATTTTTTAACAACATTTTATTTAATTGGAATATTAACAAATAACATCTTCAATTCATCTGTGATGCAAAGGTTGATGCACTTTGCAAGATTCACATGAACTCAATGCAGTAACTCCACATTGCCATCAATTGCCTATGTGTCCAGACTTTAGGAACACCCTATATAGGTGAGAAAGCTAAGAGCCAGCCCAGAGGACGGAAGAGAATTGGTAAGAGATTACACAGTCAGCAGACCAGGTATTTGAAGTCATATCCTCTGACGTAAATCCAGCGCCCATTCCATGGTCCCACTCAACCTCTTTAAGCTGTGTCATTTAGTATCATGTTTTTCAGCCTTTTTTGCTCCACACTTCCAAAGAGTCCATACCAGTTAAAGACATTCTCTGTCTTCCTTCACCTGGTCTTGGGTTCAGGCAGCAACTAGACAAATTATCTGACCCTTCCAGTGGTGGGATTCAGCTGGTTTGCACCAGTTAGGTAGAACCAGTACCTAATTTTAGGTTTATATCTGGGAACCAGTTGTTAGTGGGGGCAGGGCCTGCAAACTGGTTGTCAGTAGGGGTGGAGCCTGCACCTTGTCAGCATCAGGGGCGCCTCAGCTAGGTTCCATGGAGAACCTGTCCTTAATTCATTTGAATCCCGCCACTGGCCCTTTCCATCCCAGCCACTGATGGGGACCATCCTCCCTTGAGGCACCTTATTCTCTCAAGCTACCCCATGGCTGTCCAGGTTGTCCTTCCCCACCCCACATGCCACATCTGGGATGATGCTTACTGAATAGTACTTCCTGCTGTGGACCTTTTCTGAGATTTCTCTTCAGAAAAAAACCTATCTAGATTCATAGACCCTTGAAATGTTAGAGCTGGAATAATTTTTTTTAATGACAACCCAATTTTTTCTAGTGATCTTCACTCACCCTAGCATTTTCCTCATAATAATCCTGTCAGATAGGGAGTACAAGCATTACCGTCTCCATTTTGTAGCTGAGAAAACTAAGGCTCAGAGTGATAAAGTTGTTCACACAAAAGACCCTGGGTGTCTTGCTTAAGCCCATCCTTTTCTATCTGGGGAAACTGAAACCCAGAGAAATTATGTGATTTTGCCAAAGTCACTTGGAAAGGCAGATTTGAGACTTTGTGATTCATCTTTAATAATCTTTGTATGAAGCAAAGAAAGGGCCAAGTACAAGCCCTGGTTAGACCACATCTGGAGTATGGTTCTCATTTTGGGACACTACTTTTTAGGAAGGATGTTAGATTGTGAGTTCCTCAAGGGCAGGGAGTGTCTTTTGACCTTTTTTGTATCTCCAGCTCTTACCACATAGTAGGTACTTTAATAAACATTTATTGACAGACTGACTTACAAATTCCCTTCCATTTCTATATCTACAATCCTATGATCCTAAATTGGAGAGTATCAAGAGAAAGGCAACCAGTGTGATGAAAGGATGACTGCTGACCATGTTATGTGAGAAATTGTCGAAGGAGCTCAGATGGCTGTTTGGCATGAAGAACACAAGACATGGGGCATGGGGATGGGGAAAGGGAAGATGATACATAACTTCAGGTTTTCGAAGGACTTTCATTTGAAAGAGCGTTTAGACTTGTTCTGCTTGGCCCCAGATGGGAGAACTTGGTACAGTGGCTAGAACACACAGAGAGGCAGATTTCAGTTCAATGTAAGACAAAACTTTCAATTACTGCTATCCAATTTATAAGGTCTCTCAGGATGTAATGGAGTTTGTAACATTGGGCCCCTTCAAGAAGAGATTGAAAGGCCACCCACAGTTACACTATAGTGGGATTCCCACTCAAGGTGAAGTTGGACTAAGTGGTTAAGAGACTCCTTCCCTGCCTGAGATTGTGATTCTGAGGTATGATCAATGTACGATGCTTAGGAAGCTCATTCTCTAGGCTAGATGATACTTTGCAGGTCAAACGGTTCTGCTGTAATGAGCTGGTGTTTTTACTGCCCTGAGGTCTTACATTCTGTAGAGGAGGGTGCTTAGGTGGATGAATGAGGGGAAGACATGGCACCAAAATCCATAGGAACATCCCCAAGAACAATTCTGAACCCAACTTGCTTGGGCGTGATGGTGATCTTCGTATTAAACTTGGAAACATTTTTTTTTGGTCCATGCTTCTTCCGATTGTCCTTTATCTTTCTACTTTTTCTGGCAAATGATGGTTTGCTATTTAAATATGGTTCTTGTTTGTTCTTCACTAGATTCCCCAAGTGGTGAGAATGAACATTTCCAGCTGACCAAGATACTTCTTTTTCTTTCCGGCTGTTTTTATCTTAATGATCTATGTCTCTCATCCATGTGTGATTAGAAGTGGGAATTACTTCATTTTTGCTAGAGTATAAATTAAATCCTTGACCAATGTGTTTAGATTATTAAACACGAAGGAAAAAGAGGAATACTGAAACAGGAAAAATAAAGCCCAGGTTTGAATCCTGATTCTGCGGCTTACTAATTTTTAGAGAACATCCATTTCCTTTCTCTGGGCCTCAATTTCTGTACGATATTATGTACAACAAGAGAATTGAAATAGGTCACCCTGAGAAGTAGATAAGCTACTGGATTAGAGTCAAGATGATTCAGATTCTAGTCCAATTTTAGACACTTACTAGTTCTGTGATCCTTGGCAAGTCTTTTAAACTCTCAATGTCCCAGTTTCCTCATCTGTGGAATGAAGGGGTTGGATTTTTCACCTTTAAAGTCCCTTTCAGCTCTAAATATATGATTATATGATAAGGCCCCTTTTAGTTTCAAATCCTATAATGAACTTTGATGTCTCTGTCATCTTCCTGATTTGGGTTGTCTCTCTACAAGTGTAGATGCTGATCCCTCTATGCTCTCAGTCTGTGCAATGCTTGTCCACATCTTTCTGTAAAAGTTCCTAGAGAAGACACCACCCTTCCCCCCACCATCCTGGACATCTTCATTAGATTCTTTTAATATTTAATCTGGTCTGTGTGGCTATGAGGACATCTATTTGCTATCCATTACTTTTACTACATGGACAACACTTCTTTTCTGGCTAAATATATGTTTTTAATGGTGTCTTTTATGTCACTTTCCATGCTTGTGCCATGGTTAGTATTATGCTACAGACTACTCACACCTACCATGTGTTTATCCTTAAGGATTCTGACTATCAAAGAGACACATGACTTACGGCCTATATTGAGGAGATCACCAGTAAGTATCACTAAGTCCTCTTTCATATATGATTAAGCCTTTCCCTTCTTTGTTAACAAGAGCTTTAAACTCAATCTAACTTGTGGAGGTTGGAATTCCATTTATGTTAATTTATTAAACAATGACTTGACATTGACAATATTGTTCTAATGGTTCTGTGGCCCTGTCTAAACATGAAAAGCCAAAGATTTTAGAGCATTACTTGGATAATTCAGTCAAAAAAGGAAATCAAGAAAAAGAAAGCAAAAGCAATAAATTATACCCCTTCTATTCAGTGGCTGGTGAGAGAAACAATTATTAATAACCAATGATTTGGGGAGATTGAGATTTCCCCCTTTTTCTTTTATCCTCATTTCAAGACCTTAGTCTCTGAAGCTTGAGCTAGCCTTCTCCCCTCTATCCAGACTACACTCAGGTGAGGAAGCCATTGTGCTCTTCTCAGGTTTAGGTGGGGATAAATTCTTCAACTAGATTGCACAAGACTGAAGGTAATGTGAAAAATAAACGACATGAGCAAAGTTTAGGTCCATCTCCTCACTGTAATATTCATTCTCTCATTAATTGTTAGCCAATCAGAATTGATTGCCTCCCTTGGGAATACTCCTTTTCTAATAGACATATAAACTGAGAGCCTGCTGCCACAACTATCTTTTGTCTAAGAGAGAGCCTGCCAAATGACCATCCTTTTATTAATAAACACACTGGCATTATTAATAAAATGATTAAATTACCCAGAAATTATGTCTCTTGAAGCTTTATAAATGGCACATTGTCTTTTGAGATGTTTCTCAAGTGCCATTTTCTAGAGGAAGCCTTTCCTTATTTCAGTGTCCCTCAACTTAGAGTGCGTTCTCTTGCAAACAACTTTGTATTTTTAATGTATATATTTTTATGTGTGTGTATATATATATACTATATATATGCGCAATATATATAGTATATATATATATATATGTAATATATACTTACATATGACGTATGGTTCCCCTGATAGAAGTAAGCTCCTTAACAATAGGGACTGTTTCTTTTTCTTTCTTTCTCCTTTTCTCCTTTTGGTGTTTTTATGCCCAGAGCCCAGAACAATGCCTAGCACATGGTAGGCACTTAATAAATGTTTATTGATAAACTGATACATTCTATGCATCGTGCTTTCCAATGTGTATGCAGCAATAACCAATCAATCCATTAGCATTTATTAAGTACTAGATGTGCTAGATGTGCTAGTTGTGCTAGATGATAAAAATACAAACATGAAAGTTAGACCCTGCCGTCATGTAGTTTGTATTCGACTGCAAGGTTTTTCTATTTGCAGAGTCTTTCCATGTGATCAATTGACAAATAAAGAACACCACAGATTGTTAGGTATGGCAGACATCTTGGGAACACATAACAAATGTGAAAGGGACCATCCATCTGAAAAACTGGGCCCAATAAGATCACCAAAAAAAACTTCTTAACAGACCAAAAACTTGATGCAACGAGATGATAGTCCAATTGTTTGGATAGAACTGGAAAAGGTAAAGCTAATATTGCTAGTTCTAGTATTTTGTAGATCTATACCTAATTGTGTAGGTTGGGAAGGACAATAGATCTGAGTAAATGTGTGAGTACTTAAGATTATTTCAGGCAGTCAGTCATTATATATTTATTAAACTTCTACTGTAGTTCAGACACTATACTAAGTAGTAGGGATACCAAAAAAAAGGCGGGGGCAAAAGACAGTCTCTGCCCTCTAGGAACTTACAATCTAATGTTTCCTCAAAGCAAGCTACATACAAGATAAATAGGAAACAGTTAGCAGAAGAAAGGCATTAGAATTGAGTGGCTGGGAAAGGCATCCTGTAGATTCTACAGTGTTGAAGACAGGGATCTAGTTGGAACTTGAAGAAAACCAAGGAAGACAGTAGGCAGAGAGTAAGAGAGAGAGCACTTCAGGCATGAAGGACAGCCAAAGAAAATGCCTGGAGCTAAGAGATGATAGGTCTTATTTGTGGAACAGCAAAAAAGGCGGTGTTTTGGGGAGTATGACTGCAAAGGTAGGAGGAAGCTAGGTTATGAAGGGCTTTGAACGCTAAGGAGAGGATTTTGTATTTGATCCTGGAGGAGATAGGGAGCCACGAGAGTATATTGAGTTGGGGGATGGTGGTGACATGTGCTTTAGAAAAATTACTTTGGCGACTCAATGGAAGATGGTTTGGAGTGTGGAGAGACCTGAGGCAGGCCAACTCACCAGCAGGCTATTGCAATAATGTAGGCTTGAGGTGATTAGGGCTTGCATTAGAGTGCTGGCAGAGTCAAAGAAGAGGAAGGATCATACTGGAGATATGCTGTAAAGGTGAAATCAACAGGTCTTTGCAACAGACTGACTATGGGTAGAGGGTGAGAGGTAGGAGTAGAGAATGATATCTAGGTTGTAAGCCCTAGGGACTGGGAGGTGTTGTTACTGGCTACAGTATAGAAAAGTTACCAGGAGGAGAGGTTTTAGGGGAAAACATGAGTTCACTTTTGGACTTTGAGTTTAAGGTGTTTACTAGATATCCAGTTAAAGATGTGGAAAAGGCAGTTGAAGATATGGGATTGGAAGTTAATAGAGAGGTTGGCAAATTAGGTAGATTTGATTAGAATGACCACAGAGATGATAATTAAATCCTTGGGAGGTGAGGAGATCACCAAGTGAAGCAGTATAAAGGGAGAAGAGAAGAGGGCCCACTTCAGAGTCCTGTGGGACATCTATGGTTAGAGGGTATGAACTGGATAAGGACTTAGAAAAAAAAAGACTAAAAAAGAATCTGATACTTAGGAGCAGAACCAGGAGAGAGTAGTGTTTTGAAAATCTAAAGGGACAAGAAAATGAAGGAGAAGAAATAAACCACTGCGTCAAAGGATGCAGAGAGGTCAAGATGAATGAGAATTGAGAACAGACCATTAAATCGAGCAATTAAGAGATCACTGGTAATTGGAGAACAATTCCATTGGTGAGATCAGAAGCTGGATTGTAAAGGGTTAAGAAAAGAGTGAAAGGAGAGAAAGTGAAGGTATCTCTTGTAGATGGCCTTCCCAAGAAGTTTAGTTATAAAGGACAGAAGAGATATAGGATGATAATAGGGACAGAAAAATTAAGTGACAGGTTTTTTGGGAGGATGGGGGAAACAAAGGCATGTTTGTAGGCAGGAGGGAAGGGGCCACTAGATACAGAGAGATTGAAGATAATTGTGATACCTTACTCAGCAAATACGTTCTGCTTTTGCATAGTACTATGCTAGGCCCTTTGTATGGGTTGGGGAGAGGGCAGAGAAGAGTGATACCCAGGAATAAAATCTGTGGTCCCTGTCCTTGAGAAATTTACAAGCCAGTATCACAGGATCAGGGAACTAAGTGGCACCATAGTGAACAAAGTACCTTGGCCTGGAGTCAAGAAGACTCATCTTCCTGAGTTCAAATCTGTCCTCAGACATTTACTAGCTGTGTGACCCCAGGCAAGTCACTCGACCCTGTTTGCCTCAGTTTCCTCATCTGTAAAATGAGCTGGAGAAGGAAATGGCAAACCACTCTAGTATCTTTGCCAAGAAAACCCCAAATGGGGTCATGAAGAGTCAGACAAAGCTGAAAAATGACTAAATAAAATCATAAGATCCCAGCATTAGTACAGGAAGGGATCAACTAATCCAATCCCCTCATTTCACAGTTGAGGAAATTTGAGTCCCTGGGAGGTTGAACTCTCTTGTCCAAGGTCATACAGGTTTATTGTTTTTGTTGTTGAGTTCAGCAGCAGAGCCTGGACATGAATCTGGGGCCTCTCCCTCCAAACCCACTGCCCTTTCCATTGCATCTCATTGGAGACTTAAGGTCAAGACACACAAATGAAACTCCACAGCTCAGTATAACACATACAGTAAGTAATCACATGCCAAACAAGAAGCTTTTTGGAACAGTGTGACTTTTATAAACCAGACCTACTTTAAAACCTCAAAACCAGAGGATGGGAAACACTGGCAGGATAAGACGGTCATGCTCTGTCCTATGTCATGGACACACATAAAAAGCTCTCTGAAGTCCCCAAATATTCTTCTGTTAAGAACAAAAGCCTAAACTTTTTTAGACTTTTTTCTCTTTTTGTTTGAAGTCAGTGAGGAAGAGAGGCTAATTGTTACAGAAAACCTTTCGCTCACACATCGAAACCTTTCTTCTGAAAGATAAATTTAAAAAAAAATCACAGTAAACACCAGAAATAAAACTTCTTTGAGTAGAGAATTTTTTCTAAAGGCTTTTGATCCAATGCTTTGGGGACTCCTGGAGGGATGAGTTTTACATGAGATACTTTGGTACCCTCCTCTCTGACAGGACATGAAAGAGCTTTCTGAAAACCTCTCTGAATGACAATCTGCCATAGAGAAATCAATTGCACAGCATGAAGCTTGTCTCTATCTGGATCTTTCCAACATAACTGACAGGTCTTTCATTTGAACCAATAAGAAGAAAATCATACCTGAAAATTAGGGAAAGAAAGCAAATATGATTTCTTCTGTCTACTCAGAAGTGCCACCTCCAGGGTGTGGGTATGCATGGGGAGAGAGTAAGATCTGAGGTAGAGAGACTATGAAAATGTCAGCTCCTAACACAAGCTGCTTAGCAAAGGACTTGGGATGAATGGCTCATAGAGTTAGAGCTAGAAGGGACCTGAGAAGTGACTTAATCCAATCCCCTCATTTTACATCTGAGAAAACAGGCCCAGGAAAGGGTACTGACTTGTCTAAGGTCACAAAGCTAACAAGTGGTGGAGCTAAGATTCTAACATAGGTTCTCTGATTCTGTTCCTTCCGTTGTACTAGACATCAAGGAAGAAAAATTGGAAGAAAACAGAAGAAGAAAGCCATCGACATTCCCCCAATGCAAGCGAAGAGGAAATGGGAGCCTTCAGATGACAGCCAGACAGCCCATTAGCCAGCTCCCAGGAGGTAATCAGTTCTAGCCCGGGATGGAATTCAGCCAGCTGCATGGGGTAATGTTGTCCTCTAGTGGTTACTTAGGGAAGTGAGGAAACTCCTTATAGGAGCTGTTGGGGCTTTACCTTTGTTAGCTCAGAGCTGTGCTTTTAAAATGAAAGACTTTCGAAGTCCCCCAGGGAGCGTGAGTGCATGCTGTCTCACTGGTAAAGGCATTCACTTGCTACTTTGACTTGTCTCTACATTCTGATGTGTATGGAGATGAGTGCTTCCCTTGAGTCGCTGTGATGGGCTCTCAAAGGCCACTCCAGTGGAGTCCAAGTTCTGGTGGGCTTCCTGTAAAGCCGGAAGGGCTTCTGGGGAGTGGGCAGCTGTAGATTGTTCTTATTGGCCAAAGAGCAACTGTGATAAGCTCAAAGAGGCTTATTACCAGATGGTTGGCCACATTGCTTTTTTCAGTCACAAACATGAATGAAAGTCACCTGCTGAGGCAATCTATGTAAGTGGAAGAGGTGTTTTCATATTGTAACCATAATACAGATGTAGTGATGCAGCCTTAAAGTATTGCATAAAGTATAGATGAGAGGAAATGTGGTATAGTGTTAAGAGCATAGGTCCTGTATTTAAGACCACAGGGTTTAAGTCTAGCTGTGTGACCTTGAACAAGTAAGGTCATCAGTCTGAGTCTCGGTTTCCTCCTCTCCAATCCATCAACTGATCATCATTCAACAAGCATTTCTTAAGTGTCTGCTGTGGTTTGGGCACTGGGTTGGACATACCCATACAAAAATGAGATGGTCCTTTTCCTTGGGATTTTTTCTTTGTTGTTAAATTAATATTTTGTAAACTTTAAAGCCAGAGCAAAAGCTAGGAATTTTTGTACCTTAGATAAGTACCACAAATGGGGCCCAGGACAAGTAATAATAATAATGATACTGATAATGAAAATGATAATGATAATGTGTATTCAGTTGGGGGCAGGGAGGGAGGAAAAGGGGAGGGTGCATAGTACAAAAGGAAAAAGGGGGAGAGACAGAGAACGTATCAGTGTAAGTCCATGGCTGTTTAGATGGCTACACAGGTGGAAAACAGAGGGGCTGGAGAGGAGCGCCTTGTAGTCCTCCCTCTGGTACCTTCCTATTTGAAATATGTGACTTTTGTATTGCATTTAGGCTAGTGCATACCTCATTATTCTTCCTATGCTTCAGGTTTGTATGTGTAGGTCAACAAGTATTGTTTTCCTAGATGCTTACTAAATTCTGGGGTACAAAGAAAGTTTTTTAAAAAGTCATTGTTTTCAAGGAACATATGTTCCAATGGGGGAGAGATACTATGTAAATATATACAAGTTATGTTAGTGTATACAAGATACATACAGAGTAAATGGAAGATAATCTGAAAGGAGAAGACACTAGTGTCTGAGGAGGACCAGGAAAGCCTCTTACGCAAGGTGGGATTTGAGCTGAGTCTTGAAGGAAGCCAGGAAAAAAAAGCTAAGATACTACAGTCAGTGGGCAGAGCATTCTAGGTTGGGGAAGACCAAGAGCTAAAATATGGAGGTGGGAGGTGGGTGTCATGTTCACAGTACAGGAAATAGTCTAGTATAGGGATTGTGGAGCATGTGGTAGAGAGTGATATGTAAGAAGACTGAAAATCAGAAGGGGCCAGGTTGTAAAATGCTTTCAATGCCGAACACCAGTTTGTATTTGATTCTCTGCTATTGAAGGAATGACATTGATGTTGACACCATTTACAATTTGGACCCTGGGGTGAAGTCTCAGGCTCTCAGAGAGCATAGTTTTGGCTTAGCTTCATTGAAAACAGAGTTGTTGTTATTTTCCATATAAGAGGATACCAGAGGGATGATCTTTTTACTGCCACCACCCCATTTTTAATTGTTATTGTTCAGTCTTTTGTGTTGTGTCCAACTCTTCATGATTCCATTTGGAGTTTTCTTGGAAAAAAGATACTGGAGTGATTTGCCATTTCCCTTCTCCAGATCATTTTACAGATGAGGAAACTGAGGCAAACAGGTTAAGTGACTTGCCCAGGGTCACATAGCTAGTAAGTGTCTGAGGCTGGATTTGAACTCAGGAAGATGAGTCTTCCTGACTTCAGGCCTTGTACTCTATCCACTACAGCGCCACCTGGCTGCCTCATTACAGCACACATGTAAAACAAGAATAATAACTCTTAGATTTTAAGGCTCTGAAAGCACTTTACATACGTTATTATCTCTTTCATTCTCATAATGCCCAATGAGGTAATTACTACAGGTACCACTATCCTTTAGCAGATGAGGAAATTGAGGCTTACATGCTTTTTACACAATCATATCTGATCTGTAAGGTACACTTTTTATCACGCTTTTTTTTTCAGATAATTGAGTTGTCTTCTTCTAGAATATCATCACAAATGACTTTTGCATCTTGAATTCTTCCATTGATCCTTTTAAATTTCTGCAAATATGTTTGACACTGGAATCTAAAAAGAATATGGGCCGATCTACTGGGAAGCAAAAGCTACCCAGAGAGATGCCCATATTAATAATGACTAATAAATGCAACAGCTAAATCATGGGGGTAGGGGTAGAGAACCAGCATTTGCTCAGTTAATCCACTACATGCCAGGTATAATGCTCAGCATTTTACAATTATTATTTAATTTGATCTTCACAAAAATCCTGAGAGGTAGGTGCCATTATGATCCCAATTATACAGCTGTACAAACTGAGGAAGATAGAGCTTAAGTGACTTGCCCAGGGTCACGTATCTAGAAAGTATCTGATGCCAGATTTGAACTCAAGTCTTTCTCATTCTGAACTCCACACCCACTTCACCACCTAGCCACCTTATAGGATAATATTGTCCAAACCTTAGAGATGGAAGGAAGCCTAGATAGGTCATACATAGGATGTTCATTTATCTATTTGTTCTGTTTACATATAGCAAAAAGCTACACACTCTGATTTTCAGCTCTTTGGTGGGTTTCTAGCTATAAGGATAGCTAATGTTGACTTTCTTGTGTTCAAGACCAGACTCCATCTTCCATCACGTGCTGTTGAGTTGAGTTGAGGATACAGCATTTTTATGCAGCCCAAACAAAGTTATGTCTCATTGGCGACTTTTGAAAAACAAGCCATCCCTACCCCCCAACCCACCTGATCTGCATGGCTAATTGTCCCCAACAGCCTCAAGTCTTTATTGCAGTATAAGTCACTTAACTGATTACAAAATAATTATTTATGACCCATGGGGAGTCAAAATATCATCAAAATTCCATGGCTTTATTTTTAATAAAAATAGCTCCCATTTATGTGACACTTTAAGGGTTACAGAGCATTTTTCTGACAAAAAAAGTGAAATATGTAGTGAAAATATTTTTATTGACTGGGAGTCAATTCAAATCTGGCCTTAGATACTAGCTATGTGATCCTGAGCAGTTCTCTGCCTCAGTTCCCTCATTTGTAAAGTGGAGAAAATAATAGCCCCTAGCTCCCAGGGTTGTTGTGAGGATCAAGTGAGATAATCATAAAGCACTTAGCTCAATGACTGGCACATAGTAGGTGCATAGTAAGTGCTTATTTCCTTCTCCTTCTATGATTTAGCTGTTATATATTATTAGGTGTTGGGAATATGGGTATTGCTCTAAGTTTTTGCTTCCCAGTAGATTGTATTACATTCTTTTTAGATTCCAGTGTCGAATGTATTTTCAGAAATTTAAAAGGATCAGTGGAGGAATTCAAGATATGAAAGTAATTTGTAGCCATTTCCCCTTCCTTCCCTTCCTCCATTTTACAGATGTGGAAATTAAGATCTACAGAGTCCAATCCATTCCAATCCAATCTAATCTAACAAACATTATTAAAGTCCTACTATGTGCCAGATACTGGACTGGGGATACTATTGATAAAAAGAAAAACAATCTCTTCCCTCAATGAGCTTATAATCTAATGAGGGGTAGGAGACAACACACAAAAGCAGGCAGGAAATGGGAAGGAGGTAAGGAGGGGACACCAAGGGTTGTCTTGTTCACAGAGCTGAAACAACCAGGCAGAGCAGAAGCTGTAGAGGGGAGTGAGCAGAGTCCATAGCAGTCAAATGATATCATATATTCAGAAACTACTGGAAAATCAGGTCTTCTCAGCCTAGTTCTCTTTTTACTACACTGTGGAAAGCCATTAAAAAGTCATTTAAAGGTGCCTCTTAGTATGCCCCTTTGGTGGGCTCACCCTCAGCCTTGCCTCTCCTGTCTGCCTCTAGTCCTACCCTGGGGCAAGAGTTTCTCAGGATGAGTTTGAGAGGGACCATTCACTATTAAGTCACTCTTCTCTGACTAAAGCAGCTGGACAGTGTGCCTGTTATTTAACAGTTAAGAAGAAGAAAAAGAAATAACTCTTCACTTAAAAATGTTCATATTTTTGAAAGTCTTCCCTTGGTATAATTAAGAGTACCTTCTTCCCCCCGCCCTTCCCGGTTTTTTTGCTGAGTGAAAGGTTAAAGCTATTAAAAATGACTTTTAAATGACTGCAGTTTAGTATTCATATTACTTGAGCTTTGTCTCTTTTGATCAAATCATGTCAACTTCAGGGCTCATTTTTTTGGTTTTCCATTACCGTTTCATCAAACTTTAGTGTTTTCTTTGCTCTTCCCTTCTTTCCCTGAGTCTCATTATGTCTCCGACACCTACTCAGTCTTATTCCTCCTGATCCACTGAGAGCACATTGTCCTGAAAAAATAAGTCCAGTGTATTCACACCTGGAGCTCTTGTCCCATGCTAATTACACAACTTGGCACTTTTGCTGTAGGTGACAAGGGTTTGAAGAGGGTATGAGCATCATCAGAAAGGCTGGCATCCATTCTGTGGGGCACTTTTGCTTCTTAAATTCAGGGAGCCATCAAAGAAACAGGGCTGCATTGGGAATCAGAGGACTCAGCTTCAAATCCTGGCTTTATTACTGTCTATCTGTGTCACCTAGGAAGTGTCACAGAACTTTAGTTTCCTGACTTGGAAGATGAGGTTTGAGACTCCAGAAACCAGAAGGTCTCTTCTAGCTCTAAAGCCTATTAGCATAGGTACCCGAAGGACATCATTTTCAAGCTTGCATTTCCTATTTATAATCGACCTTTCTGAGATTATTCTTCAACTAATAAAGACACAAAATTTGGGTTTTTTCAAATATTTGAGCTCCCTGTAAATCAGTATTAGTAGATTTTTAATATCCAGGATGAGTCAAAGCAGAAAATAAATATGCCAAGGAGAAAAACCTAGATGTAGGAGCATAGTACCAGCACACAGCTGATAAGTATTTCTTAATATAATAATCAATATAATTGATTCAAATGTCTTAATAAAATCATATAACTATAACTATTGTCATATTTATAATTAATGTAAGTATTGATAATGATAACAGGAACTTTCATTTATATAGTATTTTAAAGTTTACAAAGCACTTTTTTTAGAGGTGAGTGATGCAAAAATCATCACTGGCATTTTATAGATGAGGGAACTGAGGCTCAAAGAAAGTAAGATAATTTGCCCATAATCACAGCTATTATTAAGCAGTAGAACTAACATTAGAACTTCAATCCAGCTCAGCAAAAAAGTGCTAGTAATGGAAAAAATACTGGGCTAAATACTCATCTTCTGATTTCTAGCTTTCTGCCATGTCATACTTCCTTCAGTGTGAATTGAATTGAATTCACATAGGTTCGATTCACAACTTCATAGGCTCAGAATATTTAGGGATAGAAGAGATCTTAGAGATCATCTGGTCCAGATCTCATTTTAAAGATGAAGAAAGTAGAGTCCAGAGAGGGGTGCAGTGATGTTCCCAAAGTCAAATAGTCAGGAGCAGTTATATGTCTCTCTACTAAATCTGTGACAGTGGGTAACTTGCTTCACCTGTCTGGACCTCACTCTCCTCAAGTCTTCAAGCCAATAAGTATTTATGAAGTGCTCCCTTGTGCCAAGCACTGTGTTATGAACTAGAGATATAAAGAAAGACCAAAAAAAAACCCAAAACAAAACAAAAACCAGTCCTTGCTTTCAAGGAGCTCACAGTCAAATGAGAGACAACATATAAACAAATATGTAGGAATGAGATATATACAAGAAAAATTGGAGATAATCAACAAAGGGAATGCATTAACATTACGTGGCATCAAGAATACCAGAGGGAGTGCCAGAGATAGGATTTGAATTTTAACTCCAATGCACTTTCCATTACACTTTTTCCCCTTTCTCCTTGGAGAAAAAGAAGTTGATTGGAGGGAGAGGAACATGAAAGATGCATAAGTGGATGGACACCTTTAACATCCTCTCACTTTCCATTGCTTCTATTTCTATTCCCTTTTGACCACACTGTGGCAGATTCTCAGATTCATGGCAACTCCCCATACTCAGAAGACACTTCAACGTTCTAAACCAAATTAGAAAGGAGTTTTTGTTGTCCATCTATATATTTTCAAGGCCCTGTCATCTTAGAAAAAGATGGATGAACACGGTCATGTATATTATCATTCAGAGTTCCTCCTTTTCCATTTAAGGCTCAAATACCCAATTCAATAGGTATGAAAGATCCTTTTTCTTTTTATTATGTTTAGTTTGCTAGTGAAAACTGTGACAACCCTTGAAAACCTTGTTGGAATAGTTGGGGTTATTGTTACAGTTATCATTAAAAGTAATAACAGTTGGAAGACTAAGGGTTTCAGACTCAGCTGATTTTATTTAGTTTTTCTGCACTACTTTTCTCCCCTCCCCCTTTCTTTTCCTCCTTTTTTAAAAGAGAGCTTCATAAAGGAGATCAGGGTAGGATATATTCACCAATGAACATGACATAAAAGCCAAAAATTTATCAATAAGATATATTTTAAATAAATGCTATAGCAGATATGATATCCCACTAAACTGTAACAAAAGAAATATTCAAACCTGTATGTAAATAAGAGCTTTCTCTCTGCTCTTTTCAATCTCATAAGACCAGAGATTTAGAGCTGGAAGAGATGTTAGTGGTCATTTAGTTCAACCTCATAATGACAGATAAGGAAATAGAAACCCAGGGATGTTAAAGGTCACTCAAATAGAAAATAGCTTTAGAAATCAGGCCCTCTGATTCCAAATTCATTACAGAATCATCCTGCCTACTAATTCAATTGCTTTTTAATTAAATCTGTAGCTCAAAAGAAACATGAAATGCGCAAATTTAGAACCATCCCCACTCCAAATGTTCATATAAACTATTTGTGCCCGACCTGTGGTAGAGCCTTCCAAGCTTGTGTTAGGGTCTGAGCAGTCACAGTTGGACACACTGTACCTTGACCCTGACGTAGTGATGTCATTTTGGTCCTCCTTGAGCATGAAGGATAACAATGGAGGTTTACCAAGTGTTTTCTCAACCACCTTGAGAGATAGGTGGTGAAATTAAAATTGTCTCCATTTTACCTATGCCTAGGAAGGCAGAGACTTCGAAATATCATGTGAATGATAAGGGAAAAAGAGATTACTTTTCCCTAGGGTCAAGATTAAAGGTAGTATGTTAAAGCTACTATTATCTATTACAGTTTATAGAAATCCTTGAGTTAGCAGCAATCTATTCTAACTTCTATAGTGTGTTAAGCTGACCTTGGTAGTAAGGCAAGAAAATGGTAGACTTGGCTAGATAGAAATGGCCGTTCTCTTCTAATAGAGTTCCTATAACAAAGCTCTTACTTTCATTTAGTATCTTCCTCTTGGTTTATCTCTTTTTGTCAAAAAGGGAATGTCCACTTTCCTAGTTCCCTGCTGGCTTGGCAGGAGAAGCATGGGGAAACAGTATAGGTCACAGTCCTCCCTCCTCTTTGGACTTCTCATACGGTTTCCTTGCATCTCACCGTCCCCCTCCCTGCTTCTTGGAAAAAGTGAAGTTCCTTCCAAGATTCAAAAATCCTATAAAATTAGGGAACTTAAGGTATGTTTGTGCATTAGCATTCCGGTTCTACAGAATCTTAATAGCAATGTCACTGGGAGAAGGGCTAAACCTGGAAGATGAGGGGGTTGGGCCAGAAGACCTTTAAGATCCTTTTTATCTCTAAATCTTATGATCCTATGAATTTTTGTGAAGCCAAAATTTAATATTGTTCCAGAGGACTAAAGACTTCTTGAGGGAAGCTGAGGTTCATCTACTTCCAAACCTCACAGTCTCTTTTGGAAATAAATATTGACATCTTACATATATTCCCCAATGTATCCATTCCTTTTTACCTTCCCAGGGAGCCATCTGGACAAAGGAAAGAAGAAAAATGGTTAGCAAAACTCATTAAATATCAAAAAATAATGCCATGGTCCACATTCCTAATTCCCTGTCTCTTCAAAAAAAAAAAGAGTAGGTACCTTTATATTTCTTCTCTGGGGATAAACTCAGTCATTACAATTTCACAGAATTGAGTCGAATTTATTGTTCTTTCCATTTCCACTGTTGTCATTATGGATTTTGTTTTCCTGGTTTTGCCTACTTCACTTAATATCAGTTCATCTAAGTCTTCCCACTGTCTTCTGTTTCTTATAATGAAGTAATAATTTTCCATTGCATTCATGCACCACAACTAGCTTCTCCAATCCCTAAATGGTAGATATCTACTTTGTCTCCATTTCTTTTTTTATTGTGCAGTACTTGCTATAAAAAGTGCCTTTATAGGGTTTTTGGTTTTCTTGTTGAGCTTGCTTTTTGTCCTTGACATTCCTGAGGTATATGCCTAGCAGTGAGATCTCTGGGTGAAAGGGGGAACAGTTCACAGCTCTTTCAAAAGCATGTTAGTATACACTTTTACAAACTCCTCCAACATTAACTATTCCCATATTTTCTCATCTTTGCAAATTTGTTTAGCATGAGGTGAAATGTGAGTTGTGTTGATTTGTACTTTTCTAATTAATAGTGATTTGAAACAATATTTCCCATGGTTGTTAGCAATTATTTGCTATTTTTCTTTTAAGAACTGTCAGGAAAAAAAGAACTATTTATCCCCATTCTTTGACTAATTGTCTTTTTCTCTATCATCTCTTTTCAGGGCCCTAAGCACAATTGAAGCCAAGTAATTGAGGTTTTACTTATTTAAAACCAAATATCATCCAGATGAAAACCTGAAATCCATTCAGTAGCAATATCTCATAATCTCAATGTTTATAATCATGGAGGAAAAAACAACTTACTTTGATCCTTAGCTAGATCCTTGATTTTCTTAATGTAAGCTCTCCCTCAATCTGTGTTGATCTTAACTACTTTGTGCCTTCATGTCCTGTACAATTTTTATCCATGTCCCCCTAGGCCTTCTCAATAGAGGATACCTCTCAAACTCTGGAGGCCTTCCTCTGGCTATCTTAAACTTAAAGCCAATGTAGCCTTTGGGCTATCGATCCATTATGTCTCATTTTCACTACATAAAGCCATAGGCCCATAAGTTTGTAAGATCAATTTCCTTTTTTTCCCATGCAAAACAGATTTCTACATTAGCATATTGAAAAATACAAGAAAATAAAGTGAAAAGCAAAATGCTTCAATCTATACTCTCAGGTAATCAGTTCTTTCTTTAGAGGTGGATAATACTTTTCATAATGAGTGTTTGAGAATTGTCTTGGATCACTGTATTGATCAGAGCAGCTAAATTTTTCACAGTCTATCATCATTACAATATTGCTGTTACTGTGTATGATGTTCTTCTGGTTCTGCTCACTTCACTTTGCATCAGAGCATATGAGTCTTTCCAGGTTTCTCTGAAACCATCCTCCTTGTCATACTATAATACAGTAGTATTCCATCAGAATCATATACCACAACTTGTTTAGTCATCCCCCAACTCATCGACATCTCTTCAATTTGCAATTCTTTGCAACCACAAAATGAGCTGCTACACTTCTTTAATGCATATAGTTTTTCTTCTTTTTATCTCTTTGGGATATAGACCAAGTAGTGGTATTTGTAGGTTCAAGGAGATGCACAGTTTTGTACCCTTTTGTGCATAGTTACAAATTGTTCTCTAGAATGGTTGAACATCACAACTCCACCATCAGTGCATCAGTGTCCCGATTTTTTCACTTCCCCTTCAGCATTCATTATTTTCCTTTTCTGTCCTATTGGCCAGTTTGGTAGGTATGAGGTGATATATGAGAGTTGTTTGCATTTTTCTAATCAATAGTGATTTAAATAATTTTTTATGATTATTAATAGCTTTAATGTCTCCTGAAAACTGCCTGTTCATATCAACTTGAAAATATCTACCTTTTTAAAATAAATTTTGCTCAATTCCAAATATATTTGATAAATAGACCTTATCAGAGAAACTGTGCAAAACTCCCCAATTTCCTCCTTTGTTTCTAATTTTGGCTACATTGGTTTTGTTTGTGCAAAAAGTTTTTAATTTCATGTAATCAAAATTATTTTTATTCATGAGATCCTCTCTATTTTTCATTTTATCATAAACTCTTTATAATATTGGTTTCTTTTCTGGTCAGACATGTGCTTGCTGATATCTTGTATGGTAATTCTCATATGAGTCATGGTTAATAACATGCTATGGTCCCCTTATATCTACCATGAATTTTTTTGTCTTTACGTCTCTATTGTCTAGTACAGTTCCAAGTACATAATAAGTACTTAGTGAATGCTTGCTGATTTATCAGTTTTTAAAGGATTTAATTTTCAATGAATACACAGATCAGTTTTTAACTTCTAGAAACCTTCTTAAAAACACTGTTAGAGGGGAGTAATGATAGGATTTAGAAAGTTCTTTAGGCCCAGGAATTTTTCCTGACTCTTCAAAAGCTTCTCTTACATATATTTATGTTTAAGACTCCTTAAAGACTTTTATTTTATGTGTAAGGGATAGAGATTATTAATTTCACGTTTTATCTCTCTTGGATTCTTATAGGGTAAGGAGCATTAGGGCATGAAAATAATGTTTCTTCTACATACCATTGATTATTAAAGGGATTTAAAATGTGCCACGGATGACTCACAGTAAGCAAACAACAAATAAGGACAAGAAAAGTCAAGGAATTGAATTGAAAATGGAAGTAAAACAAATAGGATTTGAAATGAGATGTGAAATGAAATTACAAATGAGAAACTAAAGATCAAGACTGGCTGTTCATTTTTTCCCATGAGATAGCTGAAGTCTGATCAAACAAGCAAATTGAAAAAAATAATTGAATGTTAGCAACAGTGCTAAATGTTTTCTGTTTGCAAGAGTTCTTAAGGAGAGTGTTTGACATTTAAAGTGGCCTTTTCATTGAGGTATCCCAAGGCATTTAGCAAATTTATTCTTTTTGTGTGTGGGTTTTTTTTTTATTTTTTGACAAATGGAATGGGAAAATAAGAACTACATATGGCAGATATTCAAGTCCACTTTAAGAGAGGCTAGCAGGCTCTCTACAGACTCCAAATAAACTCATCACACAAATAGGAAAAATAGTTGTAGAGACATAACTAGAAATTTCAATGTTACTCAGCAACAGTAACTAGTATTTATATATCTCTAGTATTTATACACTGTTTGCAAAGTTCTTTACAAATAATATATCATTTGATCCTCACACAACCCTATTTGGTAGGTGCTATTATTATTCCCATTATACAGATGAGAAAACTGAGTCAAACAGTGGATAAGTGATTTGGCCAGGAATACACAGCTAGTAAATGTCAGAGATTGGTGTGCACTATCCACCTTGCTGCCTTTAATGACTAGAATTTTTGAACACAGATATTAACATATAGCTCTAAGAAAAATGCAAAAAAGGTCATTTTTTTATTTGTATATTTTTGTGAGGGTTGGAGTGGTTTAGTACCTGTTATTTCTTCAGCATGGAGAATTCTGAGTGTGGAAATGCCCTCCTTTGATGCAAACAACCTGCCTCCAATTAATAGTCTTAGATAGTTGCCTGGAACAGTAAAAGGTTAAATGATTTTCCTAGGGTCATACATGACTTGAATCTGGGTCTTCCTTAATTTGATTCTTTATTTACCACTATATGAACAAACAAGCAAACATATATATATATGTATAGATGTATATATATGTATGTATATATGTATATATGTGTATATATACACACATATATGTACATATGTGTATATATACACATATACACACACATATATACATACATAAACACATATATACATACATACACGCAGATGCACATTACGTATATAGATATACACATGTACATTATATATGTACACATATGTCTTAGTTAGAGATAGTTTATTTAAGAAAGCTGTGGTGCTCCATCAGGATCAGTCCTGAGTTAGTCATTTACTAGTCAGAGTAGACAGAGAGGGATTTGAGAGTCATGCAGAGGCTGACCTATTCCCAAACAGGTCCCCATGTACCCATCCTAGTGGTGGAAATCTCACATTAGTTACTTTTTTGGATAAAAGCACTGAAGATGATACCTAGGCTATTATCTCATGAAAAGCATAGCCTAGATGAATTAGCCTTATATTCTCTGAGTCATATACTCTGGCCCTGAGGGAGTGTAACTGATGATAGGTAAATTAGGATTGTCTTTTATTTCCACTTTCACAATGTCTCTCACTTCCAGTCCCTCTCCTCTATTGCCACTGTGACCACCTTAGCTCAGGCTGGCATCTCTTCTCACCTAGACTATCATAAGAACCTCCTAACTGGTCTCCTTCTGTCTAGGTTTTCCCCCTCTCTACTTCATTCTGTAGCCTAGAACTTGAGTCATTTTCCAAATGAACCAAATTGATCATGTCACTGCTCAGCCTCCAAACCTTAATGGCTGCCCACTCCATTCTAAATAAAATATAAACCTTTGACCTGGACATTAAAAGCCCTTGATAATCTGGATCCATGTGCTTCTCCAACCTTATCTCATACTATTCTCCTTTATGGATCTTGAATTTTAACTGGATTAGACTAAACCACATTATTCATTTTTGTCCTGTCCTTTCCTGTCTTTAATCATTTTGCTTATAGTGTCTCTCATGCCTAAAATGGATTCCTCAACCCACGCTTTTCTCCATCCATTTGCTGAATTCTCTCCTTCCTTCAAGACCCAGCTCAGAAATGACCTTATTATGTATCAGTTCAGACTTTTCTGACACTCCTCTTCACATCCCACCAGTCTTTTCTCTTCAAAATTTCTTTTGGCACTGTTGTCTTTTTGTACTTATCTGACAATCATTTTTGTACTTATTATCCTACTTGTTCACCTCCCTCCCCCCGGATATATTGTTTCCAGTTTAGCTACCACCAAAAAGTTCACCTCGAATATTTTGATGTGTATTGGACCTTTATTTTTAATTCCAACCTCTTTGGTGTATATGCCTAGCAGTGAGATCGCTGAGTCAAAAGACATTTAAGTCCCTTTCTTAGTATAATTCCAAATTGCCTTCTAAAGTGGTAGGACCAATTTATAGTTTCACAAACAGTGCATTATTGTACCTACTTTTCCACAACCCCTTCAAAATGAGCTTTTCTCTAATTGTACCATTTTGGCCAATTTACTGGGTATGAAGTGAGACATCAAAGTTGTTTGGCTTTGCATCCCCATCTAATTAGATTATAAGTTCCTTGAGAGTAGGGCCTATTTTGTATCTACCTTAGCAGCCTCATACAGTGCCTTGAGAATAGTAGATATTTAATAAGTATTTGTTAAGTTGAATCTAACTGAATGATATTGGAGATATAGGAATGTTTAGTAAAGGAAGAAGGCAGTTCTAGTCAGGGACTCTGGAAAATCAGTGGTTAACATTAGAGCATGACATATACCTCGTCACAAAGAAGATAGTATGTCAAGGAAGTATGTACTAAAGACAATCTCTTTGCACTTCTTAGTCTTGCCCAGTCTTAATCAAACTCAAGCCCCATTTGATGTAAGCACATAATTTTTTGAACATCTCTAGGGTTAGATACTTCAATATTTGGAGACTCTTGTGAAAAAGGGATTAGGCTTGTTCTTGCCCCAAAAAGGAAGAACCTGTGGCAATGGAAGGAAGCTGAATTAAGGCATATTTCAGTTTCATAAAATTAATAATTAGAACTAATTAAACATAAACTAGATTGTCTAGAAAGCAGTGTTTATCTTACACTGGAAATCTTCAAGCAGAATCCAAATGGCTTCTTTTTGGGCACATTGTAGAGAGAATTCCTACTCTGCCATTGGTTGAACAACAAATCCCTTTCCCATTCTGAAATTCTATGATCCTCAATCTCATTGGTGTGAGAATTCATTCTATCAGGGCATATTGCAACCCACTCCATCTTTCTATCTTGTATCATGCTTGTTTACAACTGTTGTAAATCCTCAGTGGAGAAGTTAACCAATAGAGAGATTTTGTGGGCACCAGTGTAGCCCAAGATAGATCTATCTATCTATCTATCTATCTATCTATCTATCTATCTTTCTATCTACCTATCTTTCACTCTTTTTATATGACTGACTCATCTCCCTTTCTGGTCATACATGAGATTTTACATGCATAAAATGCTTTACAAACCTTAAAGTGCTATATAAATGCATTATCATTACATATGTCCTTGATTCTGTTTTCATACTGCTTCTTGTGCACAAATAGTGGTTGGTTCAATGCTAAAGTCTATTTATATCCATCATAGATCCTTCTATTGCCTCTTGGATCATCTCCAATTTTGATTCTTCTAAGATTTTGGAACTCTAAGATTTGGATATGAGGTTACTGCCATTAGGGGGATGTGTTACATAACTCCCATTAATTTCCATTCACTGGCTTAGCATATGGTGATAAGCTTTGCTATGAAGCAATTGCTTTTCTACTGCCCTAACACAAACTCAAAATGAGTTGAGTTCCCTGGAAGATGATTCATTATTTAGCATTCTTCTTGGTCTTGTTTTAGCCTCAGTGAAATTTTCCATGGGAATTTTTAGGCGCTTTTATGAAGATGCCCTTGATGAAAATAAAGACAACAACAAAGTGAAACAAAGCCAGGAGATAGGATAGGTGCACCCACAAGCTGATCCAGCCTCCCTTCTGCAGAGTGGGTCAACATGAATGATCAAACCCAGCCTGATATATATCAGATCTATTGTATACATAATGGACTGTGGATCTTGGGTCACATAGCATCCACCTATGTTACTGTGAAGGGCTAGCCCAGGGAAGGAGTGGGGAAGGAGGGGGAGCAGTAGGGGAGTGAGAGAAACTGAATAGGAAGAGGTTTTTCTGTGCCACCTCTTCTCTTTTGTCTTTTTTTTTCTTTTAGCCCCTGTGGCCTCAGCTCCTGACTGCCACTTCATCCTTATAAATTGTTAATTTATATATTTATATATAATTGTTTATTTCTTGTTATAATGTTAAGGTCTATAAACCACTTCATTCACAATAACAATGCTATAGGATAGGGATTTGTAACTGTTGTTCCAATTTTATAGACAGAGCATAAAAAAGACCGAGATTTCAACCCGAATCTCCTTATACTCTTCCCTCAGTATTATACTCCCAAACGCTAGACACTCAGACTGCTCAGGATTTCCCCTGATACGCTTTGGCACATTCCCCTCCCCCCACCTGCCACTGGGAGATGTCCAAGCTTCCTAACTAATTTTTCCTTACCCACTACCAGTCTCAAAGGGAGACTAGTTGTGGAGACATAAGTGGATGTTTTAATATAAATGATTCAGGAGAATCGTGAAGGCAGTTTTTGATACATAATAGCCCCATAAGAAAATTTCTAATAGTGGTTATTATTAAAATGATGATCATTATTAACTATGGTCATCATTATCATTATTAAATGTTCAATTCCATATGACTGACCAATTAATGCACTGAGCTGATCGATACCAAGTGATTACTATCTAAATGTGCTTCCACTCCTATGCTATGCACTATAGAAGAACAGGGATGGGAGTCTTCAGCTAAATATTTTTCTTACGTGATTACTGAAAAACACTGTCATACAATGAAAAGAGTGCTGACTCTGGAGTCAGAGATTGTTCAGTCATTTCAGTCATTTCTGACTCTTTGTGACCCCACTTGAGGTTTTCTTATCAAAGATACCAGAGTGGTTTGGCATTTCCTTCTCCAGCTGGTTTTATAGATGAGGAAACTGAGGCAAAAAAGGTTAAGAGACTTGCTCCAGGTCACACAGCTAGCAAGTATCTGAGGCCAGAGTTGAATTCAGGAAGATGAGTCTTTCTGACTCCAGGCTCAGAACTCTATCTACTGTGCCAGGTAGCTGCCCTGGAGACAGAGGACCTGAGTTCAAATCCTCCATTTCTTGCTTACATCACTTCATTTTTCTGGCCCTCAGTTTCCTTATATGTAAAATGAAATGATTGGACTATATGGCTTCCATGGGCCTTCCAGCTCTGATCTGTGGGTCTTTCCAAATACTTTTTATCGTTGCTTTCCATTTTCACTGTGGCATTTGATGATTTCTTCCACAGAAATGAAGAAGAGTTTTATGGGAATAGGGTGGGGAGAGTAGGGATGGGAAGTGTCTGTGGGCATGTAGTGGGTACCCCCAGTCACATCAAGGAAGCAGCTAAGGTTTTTATAAACCACCCCAGTCATAGGAACAAAATCCTCTCTCCAGACAGATGCAATTCACAGCCTCAGCCACTAGGTGGCAAAATTGTAGAGCCAGACACAGGTTACAACAGCTATTAGTCCAAAAAGGGTTGAATTTAAAAATAAAATAAATTATATCACCCAAGAGCTTCTCTGAGACGAGGAAAGAAGCTAGTCCCCCAATGATGTTTAGACGTTTAGAAACTGGAGACCTGCATTCTGTGGTTCTAGAACACAGTAACTCTTTAAGAAAGGACTCAGGAAGGCAATGTAATGTAGTGGAAAGAACATTGGCTCTAGGATCAAAGGACCTGGGTCCAAATCCTGCCTCTGATGTTCACCACCTACGTGACCTAAGCCTCAGTTTTGTCATTTGTAAAATGAAGGAGGGGATTGTTGTGTTATTCAGTGACATCCAACTTCACGTCGTACAGTCCGTGGGGTTTTCTTGGCAAAGATACTGTGGTGGTTTACTATTTCCTTCTCCAATAGACTAAGGCAAGCGGAGGTTAAGTGACTTGCTCAGGGTCACATAGCTAGTCAGTGTCTGAGTCTGGATTTGAATTCAAGTCTTCCTGACTTCAGGTCCAGTGCTCTATCCAGGGCCAGTGCTCTAACCACTGTACCATCTGGCTAACATTTATAGAGCACTTACTATGTGCCAGGCACTGTACTAAGTGCTTTACACTTATTGTCTCATTTGATCCTCGTAATAATCCTGGGAGAAAGGTGACATTACTATCCCATTTTACAGATGAGGAAACTAAGGCAATCACAGGTGAAGTGACTTTTCCAGGGTCACATGTCTAGAAAGCATCTGAATACACATTTGAATTGGGTCTTATGCTTTTATATTACTTTGTAAGATACTTCTCTTGACCAGGCTTTGGGAGGCTGGAACCAAGAGAAAATGCGTGGCACAAGTCTAGTGAAAGGAATACCAGAATGAAAGTCAAGAGATCTTTGTCTTGGTTCTGCCTTGGGTGTTCACCTTGGGTAGGTCACTTGATTTTCAAGTGATTTACAAATCATCTAATCCCAACTTCTGATTTTATAGATGAGGGAAATAGGGCAGAGAGGTGAAGGCATTTTAACAAAATCACACAGGTAATTAATAGTATGGACAAAATTTGAACCCAGGTCTTCCGGTTCCAAGTCCACCAGGCTGTAACTTCTGCTCTAACTTCTCTTGTTTCTCAGTTTCCTAATTCATCCAGTGGGGGAGACTATAATAATAGAACCTGCTCTCCTTAGCTTACTGGGTGATTGTGGGGCTCAGATGAGATAATAGAAGTGAAAAATAGAAAGCTTAGACAAATGCAGGATATTAGTCAGCGTTCCCTTGGTTACTCTAGAATATTTTGCAGCCAACAGTATCACCTCCTCTTCTGCACGAAATTACAACTCGAAAGATATGTATTGACCATGTGTTTCCGTGACCAGCGGACCAAGAGTGTGAAGGACGATTGATTGTGCAAAGTATCCTCAGATTTCACATTTCCCTATTTTCAGATTCACTCTGACCAGTTTTAAGTATGCAGTCTGTTCTATTTAAACATGCAGTCAAAGGAGGCTATTACCCCCACTCAAATGGTAGGGACCACAGAGTGCCTCTATATTAGGTGATCAGGGCATGCTTCTACCTGAGGCCATTCTTGAATCCTCCATTGCAATTACATTGTAGTTATTTTGTTGTTGGGTTGTTGGTTTTTATTTAATGTACCTATCTGTGTTCATGTTGGGCCTCCCACTCCACCCCCCGAACAAAGCAAAGCAAAACAGATACAATAGAATATGAGATCCTTGAGGGAAAGGGTATTTTTGTTTTTGTCTTTATGTCTCTAATACCTATTTAAATCTCTGGCACAAAGGACTTAATAAGTAATTACCCAAAAAAAGGATTGATTTTTATAATTTTGTGAATGAGTAATAGCCTGAGATGTCTCAGAGGGAACTCTGGATAAAGATAAAAGGAGTCCCCAAGTTATTTGGGAGGCCATTCTGAAGATTTGTCAGGTTATGTGTTAACCCAGATCTTGCTTTCTGGTCCATGGGTTACAAGTAGTTATTTTTGTATATATTGTATCTCCCTAAAAGACTTGAGTTCAGTTCAATCCCATTCAACAAGCATTTATTAAGCACTTCCTTTGTACCAGGCACAGTTACAGACTCTGTAGATACAAATATATAACCAAAACAGCCCCCAATCCCTTAGACACTTTACATTCTATTGGAAGGAAAGTTCTTCAGCAGATATGGATTATGTCATATTTAAACTTTGTTTCATCCCAGTTTAGCCTGGCAAAATACTTTCCGTAGAATGGACCATGCATACATACACACATACACAATACATGTATATAAACACACATATATGCATATGTTAAGTAAATAATCAATAAAGAAAGAGGAAAAGAAAATAAGGAGAAAAACAGATCATAGGTTAAGCATTTTTCTGGATAACGCTAACCTAGAAGAGATAATTTTTCTGATGATATTGTCAGTTCAGTGTGATTCCACAGTGCCAAATAACCATAGTTCCTGATTTGTTCTCTGGGCCAGAACATGCTGTTTTAGGCAGGCCTGTCCCTCAGCAATATCATAAAGTTGGCCAAGCTTGTGTTCAGCATTTCCCATCTTCTAATTTTAGCAAATGTTTCCCTCTACATGATATATCTCCTGCTTCCCGGCCACAAAATAAAAATAATAGCTGACCATATTTTTAAAAAAAATTGACATTTTTATTTAAAGTTTTGAGTTCCAAATTTTCTCTTCCCTTCTCTCCCTCTGCTGTCCCCTCCCTGAGACGGTAAGCAATCAGATATAGGTTATATATGTGCAATTATGTAAAACATTTCCATATTCATTTTGTACAAAAATATTTGAATAAAATAAAAAAAATAAATAAGAGAAAGTGAAAAATAGCGTGCTTCAGTTTGTATTCAATCAATATCAATCCTTTCTCTGGAGGCATATAGTATGCTTCATCATTAATCCTTTGGGATTGCCTTGGATCATTGTATTGCTAAGAATATGCCCTTTGGGCATAGTTCCAAATGGGTCTCCCAAATGGTTGGATCAGTTCACAACTCCACCAACAGTACATTAATGAGGTGACATTTATATAATGTCCAACATAGATTATCTTTTTTTTTTTAAGAAAGTTAGTGTTAAGTGATTTGCCTAGGGTCATACAGCTAGTATAAGGTTATCTTTTTAAAAATTATTTATCTTTACAGAAGCTCTGTGAGTTAAGTAATGGAAATGTTATTCTTAATTTACAAATGAGGAAACTGAAGACCTCAAAGGTAAAGTATTTTGTCCAGTGTGTGAGTATTAGTGAGTATTAGAATTGGGCCTAAGATTCAGGTCTCCTGCCTCCAAGACACAAGCACTTTCCATGATACCAATATTTTGGGTTGTTTATGAACAGAGTTGTAAAAAATCAATTCATTTATTTGGCAAGTGCTCATTAACTATTTTATGCCAGATACTTTAATAGGTGTTAGGGACAGAAAGACAAAAAGGGAAATATTCTTGTCCTCAAGGATCTTATATATTTTGTTGTTATTGTTGTGGTGGTGCTGGTTTTATTTGGTTTTGGGCAGGGGGAGGCGCAACATGAACACAAGTAAATTTAAAAAAAAACTACAAAGTAATTTCAGTGGAGGATACAGGATTGATCTCAGGTAGAGCTGGAACTTGAGCTGAACCTTTAAGAAAGCTAGACTTTATTTATGAAATGAAAATGAGAAAGGATTACAAGCATATGGGAAATTTGCATAAAGACAGAGAGGCAAGAAAAAGAATCTTATGTATGCCAAACAATCAGGAGGAGAGTTTGCTTGGAACAAAGAAAGTAGGAGTGTGAGTGAGAAGAATGTGCAATAAGCTTGGAAAGATAGCTGGGGCCATACTGTAAAAATGCTTGAAATGCCAAACAGAGGAATTGGTATTTGCATTTTACTTTATCCTTTCATTTGACCTAATTTGTATTTGTAATTTTATCCTTCAGGTAATAGGGAGCCATTGGAGCTTCTTGAGCATGGGAACGTATGGTCATGATGTAGGAATTTAAATTTGTTGGCCTTTGGAGGCCCTGTGAAGGATGGCTTGGAGAAGGGAAAGATGTGAGGCATGTCTCCAGTGTGCTGTTCCTTCCAGTAATTATGCCTCTGCTATGTGGTGTTCCTTGGTTCCCAGCATCTCTCCAGCATTTTCTTTTCTGTCTGTGCCTCTCCAATTTTTGTTTCTGAGTAGCACTCTGTCACACAGGTAGCACTGCCCTCAGTTCAGTTTCAGAAATCTATCTCTGCTACACCAGCCTCTTTCCTCCTCAGGACAGCACAATAGATGGACTAACATATGTCACCTCTAAGCCTATGCAAGTCACTTAAGCTTGGGGTCCTGGGTAAATCTCTAAGACTAGTTGCTGATTTACATTAGTAGACTCTGGAGTTCCCTTACATTGAAATCACAAGTCTAGACCCCCCCAAATGTACAAGGCACTTTGATAATATTGAGAACACAAAGACAAAAAAATTGGTCCTCTTTATCTCTTCCCTACACCAGTGTGTAGATAGCATGCCTTTCCTCTGGGTTGGCACTGAGTTGATTTGGACTCAGAAAAGCACTTGTGCCATCTTTTCATTTCTGTTTATGCTTTCATCCTCCTCCTGGGCACGTGGGGCCAGAACATGGAAATTATCATAGGGGTCCTCCAAGCTTTGAGAAAACACTGTGGATTAGGAAAGGACAAGGGCAAATCTGGTGACTGCTTTTAGTACAGATGATCTTGGAGGGTGGCTGCTGTTCACAAAGTCATCTGTGACTCTTGAGCATTGGATGTGGCAACTCTATTCCAATTACAAAAATTCAGGCTTTCAATAATGTAATTTTATAATAGTAACTCTTCTCTATAGCAATCCTGCAACGTTTGTGGTACAAATGTTATTCTCAAAATACACATAAAGGAAACTGAAGATCAGAGAGGGAACATATCTTGCCCAACATCATAGAGCTGATAAATGTCAGAGCCAGGATTTGAATTCAGGTCTCTTGACTCTAAGTTCTTCAACTACAAAATGCTTCATTAGCTTTAATGAAGGAGTGCCTTGTCATCTAAAGTACACAAAAGTTTTACATAATATTTAACTATGTTTTTAAGTTCTCCCAGTATACTGCTATTCCTGTTTTAGAGACAGAGAAAGCCAACAAATGTTTATGAAGCATTGGCTATCTGCAAGACATTGTGATTGGCAATGAAGGCACAAAGATAGAGAGGACTGAGGTGCTGCCCTCAAGGAGCTTAGAATCTAATAGGAACGGGTATAATAAAGGAGGGAAGGATTTAAAATTGGAGAAAATCGAGAATCACCAAATCTCAGAGCTAGGAGAGATCTCAGGGAGGCCATCCAATCCAACACGTTCATAAATAGGAATCATCTCTACAACATCCTTGACTAGTGGGCATCCATCCTCATCATGAAGTCTCCCTGTGAGGAAAAACCACTACCCTCAAGACAGCCCATCCATCCCACTTTTAGATAGCCTTCATTGTTGGAAAAAATTTTCCTTATATCAAGCAGAAATTTGCTTCCTTATTTCTTCTACCACTGCTTTTCATTCTGCCCTCCCAGCTCAAGCAGATGTGTCTATCCTTTTTCCATGAGACAAATCTGCAATGTAGTTCACCTGGGCTTAGTGATATGAACTACTGATATCAGCTATGACAATTTTCTCTTACCGTCTTCCCTTTCAATTATTTTAAATTACCATTCTGCATTAATCATTTTTATTATATCATTCCCAGGTTAGAGACCATTCTTCTTTGAAAATGAAGTGAATTGAGTAGCTGAGACATTTCAGTGTCATCTCCTGTCTTGCCCATCTTGACTCTCCTCTTGCCTTCCCCCCACTCTTGCATGGCTAGGAAAAACCAAACCCTTTTTCTGTGTTCCTACTCTTTATCATCAGTCTCAGAACATTCTGAGCTTTAGGGTTCTAAGTCTATTCCCTGGGATTTTGTTACTATTTTGTGCCTGTTGTCAATAACCTGCCCTTGTTTCTAACTTCTCTAAATGTCTCTTTTAAATCCTATTTGGCTGTTAAGTTCCCTGTGCTTCCTCATCAGTTTCCTTAGGCAGTGCCTCCTTTTCTGGCTAATTAGAACTAGTTCTCTTAATAGTCTTAAATAATTTTTATGCTTGAGACTTTCCCATCTCTCCTGAGCTGACTTCTCATGTTGATTTTTAGGTTAAGAGATCTTACCTATGTTTTCTCTGAACATTTGAAAATCCACCCCCCCCAAATCTAGAGCACACATCAACCTACATGTGGCTTTCTGCTCCTTTGTCACAGATTCCAGGATGGACTAGGCACCCCTCTCCAAGGTTCCCACTATTTTTCCTTTAGCCACTAATTTCTCCTTATTGGTTAGAATTAGATTTGGAAAAAAAAACCAGTTTTGCTTGTTATATTCTCTAACTTTTTAAGAATGAAATTATCTTCAAGACAAACCAAGAATTTGCTTTTGCTGGAGTTTCAGCAGATGTCTGTTTGGCTGAAATTTCGTGTTGCTGCCATATCATGCCTCCATGTGGTTTGTGATCTGTTTCCCAAACTTCTCTTTTAATTTCCTCCTTCTGTCCCTGTAGTCTTCATTAGATTCTCCTAACCATATTGCTTCTATTTCTTTCTCTACTGGTTTTCATCCAAATGATGTCTACCATGTTTCCTTCTCCAGCTCCTGTAATTGTTTATAGTAGCATATCTCCTTAACATAAAAGGTCACTCCAAAAGACTCGTGATGGGAAAGGCTACCTTCATGCAGAGAAAGAATTACAATATCTGAATGCAGACTGAAGCAAACTATTACTCTCTCTTTTAATTTATTTTATTTTTGGTTTTGTTACATCTTTCTCATGGTTCATTTCATTGGTTAAAATTCTTCTTTACAACTTGATTATTGGGAAAATAAGTTTAATGTGAAGGTATATGTAGAAACTATATCAGCTTACATGCCATCTTGGGGGAGGAGAGAAAGGGGGAGAAAATTTGGAACTCAGAAACTTGTGGAACTGAATATTGTAAACTAAAATTAATTAAGTAATTTAAAAACATAAAAGGTCACCTTTAATTCTCCCACTTCCTTCTTTTTTCTTTTGACTTTATATTCCCCAGTTCTTAGTACACTGCCTGGTACCTAGTAGGTACTTAACAAACACTTATTAACTTGACTTTTATCTATTCTATTCCTTCTTAATAAGGTACACACTTCTGTAGTTATATTATACTCTGTTTCATCCCACTCTGTCTCAGTGGTACCTATGACATAGAATTTTCTTCCTTGAATTTGTGGAAATAAATTGAAGAGGCCTCTGACTTTTCCAGCTAACACACACACACAGAGATATAAACACACATATTCATGTGTTTGGGTATGTATATATATGTATAGATATACATATACATACATGTGTATGTCTATGTCTACACATGCACACAGAAGATAAATTGGAGATCATCAACAGAGGGAAGGCACCAGCATTAAAGATTAAGGGTGGAAGACAATGTTCCTATGGCAAAGAAGAGAAGGTGTATTAGTTCTCCTTCAGGAATGAAAGGTACTTGTTCTAGAAGCTGGAACAAGAATTAGAGCTAAATATTCAGAAGTTAGAACAGTTAAGGTCCCACAGCTTAGAGTCCTTAAAGTATTCTATCTTATTCTGTAAATATCTAGAGGGTCTTTGAATAACTTATATTCTGCTTTGTTATATTCTATATACATAGGTATTTAAGCTGAAATAACCATCTAGAATAATTTTGATAATTTATAAGCTACTTGATTCTGCCTGTTTTTCAGGGTCTTTAAAAACAAAAATGATGATGATAATACTAATAATGACAAAATAGCTAACACTTATATGGTACCTACTCGATGTAAATGTTACCGCATTTGATTCTCAAAACAACCCCACCGGGTAAATGTTTTTATAATCTTCATTTTACAGATGAGGAAACTGAGAAAAACAGATGTTAAGTGACTTGCCCAGGGTCCCACAGCTAAGAAGAAAGCTGAAATGAAGAATTCTCCCTGCATACTTCTTGTAAATAAAAATGTACCTCTAATAGATGTGATTTTAAACACAATCCAAAAATTTGTTTCATCGACCCATTACAGTCTCTAGTTTATCCTGTTTACTATTCACACTTCATGTATGTGTACATAGATTCCTTCTTAGAATTTTCTCTGCTATGAATTACTGGGCCTTTCTATTGCTGTTCTTCCCATGTCAGTTAGTTGACAAGTCGATAAGTATTTCTTTGGTGCTTACTATATGCCAGGCACTGGGCTAAGTGCTGGAGACATGGAGAAAGCCAAAAGCAGTGCCTCCCTTCAAGAAGCTCACAGTCTAATGGGGGAGACAACATTTAAACTAGGCAAAAACAAAAGATAAATATAACTATCTCTATCTATCTATACACACATACAGAGAGAGACAGAGACAGAGGGGAAAGACAGAGAGAGAGAGAGAGAGAGAGAGAGAGAGAGAGAGAGAGAGAGAGAGAGAGAGAGCGAGCTTAGGCAAAAACAATATTCAAATTCACCAAACATTGACTCAGTGCCTCGAAGAGTCAATCAGCCAATCAGTCAACAAATCAAAACTGAACACTGTGATTATAATGACCAAGATTGGCTCCAGAGAAGAAGTCTGATAATACACCTCTTTGTCTCTCTTTGTAGATTGTGGATGTGGGACATTATATATACAGTAGGACCTTTCTGGGGTGTGCTTTTGTTCTGATGAACATTATGTATTTTTATTTTTTTTCTTTTTTGTCATAATGAGTAGATCTCTGTAGAAAAGGGAGGAAGAGGGATATGTTAAAAAATTAAGATCGCATAAAATGTATTAAATAAAAATTAAAAAAATAATCCCTATTTTTTTCAAAGCTTAGCTTAAGTGACAGCTCTCTGGTGAGGCCTTCTCTAATGCTCCCAGTTGTAGGCATTTTCTTCCTCACTCTATTGCTTTTAATTTATTGTACACTTTTTGCATTCTCCCTCCCTTCCCCCATTTGCATCATCCTGCTTCTTGAGAGCAGGAAGTATTTTTTTATTTTTCTTTCCATTATGAGTGTTAAGAACAATGCCTGACATACAAAAGACATGTTCATATTTATTGAATTAAATTGCAGCTTTTACCTACCCCACAAGTGATTACTTATCCTTTGCTTCAAGACATCCCATGAAAGGGAAACCACCACTACTTTTGTGTGGATCTAATTGTTAGGAAGATATTCCTTATATCAAGCAGAAATCTGCCTCCTCCAACTTCTATCCACTCTCCTATTTCTTCCCTCTGAGACCAAGCAGAAGATGCCTGAATTCCCTTTCATATGATAGACTTCTAAATACTTGAAGATAGCAATCAAGAGCCCACTAAGTTTTCTTTTCTCTAGGCTATATACCCTTATCCCAAGGCCCTTTCATCATCCTGATTTTTCTCCTCTGGACACTCTACAGCTCATCAATGTCCTTATACAGAAGGACCCAGGACTGAACACAATACTCCAGATGGTGTCTGACTAGGACAGAGTAGCGGGAGATCATTATCTCCCTAGGCACAGATGATATGTCTCCATTAGCACAGCCCAAAATTGTATTAGCTTTTTTTTTAGGAGGGATACTTATACCCCTCTAATTGACTCATATTGATCTTGTAACTCCAAAAATCCTTTTCAGTACAACTATTGTCTGCCTATACCTCTCCCATCTTGTACTTAAGAAGAAGATTGAGACTATGCAGAGTGGAGCTGTGATTTCAATGGCATAGGAAACTTCAAAGAGGAAACACCCTCTACCAGTGCAGATTGGGACCCTCTCTGTAACTTTTAGTCTTGGGTGCCTAAAGCACTGAATGTTTAAATAATGACTTACCCAGAGTCACACAGTCAGCATATGTCAGATAGGACTTGAACTCAGATCTTCTTGGCCTACAAGGCTAGTGCTCTCTCCACTTTACCATACTGCCTCTTACAAGGTAGAATATAGATATATACAAGGGGTACAAAGTGCTGTGGGAAACCTTTAGAGGGGAGTTATTTCCCAATGAAGGAATAAGGGAAAGTTTCATTGGAAGCTGAAAAAAACAGGTAGGACTTCAACAAGTGAAAATAGGGGGTGAGAATAACAAGATAATGACAGAAAATGCACTGAGTTTGGAAAGATAGAACACATTTACAGCATCCCAAGGAGTCCTGCTTAGCTCTGCTGTAATGTACCTGAAAGGGAGTAATTTGAGATAAGGGTAGGGAAGTAGTTTGGAGCCAGGCAACAAGCAGTTTGTGTTGAGTGAGGTTCCTATTACCACATCCCAGGTTACATGGGTACTGTAGAATAATAATAATAAAAAAGTAACCTGATTATTTTGCTTTCTCAGGTAATCAGGAATGCTAGGCTGAGGAGAAGACAAGGAAGATTGAAGACAGTGTGTGGTGACCTCACAGGTGAGGAAGTTGAACTTTTGAGTGGGGAGTTCTTAATTTTAGCAAGTCATTTCACACAGAGGTTTAAAAAATTAGAGACTCTCCAAAGAGCTGGTCAATCATAATAACTCTCAAATATATAAACACAGGCATCTAAACAGATTGGGGGAGATCAGAGGATTTCGGATCTAGAAGGACTTTGAGGATTATCCATTGCAATGCCCTCATTCTGAAGCTGAGCAAGCCAAAGCCCAGGAGGTATGAGGATCGAGGTGGGATTTAGATTCTTAGCCCGTGACTTCAGAACCAATGTGTTTTTTGTCTGTGCCACATGAGCTACCATTGATTTTGTGCAATTTTGTGACCTGGGTTTCTGGTTTCACTTTGTCACCAAGAAGAAACACTAGAATGAAGAGAAGCAACTTTTAGCCCAAAGATTTGCTAGACAGGTGTGGTATCTTCTTAGTGAAGGGAATGGGACACACAAAGACAGAGACAGAGACAAAACATGAAAAATACAGAGCCTGAGGGCTACAGGGACACACAAGGGCTCATTTCTACCACCAATCCTACTTTGTAGGAGGCTTAAAAAAATCAGAGTGATTTCTCCATCACAAAGAGCTAAGGTCTCCCTTTTAAAAACATCCCCAATTACATGTTAAAATAGTTTTTTAACATTTTTTTAAAGTTTTGATTTCTTAATTCTATCTCTCCCACCCTCCCTCCTTCCTTTCCCTTTCTCCCTCCCCAAGACTGTGAGCAATCTGATATAGGTCATACATGTGCAATCATGTAAAACATTTCCATATTATTCATTTTGTACAAGAAGACTCAAACAAACGAAAGAAAGAAAGTAAAAAATAGCATGCTTCAATCTGTCTTCTGACAGCATCAATTCTTTCTCTGGAGGTAGATAACATGTTTCATCATGAGTCTTTTGGGATCATTGCATTGCTGAGAAGAGCTAAGTCATTTCCAGTTTTTTATCATACAATATTACTGTTGCTGTGTATAATGTCCTTTTGGTTCTGCTTACTTTACTTTGCATCAGTTCATGTTAATCTTTCCAGGATTTTCTGAAACCATCCTGCTCGTCATTTCTTATAATGCAATCATATTTCATCACTATCGTATACAACATCTCGTTCATCCATTCCCCAATTTTAAATCCTTAGCCACCAAAAAGGAGTTGATATATATGTATATATATATATATATATATAATACACGTATATATATATACACATACATACATACATATATGTACAAATAGGTCCTTTATCCTCACTTTTTTTAATTCTTTGAGATACAGACCTAACAATGGTATTGCTAGATCAAAGACTACGTATAGTTTTATAACTCTTTGGGCATAGTTCCAAATTGCTCTCCAGAATGATTGGATCACAACTCTACCAACAGTGCATTAGTGTCCCAGGTTCCCCATATCTCCTCTAACATTTATCATTTTCCTTTCTTGTCATATTAGTCAATCTGATAGATACAAGATGGTACCTCAGAGTTGTTTTAATTTGCATTTCTCTAAACAATAGTGATTCAGAGAATTTTTTCATATGAGTATAGATAGCTTTGATTTCTCTGTCCAAAAACTGTCTTTTCATATCCTGTGATGATTTATCTATAGCAGAGTGACTTGTATTCTTATAAATTTGACCCAGTTCTCTATATGTTTGAGAAATGAGGACTTTCTCAGAGATACTTGTTGAAAAACTTTTCCCCAGTTTTCTGCTTTCCTTCTAATGTTGGCTGCATTGGTCTTGTGCAAAAGCTTTTTAATTTTATATAATCAAAATTATCTATTTTACATTTTGTAGTGTTCTCTGTATTTTGTTTGGTCCTAAATTCTTTCATTCCCCATAGATCTTACAGGTAAACTATTCCATGCTCTCCTAATTTTTTTATGGTAACACACTTTATGTCTAAATCATGTACCCATTTTGACCTTATCTTGATATATAGTGTGAAATGTTGATCTCTACCTAGTTTCTACCATGGTGTTTTTCCAGCTTTCTCATAGTTTTGCTTTTTTTTTGTCAAATAATGAGTTTTTGTTCCAAAAGCTTAGATCTTTGGGTTTATCATATACTAGACTATTATGTTCATTTACTGTAGCATATTGTATTCTTAATCTATTCCATTGATCCACCATTCTGTTTCTTAGCCAGTACTAGATTGTTTTTTGATAATTACTGCTTTGTAATATAGTTTGAGATCTAGTACAGCTAGACCACCTTTCTTCACATTTTTTTCATTGCTTCCCTTGATAGCCTTATTTTTTGTTTTCCAAATGAATTTTGTTATTATTTTTTTCTAGTTCTATAAAATAATTTTTGGGAGTTTGATTGGTATGACACTAAATGAATTAATTTGGGTAAAATTGTCATTTTTACTATATTGGCTCAGCCTAACCTTGAACAATTAATATTTTTCCAATTGTTTAGATCTGACTTTATTTGTGTGAAAAGTAGCTCATAATTATGTTCATATAGTTCGTGGATTTTCTTGGCAGATAGACTCCCAAGTATTTTTTATTGTCTATAGTTATTTTAAATGGAATTTCTTTTCCTATCTCTTGTGACTGGACTTTGTTAGTAACAAATTGAAATGCTAATGATTTATATGGGTTTATCTTGTATCCTGCAACTTCGCTTAAGTTGTTCATTATTTCCACTAGTTTTTTAGTTGATTCTCTAGAATTCTCTAAACCTACCATCATATCATCTGCAAAGAGTGATAGTTTTGTTTCCTGGTTGCCTATTCTAATTCCTTCAATTTCTTTTTCTTCTCGTATTGCTATAGCTAGCATTTCCAGTACAATATTTAATAACAGAGGTGATAACGTGCATTCTTGCTTCATCCCTGATTTTATTTGGATGTCTTATAGCATATCACCATTACAGATAATACTTGCTGATTGTTTTAATGAGCCCCTTTCTTACATTCCCCCTTCATAGTTAATAAATTGTGAATGAATGAACCTCTGCTTTTATATACTGTCCTGTGTATAAATTGTATCAAGTTGTGAACATTCAGGGAAGGACTAACCTGAATGAGCTCTATTTCTTTTTTTTTATTATTTTTTTTTAATTTAAATTTATTTATTTGAGTGAGCTCTATTTCTTAAAACTTGTATCTCTATCCCTAAGATCAATTCATCATGCTTGCTTCTGGACACGTCTGAGGAACAATGGTCTTAACTCTTACATGATTTGGGGAAGAATCTGTCCTTGTGAGCAGGAGTAGCTTGCCCTGGTGCTTAGCTCCTGCATCATAAGTATCAACCTGGGCTGCTCATTTGGGTACCATTGCACTTGTTCCTGTTCTGAATTTTTCTGACTAAATATTTCAAAAATAGGCTTAGGTTTAGAAAGCAGGGCTTGTGGTGATAGTGGCCCTGGGGCCCTGGAGAGAGGAGTTAATGTGGTTCTGTTTTCAAGATGACATCTTGAAACCATTTAGGTTACCTCCTGGACTGTCAGCTTGATTACTGTCTTGGGGCTATGCAACCCCTAGAATTTCTTTGGAAATTCATCTCCTGGGTTTGTCCTTATTTTGAAAGTATTCCAGATTCAGATATGAGAGGGAGGGACACAGACTGTGTGTGTGAGACAGATAGAGACAGAGATAGAGAGACAGAGAGAGGCAGAGACAGAGAAAGACAAAGATAGAAGGAAAGAGAAAGACAAAGAGAGATGGTGACAGAGAGAAAAAGAGGCACAGAGAGAAATGAGTCCTAGTTGTAATAGGGAAAACTGGGTTCTCTCTCCTGATATCTACTTGTTCTACTCTATCCCTGTATCTACTTTGTATATATCTGTAATATAGTACCCATATACCTATGTGTCACCTCCATTTGAATGTAAGCCTCTTGAGGGCAAGGGCTTTCATTTTCTTCTCTGTGTCTCCAGCACTCACTGTAGTATCTGGCACAGAGTAAACACCTAATAAGTGCTTGTTGATTGATTGTTTGGCCATAAATTATTTGACCATTACCCAGTTATGGAACAACAAATTTGTTTATAATTATTTTCTACTACAACAATATACTATAGTTTCATGTATTTGTGGTTGTTGCTCAGTCATGTTTGACTTTTTGTTACCTCATTTGGGGTTTTCTTGGCAGAGATATGGGAGTGGTTTACCATTTCCTTCTTATTCCAGCTCATTTTACTGATGAGAAAACTGAGGCAAAGAGGGTTAAGTGACTTGCCCAGGATCATATAGCTAGTAAGTGTCTGAGGCCAGATTTGAACTCAGGAAGAAGAATCTCCCTGACTCCCAACCCTCCACCTAGCTACCCCACTTTCATATATATGGATCCTTTATTTTTATCACTGACCTCTTTGGAGTATATACCTAGCATGAGATCTCTGGGTCAAGGGATATAGACATTTTATTCTCTTTAACATAATCCCAAACGATTTTCCATAATGGTCAATTCATAACTTCACCAATATTACATTTATGTTCCTATATTTACAAAATGCCTCCAATATCAACTATTCTTAACTTTACTTTTTGTTAAAAAATTATTGAAAATGCTTTTGATTGACAGCAAAGATTTTTATGCCATTGATAAATAAAAAATTTTAAATATTTTTCATCCTTTTCTCATCCTTTTAAATCTACTCATTCACTTATCTGCTCATTCATTCATATATGTATTTATTCATTCAGTTATTTATCCATTCATTATTTGTTTATCCATCATTTATGTATATATTCACTTCTTTCTCTTTTTCTTTCTTTTTTTCTTCTCTCTATTGATAAGGTTATATAATCAAAAAAGCTTGGAGGCCACTGCCAAAGTGGATATCAAAGCAATTCCTTTTCCACATTTAGAAAGCCTTTCATTAAAGTTCTTCTGTTCATTGTTATGAGAAAGAGGTGAGCTTGAGTTCTCTAAGGCTAGCATAAGCAACTGGCAGGTTCTACTTAGCTGGAAAGGCATTGAGACTCTGGAGCATTAGAGGACCAGCCTAACTAAGTTCAGAGACACAAAGGTCCTCAGGCTGGGGCAGTTGAATCGGGATCTTTCTTGGTCACAGTAACATGTATAGACCATATAATAAAGAGTAGCTGAGGGGTCCTGTTGGTGGAGACAGATCTAGGTGGATGCAACCACGAATCTTTATAGAATTCACAGAATCTCAGCCTTGGAAGAGACCTCGGATAGCATCTAGTCTATCTGGTACCTGAGCAGGAATCCTTGCAACATATAAAAAACGGCACATGGAACAGTGAAAAGAGCTCTGGATTTGGAATCAGAGGACCTGGGATCAAATTTTAGCTCAACTACTTACAATCTCATTTGTAAAGTGAGGGAATTGGACTAGTTAACGTCCAAGGTCCCCTCCAGCTCTAAATCTGTGTGCAACTCTGATCCCTGACAGTTAGTCATCCAGTCTGGTCTTGCAGGCCTCCAGCAATGGGGCACAGGCCTTAGGCAGCTGGAAATAGCTTGGAAGCAGACTTGTGGAATACCAAAGGATCTTGTTCAACCTCTATCTGAAGAATGAAGTTTTTAGGCAGCAGACAGTTGACTTTCCTAAAGCTTCAAAACTGGGTTTTTTTTTTTGTTTTGTTTTTCATAAAGATCCTCTGTCTGGGTATTCTCACTAAAAGGTATCAATATATGATTTGCAACAATAACTACTTACCTAAAAAGAAAAATTCGAGTGGACAGCAATGAAGATTTAATGTTAGCAACAGCCTCTCTGCAAGTCTTGGTTTGCAGTCCCTTTGTGATTCATTTAGGAGAAAGCCAGAATTGTGATGCACTATTTCCTCATGAATGTGAATTTCACTGACAGCACCAGCCTGGCCTGCTGAACTCTCCCCCTCATGACAATGAGAAAAACCCAATTTTGCTTTAGGCAATGACTTTGATGTGTTGTCCACCCAAATATTCAAAAGGAGAGAGAGCTGAGATCCAAAGGCATGTGGGAAAAGTACTCAGACTATGTAATATGGGACTCTGAAGCAGCACAGTAAAGGGGAAAAGGAAAAGCAGCATTTACATAGGTCCTACTATGTGCTATCAACTATGCTAAGTGCTTTTACAAATGTTATTTTATATTATTATCACCATTTTGTAATTGAAGAAATTGAGGCAAACAGAAGGTAAGTGACGTGCCCAGGATCACACTGCTAGTAAGTATCTGTGACTAGATTCAAACTCAGTTCTTCCTGATACCAGCCTAGCATTTTATCCACAGGGACCACCAGTTACCCATGGTAGAGAGGAAAGAACCTTGGATTTGGAATCTGAAGACCAGCCTGCCACTTCTGGCTCTGCTAATTACTCTATGAGTGACCTTGGGGAAGTCACTTCCCTCTTCCAGGTCTTGATTTCCTTCTCTACAAAATGATGGGATTGAGCTAGATAATCTTTGTAATGGGATGACCTGAGCTGGTACCTGCTGGTCAGATGTTATAACAAAAGGGGACACTCAGAGGCCATTCAATGTTTACTAAAAGGAGGCTTTCTTAGTCATACCATAGAAAGGATATTCAACAGGGACTCCTCAGCACTTACCTTGGTTAGATGCAGGCTACCATATGGATATATGGAAACCAGTCTGGTCAGCAAGTCAAGGCATGGTGATTCTCCTTGGTCTTGGGGCATCTGGTAAGTCTGAAGGGCCCCACTCCAAATGTCTGGGCATTTTAATGCCCTTAGATGAACAGAAAGCCATGTCATTATAGTGAAAGGTGACTTAGAACCTCTGTCAAAGGAAGTGTAGCTTAAACATCACTCCATCCTGTATCTGTAAGGCAGTAATAACAATGTAGATGATAACTGTCAAAATGCCTGTGTAGTTCTGTATCACAAAGTATATGAGACTCTCCACATAGAAGGTAGAAGAAGTAAACCATTTATTCAGACACCAGAGAACCATATCCCACAAGCCTTTTATCCAATCTGTCAGAGCAGTAAAACATTCCACACACCATACAACAACCTGGAGCCGTGCCATCCCAAAACCTCTCTGACCCCCTGCTGGGGTCTTCCCAAACACAAACTCACAGTACAATTAAGTCACAGCCAGCTCAGTTCTATCATGACAGCGGCCATTAGCAGCCATTAGCAGCCATAACTGCGCTCTCTCTGCATTTTCTGCGATATAACTTCCTTTTTCCTTTCAGCAAGCTCCTCCAACCACATGTAACTTAGGCTTCCTGTGACGTAAGCAGGTCATGTGGACTCTTAATAGGTGGGAAAGATCTTCAAATCTAAATTGCTACTACACATTTCTCTGACCCCCAGCCAGTCAAATCCTGGGGAGAGGTTTGTTGTGTTTCAGGGGGAAAAGCATATCATCCACCCCCAAAAAATCTTACCCATATATGGAAGGGAGAAGGGGGAAAATCCCAGTAGATAGGAATCCTATCATAGCCCTTAAACCCTTCCAGGTCCAGATTCTATGATTCAGTGACCAAACCTGGGTGGATGGTGAAGGAGAGTAGGGCATAGAATACTCCGAAGCAGATAAGTGGAGAAAGCTCTGATATCTGGTCAGCAGGGAGAAAAGCAAAGCGAAAGGGAAAGGTGAGAAGGGGCTTAAAATTGGATTTCTAATTAAGATTTTGGCCTTGAAGTAGGTTCTGTTTGCTTTAGAACCCTGCCAGGAATCTGATATTTGTAAATCAAAGGCATCTGAGCAGGCTAACATCCAGTAGAGGAGAGGGTCTGATAAATAAAAAGCCTTGCTCAGGCAGTGAACCTGAGCGCAGGGTAAACAGGCCTAGCAATCCGGCTGTTAGACCCAGGAGTCCAACTCAATTCAGTAAGTTCCTATTTGACTCTTACTATGTGACAGACACCGTGATTGACACTAGGGATACAGGGATGAAAAAAGACACACTCCCTGCCCTCAACGAACTGAGTCATGAACAAAAACAAAGGATAAGTGAGATCTCACTTCCAGTGTCTTTGGTGAGCAAGAGGAATTTTGGAGCAACCTGCAGTGAGTGTGCTGGGTGTTGTGTTCCTCCAGCATCATATAACAGCTATCAATGTGGCACAAAATACAAAAAGCATTGTTAGCCTCCCTATTAGAAAAGAAGATGAAAGAGCCAGAGGGATGCCTCTTTTTTTCCTTCAAGTTATCAGGCAGATCATGGTGCTCCTTGAAAGAATGGAAATTCTCCAAAGGGGGAAAAAGACCCAAGAAAAAATCAGAAAAGGCAGAGACAAGTCATAAGCAGTGTCAGAGGGTTGGGGGTAGGGGGGGACAAGAAAAAGTCATTGAACATTTGGGACAGGAGTTCTTAACCTGGGCTCCTTGAACTTGTATTCATGCATACATATGTATGTGTATATATGTATGTATATATGCACGTGCATGTACATATATGTATATATGCATGTATACAAGGGTATTATGTAAATATATCACACATGTATGTATATGTGTATCCACATATGTACATATATGCATATAAACAATACATATATTTATATGTAATTGAGGGGGTGGATTTATTTCAATATAATTGGTTTCCTTTGTTATCCTATGTGTTTTATTTTATATGTTTAAAAATTGAGAAGGGATTCATATGCCTCATCAGATTGTTAAATGGTATCCAGAGCACAAGTCTGGACCCCCCCGCTATAGATCGCAGACATGGACCCTTTGAGGAGAAAATAGCTTCTTTTGAACCAACAAGCTACAAGAAGCTTATGATCAATCAGAAGGCATTTATCAAGTGCTTAATTTTGTTAGAAACTGTGCTAGGGTTGGCATAGTACCTGGCATGTAATGGATGTTCAATAATGTTTATGTTTAATAACCAACTAACTACATTAAAGAAGAGTCAGTCACTGAGGGCTTTGTCTAAGCTGGGAAGCAGGTCTCTAGGGCATCGCCTCATCCTCATAGCATATAGAAGATGAAGAAATTTGTCATTTTTTGCCCTTTGTCCAATTGATTGATAAAAGTATTAAGCAGCATAAGGCCCAGCTCAGATTACTGGAGCAATCCACTGCAGATTTCTTTCCAATTTGACTTCAAGGCATCGATGACCATCTTTTGAGTCTGGCCATTCAACCTGTTCTGAATTCACCTAATTATATGGTCATCTTCTAGCTTATATTGCTTTATCTTTTTTCCAAAAGGATAACATGAGAAGCCTTATTAAATGCTTTTTAAAAAATCTTGGTAAATTATACCTAAATCACTCCCTTATCTATCATTTTAGTAACTTTTTCCAAAAAAAAAAAAAAAGGAAATAAGCTGAGTCTGACATGATCAGTTCTTGATGCAGTCAAAGTGTGGACCCTTTCTATATTTATATTTATATATTTATTATATATAATTATATATTATTACATATCATATATTATATATTACTATAGATAATATATTTAATAATATATTCTAGAATTTTGCCAGGAATCAAAGTTAAATCTGCTGGCCTATTGTTTTTATTCTTCTTTTTCTATCTTTTTCCTTTTTTAAAAAAAAATTTCCCTTTTTTGACCACTGTCAATGGCACAGAAATCGTATCTGCTAATTCTTTCAGTCCCTAAGGATGTAGCATAGCTGGACCAAATGACTTGAACTCACAAGAGAAGGTAGCCTCTCTTTCATGATCTTACTTAACATGGATATCAAGTAACTATTAGGAATTTTTGCTTTCTAGTCCAGAGAAAATTTCCAGTGACAGAGAAAACAGAAGGAAAATAAGAACTTAGTAGCAACTTCATTCGTTGTTTTCTTTTTTCCTTTTTTTTTTCTTTTTTTTTTTTTTTTGCTATCTTAGCCAATCTTATGGCTGTGAAATAGTAAAGAAAAAGTTAAATGAATACAGGTGGAAAATCACTCACAAATCCTAAGTCCCAGCTCAGCACTCTCTCTCCTGTGGCTCTGCTGACTCCAAGTTCCAAAACTCCCTCTTGTGTTCAACACTCTCTGCTCCGCACACTCTGGAAGCTGGCTCCTGAATCCTGCTGATCTCTGTTTCTTGGTTTCTTCAGCTTCTTCCTTGTAGTCCTCCGTTTCTCAGTTTCTGCAGCTTCTGCTCCTCTCTTTCTTGGCTTCTTCAGCTTCTGCCCTTTCCAAGCTCTGTTCTCTCTTTTTATACAGTCCTTAGCCATTATCTGATTGACTAGAGCTCAGGCATATACCATTGGTTCTGATCTTAGCAACTCCACTTAAGGCCCTGAGGAATTCCTGTCTCTCTCAAACTAGCTAACTAGTTTTCTAACTGGCCTGGGGCCTCACACATAATCAGTTAAAGGGTGTGGGCCCCTCTAATCAGACCTCTCTTTGTTCACCACACCTGAAACCCCACCTGAAGCCTACTCAATGGGTGAGAAAGATCTTTTCACTTACTGATTGGCTTTACAGGGAAATTGAAGAATATTTACAAAAATATAAACTGCCTGGATGAATAGAAGAGGAAATGGAATATATTGCTAAATAAACCTATTTTTCAAAAAGAAATCAAACAGGTCATAAAGGAGCATCCTAAGGAAAAAAGTATCAGAAAAAAGATGATTTAAAAGTGAATTCTACCAAACATTTGAAGATCAACTCATTCCTATAGTAAATAAATTATTTGGAATAATAAGCAAAGAAGGAGTCCCACCGAACTCTTTTAATGAAACATATATGGTACTGATTCCTAAACCAGGAAGAACAAAAGCAGAGAAAGAAAATTATAGACACATTTTAGTAATGAATATCGATGCAAAAATCCTAAATAAAATACTAGCTAGGAAACTATAACAATACAAAGATTATACACTATGACCAAATGGGATTTATACCAGAAATACAGGGATGGTTTAACATAAAGAAAACTATTAACATGACTGATTATATCAATAACAAAAGTAAGGAAAAGTCATATGATTATATCAATAGATGCAGAAAAAGGTTTTGACAAAAATATAACACTCCTATTAAACACACAAGTAAATATAGATATAAATGTATTTTTACTAAATGATAAAACATTAATCTAAAACCATCAGCAAGCTTTATTTATAATGAGGATAATCTAGAAGCCTTTTCAACAAGATCAGGAGTGAAACAAAGATGCCCATTATCACCAATGTTATTCAATAATGTATTAAGAATGCTATCCCATAGCAATAAGATAAGAAAAATAAATTGAAGGAATTAGAATGGGCAATGAGGTAATAAAATTATCTCTTTTTGCGGCTGACATGATCATATATATAGAAAATCCTAGAGATTCCACTAAAAGCTAGTTGAAACAATTTACTAATTTTAGCAAAATATCAGGATATAAAATAAACTTACATGAATCATCATCATTTCTATATATCACCAACAAAACCTGGCAAGAAGAGATAGTAAGAGACATGCTATTTAAAAATAACTGTAGACATTTATAAAATACCTGGGAGTATATTTGCCAAGACAAACCCAGGAACTACATGAACATAATTGTAAAACACTTTTATGCAAATAAAGTCAGATTTAAATAATTGGAAAAACATTAATTGTCCATGGATGGGCAGAGCCAATATAGTAGAAATGACAATTCTACCTAAGCTAATTTACTTACCCAATGACATCTCAATTAAATTACCCCCCCCAAAAATCATCTAGAAATGACAATAACAAAATTCATTTGGAAGAACCAAAGGTCAAGAGTATCAAAGGAATTAATGAATAAAAAATGTAAAGGAAGGAGGTTTAGCAGTGCCACATCTTAAACTATATTCTAAGGTGGTAATTATCAAAACTATCAGGTACTGGCTAAGAAATAGAAAAGTAGATTAGTGGAACAGAGTAGACATATAACACAACGTAGTAAATTATTATGGTAACTTTGTGTTTGACAAATGTAAAGATTTAAGCTTGTGGGAAAGAATTTACTATTTATTTTGTAAAAATTGCTGGGAAAACTAGAAAGCAGTTTGGTAGAAATTGGATATAGATCAGTATCTTACACTATTTACCAAGATAAGGTCAAAATGGATACATGGCCTAGATATAAAGGCAGATATCATAAGTAAATCAGAAGAACATGGAACATATTACATATCAGACTTTGGGACAAGAGAATGGGCAAGTGGGCCTATAAAGTTTTGGTCATTCTAATGTGGTGTGATCCAGGGAGAAGTTTGCCTCCTGGTCTGTGCTCTACTTCTTGTGCTGGTATGGCCCCTCTTCCTTTGCTACCATGACTACTTCTCTCTGCCCTGGAACTGTGACCCAGAATAGGGTAATGAGTGAGAGAGCTGGTGGATGGCACCCCTTCTTGCCCTCAGTATTAGTACAGGGGTACCCTGTATCTCTTTCTGCCCAGGTGTTAAGTTCCTTCCTATGCTTGCATTCAGGGCTGTGTCCTCCACCACTGCTGTCACCACCACAGCCTGGTATTGCTTCTGCTGCCGTGTTGAGCTCCTGACCAGACCCCATCCCAATGTCCATAGACCTCTTTGTTTATCTTCCTAAGCTGCCACAGGCTATAAAAAATGATTCACTGTGACTATTTATTGGCTTTGCCACTCAGAAATTGGTTTGATGCATTTTCTGTGGTCATTGTTCACTACTTTCCCCCACAACTTTTCGTTCTTACCAACTTTCTAATAACTGTCAAAGGTACCACCATCTTCCCAGTCACCCAGGCTTCTGACTAGGGTGTCATCCTTGATTCTCCACTCTTTTTGACCCCTTATATCAAAGAAGTTGCCAAGTCCTACCTTTGAAATATTTTTTGGTATATGACCTGTTTTCCCCTCTGACATTGCCACCACCTTGGTATAAGCACTCACCACCTCATTCCTGGACTAATACAGCCTGCTGTTTAGTCTGCCTGCCTCAAGTCTCTTTACACTCCAATTCATCCTCCACTCAGCTGTCAAATTGATTTTCCTAAAGTGCAGATCTGACCATGTCACTCCTCCCCCAATTCAATAAATGCCAGTGGCTCTGTTGTATTACCTACAGGACCAAGTAGAAAATTTTCTATTTGGCTTTTAAAGAACTTCCAAGTCTGGTTCCCTCCCACCTTTTCATTCTTCTCATGTATCACTCTCCCACCCCACCCCCCCATCCTCCTACCCCTCCGTGTACAAGACACTTATTTCTGTGCTTTTACTCAAATCGGACACTCTATCTCCCACTTCATGCATTTTCATTGGCTATACTCCATGTCTGGATGAGTCTCAGTTAAAATTCCACCTTCATTAAAAATCTTCTCCTGAAATTCCCCTTAATTCTAATTCCTTTTCTCTGTTGATTATCTCCAATTTATCATTTATATGACTTGTTTGTGTGGAGTTATTTGTATGTTGTCCCTCTGTTTAGACTGTGAGGTCCTTGAGGATAGGGATTGTTTTTGTTTTTCTTGTAATCCTACAGTTTAGCACTGTGCCTGGCATATAGTAAGCACTTGATAAATGCTTGTTGACTTGATTGAAAGGATATAAACAAATAATTTAAAAAGAAATACAAAATGTTAATAACTACCTGAAAAATTCCATAATCATGAATAATGAAAGAATTCTGGTGAAAATAACCCATGTTATCACTTCACATCCTTCAGGCTAGAAAAGATACTGTATTCAAATATGAGTAAACCTGTGGTTGCAGATCCTGTGTGACAGCCACTGCTACACCACTAGTGGAGCTCAGAATTGGTATAACTGTCATGGAAAACAATGACGAATTATATAAGAAAACTTACTAAGTCACATATACACTTTGCCCTAAAAATTCTATTACTGAGATTATATCCGAAGGAGATTATTTAGAGTGGGAAGAGATCCAATATATGGAAATGTTTACATGCAGTATTATTTGTGTTAAATAATTAGAAACATAATGTGGACTCAAGGATTGAGGAGTAGTTGAGCAAATTATGGTAAATGAATGCAATGGATTATACCATTAGGCATGAAGACATGAAGAATTCAGAGAAATATGGAAAGAGATGTAAAACAAAGGAGACTGGAGAAAGCCAACCCCAAAGAATAATACATAACAAGATAACTGTTCTCTAAATAAAGGCCACATGGAGAAGGAACAGACTCTAGTGAAAAACAATAGTCAATGATTTCATGATGAAACATAACTCCCTCCTCTTGGCAAAGATATAATTGATTGGACATACAAAATGAGACATGATTTCTAAATGATACTAATGCTCCATTTTCATTTCCTTGACTATACATATTTGTTACAAGGGAGAGCATCTAAATGGGAAGGTGGGCATAGTGTGTTAGTCAGTAACAATACATATGCATGTGAAATATAATGATATATATGTCTGTGTGTGTATTAAAAAGCATGAAAAAATAATTTTAAAATATACTGAAGAAAACCAAAAGAAGTGCATGAGGGGGCTATAAATAAGAAAAAATTATTTATTACTAATTTGAGATATATAAATATATATACTATATGTATATACATACACACATATACAATATACACATGCACAAATATATAATATATACATACACAGAAATACACACATATATCATAATATGTTCCATATGTGAGACATGCATGTGTTCTTTATATGTGTATACACAGAACACATATATCTTCTAAATTTGTACAAATGTTCTATATAGGTGAGTATAGGTTCCATGTGTGAACCTATATAGAATATTTATAGATTCTATATGTGTGTTCTATATAGATGTTGTATGTACATAGAACATATATATGTTCTACCTATCTATCATAAGGTAGAAATACATATTTTCTATTTGTTCATAGCCTTTTTCTGTACTTCTTTTTGTTTACTTCTATACATTTTTAAATGATTTCTTCATGCTCTGGTAGATGTGTGTGTGTGTGTGTGTGTGTGTGTGTGTATTATTACTGATTAACCTACAATCTCCACCCTTCCAACTAGAAGCACTTTCTTGTTACAAATATGTTTAGTCAAGAAAAGAAAAAACGAACACCAATCACCTCTGGGAATGCATGCCTCATTTGGTATGTCCAGTCCATCATTTCTCAGCCAAGAGATAGGGGTTATGTTCTATCATGAGATTACCGAATGTTGTTTTTTCTTTCCCCCAGAATTTTGTTCTTTCTCCACATGGCTTTTATTTACAGGATGGTTATCTTGGTTTGTATTATCCTTTGGGATTGGCTTTCTCCAGTCTGCTTTGTTTTGCATCTCTTTCCATATTTCTGTGACTTCTTTGTATTCTTGTTTATACACAGATGCACACATACAGATAGGTTAAATAGATAGAAAGATGGATAGATGGATGGATGGATGGATGGATGGATGGGTGGATGGATGGATAGATGGATGGATGGATAGACAGACAGACAGACAGAAAGATAGATAGATAGACAGATAGACAGATGATAGATAGATAACGATCAGAGCTGAACCTTTGGACCTGTGAATTCATTGATCTAGGAAATATCCAGTAGGGGAAACTCTCACTATCAATGAATTTGAATTACCATCTCCTCTGTACCATAGAGCCTTAGAGAGTTTTCTAGAGGGATGTGCAGTTAAGTGCCTTGCCCAGTCACACATGCATCAGATATAGGGCTATGTATTTCTTTTAGACAACTGTACATAACAGAAGTTTATTATCTGGTACTCTTATTTGCAGTTTATTATGTGACATTCTTCCCCATTCTTCTTTGTGTATTGACATGTTTATGTTTGTTTGTGGTTATTAGGCTCATAATAAAAAGAGGAAAATTTAAAAATAACATCAGTCATCTATATTAAGGACACATTCCTGTATCCTGTAAACAACTCATCAAGTGTTTTGAGGAATTGTACATTCCATAAGGGTGTTTGGGAGTTTGTTGAAAATTGTCTGTTATGTTAAAACAAAATGTTTCGATGATTTCATTTTGTCTCTAGACCTGTGATTTCGTTGTTGTAATGTTTGACAGGCAAGAAACTCCCTCCACCAAATGTGGCTCAGCAACTAATCATCAGTTTATAGTCTTATTTATATTCTTAATTGCCTGGAGAACCTGAAGGTTAAGTGATCTGCCCACTGTCTCAGAGGAAGAGTATGAACTTGAATCTTCCTGAAGGGAAGACTTTGTAATGGGACATCTTCATTATACTGTGAACTTCTTGAGAGCAGGAAACGCTTAATTTTTGCCTTTCTTTGTATCCAAAGCACTTAACAGAGTGCCTGGAACATAGTAGATATGTAATAAATGGTAGATGACTGGCTGACTCCAATGTTGGTCTCTATCCACTATTACATGAACAACAAACAAAAAAATAAACAGCAACAATCCCTCACTAGACATGTCTATTCTCTGTCTACTATACCATTCTCCCTCTCAACACATTTTAAAAAAGAGATATAGTTTTTAGAACCAGATTGTTGCTAGTCCCAGTACTCCAAGGGTGTGGTTGAGTCAGCTTCTTTGGATTCTACAAAGCTGATTGATAAATTTTCAGTGTGAGCATTTATACCTTGGAAAAAAAAGCAAATGCTTGACTTATTATTTTGTTGATTGCCTAGATTTAAGAAAGTATGGAAAAATGTTAATAATACAGACTAAACTTAAAAGTGGGCTGTGTTTACATTCCCCATGCTACTCCCTATAGCTGTTTGTTTAACATTTACCAGCACCACTGCAGGCTAATCCATCAATCAATTAACCCATTTCATTTGTTTAGTATCTTCTGTGTGCTTGACCTTTGCCAGTCAGACCACATATTGAGTATTGAGTTCGATATTAGGAAAGACATGGGTAAATGAAGAGCATACAGAAGAGGACAATCAAAATGGTGAAAGGCCTTGAATTCACATCACGTGAAAATATATTGATGGGACTGAGAATAGGGGAGAGAAGACTCAATAGAGGATATGATTACTCTCTTCAGGTATTTGAAAGACCCTCACAAGGAAGAGGAATTACACTTATTTTCCTTGACCTCACAAGGCAGAATTAAGAGTAATGAATAGAAGTTATAGAGAAACAAATTCAGGCTTGATGTAAGGAAAACCTTTTAAAGCCTTATCTAAAAAATGGAAAAGGGCTGCTTTGAGAGTCTGGTTTTCTTACTGGAAATCTTTGAGCAAAGTCTAGAGGAGGAGAAAGAGAAGGAGGAAGAAGACAAGGAGGAAGGGAGGAAAGAAATTTATTGAGAGAGAAAGAAGGGAAGAATTTATTAAGTACTTATAATGTGCCAGGCACTGTACTAAACGCTGGGAACACAAACGCAATTAAGCAAGACTATATTTGCCCTCAGGAAGATTACATTCTAATGGGGGGGGTAACATGTATGGGGAAGCAGGAAATGTATCTACACAGTGAGATGATAGCGAGCTAGCTGCCTCTGAGGCCTCTTCAAACTCTGAAATGTTGTGCTTCTTATGAGACTGCTTTAATTCTGTGGCCAGAGACGGGGCATGGGAAAAGCTGGAATCCCATGTTCTGTAGGGAGTCCCACAACATTCCTGTTACTCATTGATGGTCAAATAAAGAACTTCTTTTTATTAGACATCTCAGCACAGGGACTATTCTTGTTCAGTAGGCAAGTCTTTAAATGTAAGATGGCTCTTTCAAGTTGGTGTAACCATGGCATTGACAAAAAATGTACTAGAAGGCACAGAAAAAAATGATACTTTTCATTACAAGGTGCCCCAGGCTTGATTTCAAACAGGGCTTGTAGGAAGCAGATAGAAAACTCAGCCCTTGATGCAGCACAGGCCCATTCTAAATGGCATCGAGTCACCTGGATCCTCCAGGCAAGACCTAAAACTTTGCCTCTTTCCAGTGACTCATCTTTGACACCAGAGATTTCTTCTTGACCTCAGCATGTAGCCTATACTAAAGATATTGCTATGGAAAACAGGGCAGTGCTGAGCAAGTGAAACAAATTTAGCTGACAGTGTAAAAAGAGCAGCTGATAATGCAAAAAAAGGGGGGATGAGTATTTTCCAGAATCAGTAGGTTTATCAAAAATAGTATGGAGATGAAGTTTCTATTGTAGGTCTGAAAATGTTTGCCAAAGTTATTGGAATAAAGCATGATGCATGCATATCAATGATCACAAGCTCCTAGGATTTAGAACTAGAAAGGAACATAGCATATATAGTGTAGAGTGCGAGAGCTAGAAGGGACCCTAGAATACAGAATGGGGCCACCAATCCTCTGATTCCTTCATCCCCCAACGTCTTTGGATAAGAACATTGGTTGATGTGCAAGCTGGGGAGCCACAAATGAATCATTTGCATCAACTGAAAATAGCTTCCTAGATGCTACCCAAAACTTAACCTACTGATATCCAGAACTACTCTCTCCAAATCTCCTCAAGGATGAAACCTTCTTAGTTCCAGGGATTTATGAGTAGATCCTAAAGATTCTCTGACTACAAGTATCTTATCCTGCAGTGGTGACAAACTCAAATAGAAATGAGAAACACTATGTAATCATATGTAAGGATCCCTATGCTCTGCATATTGGCTTAGAAAACCACATATTAACATTATCTATGTTTTATTCTATTTTTAAATTTATTTTTTAAAGAATATTTCCCAGTTATATTTTAATTTGGTATAGGCAACAGCTGAGAATGTTGTCAGAAGCATGCATTAAATATCTTGACAGGATGCCTCCCCACTCTAAGAATTCTAGCCACTTGAGGCTCAAGGGGTCATCCACTCCACTGGGATACTGTTTGCAGCCTATTGACAGCTGAGGAGGCCAGGCTAGGGGCAAACTTTGAGCCAACAGCATTTGTATATCAAGCAGATCAAGAGAACACTGGGCTTTGACTCAGAGAACTTGGGCTTGAAACCTGGATATGCTATTTACTCCCATTTGACCAGGCAAGCTGTTCTTTCTTTCTGGACATCAGTTTCCTCTTCTATAATAGAAAGGGAAATCCCATTCAAAATAATTACAAGATGCATAAAATATTTGGGAATCAATCAGCCAAAGTTCATTCAATACATAAACAGATGCAATAAAAGAATGTTCTTTAAAAAATAAAGAACAACTTAAATAGATGGAGGAGTATTTAGTGTTCATGGCTAGGCTGTGCTTAATATAATAAAAATAATAATGCTGCTAAAGTTAGTTTACAATTTCAATGTAATAAGAACTGAACTGTCGAAAGAATACTTTATGGAGCTTGATAAAATAATGACAAAATTTATTTAGAGGATATAAAATATCAAGGTAAATAATGAAAAGAGACAGGGACAAAAGAGCAATCATACTTCCAGACCTCAAACTATATTATATAGCATTAGTCGTCAAAACGGCTTTGTGCTGGTTCAAAAATAGAGAAGTAGATTAATGGAAGAGTGAATAAGGAAAAATCAGAAATAAGGGAACTCAATAACCCAGTGTTTAATAAACCTAAAACGTATATTACTTAGGAAAGAACTTCCTTTTTGATAAGGTCTTCCAGGAACCTGGAAAACAGATTGTTAGAAATTAGGCTTAGATTTACATCAAATTCCACAATAAATTCAAAATGAAAACATGCTATTAAAAGACATAAAACAAAGAGCAGATTATATATCTCTCACAGCTATGAGTAAGAGATTCCTTCTTTTTTTTTAATGGAGGGGGGAAGGCAGGGCAGTTGGGATTAAGTGACTTGCCCAAGGTCACACAGCTAGTAAGTGTGTCAAGTCTCCAAGGTCAGATTCAAACTCAGGTCTCCTTGACTCCAGGGCTGGTGCTCTACTCACTGTGTCACCTAACTGCTCCCCCCACTCCCTAGTACTACTCTTATTTGAATTTGAAAATCCCCTTTGAGCTCTTGCAGGAATTCTTGTCGGGCTTTGTCCAATTCAGATAATTTTTTCCTTTGAGACTTTGCTTGGAGCTCTTTTGACATCGTGGTTTTCTTCTGAGTTTGTGTCTTGATTTTCCTGGGAGCATATCATCAGATTCTTTTTTTTGTTTGCTCATTTTCCAGACATTTTCTTGACTTTGGACTTTATGTTAAAGGTGGGCTCTCTTCCTGGCATGGAGAGGAAGAACACTATCCCAAGAATCAGGATTTTTTTTGCATTGTTGTTTTCATAGGTAATTCTAGAGTTTTCATTGCTTCCAATGTGGTGTGATCTGGGGAGAGGTGTGGCCACTGCTCTCCTGGTCTGTTCTCTGGAGTTTTCCCAGGAAAGGCCTCTGATCCCTTGGGACTACAATTGATGCTACACTTTAGGGCCTTTGCTCCTTTGAGACTATAATTGATACTGCTCCTCTTCAACAAAAGTGACCTTCTCAGTCCTTGAACTATGATCCATAAGTGGGTATAGGGCATTGAAGTTGCCAAACAGCATCCAGCTAGGGTCTCCTGTAGTCTCTTTCTAACTAGTTGTCAAATCTCCTTACTGTCTCTAGCTTGAGAGCTCCCAAAGGTACTGGTGTAGGTGGCTTATGTTGCCACCACCTAGTCTCACCGCTGGCATTGCATCCACATGGACTCCAGATTAACCTCTACCCCCATGTCACAGATCTCTCCTCCAACCTCCTGGGTTGTCTTGGGCTGACCTTTTGTTGGCTCTGCCACTCCTGCGTTTGATTTGAGGCCTTATTTAAATTCTTTGGAGGGGAATGTTGGGTGAGCTCAACTGAGTGCTTACTCTACTGTGCCATCTTTCACTGGATTCTTTTGATTTTCTCTGTATCCTCTGGTTCTATTAGATCTGAGCAGTTTTCATTTATAACTTCTTGAGTTATCTTTCCTTAACTTGTTTTCCAGGTGAGTTGTTTCTGATAGCAGATACTTTATGTTTTATTCTATTTTTTCAGTCTTTTGATTTTATTTTTTCTTCATGTCTCATGGAATGATTAATTTCTGTTCTAGTTTTCAAAGGATCTATTACTTAAGTAAAGTTTACCACTTGAGTTCAAATCCTATTTCAAATTCTGGTTATGTGATTCTCATCAAGTCATCTAACCTCTTTCAGCACATTTCTTCATCTGTGAAATTCAGACAATAATAACACCTACGTCTCACAGGTTAGTTGTGAGGATCAAATGAGAGATAAGATCTGTAAAGCATTATGCAAATCTTATTATGGCATATAAATATGAGCTATTATTATTCTTGATATTTTAAAAAATCAGTTCATAATTAGAACAGGAGTGTAGAGAGAAAGATCAGTCCAAAAATGAGGGAATTGGGTTTTTTGGTGCTATAATGCATATAATGAAAGAAAAGCCCTAGGGAATTTGTACATAAAAATGCTGGTAGCTGGGGCTGCAGGGTGAAGAAGATAGAAGCATGCCCTTCATCAAAAGATAGATTTATCAGCTGCTATTAAACAGAAAGGTATTCTGGAGTTACAGTACTGTTTTGAAAGAGAAATGAAATTGGCCAAGGTGGTTAGGAGCATGGGCAAAGGTAGTAAATGTCAGTGCAAAGGGAATTCAGCCTCCAGAGGGAAGGATGTAGGCAGCTGATGCTGGAAGGCCCTGTGTGCTGAGATAGCAATGTATGAGGCAGTGATGTGACTCACTGGTTCTGTGAATTTTGTAGGGACTGTGAGACTTTCTAGTCTGGGAAAAAAGGAATGGCATCACCAGGAAGGGGGCCTGTAACTATCCATTGCTAACATGTCTAAGATACTAGTCTCTTCTCTATATGCTTTTGAATAAACATATACTTTGTTATTACCTTAGTAACTTGGCTGCTTGAAGCGAATATGGACATTCAGGGACATGAGTCATATTCAGATATTCCAAGGAGGTAGGTCCCAAAGGGGATAGAGAGTTGTCACTGAGAAGCTTTCAAGACCTGTCTGTCTGATCCTAGAATTTTAATAATGGATCATAAGGTTTTAAAGTGTGTGTGTGTGTGTGTGTGTGTGTGTGTGTGTGTGTGTGTATGTGTGTGTGTGGTCCCAGGGAAAGCTCATTACTTTGAGGATGATCAGAGAAAGCTTCTTGGAAGAGGTGCCAGTCGAAGTAGGCTTTAGCCAGTCTTGTACAGGTAACATGACAGTGTCAAATGGTTAGAGCCTTTCCATTGTACATGCACTTCAACACCAATTTCCATGACCATAACAGCTATCTCTGCCTTTGCGTCTAATCCTGGCTTAATTATATACTTGCTAGGAGCAAATTGGTGGACCATTTGACTGCTGTGTGCTTCAGTTACCTTGTTTACAGAATGAAAGAGGAAGCTTGGATGCTTGTTAGAGAGACTGGGAGCCATAGAGATGTCATTTAACTGGCTCGCTCACCTCTTGTTTTATTTCTAATCTTGTACAGAGCCAAACGAATGAGCCAACTGAATCTGAATAGCAATCACTATATTTATGGGCTTTGGAAGAATTACAAGGTAGATGTGTGGGCTGGGATTATTTTAATATCAATTCACTTTGAAAGGGCAAAAATGTCCTCAGCGGCTTTATTGAAAAGACTTTTCTCTTCACATCTCATGATTCATGCTTACATTGTTTGTGTTTTATTGTCTAGTTGGATATCATGAGATTTATTGCAGACAATTGGCCGGGGATGGGGGAGTGATTAAGACAGTTAATAAGGCTTGCTGATAAATCACAAACTTTAATTGGAAAGAGCATCTAATTAATTTTAGGAATTTACAGGAATCCCTAAGTTTATATTTTTAAATGAAAGCCCTGAAAAGTGATTTTTGAATTTCTCAGTGTCCTTTAATTTAGGGAAAATCCATATGAGTAGAAGTTAAGACTTCCATCTGATCTTTATTGGACCTTGTGACCTACTTACAAAGAATATGTAGTGACATATAAGCAGCTGTATAGTGGAGCCACCTTCCTGGTAGAAGTCAGGGACTGTGAATGCATAACAGGCATATAGAGTCACACTTAGTTACTGTGATCGTTACTTTTACTGAACTGCTTTTTTCCCTGTATTTTTTTAAAAATTCATTGTTACAAGGAATGGCACTGTGAGGATGTGAAGGAAGAAGGATGTATTTTGAAATGATGGAGATGGGAAAAACTATCCACAAACATTTCAAAATAAATTTAAGGTAATAACAAAGTCAATAAACATTTTTTTTTTAAAAAAATCTACTTCAGGTTAGTATTGTTTCCAGTCTTCCTGATATTGAGGGGAAATCCCGTATTTTCAAATAAAAAAGTCAAAGGGATGCTATGGTGCACGCATTGGTTATAATTTGTATAAAATGTAGAAAGGTCACCTCTAATTATAAATGATGAGAACCTCACTTTAATACATTAATATATTTTATTAAGATTTGCAAATTATTTCACATACTTTGTATCTCATCTGATCCTCACAACCACCCTCTAAATTGGAAGTTGTTATCCCCATTTTACAGATGAGAGAACTAAGGTAAACAAAGACTCTCACACAGGAGGGTTGGATGGTGGTGTAACAACAATGTTGTTACTAGGAGCTGCTGTGGGGGGCATAAGACCAAGAACATGACCCACAACACCAGCACATAGGAGGACTGCTAGCACAGGTTCTTTGATCTTTCTAAGAAAAGCAACTTTAAGGCGTTTACAATCTTACTTTAATTAAACATGCATATATCATTCTCTTAATTCAGGGGGAAAAGCCAGCACCCTGAACTTCGGAGAGTATACAAACAGAAATTACAAGCATACATTATATAAACAGAGCAAATAAACACAAACCAGTAGGCAGGCTTCTAACCATCTTACTATGGCAATACATACAGTTACCAGAGACAGAAGCAGCAAGATCTGGGTTTTCAAAGACAGGTGGCTCTGTGACAGCTACCCAGAGTCTCATCTGGTCAAATTACACAACACTCTACCAGTGAGCAATAGCCCCAAAACAAAACACCAATCTTAGATCATATATACCTTTCTCAGGGTCGGAGGGCATCATAACCATGCAGCTCAAACCCATGTGAACTAGGCTTTCTTGTTTCTTAAGCAGGTCATCAAAGATTCTTGATTCAAAGACTCCTGATTGAAACAAAGGCAAGACTCATCAAAGGCACTTGATTACTTCATTGCTGAGAAGCACTCAAACAAAAAAACAACAACAAACAAAAGTCCCACTTTGCTTGCCATTACATTTGAAAAGCAAGACTCATCAAAGGCACTTGACTGCCTTAGTGCTGAGAAACACTCCTAAACAAAAAAACAAAGAAAAAAGTTCCACCCTGCTTACCATCATAGCTGGTAATGTTTTTGGAGACTTTTGTTCAGGTAAGAATTGACCTAGGTGGCCTTGGAGATTCTGTACAACTCCGAGCTTCTATGGTCTGGCTGTTTAAGAGAATGAATAGTTTTTTTGTTTTTGTTGGTGTACTGGATAGAGCCCTGGACTAGGGACTAGAAGCCAACTCCAAATCCTGCCCAAGATAATTTCTAGCTCTGTGACCTTGGGTAAGTACCTTAATCTCTCTGGGTCTCAGTTCCCTCATCTGTAAAATGAGGGGTTGGACTGAATGACCTGTAAGATTCCTTCTAACTCACCATCTATGGTTCCTTGGTATATATGGGTGTGTGTACAAACCAATTCTGTTCTAAGAAATAATTCATCCATATGTTTGGTGAATTTTTCAGAAGTATCATTGTGAATTTTCCCTACAAAAGACTCCCATTTGAGCATAGCTCTTTGAATTTCATCCTGGAAGAAAAGAGCATAAAATATTTGTGGTCCAATCAGAGAGAGCCACTGGGAACCCCAAGCCGTGTGTGGGCAGGCACAGTCTTGTGATACATAGCAATGTTTGATTCTGACACAGGATAATTCATGTCTCCAGGATACTGTAGATACACAGCTAGCTTTGACACCTACTTAAAAAACTAAGTAAGAACTGGGAAAAGAAAGTTGAAGAGGAGACTTGATAATAACCCTGAAGCACATGTGGGGTTATTAAGAGTAGGAAGGAAGCCAGCTTTTATCTATTTTCAGCAGGGATGGAATAAAAGGAAAGAGCTGATATCTCTGCAGGTAGAACCAAAATGAAATATCCTTTGACTGTAAGAGCTGTTATCAAAATTCATTGACGTCAAACCTATGCCTTAAATAATGATCATTTTTAGGTAGTATAGAATAGTACAGGACCCAGGAGTCAACAAGATCTGGGTTCAAATCCTACTTCCAGACTTGTGAGCTATGTGACTCTAGATCAGTCATTTAACACTCCCCCCTCCCCCAGCTTCAGTTTCTTCTGTAAAATAAAGAAAATGAGAATAAGGTTAATAAGTACAAGGAAAATTAGGGTAAGTTAGACCTGCCTCATAAGATTACTGTAAAGATTAAATGAAATAATATATATGAAAAGGAATACAAACTTTAAAATGCATCAGTAATATCAACTACTATTTATTTTAGCACTCCTTCTTTAATCCTTTCAAATTCTTTCCATTTCTAGGTGCCTGGCTTTTTCTCCTGACACTTTCCTGTGGGGCCTTATACTCCATATGTCTGAAGCTTCCTTGAAAAATCAAATGACCTAGTTGACAATGCTAACCATAGTTTTATGGAGAAAGACATAGCTGGGACCAGTGATGTTCTATTAGCTTCCATTAGTGGTGAATCTCTTCTGAAAACAGAGTTTTTAGATCAGGAGTTCTTAACCTGGGGCCTATGGATAGATTTCAGAGGGTCCATAAACTTGGATAAGATTATATCTATATCGATATCTATATCTATACCTATATCTATATCTATCTCTATGTATGTATACATATATATAGGTATATATATATGAAGAGGGAGAGAGAGGGAAAGAGAGAGAGAGAGAGAGAGAGAGAGAGAGAGAGAGAGAGGGAGAGAGTCAATCATGATTCTAAGAAGACATCCATGAGCTTCACCAGACTGGTAAGGGGCCCACGATACATGAAACGTTTAATTGTATATGTGACTCTTGGACTATAGGCTTGTAGAGGAAAGTCATTCAAATGAAATACTGCCAGGTAGCATGCCTTTAAATAGGGTGATTTCTGGTGATGGCAGGAATACACTGCTTCAAGCCCCACAATGATTTCTTCTTTCTCTGTCCTTCTGACAGTAACAACAATAACAACCCACATTTCTAAAACATTTTAAAGCTTATGAACAACTTCTTTAATAATCTGAAATGGTATCTAGCTTAAGTATTACTGATCTCATTTGACAAATGAAGAACTAGAGGCACAGAAAAATTAAATAATGTTTCCATGGCCATGATGCTAGTAAGTACTAGTGCTAAGACTGAGCCCATGTCTCCTCATTGCATGCCTGAGTCCTTTCCATGACAGGTACAAACCCGCCTTTCACAAATTAGTATTTCTGAGGCAGACACAATATCCATGTCCTTGAAACACCTGAAAAGTCTATTTATATGCATTAACTCTCAGCAAAGCTTTTTCAAGTAGAACATCTTAGCTGTTGCTACCCAATATTTACCAAGTTTACACTGCATTCTAAACTAAATAGCAATGGCTTCTATAAGATGGATGTATAGAAATACATATGATGCAGCCATTGGTGTGAAAAATGTCCATTTTCTAGTGGGATACAAGCTCAGCATGAATAAAAAACATTAGCCTGCATAAATAGAATCAGAACAACAAGAACATGGCAAGAAGTGATCCTCCTGTTGTCTACTGTAGTCAGGCAATTTCTTCTCAGTTCTGGGAAAACTGAGAAGGCAATAGAGCTATTGTACATCCAGAAGTGGGTGGTCAGGGTGGTGAAGGGACTCAGAAGATCATTTGAAGAAATTAGTCGCATGTGACCTGGAAAAGAGAGCATAGAGGGATGTCATTTCAAGTATTTTAAGTACTGTCTTATAAAAGTGAGATTAACTTTGTTTTTTTTTCCCACGAGCAGTGTGGGAAGTTGTCGAGCAACGGATGAGATTATTTCAAATTCTGAGAGTCTACATTTCTTTTTTTTATTTTTCTTCTTTGTCTTCTTCTCCTTTCCTTTCCACCTCTCTCTTTTATTTTTTTTATTTTTTATTTTTTTTTCCTTGTTAAATAGTTGTTTATTGGAAAAAGTGGGCTGAGGAGGGGTCACTAGATTCACCAGAGAGCAACAATACCACACAAGTTAGGAGTGATGGGAGAGGTCAGCACAAAGCTCTGGGATCTCAGCCTCTTCCTGGACTGTGAGGGATGGCCTGGAGTGTTAGGGCATGCCCAGGTGGAAGGCCTTGACTTAAGTTAGTAGGCATGGTTAGAGACAAAGAGAGACTTGCTGGCTGCAGCTCCTGACTTTCCACTTGGAGTATACTTGCCTTGAGCAGCTTGGCTGTTAGCCGTGGCCCGCTTAATATATTCCTCTTGAGCAGCCTTGACATTTTCTTTCTTTCCACCCCAGGTCTTAAGGGCAGATGCCTGCAGGGCTCGACCATAAGAAAAGGTCAGGGCCCATGGCTTATGCAAGGGGCAGGTATTGATGGCATTCAGATTGATGGAGGCATCTTCTTCACTCTGACCCCCAGAAAGAAAGGTGATACTGGTGACTGAAGGAGGCACAGTCCAGCGAAGGGCAGTTACAGTTGCCATTGCGATCTCCTCATGTGAATACTTCTGGGTACAGGCATGGCCAGGGGTGACCATGTTAGGCTTCAGCAAGGTCCCTTCCAGATAGATATGGTGGTCACTCAGAGTTTTGTAGACAGCAGCCAGGACCTTCTCAGTGACATACTGACAACGCTTCAGATCATGTTCTCCATCAGGGAGAATTTCTGGCTCCATGATGGGGACGATGCCATTCTGCTGGCAAATGCTGGCATATCGGGCCAGCACATTGGCATTCTCCATGATGGCAAGTGGAGAAGGCGTGTTATCCCCAATCTTCAGAACACAACGCCACTTGGCAAAGTCAGCTCCATCCTTCTTATACTGGGCACAGCGCTCACTCAGCCCATCCAGACCTTGGGTGGTAGTCTCGCCATTGGTCCCTGCCAGGGGCACTACACCTTTGTCCACCTTGATGCCCACAATGCCACCCTTTGCCTTTATGACTTTGGGGAAAGGACGGCCATCATCAGCTTTCTGGTAGAGTGTCTCATGGAAAAGGATAACACCTCCAATACAGTTGTTCACTCGATCGTCTGCTGTCAGAAGCAACTGCCTATAGAGGCGTCAATTTTCCTCTGTGTTCTCAGTTCCAATGGACGGCAGCCGCTTTGCAATGCTACCGGTAGACTCATCTGCTGCCAAGATTCCCTTGCCCGGAGCAACAATTCGGTGAGCTATATCAGACAGTTCTTTCTTTTGCTCCGGTGTCAATGCTAGGTGTTGGTAAGGCATGTTTTCCTTGGCTGTGCTGGTAGTTTCCGGCAGAAAGCAGACCGCTTATGGTCGAGAACCAAACTTCTGCCCACCTCTCTCTTTTAATTGGATCTCCTTATCTTTCCCAGCCTGGAGGTGCAACAACAATTCATGGGCCTGAACACACTACTGATCAGCACGGACATTTTGGCCTGTTCAATTTCTGAGCTGGGCCAATTTGCCCGTCCTGAATCAGCCTGGTGGCTTCCCATTCCCAGGGGCTCAACATCTAGGCACCAGATGCAATGTGAACACGGAATAGGTTTAGCTTATTGTATCTCAGTAATTGAGGGAGCTGAGGGTGTTAGGACAGCAAGTGGTCAATTGTGGGAATTAAGTGAACCACACTGACTTCATCTTGTGATTCAATTCTGGAACTAGCTTTGTTTCTATTCAGTTATGGGTCTAGTCCAATTTCTGTTTTGTGAGAAAACTTTATCCAATTGTGGGAAGTGTGAGAAAACTTTATTACATTGTTTGAATCGAGCCTTGCATGGCTGGGAATCTGGACTACCTCTCCCCACTGCTTAGAAACTTCTAACTAAGGACTGAGGTTATGTTGACCAGAAACTCTGTCCAACCCAAATATTGATTCTAGGAGTTTTCTCACAGTTGTACATCTCAAGCCACCCATATGTCTTATCTGAAAACTGGCCCCATGTTGACGAATCAGTTATTATTTCCATGTTCCACGGATTGTTTACAAACACTTGGGGGGAGTGGGACACCTTTTTTTTTCCTGAATTTAAGCAGTTGTACCTGTTTGTTCTTCCCCTCCCAACTTGGAAAGTCTTTAATTTTTCATCCAATTAGAAATCAGATTACTTAATTTACTGTTTCCTTTTAATTAATTGGTCTTATTTGATTTATTGTTTTTAATGTATAAAAGTCTGTCTCTCGTATTCAGGGTTTAGGCCAAAGCTGAAGAGGTCTGGTATTGATTTGTTAGGCAACTTGCATGCATTGCTTAATAAATCAATATACTTAAAAGATCAAACCTTTGTTTCCTTAGTCATTTCGTCTTTCGCCCACCACAGTTTTTGGTAAGCAATGCTAGACTGAATTAGAACTCAGACCACGGCCAACAGCCTTCCAGAGAAACTCCCTAGAAATCTCCAGTTTATTTTTCACCAAAGGACTTTTTCATGGATGGTTACCTATGGTGGTCAGACCACTGTTCTCGAACCTGTTTTCCTGAGCTCAGATAAGATTTAGAGTAGTGTTTTGACTTATTTTTTTTTTTTTACTTTAAGGCTTAGCAGTTGCCTCAAGGATAAGGGAAGTTTAGGTTTTGGTTATTTTGGGGCCCAACCCAAGGATTGGGAATTTTTTTTAAAGGTTTGGATCCGATTTTAGCTTTGCCCCAAGGAGTGAGGCGATTCAGGTTTATGTGGATTTTGGTGCCGCCAGGATAGGGAGCCCCCTAAGAAAGAAGGGAATTTAGGATTGCCCCAGGAATTGGGGAAATTTAGGGCTAGTTTCAAGCAATTCAATAAGGTTTCTTCCCGTTCCCCACAATTGGATAAAGTTTTTTCACTTGACTGAAATTGGACTACACCTATAATTGAGAGAAACTAAGTTAGTTCCAAAATTGAGGGATAAAATGGAGTCAGTGTGATCCACTCAATTCCCACAATTGACCACTTGCTGTCCTAATCCCCGCAATTTTCCTCCTTTTGGATTTGTGGGACAGTGGACAGCCCCCTTCCCCCATGAATCACTTATAAATAAGCCAAATCTAATAAAGTTTTTCGTATATTCATAATCAGAATTTCATGTCAGGTGACAGATCAAGCTACTTAGAAGACTCACAATGGAACTATTTGGAGAAGAAAGATTTACATGTCACCAAGGTAACCAAGCAAACTTAAACATTAACATAAACACCATGAAACAAAAGGCCAAAGCAATATAATAGTGTTCACCAATATTAACTAACATCAAGACTTGTATCCTAGCAACCCACTCCTAATGTCATGTAACCAGCACATTTTGAGTCCTAGATGTCTTGTGTAGTCATCTGGTGAATATCACCTCTTGGGCATGCTAAAAAAGATCTCCTTCTCAGGCAGCTCTGAAGAGAGCTCTGCTTCTCTGGTTCCAAATCACTTGTAGAGGCTCCTAGATAATTCTCCTAGTAACAAGTACAATCTCTTAAATTTGGTTCCCCAGGCATGAAACTTCAGAGAATTTGTTTTTCAAATGCCACTTGCTGTTTCTGTCTTTACCTAAATCCTGTGTCTGATATAAGAATCACAAAAAAAAAATCATGAGGGTATAATTATAAGGTGAACTCTTCTGGATTTTAAAATTACCAGAAAACACCTTAAAAATGGAAAAATAACTTCACTTTCTTTATAATTTTTAATACAATTTTATATGTAAAATCCTTAATCTAATTTTGAGAACTTATTACTAAAACATAATCAAAGCCTGAGTTTCCCTGCTAGATATATTTAGAAGCCAGTCATATACCCTTGTATATAGTTCTTAGAGGGAAAAAACAAAACAAAACTAATTCTATTGCTCTCTCAAAATTTACTATTCCACTTAGCTTTTACATTACATCTTTCTCTTATTACTTTTTCTAATTCCCCCTTTAGGAGGATATCATCCCTGTAAGTTAACCACAAATACATATTTAAATTGTACGATTTTTCATACTTTCATATTATTATAGTAACTCAGAGATGTTCCAGAAAAGTGAAGGAAATGAGGCCATCAGGACAGCAAATAGTCAATTGTGGGAAGTGAATAAACCACACTGACTCCATCAGTCCTGGAGTACCATGATCTTATAGCAATAAAAATTGCAAGTACCATTGTGGAGATTGGAAATGAGTTGGGTACAGCATATTAATAATGATGCTATATGTGCAAGAAAAGTTATAAAACAAATCATCAAAGACAATGCTGTATTGAGCCATCTCCAAAATGTACTGATGCTCACCACCTCATACAGTGTCTTTCACCCTGGAGATGCTTAATAAATGTTTGTTTATTGTATCGTCTTGTCTTGTATTGCATTGCATTGTATAGCATTGTACGATAAGAAAAGGAAGTAAATCAGTCACAGACTTAGAGTGAAACATAATTAATAGATAGTCCATGTGCTACATTGTCATCCATAGATAACTGAAAAATCAAAGGAATCTGCTCAATATACTGGATAGATGATGTATGGAGGAGTTACACAAAGACATGCACAAATCACATAGGATGAGAAGGCAAGGTTGAGGTGCCCTTTAAGTGGGATTGTCCATAGGGATGAAGTCATGCGTTTGTCTAAATATCAAAGTAAGTCTATTATAATCTTCACTCATCTTTCTTTGCTAAAAATGAATAAATAAATAAATTGAGAATATATTTTGTGTTTAATTCATTTAGAGGAAAAACTATGTTTCTTAGAAAACACGTCCCAGCTGGATAATTAATGAAATTAGTATTTAAACTTGCATTCACCTCTCTGTTTGCAGCCACAGTAATGATCATGAGTATGGCAGCCTTGGCAGCCTTGTGAATTTCCACTTAGCCATTATATAATCTTTATTCTAAAAGGAGGTTGTGTTTCTGTAAAAAGCTACAATAGTCATCTTTAGCAATTAGGAAATCTTCCCAGATTAGGAGATTCCTTTGCACATCTGGTAGAAGACTGTAAGAAATCATGTCAAATTCCCACTTACACAAATAGCGTTAGCATTTATTACAGAAGAATTTCCAAGCAGATGGATCACTCATTTTGCCAAAGAATTTGGCTACCTTGGATTTCGTTGTGGTGAATTTTGATCTTGCTTCCAGCCCAGCCCTCACTCCCATCATCTGGGGAAGCAAGTGTTGTGGAGAAGAGCCATCCTTCCTAACTACCAACCAATGCTACTCGTAGGGCAGGCAAGCCATCATAGTTGAAGTAGTAAGACATTCTAAGGGAGAGAAAGGAGACAGTATGTGCCATTCATGTTAACCACTTTAACCACTGATTCCCCTCAAACCCTGACACAGGCTTTGCTGGACCCTGAACCCAAGAGCCTTTGCAACAGCAATGCTTTCAATCCAGCAATATGGTTTTATCAGCAGAAATGCCATTACCACCAGCTTTGGCACTGCACCTAAGAATTAAAGGAACTGAAATCTTCCATATGTGTTCTTTCTCCCATTAGAGTGTGAGCAGGGACTGTTTCTTTCCCAGACTTAGCCCCCAAAGTTAGCACAGTGCTTTGCATATAAATGATTCATTCATTCATTATCTGATCTGAGCTTTCTGTAGCAACAGAGAGCAGGGGTATGAAAAATCTAAATAAAAATAGTCGACATTTATACAGCACTCAAAGCTTCCCAAAGATTCTCCTTATAGACAACTCCATAACATAAAGTAGTTAATATAAGTATATTAGCTCCATTTTATATATAGGGAAACAGAAGCTCAGAGAGTTTCAGTGAATCTAGGTTACTTAAATGATAAAGGCCATGCATATAGTAAGTTTTAGAGCCAAGAACTGACTCCAGTCTTCCTGACTACACTATATTAGACTGAAAATTGCTGGTATTTGACTTCAGACTTCATTTTATGATTTGTTAAAAAATTTTAACAAATTTGCCTGCCTAGGCTAATATTAAATTTTTTCTTTCCTGAGCACAGCCTTGCTAGCAGCAGGAGAATTAATTCAGGACTGTCCTAGGTGGTAGCAGAAACTAATTTAGGATTTAAAGTCTGCTTTAGATAATCCACACAACAGATAATATACGTCTTAAAAACTGAGAGTTGCCCATTAGATACTTGATTTCTAGGCAATAAAACACATGCTGAATACTTTTATTGAATAACCAAAGTGAATTTTGCTGAGTGAATGTGTAAGTAAATTACTGTAAAAAGGGAATCATCTCCAAATGACAGTGAAAAAGTTTCCTCATTGCAAAAGAGGGAAGGTCCTCTTCCATATAAACTCTTTCCCTTTGATTTTATCCTAGAAATGAGCCTATTATTGCTTCAATACGTTAAAGATCTCTTATTTTTTCCCAGTTGGGTGCTCTCTCCATCAGTGCCAATCACAATCTTAACACTGTAATAGACATTCTTCAAAAATAGCTGCAGCCCAAACAAATCATCTTCAGAGGGCTAATCTTTCTAACGAAGGTCCACATTTCACTAGGATTACACTTGGATGAGGGACATATAGTGTATCACTGGGCCTTTACTTTCCCAATCCGAACCAGGCAGCCAGGGCTTGTATTCTATTGGCGGAGTCTTTGGGAATTCAAGGTCACCTATATGAATAGATGATATATCCATCAGCATAGAGCTTGAGTGGATAAGCCTATTATTAACCGACAGGCATTTTCCATCAACACCTGGCATCTGTCTTGTTCAGACGCAAATATGATTTCAGAAAGAATAGGTAGGTACCACATGTTCACAGCCACTTCCCCAAGCTGGCCATGTCTCAGCTTCCAGACAAGGATTCATACCTTTCCTTTCAGATTTTGTGAAGTTAATACCCAAGGAACAAAGCTGAGGACAACTGAAGGGTATGAGCTAACAGGAGGAGAGGAAGGGATTTAGCATTGGAAAGTGGATCCAAGATGGTAGAAGCCAAGCAAAGGTGGTTTTCTGAGTTGAGGGGAAGAAGATAACCATTAGAATAAAAAAGGAGCAATAAAAGCACCTGCATATCATTATGTTGTCCTTCAATGTGTACAAAGCTATAAATAATTTAAAATCCTGAATGCCCTCGCTCTATAGTAAAATTTAGGAACAGACTTATGAACTTTGTCTGTGGGTCTCAGTTTCTTTATTTATAAAATGAGGTCAGTGAACTAGCTCTCTAAACTTCCTTTCTGCTCTAAATCTATAATCCTATAATCAAATCCTTATTAAAATCAATCATTCTATTGATCAACCAACAATCATATATTAAGTGCCTACTGTTTGCCACACATTTAAGTCCTTGGAAAGCTTTGGTTATTGTTCAGTTGCTTCAGTCATGTCTGACTCTTCATGACCACTTTTGGGGTTTTCTTGGCAAAGTTATTATATGCCATTCCTTCTTCAGCTCATTTTACAGAGGAGAAAATCGAGGTAAACAAGGTAAGTGACTTGCCCAGGGTCACACAGTTAGTAAGTGTCTGAGGCCAGATTTAAACTCAGATATTCCTGACTATCCACTGTACTATCTAGCTGTTGGAGTGGTTATATTCTATTAAAATCATACCCCCTAAGACTGTTAAGGTTGTTAAGTTATTCTTATTTTGATGTGAATGAATCGAAGGGTATAGGATCATAAATTTAGAGCTGGAAAGGATCTAAAAGAACATCTAGTTCAAACTTTTCTCTTTACATATGAGGACACTGAGGCCTAAAGAGGTTAAATGACTTACCCACAGTCATACAGCTATCAAGGATCAGAAGCTGGATTTGAACCCAGGACCTTTGACTCCAAAGCCCTCACTCTTCCACTGTATCATGATGCACTGCTTCATAAATGCTTTTTGAATTTATTTGGGGAAAGAAGGGAGATCAAAGATGAATTTCATTTATTGAATCGTTTTGTACAGGCTCAGGCCTGTGACTATTATAGGAATGAATAGCATCTGGAGCTTTAAGGGACCTTTGAGATCACCTTCTCATGTTATAGGTAGAAAAATCAAGGCCTAAACTTAAAGAAAGGAAGATATTTTCCTCAAGTCTTTACAAGCTGTATATAGATATAACAAAGCAAAGATTCAAACCTTGGCTTTCTAATTCAAAATGATTTGTTTCTTCCACCACTCCACACTTTTTGGGAAAACCATACAATAAAGTATTAATTACCTAAGTGTTGTCTTTGGGAAAATACCCATGGGTCATGGACAGCCCATAACATTAGGAACCAATCAGCTCTTCCACATTGAGAATGAGCAGAATTGGAGAAATGCTAGGATATAATGCAAAAAAACCCCAACTTACTTGGGAGTCAGGATATCTTAGTTAGTGTCCTTGCTCAACCACTACCTGTGTGGTCTTGGACAAAGTTATTTCCCTTCTCTGGGTCTGAGTGAGATTTGATGACCTCTAAAGTACCTCCAGATTGAACATGCTATGTCCTATGCTCATTCTCCTCTTCCTCCCTCCAACAGGAATGTCCCAACCTTTGCTGGAGAATCAATTTAAGAGCTACAGAGAAATCTTCACTTCAGGGACAGGTTGAAGCTATTCTAGCATCTGTTGAGTGGGGGAAACAGGCCCAGAAGGAAGAACTCTCTAATAAAGCTTCAAAACTGTCATGAATGTTTCTGCTGTCAAAGCAGCAAGTGAAAGAAGAACAGGGGAAGAAAGCTAATGTCAACTTCTGGAGAACTTTGAGGGCCAAATTTGGAAAGAAATTCTAACAGGACTTGCTCAGTGCACCTGCAATTAATCGTAGGCACAAACTGTTTTGCTCAAATAATTCCACCCACAATTAACTAAATGAGTGTTCTGGGGTGATGTACTGTATTTAACTCAAACTTTATCCAATTATTCTGTGATATCTTTGCTTTCTCTCTCTCTCTCCTTCTCTCTCTCTCTGAATTATTACTGTCAAGATATTTATGGGAATTTAGGAACTTTTACCATTTCAACCAGTCTGAAGGCCTTTAATAGCCTAATTGCTATTTTAAAAGCTCTTCAGCCCCACAGGACTAACTAGGAATTTTGTGGCCTCTCCCAAAGTGTTTATAATCCAAAAGATCCCCATGAAGGGCTCCGAGCAGAGGCTGGGAGACCATGTCAGGGATGGCGAAGAGAGGATCCTTTTGTTTAGGTGCAGGTTGGACTATGGTCACTGAGATCTTTTCCAATGGATTCTGAGATGCTGCAATATTATATGTGGAAGGGAATTCAAAGCATAAAATGGAGAACATTAGAATTTAAAATTCTCTTAGAATACAGAAGATAAAGGGTTTGAACTGAAGAGGATCCTAAAATAGAAATCATAGATGATTAGAGCTGGAAGATGCCTTATCTTATTGCAGAACCAGAACTGAAATAAATCATAGATCCAGGACCAGATGAGACCCTAAGGGTTATCATCCAGTATCATCCCCTGTCTTTACAGATGATGACACTGAGGCCTAGAATCTGAGCACAGCGTCACACAGTTAGCAAGTAAGCCTTTGTCTTTTCACTCTAAATTCAGTGGTCATTCCACTATACACCATTCTGGCTTCCTGTAGTTTATCTAGTCTAATTCTCCCCTTTTTAAACTCCTCCCTAAATCACAAATGATGAAACTGAGGCCAAAAAAGAAGCAACTTATCTAAAATCATACAGCTAAGAAATGTCAGAGTCAAAAATTGTTTTTCTTCCAATTCTTAATTGAGTGCATGTTTGAGCAGCATGATTTAAAGGATAGAATGGACATGTGGTGAATCTGGCACAACCATTGCAAAGGAGGTGAAGTTTGTCTTTAATTGTCTCTAACCTTGCTATATTTTTTTTTTACCTTTTCTATCTTTTTGTAGTACTGTACTTTTTCAGCATTGTGGGCCCCAAATTATTCCTCTTTGTTCAGTATTAAAACCTGGATTTCATAGCATACTTTAAGTGAAAAACATGAAGAAAGATAAGGGTTCAACTCCTATTTATAATCTGGGGCCCTCATTTAATATCCCTGAGCTTCAGTTCCCACAGATCAACATTGGATGACCTCTAAAATCACTTTGAGTTTTTTGTTCTTCAGTCATTTTCAGTTATGTCTGACTCTTTGTGACCAAATTTGGGGTTTTCTTGTCAAATTTAGCGAAGTCGTCTGCCTTTTCCTTCTTCAGCTCATTTTACAGACTGGAAACTGAGGCAAATAGGGTTAAGTGACTTTCCCAGGGTCACATAGCTCGTATGTGTCTGAAGCCAGATTTGAACTCAGGAACTCAGGAAGGTGAGTCTTTCTGACTTCTAGGCCAAGTGCTCTACCCCCTGTACCACCTAGCTGCCCCCACTTCTAGTTTTAGCTCTTTGAATTTATGAGCCTATGAAGGAAGGCTCCCTAGAGACTGTTTCAGAAGGTGGTAAGAGCCCTAAATTTTGAGCCAGAGGGCCTATGTAGGTGATTTGGGGCAAACCATTTCTTTGTGTGATTTTCTTATCTATAAAAGGAAGTGATTGTAGCAAACGATATTTGAGGCTTATTTCAACTCTACATCATAACAAACCTCTAGGTGTAAAGGAAGACACATATGCAAAAAGTGAGTTTTGATAATATTTTGATATTGCAGCAGCATGGGTACTCTGGACACGCCCTGTAACAGTGTCCACCACAACCCATTTATGTCTTCCCATTATGTGTTACTCTTGTTCGTATTTTCTAAAAAGATCCTTCATAATAGATCTGCCGAGGCATCTAGAGGCCTTCCTCTAGATCAGGGGTGAGGAACTTGTGGCCTCGAGGCCATATGTAGCCCTCTAGGTCCTCAAATGTGGTTCTTTGATTGAATCCAAACTTCACAGAACAAATCCCCTTAATTCCCCTTAGTAAAAGGATTTTGTCTGTGAAGTTTGGATTCAGTCAAAGGGCCTCACTTGAAGACCTAGAGGGCCACATCTGTCCTGGAGGTCTCATGTTCCCCACCCCTGCTCTGTATCTTTGAATATTTCATAGGTACCAAGATATCCTTCAGGCTGCCTTTCATTCTTCCTACCTGACAGGTCTACTTTCTTTCCCAATCATGAATTTTATTGAGAATGTCTTTTATGGCATTTCTAGTAAGCAAATCATCATTGGTAGCATAAAGTGGCTGTGTTTTTGACAGGCCACTGTATAGCAAGGGGACCTGGGATCGGGGCAAGAAGGGTCATGAATGGGAGGAAGGAGGGAGTCCGAGAACTCTGATTGAGGGAGTCCCTATATCCCTGAATGTTTCCTGTGGCAAAGTAACTAAAATCCCATGGGCCTGATGTTGCCTTTTCCTGGGCCAGTTTTATATTCTAGGAAAGGAAGCTGGGGCTCTAGCCTGTTGAAAAATATGTGATTTGCTTTTTGAACTGCCATGTCAAGTCAGTAACAGTCAGAAATAGAAGGTTCCTTGTAGATTATCTGTTATTATTGCTGTGTTGAAACTGACTTAGAGTGGAAGTTCATATGGGGAATTATTGGGTGCGAGAGATAATCAATCTCATGTACTCATTTAGTAGCAAATGCTTTCTGAACAGCTGATTTTATGGTAAGCTAGTGGACACAGCAGAAACATGAAAGACAGTCCATGCACAGAGCTTTTATAACTGGAACCAAATTTATTGAAAGATCGATCTTTGGAGTCACAAAATCTGGGCCACAAACAGTAAGGCTAAGAACATAGCCCCTGATACTCTCAATAGTTCCCATGTAAGAGGTGCCCTTATCTGACCTGTGGAGTTTCCCAAGTTTTATGCCAAATAGTAACCCAACCAGTGGAACACAGTGTGTGGGCCCAGCTCATAGGACAACAAAAAATGACTCCCCAAATTCCTCCTTATAGACAAAAAATTTTTCTTTATTTCTCCCCCGCCAAACGTTTTTCCTTCTCATATTCTTTTTGATATGGAAAGTAGGTAAAATGACTGTCTTTTGATTGACTTATCTGACCAAAATCTTCCTAGATAGAAATTGCCAAAGTGCATAGGGAAATTTTATAAAGATGGAAAGATAGATAAGGCTGAAGTTTTGTCCAGAATCCGCACTTTCAAAATTTATGCCTCTTGGGATTCAAGAATGGGAAGCCAAAGTATTGACTTGGTAACACAAGAGCAGTAAGACAAATGGGAATATTATTGGAACATTTAAAAGAAATAGAGATTAAAGTCTTCCAATACAAGTGGTTTCTAGTGCTACTTTAAATAATTCCATGCAGAAGAAATACAGAAGTTTATTCATAAGTCTTTTGCAAAATTTTCCTATGAACTTAAGCAATTCCTTATTTAAAAGAGGTTGATCGGGAGATATTTTCCCTGTTCCAAATATCAACAAAAAGTTGTTTCAGCCTGAGAAATAAAAAAATAAAGAAATTAAAATATAATACATATACATACATATATAACAAAAAAAGACTGTATTGAACCAGGCCTTGAAAGTCCCAGCAGGAATGGATTAACGTGACTTAAGTTTTACAGGAGACTTGTTTCAAAATGTGTATGTATAATTGTATGTGTATATGTATATATATGGATGTATATGTATAAATACAAGTACATATGCATTTTCCCAGGGTTCATATATTTACATACATATATACACAGGGTCCCAAAAATCTCAGTATAATTTTGAGCCTTAATAGCATAAAATAATACTAAGATTTTAGTGACATCCCGTGTGTACACATATACATGTCTATTTAAGTGTTTTCTACTTAATGCAGATATAAAGCCGTGGTCTTGTTATTTTATTATTTTGAGAAGAAAATAAAGAAATTGACTTATAAATCTCTGTTTCTCCTTGGAGTTAAAGGTTGTCTTTTTTCTTCTGCTAAACAGGTGCCTTCAAGTAAAGCAGTTTCTCAGAAGGGCAGGGGGAGCAGTGAGAGTGACTTTAACAAACAAAGGGAATTTTAAGATACTTGCTTTTTCACTAATAAATCTATGCTTACAATAAGGGAGGCAGAATATGCAGTTACATATGAAGTGATAATGATGCCTCACATTTCTATTTTGAGTAGCAATTGATAGAAACAAAATTTGGGGGGAAGACCATCTTGCTTTCTAGCTATACAAGGTCACAGCTGCAGAGACAAAGGCCTCTTCAAGGTAAGCCAAGGAAATGGAAGTTTCATAAGAGTTTATATTGTTTGCTGAGATAAAATTATTTCACATAGTGATTATTTCTTCTTAGACCATGGTTAGAATTTGTAGAATGTATCATAGGATCATACATTTAGAGCTAGAAGGGACCTCAAAGTCATTCAATCTCACTCCTCTTTACAGACGAGTAAACTGAGATCAAGAGATTTGCCCAAGGTTACACAGGTAATGACTAACATAGGCAGAATTTCAGCCCAGGCTCTCTAACTCAGTATTCAACTATTTTAACATACTAAAGGCAGCCAAGTGGATCAGTGGATAATGAAGTGGACCCTAAGTTAGGAAAACTTCAGGTCAACTCTAACCTCAGATGCTCGTTAGCTGCATGACCCTGGAGTCATTTAAGCTCTGCCTCACCTCCCAGGGTTTGTTGTGAAAATCAAATGAGATAATAATTGCAAAGTGCTTAGCACTTAACCTGGCACATAGTAGGTTCTATATTTTTGTTGTTTGCCCTTCATTTTCAAAGAGGACCAATGATATCACAGGTGATATCTTGACTTGTGTATGGATTTAAATTTTAGATAGAAAGTTAAAAAAAAAAAACAACCTAACAACTAAGGAGAAGGAAGCCTTCATGTGAATTTATCAAGGAGAGGGCAGGAATAAGTCACTATGATAAAAACTTTTTCCAATTCCCCACATTAATTTCTCATTCTCCTAAATTAATTTTGGTGCTTTTAGATTAATTTTCCTGTCTCAAAGAGCTTATGTTCCAATTGAGAAAGACATACATAAAGCTGAAAGTGGGGGAGGGGTAGGAAGGGGAAACAATACCCAACCCAGGGACATGATGGAGGAGTCTTTCAGCCTGTTGAGAAATCAAGAAATGGCTGGCCTGGGAGCTCTCATTAAATGGACCTTCTGGGCCATTCAATCAAAGAGAGGGGCCAAACGGACTGAGAGAGATCTCCCCTGAGCTGCAAAAATGTGGGGAAGCCAACTACCAACATACCCTTACCCACCCAGTGAGATCATTCTATCTCTTCTTAGTTGTGTTGGGATCTTACCTTACTTGTAGTCAATGATCTCATTTACTTAGTATTATATTTTCTTTCATCTACTACAATCTGTAAAACTTCCCAATTCCTGTCTCTCACTTACTTTGATAATAGCCATTGGCTTGCCCTTTATGTAACTAGTAGTAGGCCTGGTGGGGATTGGCTAGGCTGGTGAGAAGAGACTGTTAGCCTCCCTTTGGCAATGAACAGGAAGAAGAGCTTTTATTCTGGACATCTTCATATATTCCTAGATAGTTATCATAGATACTTGAGGTGTGTTATAGAGATATAATTTTAGCTCGATACTCATCTCGGAAATAGAGAATGATGAAGAGGTTCCCCCAGATGCAAAAGTTTTGGATCCTATCTACCCCTCCTGCACTAGGCTGGAAATGCAGGCACAGCCCTCAATCACAAAAGAGGAAATCCAAGTTTCAACTGGAGATAGGGGGAGACAGATCTCAGATCAGGTATCGATCCAAGTCAAATATGGTCCAGAGGGATATGTGAGATATTCCAGGAGGACTAGCACCTCTGGGGTGAGGGCTTGCCAAGTCCTTTTCAGGGCTGCTCATCTACTTTTGGCATCCAACTTTCACCTAACTCTCACCTGGGACTCCAAGAAGCTTTAACATGTGCAGTGGCCATACCGCAGTAAACCATCTTGACAGAAGGAGTTGGGAGTACCAGTAGGCCTCAAACCCATTAGTGAGTTAGGGAATGTCTACTCCCAGCATATGAAGATTTCTCCTGGCAGAATGGGTAGATGAGAACAGTTTGTTCCAATGGCCATGAAAGTGTCTGAAGGAGGCTCTGCAGAGAGCTTAGCGCTTGGTCAGACGTTGCATCCTGGGCCACCACCAGTGGTCTTGACTTTGTCCTGCCACAGGACTTTTATGACTTTGCAAGAAAGAGTGAGGCCGATGACTTTGTGCAACTCTGCCTAACTTAAATCTAATTCACCCATGGGGTCCTTTGTTCCACTTCAAAAATGAAGAACAGACACCAACAACAATGTGGGCCAGACATATCTTTCAGTTACACAAGTCAACCACATAAAATCTACATTGTAATTACTACCCCACAGGATAATTGAGAGGCTTAAGTCAGATCATCAATCTAAAATGCTTTGCAAATCTTAAGACACTATGTAAATACCAACTATTATTAAGATGTGATGATTAGCCCAGGGCACATGGCCTAGGAAGTTTCATTCTAAATAACTTCCTTTAGATGGAAGAAGCAGAATGTTAGTAGTTGACAGCTACAACCAAACTAGGTCAAGCTTTCCAGCCTCAACAGAAGGGGATTTGAGGAGAAGTCAAGAGGCTAAGAATTCTTGGATTGGGCCAAGGAGTTGTAGGAAATGGAGCCATGGGGACTCAGGCAAATGGAGTTTTATAGCTGTAGTACAAGACAGACAGCATGGATATTGAGTCCTTTTCTCACTTTGGAGTCTGAACTTTTAGGGGAGTTGTTCCCATGCTTAGCAGCTCATGAATCAGTGTGAGACTATCAAGGGGGTAAAGACGGCTTAGGATGATTCTACTCCTTGCTTTTTATATGTTACTTACTTTTCAGTACTTTTTAAAAAAAAATAGATATAGCAGCAGCACAGTGGATACAGCACTAGGCTTGTAGAGTCTGGAAGACCTGAGTTCAAATCTAGCTTCAAACACTTACTAGCTTTGTGACCCTGGACAAGTCCCTTAACCTTTGTCTGACTCAGTTTCTTCATCTGTAAAATAGGGATAATAATAGCCTCTCCTTCCTAAACTTGTTGGGAGGATTAAATGAGATATTTTTAAAGTGTTTTGCAAACCTTAAAGTGCCAAATAAACACTAGCTACTATTATTACTGCTACTACTACTGCTACTAATAATATATGTATGTGTGTGTGTGTGTGTGTGTGTGTGTGTGTGTGTGTGTGTGTGTGTGTATGGTTCCTGCCTGGTCTGTTAGAAAATGTCCTGGATGGAGGTGTATGTCAAAAGAACCCATGTGGAGGTGTGATTCCAGAATTGAATGTAATACTCGGTATGCCTATAGGTATTGCCAAGCAGTGGTATAAAGAGATTACTCTGGATCTATGTAACCATACGGGCCTTTTCATCTTCCTATCTATTTTTTTCTGTCTCCTCCATAGTGGTAATGTTAACTGTTGACATCATTATAGACTTTCTATACTACCTATCTATCAAAATTATGAGGGAAGCACTTTGTATACTTAAATGGGAATTATAATTACAATTGTATACATGTTTTGAGGATCCTAGCTTTAGATTGGGAGGGTACCTTTTGTTGTTGTTCAGTTGTTTTCAGTCCTGTTCAACTCTTAGTGACTCTATTTGGGGTCTTCTTGGCGAAGGTATTGGAGTGGCTTCCCATTTCTTTCTCCAGCTCATTTGACAGATGAAGAAACTGAGGCAAGTGGCATTGAGTGACTTGTTTAGGGTCATAGAGCTAGTATGTGTCTGAGGACAGATTTGAACTCAGGAAAATAAGTCTTCCTGATTCTAGGCTTGATACACTGTACCACCTAGCTACCTCCAAAAAGGCTATCCAGACTTCCTCATTTTTATAAATAAGGGAGCAGAGTGGTATGGTGGAAAGCTCTCATTCTAGCTCCTGAGTCAGAGGATGTCCCTTAGAAATCCACCTCTGGTGTTTACTACCTATATGACCTTGGGCAAATCATTCAACCTCTCATGGGCCTCAGTTTCCTCATCTGTACAACTGATGGGGCTGGACTAGTTGGCCTATTAGATCTCTTACCAATAATCCTATGACAATGAGGTTCAGAGAATTTAACTGACTTGCCAATGATAGCATGATGTATCTTTTCTCCCCTAGTAGAGGGCAGACACACTTGTTTCCGTATTGTTACTTCCCTTATGCGCAGCACAGTGTTGGCCTTATATTAAATACTTGTTGATGGATTCATGGGATTTCCATAAGGATGGGCCTGCAGTGGGTACGACATGTACCCTGATATTCCTGAAGGCCCCTGGAAGCTGGCATATTGATTCAGCTCCAGATACATGGAGATTTCACCCTACATGACTCTTGTGCGCTTAGTGAATGATCCCCCTCCTGAAAATAAACTTAGAAAATAATTTTCTTGTCCAGGGGCAGCTAGGTGGTACAGTGAATAGAGCACTGAGGCTGGAATCAGGAGAACCTTAGTTCAAATCCAGTCTCAGACATTTACTAGCTTTGTGATCCTGGGTAAGTCATTTAACTTTGTATGCCTCAGCTTCCTCATTTGTAAAATGAGTTGGAGGAGGAAATGGCAAACCACTTCAGTATCGTTGCCAAAGAACCAAAAACCAAACCAAACCAATCAAACAATGACAACAATAAAAACCAATGGAGTTGCAAAGGATTGGACACGACTGAACAACAACAAGAATTCTCTTGGCCCCTCTCTCTCTCCTTGTCCTTCAGCCTCCAGAGCATGTGTTGGGGAACAAAGAGAGGCACCCTTCCCATCTCAGTCTAACTGAGGGTGGTAGACACAAAAGAAGTTGACAATGCCACTTTGCTACTTTTTCCTGTTCTGTTTGGATAATTGCATTGTCAAGAATTACTTATCATACATTTAACACTTAATACCCATTTATTATGAGTTCATGTAACTGCTATTTAAAGAATAATACATGCTAACTCTTCTCTACACCATTTGATGCCATTCTGATTCTGTAATTGCTGGTTTCTAAGATATTATGCCACCAAACCTGAAGAAATAATTGGTTGTTTCGTTCCAGACAATACGTTTTCAAGATGCTTGGCGCTTAACTGGCAGCTCTGTAGCTGCAGCAGAGGCAAGATGGAATAAATCGATAACTGCAGAAGGAGGTTACTTTGAGTAATTTATTCAGTAGCAGCCCTGGGGCTGCAGCACTTCTCAAAATGGAGAAGAAAGGAAAAAAGAGCAGTTCTTTTGTGGGAACCCTTTATTTAAAATGTTAACAAACAGGCAGGATTTGTTGCAAGACCACTGAAGGCCAAGAAGGGGGGAAAGTACCAGGAACTAAGCAAAATAGATTAACTCATGTTTAATTAATCACCTATGGTTACAGTAGTTTCTAGTGGAGGTGTGGCTAGCAATGAAGATGAAGTGACAGCCAAACTCTGCACTAAATGATAACAGTAGCTCATATTTGTACAGCGCTGTAAGAACTACAAGGCACTTCCACCACACCAGCTCGTGAAGTAGATAGAGTGCAAGTATGATTATCCCCATTCTACAGGGGAGGAAACTGAGGAGAGGCTAATACACAGCAGGTAGATGACTGAGCCAAAACTTGTACCCAAGGCTTCTTATTCCAAGTCTAGGGAGTTTTCTATTGTATCTTAATGCCATCAAATTAAATTTGTCTTTGACACCTCCTCTCCATTCCTACTCTTCCATCTCTACTTATGCCTCCTCTTTTCCCAGGGGCCTCTACTCTGCCCAGTTCTATCTCTGGTTGCCAGGGGAGGAAAAAGTTCTGAGAGACTCATCCCAGATATCATTTTTCCCCAGAGACATTTACATTTGAAAAGAGGAGCCTTTGGAGAAAGATTGCCTAATTCAAAAGAATGGAATGGAAAACAAAGAGCTAATCCATCTTAGATAAGAATATCTTATCTATAATTGTAATACTAAAAAGCCTTACTAGAAATAGTACAAAATTGCTTCATATAACAGATAACACAGTAGGATGTAGTTAAAATGTTCTTTCCACATTTCTAGTATGGGTTGAGATAGAGGGAGAGAACAGTGGACAGGGAGTCAGAAGAACAGGCTAGAAATTTAGCTCTACAGTAGATTAGTTACATGACTTTGGCTAGGTCACTTGACCTTTGACCTCTGAGGGACCTTCTAAGTATAACGTTCTCTATTAGTTTATGATACTTAAAGTCAGAGAGAAGTTGATTGTAACCCATCAGCATGACTTCTGAGTATTCTTGCTTCAAGCTGAGTTAAAATCTTACTAAGTCTTTCCTGATCCCCCTTAATGCTAGTGTCATTCTTCTCTGATTATCCTTAAATTATCCTGTCTACATATTGTTTGTACATAGGTGTTTGAATGCTGTTTCCCCCATCAGAATGTGAGCTCTTTGAGAGCTGGACTATTTTTTTTTTTGCCTTTTTTTTTTTGTATCCTCAGTATTTAGCACAGTGCCTGGTACGTAGTAGATACTTAATAAAGGCTTCTTGATGACTTGACTAAGCCTATTTCTTAACCTTATCTCTTTTGAATTATTATTTTCTTGGTGACCCTGGAGTGTTGATAACTTAAGGACAGGCGGAGAATTATTAAGGATCATTATGTTCTTCATTCACTGTATTTCCAGGGAAGCGAGCAAACATGGAGGGCAAGAAGCTCCTGAGGAGCCAGAAGGTGGTGTTGCTATGAACAGTCCATGCCCAGGTGTAGGAGGCCATGAGCTAGGAGGAAAGCAATAAGATGTGGACACTGGTATTAAGAATCAAGATTTGCTCCCCTTGTTCCTTCTGCCCCAGGAAAGGACACTAGAGGCAAAGGGAGTAGGGACTCTCAGCCTTTCATTCATGGGTTTCCAATTGCTGGGATCCATGCATCTTTGTCTGTTATGACTGGGACGTCTAGTATGAGAGCTGAGAGCAGTCTGCAGGTGACACTGGTAAAAATGGCCAGCTCCACAGATTGTGGTTTGGGCATACAGCTGCATGAGAGCTCCAATCCTAGGCCCACTCAGGGCATAAATTGATAAGTTTTAGATAAGGAACTAATGGTAAGAGACTGCTCCATCTCCCACAAGGCAAGGCAGTAGAATAATCTAGATCACTAAAATCAGGGTGATTTTTCTGAGAAGAAATGAGGAATAAGGAGTAAGAACCGAGAATATTTAATTCTAACTGTGCCACAGCAAGGAAACAGCTGGGAAAGGGGGCAAAGCCTGGTCTGGTCAGTTAAGCCTTAGTATACATACACAGATCCTAGGGACTGGGGCCTTTACAGTCAAGCTAATTTTCAGTGACTCAAACAACCATACCAGGAACAGAAGTGGGGACAGGCAGATCCTCAAATGCTAGAGGGCGTTCAGTAATTATAAAGATTAGTGGAAATGTGATACAAATGTGGGAGAACCAACCATTCTCTCTTCTCTGCCCTTGTCTTCCTGGCTTATACTCTGAGGTCTTGTTCTGGGCCCCTGGACACACACCTGGACACACACACACATATGCACGCACGCACACACACACACACATAGACACACACGCATGCACACACAAGCATGTACACACACGCACACACACACACACGCACACACCTACCTCATTCCCCTGCATAATATGTGGACAAATGTTATTTGAAAATCCTGGGGCGAAGTTAATGCTGAGAATTGGAGAGATTATCAAGAAAAAATTCAAGAGAAGGTTGGTTAAGCAGAGGATTCTTTGCCAAAAGGCATAATAGTTTTCCTTTCATTTTTCACTATATCTACTAAACTATGTGGCCATATCATATTCATTTTGTGAATTCTATGGATGGGGGGGGTGGTATTTAAAAGAGAGAGGAAATTCCAGAGGTGGAAAAAGAGTCTTTTAACTTTGCCTATTAAGTTTACCTTTTACCTATTAAAAATGATCCTAAGCAATATTTCGTATCATTCCTGTAAATAATCAGGATGGGTTTTTCCTTGCCTAATAGTTTTAGAGTCACCCAGTATGATGGTGTGGAATGTTGGCACAGATGTGCCAGAGAGACTCTGATGAGACCACTTGACTGCTGTATTGAATATATCACCTCCTAGTGGACCAACCACTAATATGTTACATGATCTCACTGGATAATTAACATAGTAACACTCTTTCTATAGGCTTTCAGAGGTCAGTGTAAGACCAGATTTAGACTGCTTCCAACACTGTATTGCCTTGAATGTCACATAATGTGCAGAGCAGCCCATGTCTGTCATATAATAATGACAAGAAAAGAAATCTTGTAGAGTAGAGAGCTCTGAGTCTAAGTAACTTTCAAACTTTGTGGCTTTTCACCGGTGTGGCAACTGTAATGTTTCCTTTGAAGTAACACCCTCTCTACTCCTACTCGCCACCTCAATTAAAATAGACCGTCTGTTTCTTCATCAATGGCAGATCTAGGCTTAGAGGTCTGAAAAGGCTCATTTTCCCCTCCAGTGACTTCAATCTTCTATTAAAATCTTACTATGATGCCTTATTATACTTTGGAGGGAATTCTAGATTCTTGGATGCTGTGCTGGGGTAGTACAAGTTATGGTAGTCAACTCAAGTCAGTAAGTATTTATTAAGTGACTACTATGTGCCAGGCACTGTGCTAAGCACTGGGGATATAAAGAAAGGAGCTGACTGTCTAATGGGGTAAACTACATGCAAACAACTATGTGCAAACAAAATGGGACAAGTTGGAGGTGATCTCAGATGGAAAGAAGTACCATTAAGTGGTATTGAGAATGATTTCTTGCCAAAAGTAGGCTGCTGCTACCTAATTCAATTTCTTACCACTTCTCCCATGGACTATTGCAATAGTCTTCTAATTTGGGTCTTTGGATCTAGCAACTAAGACATCATTAGTAACTTCAGAGAAAGCTGTTTTGGTGGAATGGTAAGACTGGGGTTAAAATTCAAACCAGCATGCTTTGTATTCATAAAATAAATTTTCTGACTTCAATTTTATTATAATACTAGTTATTTAGATGACTTCTGAACATAGATTTTATATAGAATCAGTTTAAGGTAGTAAAACTTAATGATAGAGTTAATAAATCAACATATACATATGCAGGATAGTGAATGAAGTCTCCAAAACCCATGCAATTACTGAACAGGAAATACAGACAAAATATAAGCTTGAGTTCAGCTGAGATAATATAACCATACATTTATAATGGATGAGATCCATTTAGTTACATGACTTTCTTCAGTAGTACTCAGTATCCCAGGGGCAGGGATGGAGATAGTTAATGATAGGGGTTATATAAAACTGAGGAGTTAATAGACTTTTAAAAACAGTAGAATTTTAAGAAGAAGAAATATTTTAATGAGGAGATGCTTTTCAAATGGCTGCCAAGCGGATTCAGCCTGTAGCTGAAGGTGAGAGAAGCAAGAGTAGGTCTGATAGAATTAAAGAATAAGGAGGAGTTGAGGGAACAGAGGTCATAATGAGGAAGAAAAGCAGGTTCAATGATGGCAAAGAACTTGAAGATGTGGCCCGATAGAAGATTGTATTCTGAGAGTGTATTGCTAAAGTTTGAGATGCTCATGAAGGCAATTTAAAGTAGAGATGAAGAGTCTGGAAGGTCTAGGTTTAAGTTCTGGCTTTGATACATACTAAATGTGAAGTTTCCCCTCAGTTTCCTAATGCCCCTACTTGGCATGCAAATTAGTTATGGAGGCAAGCACAACAGCCCAAGTCAACAGTTCTCAAAGATTTTGGTTTCAGTACCTCTTTATACTTTTCCAAAATATATTATTTTTTCATATATTTTTAAAATTTGTGTTCCTAATTCTCTTTCTTCCTCCAACCCCTCCCACTCATTTAGGTGGTAAGTAATATGATATAAATTAAAATATGAAATCATGCAAAATATATTTCCATATTAGCTTTGTTGAAACAAAAGAAAAATAAAGAAAGTGAAAAATTATACTTCACTTTGCACTCAGAGTTCATGTGTTCTCTCTCTGGAAGTGGAAAGCATTTTTCATCATGAGTCCTTTAGAACTGTCTTGGATCATTGTGTTGATCAGAGTAGCTAAATCTTTCAGAGTTCATCATCGTTGCAACACTGCTGTTACTATGTACAAGGATCTCCTAGTTTTGCTCACTTCATTCTGTATCAGTTCATATAGGTCTTCCCATTTTTTTTTCTGAAACCATCTTGCTCATCATTTCTTAGAGCACAATAGTAATCCAGCATAACCATATACCCCAACTTGTGCAGCCATGTCTAGTTGATGGACACCTCAATTGCCAATTCTTTGCCACCACAAAAAAAAACTGCTATAACTATTTTTGTATTTGTAAGGTCCTTTGTATTCCTATTTTGTATTTGTAAGGTCTTTCCCCCTTTTCTTTGATCTCTTTGGGATACAAAACTAGAAGTGGTATTGCTGGGTCAGAGGAATATGCACAATTTTATATTCACTTTGGGAGTAGTTCCAAGTTGTTCTTTAGAATGGGTAGACAAGTTTAGAACTCCACTAATAATGTGTTAGTGTTCCTATTTTTCCATATCCCCTCCAACATTTGTCATACTTCTTTTCCATCGTATTAACCAGTCTGATTGGCATGAGGTAGTATCTCAGAGTTGTTATAATTTGCATTTCTCTAATCAGTAGTTATTTAGGTCATTTTTTTCATGTGACTACAGATAGCTTTGAGTTCTTCTGAAAACTATCTGTTTATAACATTTGACCATCTATCAATTGGAGAATAGCTGTTATTTTTATAAATTTGGCTTTGTTTCCTACATATTTGACCAATGAGGCCTTTATTGAAGAAACTTGGTATAAAAATATTTCCCTCCAGTTTGCTACTTTTATTCTAATTTTGGCTCAATTGGTTTTGTTTGTGCCTTTAAGAGTTTTGATTCTCTGTCATTTGTGCATATGTGTTTAGTATTGTGATTATTTCATGTTTTATGGTATCTTTTAGCAAAATATAGTTTCTTTGATTCTCTCTTTTAAGTAGGCTTTTGTTTTGTCTGAGATCATGGTTGCTACCCTGCTTCTTTTTTAACCTTACCTGAAGCCTAATACATTTTGTAACAGCCCCTTATTTTAACTCTCTCTGTGTTTTTCTGTTTTAAATGTGTTTCTTGTGAAAAGTGCATTGTTAGATTCTGGTTGCTAATCTATTGTGCTATCTGCTTCCATTTTATGGTTGAATTCATCTCGTTCGCATTCACAGTAATTTCCCTCCATTCTATTTTCTTCTGTTTATACATTTGTCTCTCTTTTTACCTTATTCCTCTTCAAAAGTCTATCTTACTTCTAACCAGTGCCTCCTTTAATCTGCCTTCCCTTTTATCACCCCTTACTTCTCTTACCCACTTCCCCTACTACTTCCCTGTCTGGTAGGATAGATTGCTATACCGAACTGAGTATGTATGTATGTATGTATGTATATGTATACATATATATATGTGTATATATACACACACACATACACACACACACACACACACACACATATATATATATATATATATATATATATATTCCCTCTTTAAATTAATTCCAGTGAGTTTGAAGTTCAAGCACTGCTTTATTCTTTATTCTCCTATCTTCTATTCTGCTATCCACTGTAAAAGCACTTCCTTGTGTATCTTTCATATGAGATGATTTTCCCCATTCTTCTCCTTTCCCCTTTCTTTCAGTGCATCTCTCTTTATCACTCATCCATTTTTTAGGAAGGGATCATCCAAAATAATTGAATCAAACCCATCCCCTCTGCCTATGTCAACTCCTTGTAACTGCCCTAATAATGATAAGGATTTTAGAAGTTATTATCTTCCCATACAGGAAATAATTAACCTTATTAAGTCTCTTTTATGATATTTCCCATTCATGTTTACCTTTTTATGATTCTCTTGAGTCATATGTTTGAATGTCAAAAATCCTATTCAGCTCTGTTTTTTTCAACAGAAACACTTGAAGTCTTATTTTTCATTAAATATCCATTCTCCCACCCCCACCCCCTGCCCAAAGGATTATATTTAGTTTTGCTGGGTGGGTTTTTCTTGGTTGCAATTCTAGCTCCTTTGCCTTCTGAAATATCACATTCCAAGCCCACTTTTCTTTAATGTGGAAGCAGCTAAATTTTTTATATTTCAAACTGAGGATCTATGATGTTTGAATGGTTTCTTTCTGGCTGCTTGCAATATTTTCTCCTTGACCTGGAAGCTCTGGAGTTTTGCTATAATATTCTTGGGAGTTTTCATTTTTATCTCTATTAAGAGATTTCAATTTCTGTTTTACCCTCTTGTTCTAATATATGACAGCACTTTTCATTTATATTTTCTTGAAATGTCATGTCTAGGATCCTTTTATGATTCTGGCTTTCAGGTAGTCCAATAATTCTTAAATTACCTTTCTTTAATCAATTTTTCAGGTTAATTGTTTTTCTGATGTGATATTTTACTTTTTCTTTTATTTTTTCATTCTTTTAATGCTATTTTACTGTTTCTTTGTGTCCCATGGAGTCAATATCTTCAACTTGCCCAGTTCTAATTTTTAAGGAATTATTTTCTTCAGTGAGCTTCTGTCTTATTCCATTTTACTGATTCTGCTCTTTAAGGAGTTCTTTTCTTCAGTGAATTTTTGTGCCTCTTTTGCTTTTTTGCCAATTCTATTTTTCCCTTTTTTCATATTTTATTATTTAATATTTTAGTTTTCAACATTGATTTCCACAAGATTTTGAGTTACAAATTTTCTCCCCATTTCTATCCTCCCCCCCACTCCATGATAGCATATATTGTGATTGCCCTGTTCCCCAGTCAGCCCTCTCTTCTGTCACCACACTCCCCCCCCCATCCCCTCTCCCCTTACTTTCTTGTAGGGCAAGATAGATTTCTATGCCCCATTTCCTATATATCTTATTTCCCAGTTGCATGCAAAAACAACTTTTTTTTTGAGCATCTGCTTTTAAAACTTTGAGTTCCAAATTCTCTCCCCTCTTCCTTTCCCACCCACCCTCCCTAAAAAGGCAAGCAATTCAACATAGGCCACACATGTATGTTTCAACAATCCGGCTAGCAGCTGTTGTGGGGGTGAAAGCCCAACAACAAGAATGCTACCAGCATGCCTCAAAAGCACAGGTTCTTTTGATCTGCTTAACTAAGGAAAACTACATGAAGGGGTTGACAAGCTTACTTTAATTCGGCATACAAATATCATTCACTTAGTTCAGGGGATAAAGCCAGCATCCTGAACTTCAGAACAAATACAAACAAATTACAAACATCAACAGACAGACTTTGTCTAATTCAAATCCCAATACATAGTTACCAGAGTTCAACAAAGTCTCAGCATCCAGGTTTATGAGCTGGAGGGCTCCTTAGCTACAGCTGCCCAGAGTCTCTGCATCAGCACCATCACAAGTGAGAGCCCTGCACAAATGGCCCTGTCTTCTCTTCTTATAGGGATTCAGACGTCATCAAATGTCATCTGAATGACCAGAACTTAGGCTGCTATGATTGGCTCTTGAGTTAGCACCACCCCTTGGTACCCTGGGAGCTTCACACCCACATAGGCTTAGCACCTAATAGGGGTTTGGGCCTGGGGCTTAGCACCTAGTAAGACTCAAGAGGGCATGGCTCTGGAGTTAGCACCTCCCCTTAGCCAGCCCCACCTTGGGCCCCACCCTAGTCAGCAATCCACACCCACATAGGTTCTATACCTAATAGGAGTTTGAGCCTAGGGCTTAGCACCTAGTAAGGCTCAAGGAAATACACTGAATTACTCAAAGGAAACAAAGGCCAACTAAGTGCTAAGACCCCATTTTGCTTACCAACAAAATGTATCATCATGTAAAACACTTCCACAATAGTCGTGTTGTGAAAGATTAACTATATTTCCCTCCTTCCTATCATGTCCCCCTTTATTCACTTTTCTCCCTTGACCCTGGCCCTTTTCAAAAGTGTTTGTGTTTGATTACCTCCTCCCCCTATCTGTCCTCCCTTCTATCATCCTCCCTTTTTTATCCCTTTCCCCCTACTTTCCTGTGGGGTAAGATACCCAATTGAGTGTGTATGTTATTCCCTCCTTAAGCCAAATCTGATGGGAGTAAGATTCACTTGCTCCCTTTCACCTGACCCCTCTTCATTTCCATTATAATTGCCTTTTCTTGACACTTTTATTTGAGATAATTTTCCCCATTCTATCTCTCCCTTTCTCCCTATCTCAATACATTCCTCTCTCATCCCTAAATTTTATTTTACTTTTTTAGATATCATCCCTTCATATTCAACTCACCCTGTTCCCTCTGTCTATATACATATTCCCTTCAACTACCCCTAATGCTGAGAAGGGTCTCATGAATTACACACATCATCTTTCCCTGTAGGAATGTAAACAAAACAGTTCAACTTTACTTAAGTCCCTTATGATTTCTCTTTCTTGTTTACTTTTCTATGCTTCCCTTGATTCTTGTATTTGAAAGTCAAATTTTCTATTCAGCTCTGGTCTTTTCACTGAGAAAGCTTGAAAGTCCATATTTTGTCTTGGAGCATTATACTCAGTTTTGCTGGGTAGGTGATTCTTGGTTTTAATCCTAGCTCCACTGACCTCCGGAATATCATATTCTAAGCCCTTCAATCCCTTAATGTAGAAGCTGCTAGATCTTGTGTTATTCTGATTGTGTTTCCACAATATTCAAATTGTTTCTTTCTGGCTGCTTGCAGTATTTTCTCTTTTTCCTGGGAACTCTGGAATTTGGCTACAATATTCCTAGGAGTTTTCTTTTTGGGATCTTTTTCAAGAGGCTATTAGTGGATTGTTTCAATTTCTATTTTACCCTATGGCTCTAGAATATCAGGGCAGTTTTCCTTGATAATTTCTTGAAAGATGATGTCTAGGCTCTTTTTTTGATCATGGTTTTCAGGTAGTCCAATAATTTTTAAATGATCTCTCCTGGATCTATTTTCCAGGTCACTGGTTTTGCCAATGAGATATTTCACATTGTCTTCCACTTTTCCATTCCTTTGGTTCTATTTTATAATATTTTGATTTCTCATAAAGTTACTAGCTTCCACTCGCTCCAATCTAATTTTTAAGGTAGTATTTTCTTCAGTGGTCTTTTGGACCTCATTTTCCATTTGGTTAATTCTGACTTTCAAGGAATTCTTCTCCTTCTTGGCTTTTTGGAGCTCTTTTGCCATTCGAGTTAGTCTATTTTTTAAGGTGTTATTTTCTTCAGTATTTTTTTGGGTCTCCTTTAGCAACTCATTGACTTGTTTTTCATGATTTTGTTGCATCACTCTCATTTCTCATCCCAATTTTTCCTCTACTTCTCTTACTTGCTTTCCCAAATTCTTTCTGAGCTGTTCCATGGCCTGAGACCAATTCATATTTTTTTCTTGGAGGCTCTTTGACTTTCTTGACTTCTTCTGACTGTATATTTTGATCTTCTTTGTCACCAAAAAAGATTCTAAAATCTGAGTCTGAATCTGAAAGCACTTTCACTGCCTGTTCATATTCCCAGCCAACTACTTGACCCTTGAGCTTTTTGTCAGGGTATCACTGCTTGTAGAGGAGAGAGTACTTTGTCCCAAGCTTCAGGGCTGCACTGCTGTTTTCAGAGATACTTCTAAACAGCAAGCTCTGCCACAGCAACATTCCTCCTTCCCTAAGAAATGCCAACCAAGACTGTGACCATGATTCAAGCAGGGCAAAGCAGGCTCTGCACTCCCGCTCTGATCCACTGCTTAATTCCTCCCACCGGGTGGGCCTGGGCCAGAAGCAACTGAAGCTGGAGCTCTGGAAGCAGCCCCAGAGCTGCACCACCTCCACTGCCCCTGGGGCTGGGGGGCAACCACACACTCCTCTCACTCTGATCTAGCAGTTTTCTAAGTAACTTGCTCTGTTGTCTTTGGTGTTTGTGGTTGAGAAGTCTGGTAACTGCCACAGCTCAATGATTCAGGCCTGGCCCTATGGCCTATTCTGCCTGGCTCCCAGTCTGGTTGGTCCTGGCACAGCCCATGCTGGGCTGTGCTCCACTCTGCTCCCAGCTCCATGTAATAGACCCTTCCCAGCTACCATCCAGGCTGTCCTGGACTGGAGCCCTGCTTCCCTCTGCTATTTTGTGGGTTCTGCAGGTTTAGAATTTGTTCAGAGCCATTTTTTACAGGTGTTTGGATTGACCTGGGGGAGAGCTTAAGCAAGTCCCTGCTTTCCAGCTGCCATCTTCCAATTCTATTTTTAAGGTGGTATTTTCTTTAGCATTTTTGTGCCTGTTTTTTTACCAAACTATTAATTCTCTTTTCATAATTTTCTTGTAGCAGTCTCATTTCTTTTCTCAATTTTTCCTTTATTGCTCATCTATTTAGCTCTTCCAGGAATTCTTGTTGGGCTTGTGTCCAATTTACATTGTTTGTTTGTTTGCTTCCTTTGAGACTTTACTTTTAGCTATTTTTGCATTGTTGTCTTCTGAGTTTGTGACTTGATTTTCACTGTCACCAAAGTAGCTTTCTATAGTCAGGGTTTTTTGTGTTGTTTGCTCATTTCTACAGCCTATTTCTTGACTTTTGACTTTATTTTAAAGTTGGACTCTAGTTCCAGGGGTGGGATAGAAGGGTACTTTTCAAAGCATTGTGTGGTTTTTTTTTTTTTTGTGCTGCTGTTTTCAAAGCTGGTTCTAGGGTCTGTAAGTTTTCGGTGTTTCCAAGGTGATATGATTCAGGGAGAGGTGTGCTCGTTGTTCTCCTGGTTTGTGCTCTAGTATTTACTCAGTAAGGGCCTCAGTTCCCCGGCATCTTCACGTGCTAGTGTTCCTCTCTGTCTTGGGATATCTCTGGACCCAGAGTCCCTGAAGCTGCTTCTGTTTCTGCTGCTGCAGTTGCAGCCACTTCTAAGGCTCACCACTGGTATTGTTGCCATTTATGCTCCAAGCTAGCCCCTAATTCAATTTCGTGCACTTCCAACTCCTTACCTATGTAGGGCTAGAAAAAAAATTGTCTCACCCCAACTTTTTTTTTTCTTTTCTTTTTTTTTTTGCACACCATTTTATAATTCCACTTGACATGTTATTTTGAAATTGTTTGGAGGGGAATGTTGGGAGAATTCAGATGGATTGCTGCCTCTACCATCTTGGCTCTGTCTCTCAAAAATTTTTGAGGACTTTCCTAAAGAGCTTTTCTTCATGTGGTTTGTTGAAAACTTCTTAGTATTATGAAATAGTTTTGACCTTGCAGACCCTACATGAGTGCCTTGGGGATGCTCCCAAATCCACGCTGCAAGTAGTTTGTCTAGGCGAAACTGGTGTGGCTATCTCTGGCTTATCTTATATACATGCCAGTAGCAGAATCACTGGTCTTTATCATTCCTTCCAGGGATAATACTATTCTCCCTAAATAAGCCACAAAGCAGAGATCTGAATCAAAATTGAGTGTTATTTTTTTTGTAAATTTTATTCCATAAAATAACCAATTCATTGTTGGACTATGGGCTACAGATATTTGATAAGAAGATTTTACTGGTCTTTCAATTCTTTCAGTCTTCTGATGGCAGTTTCAACTGTGACTGCAGAGGTTGTGTTGTAGGTCTATGTACCACCAGATACTGTTTTCATACAGGATCCATAATGCTAGATACCCGTAGCCTGTCTCTTCATTTTGGTCTTGCCACAGAAGGAGCAGGTATACTTGGTATGCTGGTCAATTTTGATTTTCTTCATTTTTCTGAGGGGTGCACCGTAATGTGTTCCATATTTACCAACAATTCTGACCTTCTTGGTACGTTTAGCCATGTTGCCAGTTTCAGGGCTGGAGCTCGGAGAGGTTGAATGTTATTTTTGCTATGCTATTGTGCTCCTTTGTGTAATTCCTCATGATTGTATGTAGTGCTTTGTAAACTTAAAGTATTGTTATATATTACAAGACTGTTGTGAGGTATGTCAGAATGATTTTTCCTATTCAGCAGATAAAAGCAGAGATGTTAAATGAGTGGTTCAAATTCAAAAGCACTTGGATTTAGCCCATGAGCTTCACTCAATAGGCTTTATCTGCCTGATAAACAGTGTCTTGGAAGGACCAATGAACAGAAAGAAGCTATACCTCCCTCAAGCTATACATCTGTGATCAAGATTACTTGCATCTTGTTTTGCAAAAGTAGGCCTTTCATGTTATTACAAACTTTAAATGCCCACCCAAAAGCCAATATGACCATTAAATAAATTGTATGAATCACAATTATCCAAACAATATAGAAAATATGACTTAAACTATTTTAAATTTGAGTGGTTGATATATATTATGCTTGGCTTTACTTTCTCCAAAGTGCTATGGAAACCAGCAAGTATTTTTGGCTTGCTTTATTTTTCTTTTCACAAAAGACTTGAATGAACATGGACCTCCAGGTGTTTAGACCAATCCATCCCTTTGTGATACTCTAATCACCTCTGCAGATATAGATTGAAATATGAAAGAAATTATGTCTTACATTGACAAACAAACAGCAGGCTCTGATGAGTTCTTGGAAAATTTAACAATGGCCTATCTTGCTTTGTAAGACACGTAAAAAGACCCCGTACAGATACCTTCCTCTCTACAAGATCTGTGGGTTGGCATAACAGTTTGCAGCAGTGATCAAACATTTCATATTAAGAAAGTGATTGCATATTCAAATTTCTGCCTAGTATTTCTAAAATAATGTCATTTCTTTTATTGTATGTAGTTTTTGAGAACTTGGTAGCTGGAAGCTTGTAATTAATACCTGAGACAGGACTAAAATGGTTTTACTTCACTACATGGGTCCACTGGCTTATAATTCTACTGAGTTGACATTGAATGGTTTCCTTTTTCTATTTGCTGATGAAGCATTTACTGTATTTTGGAGAAAAATAATTTCAAAGTTTACCCACGTGAAGAGAAAATCTGGAGAAGCCTTAGGTGGGGTTGTTCATCCTTAAATACAAGAGCGTGCATCTGTGGTGTTTAACCAAGTTGTTTGCTTATATTCATCTATTAATTCATTCACCAACATTTATTAAGCAACTGCTACATGCATGTTGTTAGATGCTAGAGGAGATCCAAAATATGATTCAAGGATGGACAAAATTTAGCAAATGATCGATAGAAATTTAGGGAAGAAGAGATGATGAGGGAGGCCATTTCAGGCTAGGGAACACTGAGTAAAGGTACTGGAGGTGGGAGAGTTAATGCCATTTCTGAGAGTGATAAGGGCGGTGGAGTAGAATACATATGACATGAAACAAAGTAATAAGAAATAAGGCTGGAAAGACTGGAAAACAGAATTTTAGATTTGGAAGGAACTTTAGAGATCCTTAAACCCAATCCATACTTGAGTAAGAATTCCTTTTACAACATACCCAATAAGTAGTTATGCAGCTTTTGTTGGAGAGAATTCAATGAGGAAGAACCCATTTCTTTCCACGGTATTTCACTTTGGGACAGCTCTAATAGTTAGAAAACTTTTTTTCCAGACATCAATACTAAATTTGGCTCCTTGAAAGTGCTTCCTGGTTCTTCTTTCTGGAGTTAAACAGTTCAAAGAATTTGCTCCCTTTCACAGTGGCTCCAGCTGACCCAGTTTCGGTTGTACCTGATCTATGGGCCAGATTCACTTCCAAGGTTATGCCTATTCCAGACCCAAGCTGACCTAGTGTATTGGCAATTAAAATGGGCACTCAGCACTTAGTTCAACCAAGTGCCGTTGAAGAGTTTGGCCTTTATTTCCTTGATTAAATTAGGAGTCCTTGACAACCTCCTTGTCTCAAGGGAAAGCCTAGTTTACATGTGTTTGAGTGACATGTTTGTGACATCAGAGCCTTTTAGACCATGTGGGTTTAAGTAGCCTCTTTGTGATGATTTTAGGTCACATGCGTGAGTCGCATGTGTGACTCACCCTTGACCCTAAAAAAGGTATAAAACCAGGGGTAGGCTTTCTCTTTTTTGGAGCTCTGACCCACAAACAGTGGTGGTATGCATGACTCTGGGCCAGCCCTTGTTATGAGCTCCCAGGCTGAACTTAGATGTTGGTAGCTATGAATTGTATTCAGTCTGTTGGTCAATGTTTGTAATTTGTTTGTATTTGCTCTGAAGTTCAGGGTGTTGGCTTTTTCCCCTGAACTAAGTGAATGGTATTTGTATGCTGAATTAAAGTAAGCCTGTTAACCCCTTAATATTGCTTTCCTTAGTAAAGCAGTTCAAAAAACCTGGGCTTTTGCAGCATTCTGTGAGCTGGCTGTTGTTGATTTTACACTCCCCACAGCAGCTGCTATCTGGATTGTTGAATCACCTAGAAAAAAAAAAAAAAAACTCCAAGTCTAAAATGCTTGCAATAGCGCAATGAGGTAGGCTTTATGAATATTATTATCACCTTTTTAAAAATGAGAGAAACGATGGTCAGAAAGTTGGCTGTCAGCATAGTCATAGTGGTATGGCAGCAGCAAGTTCTCATCTAGGCAAAATATCTTTGTCATTAGTGAGGGTGATATGGTATATGTAGCTATGTTCAGCTTTAAGAAACCCAGTCTTAGGAATCTGAATTTATAAAAGATGATAATGATGATTTTTAAAGGAGGTGCTAGCAGTAGCCCTTAAAAATATAACAGATTAATGTTTACGAAATTTGCCTGGGGTTATATAGGATTACAATAATTTCCTGAAGTGAAATATGCTTATATTCTTGCTCCAACACTCAGATAAGGTCTGAAAGTGCTAATGTAACTTCTAAACTTACCTAATACGGGGAACTATGGCTTATTAACCCAAACTTCCTGCCTTACCTATCATTCAAATAATATACACATCCATGTTTTTGCATAATAGGTAATGAACTTCCATCGGTTATCCTAAGGGGCCAAAATTCAGTTTTATTAATTTCTATTTTATAAACTTTTGGCAAGGGCCTACTGTGTGCAAAGCACTTTATTCATTAGTGTGTATTGTGATGTAAGGAGACAAAGACAAAAAGAAAAAATCACTACCATCAATAATAATAATTAATAATAGCTAACACTTATATAACACTTATTATGCACCAGGCACTGTGCTAAGTGCTTTACAATTATATTATTTGATCCTCACAGCAAGCCTGGGAGGCAGGTGCTATTACCCCCATTTTGCAGATGAGGAAACTGAGGCAGACAGATTGACTTACTCAGGCTACCATAGCCAGTAAGTGTCTCAGGTCAGACTGGAATTCAGGTCTTTCTGACTGTAGCCATGGTGCTCTCTCTACTGCACAACCCAGCTGCCTAAGAAGCTTAAGTGTGACTGAGGGAATTTGACATATTCACAGATAATTAAATACAAAGTAATTTGAAGCAGGATTTAACACTTTCAAATGATGTGTGAAGGATGTTCCATGTGCCTCTTTCCCCTCCTCCTCTCGCCCAAAGTCTCTAGGTTTACAAAGACATTGGTGGTAGTAGGATCAGTAGCGCTGATGGTAAAGGGTTGGTTTCTCTCTTTGATACATGCTCCAATCCTGGAGCTTACACTGGGGAAATATTCTGAAAAACAGTTGCATATGGCTCATATTGAGGTTCTGCCAAATGTGGGTAATAGGCCTGGTCTTTTTATTCACACAGTATATTAAATCCCAGACTCTCCTAATTTCCTGCAACATATACTCAAAAAATTTACATGAGATATAAAATACTCATTTGAGCCCAAGGACAAATACAGAAAAATAAAACACTCAAATAGTGGCCCCTTATACTCCTTGGACATCTGTCCATGACACCACCCCCCCCTCCACATACACACACACTTTTTACACTGCACATCCTACAAGGAAAAGACATTTTGAGGCTTCTTAACAAAATTCCCCATTCACCTTCCACCTGTACTATTTGAGCAACTCACAGCAATATCAAGGAAGATTGGAAATACCCAGATCTCCTAACCTTGCACCATGTTGATTTAGTTTACTAGCTACAAGGCAATCATCTTCCTTCTCCAAATTGCATACTTCTGTGTGGTCAGTGCCAAACTCAAAAACTCTCAACTCCTTGGGAATTTTAGAATTTGAGTATTCTTAAACTCAGAACTACCTACTAGATGAGCCACTGGATTGGAAAGGTCCATTCTTAGGATTATTAGTTTGCATTGTACTCAAAGAATCATGTGTGTTGAATGAACAGAGGTGAAAGATGAAAAGTCCTGTTCAGAAAATAGTCAGAATTTCAATTTGTCTGGATCATAGAGTAGATGAAGGGGATAATATGAAAGAAAGCTAGAAAGGTAGGTTCGAACCTCACCTTTGAGGACTTTAAATGCCAGGCTGATTGGTTTGTATTTTATCCATATCAGGGCCTACTTGATGCTATTATTGTCTTTGCATTTTAATATGAATTTTATTTGTTTTCTTTAACTTCTACACAAATTTGTTCATGTCATAAGCCCATTGACTATCTAATGGTGAAAAGAACAATATTTTTAGGTTATTTTAAATGCATAGAACTACTTGCTAGATGTTTCAGAAGAAGACCTGAATAATTTGAATAAACTGATTTAGCTGTCCCAGAGAAAATCCCATTAGACCAAGAAATAAACAAGAACAGGGGGACAGAGATGGTGGAGTAAGGTAAGTGTTTTCCCCAAGCTCTTTAAACATTCCTCTCTAAATGACTTTAAAAAGTACATTAAAACAAATTCTAAGTGGGACAACCACAAAGTTAAAGTGAGTCATTTTTCTAGTGCAGGACAACTTAGGAGGGAAGAAAGAGAGATCTGAAGACGCTAGGATGGGGGCTGGCCAGAAATGCCATGCAGTGGAAGCAACACCTGCTATGGGCAGTGCCTAGAAACAGAAAGGGCATTAAATATGTAGTCAGAAAAAAATGGCAAGGGCAGTGCCTAGAAACAGAAAGGGCATTAAATATGTAGTCAGAAAAAAATGACAAGGGACCCATGTGCTAGCACTGGACACAGGGCCACTTGGCAATTCCATTGTCAATCCCCAGTTCTGGCTCACAGTTCAAGAGTTGTAAGGAGTTCTTGAGGTCACAAGGGAGCTAAGGCCTTACCTGGGAAAGGACCAGAGTACAGACCAGGGGTGCCCTGACACACCTCTCTCCAGCTCATACTAACTTAGAAGCAATGAAAACTTACAGACCTCCAGATCTAAATGTATAAACAAAGGTACATAGCTCTAAAGCTCAGTATATTCATGCTCCCCACTTTATACAGTAGTAAGCTGGGGCCAACTCTAACATTAAGTCTAAAGTCAAGAAATAAGCAGGAAAAATAACCCAACAACAACAACAAAAATTGGACCATAATAATAAAAAAAAAACTGTACGATGGTGACAGGGAAACTTAAGACACAAACTCAGAAGAGGAAAATGATTTGAAAACATTTATAAGCTGAGCCTAAAAAAAAAGCCAGAGTGGACAAAGGGGCAACAAGAATTCCTAGAAGAGCTAAAGAAGTCTTTCCCTTCTCTTGAGATAGCAGACAAAAAGCCCCCAAAGGAACCAAAGGAAAAGAAGGTCAAAAAGGAAAAAAAAAGAGAACAAAAAGGAAGATATGGCTGAAAAGGTGGTGAAAAAGCCTCGAAAGCATTGCAGTCAGAACCCAGTCCTGGCCCAAGGGATAGGTAGATACTCCAGGTCTGCAATGTATTCCCAGAGAGCCATGTACAAGCAGAAATATGCTGCACCAAAAACCCGGATTGAAATGAAAAAGAAAGAGAAGGTGCCTGCTACTATCTCAAAGCCAGTTGGTGGTGATAAGAATGGAGGAACCCGCATGGTAAAGATTCGCAAAATGCCTCAGTATTACCCTACTGAGGATGTGCCTAGAAAGCTGTTAAGTCATGGCAAAAAGCCCTTCAGCTAGCATGTGAGAGACTTCGAGCTAGCATCAAGCCAGGCGCTGTTCTGATCATTCTCACTGGACACCACAGGGGCAAGCGAGTGGTTTTCCTGAAGCAGCTGGCTAGTGGCTTGCTACTGGTGACTAGACCTCTGACCATCAACTGTGTTCCTCTGAGAAGGACCCATCAGAAATTTGTCATTGCCACCTCTACCAGGGTTAACCTTTCAGGTGTAAAAATTCCAAATCATCTTACTGATGCTTACTTCAAGAAGAAGAGGCTCTGTAAACCTAGACACCAAGAAGGAGAGATTTTTGACGCACAAAAAGAGAAATATGAGATTACAGAGCAGCTCAAGGCTGATCAGAAAACAGTGGACTCTCAGATCCTGCCCCAAATCAAGAAAATTCCTCAGCTCTGTGGCTACCTGCATTCTGTATTCTCTCTCTCCAATGGAGTTTATCTGCAAAACTGGTGTTTTAAATGCCTTCCAGAGAACTCTCATTAAAATATTTGGAATAGTTAAAAAAAGAAGAGCTAAAGAAATCTATTTTTTAAAAAAATAAGAGTAAAAATTATTTTAAAAAGAAAATACGTGTGATAGAAGAAAAATTGGGGAAAATAATGAAAATAACGCAAGAAAATTATGCAAAGAGAATTAACAGCTTGGTAAAAGAAGCTATATATGTTAACACATATACACATATACATGCATATGTATGTATATATGTGCGTATGTAAGTGTATGTGTATATATATATATATATATATATATATACATGCATGTATGTGTGTGTGTGTATACTGAAGAAAATAATTACTTACAAATCAGAACTGGCCAAATTATAAAGGATACAAAAACCTTACTGAAGAAAATAACTACTTCAAAAATAGAATTGGTCAAGTGGAAGGTAATAACTCAAGACATCAAGAAACAATAAAACAAAGTTAAAAGAATGAAAAAGTAGGAAAAAATGTGAATTACCTCATTGGAAAAATAACTGACCTGGAAAATAGATTGAGGAAAGATAGCTTAAGAATTATTGATCTACCTGAAAGCCACTACCAAAAAAAGAACCTAGATATCATATTTTAAGAAATTTTAAAGGAAAACAGCTCCAATATCTTAGAATTAAATGGTAAAATAGAAAATGAATGAATCTACCAGCAATCTCCTAAAAGAAATTCCCAAAGGAAAACTCCAAGGAATATTATAGCTAAGTTCCAGAGCTCTCAGGTTAAGGAGAACATGCTGCAAGCAGCAAGAGAGAAATAATTTAAATATTGCTCACAATAAGGATTACACAAGATTTAGCAGCTTCAACATTAAAGCAGTGGTGGGCTTGGTATATGACATATTGGAAGCCAAAGGTGCTGGAGTTGCAACTAAGAACAACTTACTCAGGAAAGCTAAGTATAATTTTAAGGGGATGGGAGGGGAAAATGGACAATTCATAAAGTAGAGTACTTCCGGATAAGAAAACCAGAGCTGAATGGGAAATTTGACATCCAGACACAGGAAGGTAAACATGAGTTAGAAATCATAAAGGACCTTAATAAGGTTAAGCTGTTTACATTCTAAAATGGGAAACTGATACATGTAACACCTAAAAACTTTATCATCATTAGGGAACTAAGAGGAATCTACTTAGACAGAGAGCTGGGGTGTGTGCATGTTGTGTTGGGAGGATCTCAAAAGGAAAGAGAAGGGTGAGAAAGATGGACATACTGGAAGAAGGGGGAAGAAAGAGGAAGAATGGAGAAAGTTATCTCATATAAAAGAGATGTGCAAGGAAGCATTTTTACAATGAAGGAGAAATGGAGTGAAGTAGGCAATGGTTGAACCTCACTCTCAACTGAACTGGTTCAGAGGGAAGAATATACACACACATTTACATATACATTTACATATACATATGAATATGTGTATGTATACACACACAGCTGGGCATAGAAACTTATTTTTCCCAACAGGGAAGAGGAAGAGAAAGGGTCTAAGAAAAGTCAGGGTAGGGATGATAAAAGAGAGGGTAGCTTAAGGAAGTTAGTGGTAAAAAAAAACACAATAAAAGAGATAGGGGTGTCTGTGTGTGTGTGTGTTTGTGTGTGTGTGTGTGTGTGTGTGTGTGTGTGCATGAGAGAGAGAGAGAGAGAGAGAGAATATTATGCTGCAGCTGAAGTTTAAAAAAAAGTCAGTGGTAACTATCATGATCTCAGACAAAGCAAAAGCAACGTATATACTTAAAAGAGATAAGAAGGAAAATTAGATTTTGCTGAAAGGCATCATATACAGCAAATTAATATCAGTACTAAACATATATGCACCAAATGACATAGCATCCAAATTCTAGAAGGAAAAGTTAAATGAGTTACAGGAGGAAATAGACAATAAAACTGAGTGGGGATACCTCAAATTTCCCCTCTCAGAACTAGATAAATCTAAACATAAAATAGATAAGAAAAAAGAAAAAAGATGAATAGAATTTTAGAAAATTTAGATATGATAAATTTCCAGAGAATATTGACTGGGAATAGAAAGTAATATACCTTTTTTCTTAGCTTCACATGGTAGCTTCATAAAAATTAACCATTTACTAAGGCATAAAAACCTCAGAAACAAATGCAGAAAATATTAAATAAACTCTTTAGAGACCATAATGCAATAAAAATTATACGAATTCAATAAAGGACTTTTGAAGAATTGGTTAAAGATTAATTGGAAATGAAATAATCTAACCCTGAAGAATGACTTGGTCAAAAAACAAATCGCAGAAACGATCAATAATTTCATTATAGTGGCAATTAGACAAAACACCAAAATTGGTTGTTTACAAACAAATTAGTACTTAGAGAAAAATTTATATCTCTAAAAGTTTAAATCAAAAAAAAGAAAGAAAGAGCTAATCAATGAATGGGCATAGAACTAAAAACAAACAGAAAGCCACAATAGAATAAACTAAAAATCCCCAAATACCAAAACAGAAATTCTAGACTCAAAGAGGGGATTAGCAAAATTGAAAGTAAAAAAATAAAAAAATTAAAAAAGTAATAAACTGAGAGTTGGTTTTTATTTAAAAAAAAACACAATAAAATAGATAAACCACTGGATACTTTGTTTTTTTAAAAAGAAAGAAAATGAAAGACTAAATTTAAAACCAATAAAGAAGAAATTAAAGCAACATGCCAATAAAACTGAAAATCCAACGAAATTGACAAATATTTGGAAAAGTATAAATGGCCCAGTTTAACAGAATAGAAAATAAAATATGTAAATCACCCTATCATTTAAAAACAAATTGAAGAATGCTATACGCATGGCCAGAGAAGGAGTGGATGCTGATGGGGAAGGGATGCCTCTGGAGACCCTTTCTGGAGCCTATGAGAAGTGTTATAAGTGACTGAGACTCTATTCTGGGAAAGGGGTGCTTACTAGTGGACACTCACTATTTTCTTTGGACTTCCATAGAAATTCTCATTATTTCTCTAAGAGGCAGCTGCATAGTACCCCAAGAGCTTGTTTCAGAACTAGGAAGAACTGGGTTCAAATCTGTATCAATAAGGCAAGATTCATGACCTCAAGGATAACCATGAACATGCCTGAATGGTTGGGAATTGCAAACTTTGAAAAACTCTCTAGGTAGAAGTCAGAAGAAGTGTAACATTTACTTAGACACCAGAGGATCCAATCCCAAGACCAATAACCCCAATTTGATATACAGTAATTATATTTCAAAACCAGTGAGCCCATCTCAATGTAGCAACAAGGAAATTAAAACAGTATTATTGCAAGGAACCAAGTCATCCTGTAACCTTCCCCCCTTCTAGGGCCTTCCTGTAAATAATCACTCACAAATCCTAACTGTCTGCTGGCTTGCATCCTCTCCCATAGTTCTAAAAGCCTTTGCAGTTCTCAGAGTCCTTGTAGTCTCCTAATTCTCTGAATTCTCAGTTCTCCAGTCTCTTGATGCTGTAGATTCTCAGCTCTTTGATCTCCACAACCCTCTTGTCTGCACTCTCCACTCCGTAGTCTCTCTCGATGCTGGCTGCCTCAATGCCTTCTTGAGGTCCTCTTCTCAATTCTCTTTCTCAATTTTGCTGCTCTCAGTTCTGCTGCTCTCAGTTCTGCTTCTCTCACAGTCTGAGCTCTCTTTATGTACAGTCCTACCCAGCATCTGATTGGCTAGAACTCAGGTCTCTGACTGGCTGAATTCATGTACATCTGATTGGCTAGAACTAAGTGCACATGTGATTGGCTCTGGTCTTAGCACCTCTCCTTAGGGCCCTGGGGGTTTTGCACCTCTCATGACCTAACTAGCAAAAGGATGTGGGCCAGGGGCCTTGCACCTAGTAAGTAAAGGGTATAAGTAAAGGCCCTATTGAATAGGGGAAGATATTAAAGCACAATAACACCACAAAATCCTACCTCTGTCACACATTGGATGTGTGGCCCTGGTCAAATAACTTAACCACTCTGTGTGTCCAAGGTTACAAGATGCAAAGTAGATGCTATCTGTATTTGTAGATGGAATTTCCTCTCTTAGGAGTCCTCTATGCTAGGCAGGTAGGTGGCACAGTGGATAGAGCACTCTTCCTGAGTTCAAATCTGGCCTCAGACACATACTAACTGTGTGACATTCTAGCCATGTGATATTGGGAAAGTCACTTAACTGTATTTGACTCAGTTTCCTCATCTGTAAAATGATCTGGAGAAGGAAATGGCAAGCTACCACAATATCTTTGCCAAGATAACCCCAAATAGTATCGCCAAGAGTCAGGCATAACTGAAAAATGACTGAATGCTAACAAAATCACAGTTCTAGCTTAAAAAAAATCCAAATTTGAGTCTATAAGGCTATGTGCTTGTAATGGGAAACTGTTGAACACCATTGTGGAGCATCAGATACTAAGATCCCCTTATATTCAAGGTGGGGGAACAAGTCAGAGAAGTAAACTCCACCAAAGTGTCTCCAGACCCTTCAAACAAAGAGGGAGCTTGTGACAGAAGGATAATAGATCCTTTTGGCAGATCAAAGAAGGGTTCACATCAATTTAAGAATGACATCAGTGGGGCAGAGCCAAGATTGCGACTTGAAAACAGAGACATGCTTAAGCTCTCACCCAAATCCTTCCAAACACCTGTAAATAATTACTCTAAACAAATTCTAGAGCTACAGAACCCATGAAATAACAGAGGGAAACAAGTCACCAGCCCAAGACAGCTGGATGGTTACTGGAAAGGGTCTATTGCACTGTGCTGGGAGTGGAATACAGCCCAATGTGGGCCCCACCAGGGCAGACCAGATGCAGAGTAGACTGGCCAGAGCAAGCCTCAGGGCTCTGAATTACTGAGCTGTGGCAGTTACCAGATTTCTTAACCCACAAATACCAAAGACAAGGGAACAGGTCAGTGGGAAAAATGCTGGATCTGGGTGAGAGAAGTGCAAGGTCTGGCTGCAGCTCCAGGGCATTGGAGGTGGCTGCAGCAGTGGCAGTGGCAGCAGTGGTGGTGGCGGCAGCAGCAGCAGCAACAGTAGCAGCAGTGGTAGCTGCTTCCGAACCCAGGCCTACATAGTGGGAGGAATCAAGTGGCTGATCAGATCGGGAGTGCAGAGATTGCTTTGCTGGCACTGAGACAAGGTTCTCTTGCTTTGCCCTGCTTGGATCTAGGACATGGTCCTGGTTGGTGGTTCCTGGGGGAGGAGGAGCACTGGTGTAGCAGAGCTCTGGAGAGGGAGTGCTCCTAGTGGTTACAAGGCAGAAAGGAGTGCTTGCACTCACAGACCAGAGCACAGACCAAAAGAGGAGTGTCATACCACCTCAGAATAGAAGTAATTCTGAAAACAGCAGCACAAAACCCCTGAAGCTTGGGACAAAGCACTCTCCACTCTGAAAGCAGTTATACCCTGACAAAAAGCTCAAAAGTTAAGTAGTTGGTTGGGAAAATGAACAAGCAGTGTAAAAGGACTCAGATTATAGAATCTTTCTTTGTGTCAAAGAAGATCATAACATACAGCCAGAAGAAGTCAACAAAGTCAAAGATCCTACATCAAAAGCCTCCAAAAAAATAGGAGTTGGTCTTAGGCTATGGAAGAGCTCAAAAAGGATTTGTAAAAGCAAGAGAAGTAGAGGAAAAATTGGGAAGAGAAATGAGAATGATGCAAGAAAATCATGAAAAAACATGTCAATGACTTGCTAAAGGAGACCTAAAAAAACACTGAAGAAAATAACACCTTAAAAATAGGCTAACCCAAATGGCAAAAGAGCTCCAAAAAGCCAATAAGGAGAATTCCTTAAAAGGAAGAATTAGCCAAATGGAAAAGGAGGTCCAAAAGATCACTGAAGAAAATACTGCCTTAAAAATTATATTGGAGGAAGTGGAAGCTAGCAACTTTATGAGAAATCAAGATATTATAAAACAGAACCAAAAGAATGAAAAAATGGAAGCCAATATGAAATATCTCATTAGAAAAACCACAGACCTGGTGAACAGATACAGGAGAGATAATTTAAAAATTATTGGATTACCTGAAGGTCATGATCAAAAAAAGAGCCTAGACATCATCTTTCAAGAAATTATCAAGGAAAACTGCTGTAATATTCTAGAACCAGAGGGTAAAATAGAAATGGAAAGAATCCACTGATCTACTCTTGAAAAAAATCCCCCCCCCCAAAAAAAAAACTGTTAAGAATATTGTCACCAAATCCCAGAGTTCCCAGGTCAGAGAAAATATTACAAGCAGCCAGAAAAAACAATTTGAGTATCATGGAAACATAGTCAGGATAACACAAGATCTAGCAGCTTCTACATTAAGGGGTCAAAGGGCTTGGAATATGATTTTCCAGAGGTCAAAAACCAAGAATCATCTACCCAGCAAAACTGAGTACAATACTCCAGGGCAAAATATGGATTTTCAATAAAATAGAGGACTTTCAAGTACTCTTGATGAAAAGACCAGAGCTGAATAGAAAATTTGACTTTCAAATACAAGAATCAAGAGATGCATGAAACAGTACACAGGAAAGAGAAATCATAAGGGACTTACTGAAGTTGAACCGTTTTGATTACATTCCTACATGGAAAGATGATATTTGTAACTCATGAGACCTTTCTCAGTATTAGGGTAGTTGAAGGGAATATACATACATACATACATATACATACATATATATATACATACATATATATGTTATATATATAGACAGAGGGCACAGGGTGAGTTGAATATGAAGGGATGATATCTAAAAAAATAAAATACAATTAAGTGGTGAGAGAGGAATATATTGGGAGAAGGAGAAAGACAAAGACAGAATGGGGTAAATTATCACAAATAAAAGTGTCAAGAAAAAGCAATTATAATGGAAAGGAAGAGGGGGCAGGTGAAAGGGAACAAGTGAATCTTGCTCTCATCGGATTTGACTTGTGGAGGGAATGACATACACATTCAATTGGGTATCTTACGCTGTAGGAAAGTAGGGGGGAAGGGGATAAGAGAGGAGGGGGGATGATAGAAGGGAGGGCAATTTGAAGGAGGAGGAAATCAAACGCAAACACTTTTGAAAAGTGACAAGGTCAAGGGAGAAAAGTGAATAAAGGGGGACAGGATAGGATGGAGGGAAATATAGTCAGTCTTTCACAACATGACTATTATGGAAGTCTTTTGCATAACAATACATGTGTGGCCTATGTTAAATTTCTTGACTTCTCAAAAAGGGTGGGTGAGGAGGGAAGAAGGGAGAGAATTTGGAACTCAAAGTTATAAAAACAAATGTTGAAACAAAGTTGTTTTTATATGCAACTGGGAAATAAGATATGCAGGCAATGGGGTATAGAAACCTATCTTGCCCTACAAAAAAGTAAGGGGAAAGGGGATGGGAGGGAAGTGGGGTAACAGAAGGGAAGGAAGACTGGGGAAAAGGGCAATCAGAACTTACGCTATCTTAGGGTATTGGGGGGTGAGTAGGAATGGGGAGAAAATTTGTAACTTAAAATCTTGTGGAAATCAATGTTGAAAACTAAAAATATTAAATAAAAAAATGAAAAAAAGGATGACATCTGCACCAAAGGCTACTAAGGGCAGCTGTAGATATTTTAGATCTTTAGGGATTTACAGCTATTTTGGGGATGCTCCTAATCTTTAGAGATTGGCATTAACTGTCCCAGAAAACATCACTCAGTGATATTATCAGAGACAGAATTCTGGACTGGTTTTGCCATAGGACCTCCTGTGTCACATTGTTTTGTTCAGTTTATGTGCACTGACTTATTTATTTATTGAAATGGTGATATGTTCATGATAAACTTGTTCCCAATTGCCAGAAGGATTGTAAACTGTGCTATTCTAATGCTCTTCCCCTTTGAGTTCACACTGGTTCTGCTCCTGTCATCCATAGTCCTTTCCTAACATTGGCCTCCCAGGGAAGCAGAGGTCATTAACTCCATTTTTCAAGTTTGGAAAGCTACAGCACAGAGGTTAAGTAGTTTGCCTAGTATTTCAGACAAAATCAGTGTCACAGAAAAGCTAAGAATTTAGATTTTCCTGCCTCCTGGCTCTTCTAAAACCCACATCTCAGGCCAAGGCAAAGGACTTTTTTTGGGGTGTGGGGGTGCTTTAAGAACTAAAAAGATCATTCCAATAATATATATTCCAATAATCAAGAAATTTATTGCTGCTTTTTTTTTTACAAGAATGAGACTTTAATCAGTTTTAAGTGGAATTTATAGCACTAAGAGATAAAAGGTTAACAAACACAGTAACAAAGGGACATGTGATTGGTATGAGGCATTAATTATCCTGTACACATTGTATGGTGGTGGTTGTGTATCTTCAGTGCATCGAATTACACATGGGGCCACTGGGGCATAGCACTGGAAGATCTCATGAGGCTGAATCCGTGTAAGGCTGTTGAACAGATTGGACTTTGTTAGGATATATACTCTACAGGGAAACAGACTGAAAATGTTACTGAGCAGAGTCAAGGGCCTCAGAAGCCCCCGTGTCAGGGCCCACCTGCACCCCTTCCATCTACATGCAGGACATGTTCTAACAGTATTAAAGGTGAATGAGGCACTTCGTGGTAACCACAGCCATCGTTTACATATTGCACACCTTTTCTAGGACTAAAACATGAACCTTACATCTTAATTTAGTTTTTTAAAGTTGAACCATCTGAGGCTGCCTGTAAACTCCAGTGAGGCTTATAGCCCATACTATAGCACATCATCTTTACGCTCTCTTCAACTGCACTTTGAGAATGCTGGCAAAAAAAGTCAAGGGGGCCTCAAGGCACCTGGGGAGGACACAAGACCCAGCTGGGAGCTCTGTGGAAAGGAATGGATGCCCTCAAGTAATTTCAGACATGTAAGCTGCTACACATCCAGAAAGTTTAAGCATTCAGTCCAGAAACTCAAAGTTATAAGCTGTAGAATGCATCTCAGGCTACTTGTGAATACTGTCATAAAAACGTTTTCATAAGGACTCAAAAAAACCTTTCAGTCATAGTAATTCTTATCAAGTTCTATGGGGATAGCAACTGAAATAAACTATAGGAGAGTATTATATATATATATATATATATATATATATATATATATATATATATATATATATATAATGTCATTTTTCCATTTACGATGACTACACCATACAATGGAAGCAAGGCTTCCAAAAATGTGGAAATATTCAGAATTGAAACCCTCATTCAGACCTTCATATTCCAAAGGAAAAGGAATTCGAGTGCAAAAGCCTATTAGACTGTCATGACTTCCAACCCAGGCCAAGAATATTATTGTTAATAAAAATAGCAATAATGATGACAAGTAAAAGGAACAATAAAATGAGCAATAGCCAGAAGAACAATGATAATATGTTAAGTTTTTTCCATGCATTGGGGATACATAGTCAATCTTGAAAAAGTTCCTGACTCCATGGACCATACATTTTATTGGGGGAGTTAACATGTATATCTATGAACATATACAAAGCACAAGATCTTTTTTCTTGGTGGCAGAAAATAATAATTACAGCTAAAGGATCCAGCTAGGCTTAATGTAGAAAGTGGAGCCAAACCTGGGTTGTGGAGAAAATTAGGAATTCTAAGAGGCTTTGAAGTAAAGAGGGAATGCATTCTAGCCATGGAGGACAGCCAATGAGAAGGCATGGAGACTGGAGATGGAGTGCCATATATCAGGAACAGCAAGAAAACCAGTTTTCCTGGACCATAGAAAGCACAAAGGGAGTAGCAGAGAACGAGGCTGAAAAGATAAGTTGGAGCCTGGTTGTGAAAGACTTAAAATGGCAGGAAAGTTTGAAGTTGAGTCTTTGAAATTTATTGAGTAGAGGAATCACATTGTCAGACCTGTTGTTATGATAATAAAAACTCATATTTATATGGCTAAGAGGTTTGAAAACACTTTATATATATATTATTTCATTTGGAAAAGGTGTTATTATTATGAGAAATGTTAAGTGATTTGTCCTGAGTCACAACACCATGTAGTGTTTAAGGTGAGATTTAAACCTAGCCCTTCCTCAATTTCCTAAGTGTTATTTTCGAACCCATACACAGGGCAGCCTTTTGTGTGAATTAGGATTATGGATTTCACTGATGAGGAAACTGAAGCCTAGATGAGTTAAATGACTTGTTCAAGGTCACACAAGAAGTAAGCACCACAGTGAATATTCAAAACTAGGTCCTCAAACTGTAAATCCAACACAGACATGACAGGGAAAGGTGATATGAATCACTAGTATGGACAGAACACAGAGTACATAAGGAGAATAGTATAGAATAGTACTAGAGAGTTGGTGGAAGCCTCATGAAAAGTCCATTAATCCCACATGACATACCTCATCTGACATCTATTTCCCCTTTCCTTCTATACCCTTCGACAGAATGGAAGTGCGAATTGAAGAGAGAAATGAAAATAGAAATAGTTTCTGAACTCTTACCCAAACCCAAATGTCAATTCCTCTTGGATCTGCAGATGAATCATAGTTGATTTTTCCCCTTCTCTCTGCAAGCACCACCACAGAGAACCATTTCAAACTGGAATGAAGTAATTTCTTTTAATGTATTTGAACTGAAACGAAATCACCACATCAAAATAGTCCATAATCCACAAAGTAAACCTATTTCCTTTCATTTGAGCTCTGTTTTAAGGGGGGCAGATGGAGAAATATCTCCCCTGCATGTCTTCAGAAGATGTCTTCTCATGCCCCGAGGAGCCAAAAGGAAGTATCAGACTTGAATATTAGCTTTGGAGTCTTGCTAAGTTTGGCCTTTGAAGTAGAGGGAGTATGAAAAATTATGAAAAACCTGATTGATAATATCTAAGCCTCTTTTTGCAAATGTGTATTAGCTTTAACCTTGTCCTTACCAGCTTTTCAAAAGCCTCTTCTTTTTGTTCTTCTATGCTTTAGAGAACAATTAATTAGGTTTTTTTAATTAAAACTCTTAACTCTTGTCCTTGTTATGTGACATCTGCCATTTAAGTGATAAGAGAAAACAAAACCAACCAGAGATATTAACTCATCTTCAGCAGGCAGTTGACATAGGAGGATGGTAGAGAGATTTAAGTATTATTAGTCAGTCATTATGTAGAAACCCATTGCCCTTCGGCCATTACAATCCAAAAGGATCAGTGTGAGATTCTAGGAGCTTTCTGGAGATTAGGAATTGGGAAGAGGACTCAAACAGAATAATTTGAGAGGATCATATAAAATTTTTTTTTGTTAGAGATTACTATTACTATTTTGTCTGTTTCAGTTTGGTTTGATCACAGAATCACAGAAACTCAAGGTTGGATGGAAACTCTGTTGGTATCTATATGAATCTGCTTGACCATATCTCTAACAAGTGGTCATCCAGTCTGTGGTATCCTCCAGTGAAAGGGCTCCAGGTCCATTATCTGGATCAGTCTATTTCATATTGGGATTTCACAAGAAGACTTTCCTCACATAAGGGAGGAGGTATTTTTGGTTATATTTGAACCCCCTTCCCCCAGCTCAGTTGATATAATCACAGATAATGCGATGTTAATGTGTTAGCAAAGGGCTAGTGATCCTTGAACAAATTGTAAAATCTTTCTCTGATGGAATTAGACCTCTTAGAAAATGTCTATTCTAAGAACTAATTGCGTATAATTGATTATTATAGGTGGCACTGGACCTGAAATCAGGAAGAACTGAGTTTAAATCCAATCTTTATTAGCTGTATGTGATCTTGGGCAAATCATTTAACCTGCTTGCCTCAGGTTCTTCATCTAGAAAATGAGGATACCCCAGGGTTGTTGTGAGGATCAAATAAAATAATATGTATGAAGTACTTAGCATAGTGCCTGGCACATAATAAACACTATAGAAATTTTAGCTGTTGTTATTGTTGTTATGCCTATACACACTGATGGGGGCCTGTGAGCTACAGTTCTAGAAGTCTAGGCTCATCTGCTACTCTAAAACTTATGAGAGTAGAAGCTGCCCACTGCAAGATCCAACTTGCATGTGTGAGTGCTAATTTTAAGAGCATAAACTGGAGAGGTTGTACATTTATATCAAGCCCAAATATGCCTCTTTCCAGTTTTCACCCATTGTTCCTAGGTTTACCCTCAGGCACTAAGCAGCACATATCTATACTCCCTTTTCCACTTGACAGCCCTTCAAATACTTGCAGACAGAAATTGTGTTTCCCTTAAATCTTCACTTTTCCATGCTAAATATCTCCATTTCCTTCAACTGATCCTTATGTAACCTTGGTATCAAGGCCAGAGCATTTATATAAGATTCTCTTCTTTGGTAGAGAGAATGATGACTTGAGGCTGCATGTCTGTGGGTAGAACAGAGTTGGCTGGAGAGCTTGAGAGAGGAGAGACAGACAATCTTTCTGCTTTGAGAAAGGATACATTGGTCTAGACTCAGGTGAGAGGAAAATAATTCGAAAGGCTGACACATAGGAGAAAGCTGATGACTCAATATTTCCCCTAATTTTCACTTTTCTTCCTAGAGTTTTTGGGCAATTTCCTCCTAAGAGAGATCAGGGACTCTCTCTTGGTCGAATTGAGATAGCTCACTCACAATAGGCGAACTCATTCATGCTACATATTGTCAAGGTGTAAAACTTCTCTGATTTCTCTTTGCTATCTGCTTGGATAAATGAGTTTAGTCACTATTCACTATTTGTGATGGTCTTCTGTATAACTAGAATGTGGTAGGAAGGGGTTAAACCTTCAGATATAAGTAAAGGACAGTAACCAGGAAAGAAGCTTAAGCCAACAAATAAAATAAAATAAAATGAAATAAAATTTTAAAAATCCCTTAAAATTGCAACATTTGAAGGGGGAATTGGTGCAGATACATATATTTCTATTCCGGTATCACTTGAATGGGGTCAGTCTCAGTCTCATGGCTTCTTCATCTGCCTCCCTCCAGTCAGGAATCAAAGTTTCCCTTCTAAAGGGGTGGATGAGATTGCTGAGACACTTACCAAAGCCTCCCACAAGATGCATTTAGACAAACCCATGTGGACATACACATAACCTACATAGACAGCACATATAACCTCTATTTATATGACAATCTCTAGCTCTCTCATCATGGTTACCTTGCTCTGGACATACTGGTTTGTCAGGGTTTTGTTCCTAAAATGCAGTTCCCAGAGTTGAACACACTCCTCCAGCTGTGGTCTGACCTGAGGGTAGTAGGCCTATCCCCTACCTGGTTTTGGACACTAATGAATGTGACCTAAAATTACATTAACTTTTTTGATAGCCTAGTCACATGGTTGACTGATATTTAGCTTATAGTCAACTAAATCTTGCCCCCTTCCCCCGTATCCCCCCATTTTTTCCAGTTCTTCTGGTCCTATATTTGAGGGTACTTGCTAGATGGTACAACAGAGCACTGAGTATGGAGCTAAGAATACCAAAGTTCAAATCTGGCCTCAGATACTTACTAGTTGTGTCACCTTAGGAAAGTCTGTGGCACTATACCATTGTCTACCTCTATTTCCTCAACTGTAAAATGAGGATAATAACAATAGCTATTTTCCAGTGTTGTTGTGAGGACCAAATAAGATATTTGTAAAGTGCTTAGCACAGAGCCTGACACATAGCAGGTCCTTGATAAATACTTGTTTCCTTCCTTCCTTCCTTCCTTCCTTCCTTCCTTCCTTCCTTCCTTCCTTCCTTCCTTCCTTCCTTCCTTCCTTCCCTCTCTTCCTATCTCCCTCCTTCTTTTCTTTCCCTTCTTCCTTCCCTTCCTTCACTCCCTCCCTCTCTCCTCCCTTCTCCCTTCCTTCCCTATTTCCTTCCCTTTTCTTTCTTTCCCTCCCTCCTTCCTTTCTTCCTTCTCTCTCTCTTTTCCTTCTTCCTTCCCTCTCTCCCTCCTCCCTCTCTTGCTCCCTTCTTTATTTCCTTCCTTCTCTCCTTCCTTTCACTTTTCCCTTTCTCTCTGCCTTCCCACCAGAAAGCTAATGTTAGCTCCAGTCAATCAGAGGAATTTGGTGGAGCTTCAAGAGAAGCTGATTAGATCACTGTGAGAATGATAAGAATGGATTTTCTTCCCTTTTTATTTTTGTTTCTTTTTGAATATGAAGGCAAGGTTGGTCATTACAATAACATAGACACAATAGAATCCTCTGCACACTAAAGAAAGCACAGTAGTTGTAGACTCAGTTTCATGCCTTGCATAGCTTTTCTTTTTCTAAGAAGTGAAGCCAACTGCATGACATAAAGAGAGTGTTAAACTTGGCATTAGAAAGACCTAGGTTCAAATTCTTCCTCAAAAAGTTCTAACCATGTGACATTAATCCATCCAAGCCTTTGTTTCTTCATGTATAAAATAGGAATTTCAGAATTTCAGAGTTTGAACAAACCTTAAAGATCATTATTAAGAAAGCAAGACCCAACTTTTTATATTCTGAAACCTTTATGTGTTAGTACCTATAAAAATTACTACTTTTACAACACTGTTTAGTAACAGTATTATCATCTATCAGTTGCAATCTTGTCTAGAGTCAGGGGACTGGACTTACTAACAATCTCAGGGTGTCTTCTTGCTATTTCAGTTCTTAAGGGCATTGAACAATTTCACTGGAAATACACATAAGCATTTCTGATAGGATTTGTTTTCAGTTCAGAATGAACTGGAGTTTTAATTTTGACCTAAAGGATTTGGCTCATATCATTGCAGCATAAATAGCTCAGGGGTTCCAGTGTAAAGTTCATTCATCGCCATGGGAAAATGTGCTCTCCTGTTGAGAGGGGGGAGGAAGGCCACTCAGCTTGAAGGGGATCAGAGCAGCATATGGCAGTGTTATGAGTGGGCTGGAGAGATGGGGAGAAAGACATTGCAGAATACTATTCAGCCCCTTCAGACAATTCAAGCTCCCTGTAGCTCCTTTGTGACCCAGAAGAAGACTTGAACTTGAGTGTTGGGAGAATAGAGGGCAATAGATCATTGCCAATCTTCCAGGAGTAGCCTGACAAGAGAAACTTTGACACTGAATGTCAAGCTGCATTTTGTAAAAGCTCTTCCACTATTTCTCTTGCAAATAAATGCCCTTTGAGTTTACCTTCATGGTACTGGGTACTTCTGACTGCTGCCATTGTGACCTAACTGGACTCAAGGAAAGTGATATGTGGTCTTATGAGCCCATAAAAGTAACCACTAAAAATGAAAATGTAGACCATGGTATTGGGAAGGAATGAAGCTCTCCTCCAGGGAGTGATTCTCTTCTCTTGTATTCACCATCCCCTTCTCCCACTTTTTTCATTTATAAGTCCTGGACTTTGCCTGGTTCAGATGAGGTAGATGAGATGCATTGTCAGCCAGAATATAATTATGTAGATGAAAGGAAAAGTTTCATCACAGTATTTAGTGTCTTTGATTTCTACCTTTCTGTATGAACACAAAGTGCTCATTTTAGATCCTGCATGTCCTTTGATTTGTTCTAAAGGTATCTTCGAAAAGACACAAAGGAAAAAGGGGCCTAATCCATGATTCCCCAATAGCAGGGTGTACATTGGAAAATTCCATGTGACTTGTTAGCTGCCATTTGGAGTCATAGTCTAATCATTACCATTAGCTGATACTTTTTGCTTAGTATACTTTTGTGTACAGTGATACGCCAGGGGTGTTAATGTCACATTTTCTTCCAAAACATATTTTATACCACCAGAAAAACTGGTACACTGGTACACAATTTTCAATAATATGTTTTCAGAACCAAGATAGCTTTAGCAAACTCAACTTAGATAAAGCCATAGAATGCTAGAGCTGGAAGGGAAGCAAATTTAATTGCATAAACATTTATTAAGCACCTACTATATACCTATGTACTGTGTTGTCACTGGGAATATAAAGGCAAAAATGTAAATAATCCATCCTATCAAAGAACTTTCATTCTACTGGGGAGGTGTGACATGAGCGTAAGAAATTACATATAAGAATATGCAGAATAATTTCCAGGGGGAGGACAGGTGCGTATTAAGTATGCCTTATTTTTGTTTATGTTTTGTTTTTGTTGTTGTTTTTAATAATAGAAGAGTGGTTTCCAAGGGAATCATGGAAAGATAGGTTAAAGAGATATGGGGGTGTGATCATTGGAAGGGAAATCTAAGATTCAGGCTAATAGAATAGTTATAGTATAGCTGGAACCCTGTATACTTTTCAGAGTGGGAAGATGTCACAATTGTCTTAACTCAGTGCTAAGGGAAGGAGTCCCCTTTCTCTGAATTTACCCCTACCACTGAGGAAATTCTATCATGCACAACTCCAGGAGGGTGAAGGAGGGATTAGGGAAAGAATGGTCTCACACTGCTGCTATTTTTGGTGCAGTAGAAAGACCGTGGAATTTATAATCGGAGGACATAGGTTCGAATCTTGACTCTGTTGTTTATTGCCTATGTGACCACAAGCACACACATTCCTTTAAACTCTTTCGAGTCTAGTTTCCTCATTTGTAAGATGAGGGGCTTGGGCTGGGTGTTTTCTAAGTCATTCAATCAGTCAATAAACACTTATTAAGAGCTCACTACCTCCAAGGCACCCTGCTAAACACTAGGGATATAAAAAGAAGCAAAAGACTTTTCCTGCCCTCAAGGAACTCACAATTTTAAAAGGAGAGACAACAAGCAAACATTTATTAAAATGGTATTTATAAGATAAATATGGTATCTTTAAGAGAGGAAAGGCATTAGAATTAAGAGGTATTGGGAAGGCTTCCTTTGAAGGAGGGGTTATAGTTGGGATTTAAAGGAAGGCAGGGAAGACTGTAGGAGGAGATCAGAAGGAAAAGTATTCCATGTATGGGACTACCTGAGAAATTGCCCAGAGCTGAGAAATGGAGTGTCTTCTTCATGGAACAGTAAGAAGACCAGCATTACTGGATTCAAGTGGAGAGAGGTATAAGAAGATAGAAAAGGCAGATTTGGGGGGGGCAGAATCAGGATGGCAGAGTAGGAGAAGCACTACAGTTGAACTCTCCTAACATTCTGCTCTAAACAACTTTGAAATAATTCCTCAAAAAGAATTCTGGAGTAAATGGTTTGCCCCAGGTCATTGGCGGGAAATCTGTTGTCAGAAGGTATCGATGATTTTGAACTGAAAGTGGTGATACTTCTTCTGTCCCTAGGGTTGTCTTTGTCTTTATCCCATGACCTGATTTCAGGAACACTGTTTGCTACAAAACAGTTGGGGTCAGAAATGCATTTATTGTTCTCATCAGCAAAACATTATTTAAAGGTATATTAGTAACTACAGTCTTCATTTTGAAATGTCTGCGCAATACTGATCAGTTTTCTACCAGCCATGTTACAGGTAATATGCATTTTTCTATGATGTGGCTTTAACCTCCAGGTTGGCCTTTGGTTTTAATATAATTTTTTAAAATGGATAAGATGTGTAAATTTTATACATGTTGCCATTGCAAATATGTTTTTATTATTTTCATTTTTCCATAATCTTTTAAAGTGCCATGCCAATTTTTTTAAACTTTTGGTGTAGGGGCTATCTCAGAATTATTCAGCAGAAAAATCAGGCATTAGACAATCAGAGTAGTTGGAATTTTGAGTTTCTAGGAAGTAAGATTTGTTTTTCATAAGCATGACATGTTTGTGGAATGACCTCATTTTATTTGTGTGAAGACTGGACTCCAGGTAGTCTGCTCGTTCAGTACAAACGCAATTTACATGTTTTTTTCATGTGAAATACTCAAATATATTGTAATCTGTATTTGTGCACCTATTTTTAGAATTTTGTCTTTAAAAAATGTTTATAATAAAGAATGAATTCTGGAGTGGTAGAGCCAACAAAAGTTCAGGGGGTGACATTTTCCTAGCCCAAGACAACTTAGGAGGTTGGAATGAGAGGTCTGTGACACTGAGGTGGAGGCTGGCCCAGAGCCCATGCAGTGGCAACACCAGCTGTGGGCCTTAGAGGTGGTGGCAGGAGCAGCAGCAGCTTTAAGAGTTCTCGAAACACAGATCGTGAGGGAATTGGGCAACTGGTCGGAAAGAGATTAAAAGGTACCTCTGTGCTAGCAGTGGGTGCAGGACTGGGTTCTGTTTGGCAGTTTCACTGCCCGTAACTAATTCTGGGTCACAGGGTAGAGAAAAGTGCTTTCTGTCAAAAGGGAACAGGGGACCTGAGAAGCAGTATTGTTTGTGATGGAAAGAGTATAGACAAGGACAGCAGTAACCACACCTATCCCAGGATCATACCACCTTGAAATCACCCAAAAATTCCAAACTCTAAGACTCAAAACAGCAGCTTGAAAAAGTTTAAAGCTGGGACAGTGCCAATGTGAAATAACTCATTGGAAAAACAAATAACCTGGAAAATAGATCAAGGAGAGATAATTTCATAGTTATTGAACTACCTGAAACCCATGGTCAAAGAAAGAACTTAGATATCATATTTCAAGAAGTTATAAAGGAAAACTGATATATTAGAACAAGAGGGTGAAATAGAAATTGAAAGAATCTACTAATCACCTCCTGAAAACAACGCCAAAATGAAAACTTCTTGGAATATTAGTCAAATTCCAGGGCTCCCAGGTCAAGGAGGGAATATTGCAAAAAGCCAGAATGAAACTATTTAAATATCATGGAGCCACAGTCAGGATTATACAATTTTTAGTAACTATCACCTTAAAGAAGCAAAGGGCTTAGATATAACATTCTGGAAGGCAAAGGAGCAAGGATTACAACCAAGATTAACCCACCCAGCAAAAATGAGTATAATGGTTCAGGGGGAAAATTGATAATTAATGAAACAGAGGACTTTTAATTATTCCTGATGAAAATACTAGAGAGGAATAGAAAATCTGACTTTTAAATACAAGATTCAAGAGAAACATAAAATATAAATATGAAAAAAAATCATAAGGGACTTAATAAGGTTAAATTATTTACATTCCTGTATGGGAAGATGACACATGTAACTCCTAAGAACTTCATCATTATTAGGGCAGTTAGAAGGACTCTATAGACAGAGGGCACTGTAGTGAGTCGATTATGTTGGGGTGATCTCAAAAAGAAATGGATGTGTGAGAAAGAGGGATGCACTAGGAGAAAGGAGAAGGGAGAAGAAGAATGGGGGAAATCATCTCATATAAAAGAGGTACTCCGGGAATAGCTTTTATAGTGCAGGGGAAATGGGGTGGGGCAGAGGGCAACGTTTGAACCTCAATCTCATTGGAAATGATTCAAAGAAGAAAAGATATATAAACACACTCAGTTGGGTATAGAAATCTATTGTAGCTAACAGGGAAGTATGAGGGCAAAGGGATAAGAGAGGTGGGGAGATAAAAAGGAGGCAGATTAAGGGAAGCAGTCATCAAAAAAACCAACAACAGATTTTTGAGGAGGGACAGAGTAAAAAACGAGACAGAAGGGTAATAAAAAGAAAACTTGATAGAGGGAAATGCATTGTTATTAATCATAACTGTGAATGTGAATGAGATTAACTCAACCAGAGAACAGAAGTTGATATCAGGATGTATTAGAAACCAAAAACCAATAATATATTGTTTACAAGAAACGTAATTGAAACAGGCAGACAGACACACACAGCTAAAATAAGGGGTTATAGCAGAAACTTATGCTTTAGCTAAAGTAAAAAAGGCAGTGGTAGCAATCACGGTTTCAGACAAAGCAAAAGCCAAAATAAATCTAATTAAAAGTGATGAGCAGGGAAATTACATCATGCTAAAAGGTGCACACAGACAATGAAACAATATCAATATAAGTATATATTCACCAAATGGCAAAGCACCTAAACTCTTAAAGGAAAAGTTAAATGAATTAAAGGAGGAAAAAGTAAAAGTATACTATTAGGGAAGCTCAACTTTCCCCTCTCAAACCTACAGAACTCTAAAATAAATAAGAAAGAAGTTAGGGAGATGAAAAGAATTTTAGAAGGGTTAAATGATAGATTGATGGAGAAAATTGAATGGGAAGAGAAAGGAGTATGGATTTGTCTTAGTAGTACATGGAATCTTCATGAAATTGACCATTTTTAAGACATAAAAATCTCATAAACAAATACAGAAAAGCAGAAATATTAGATTCACCCATTTCAAACCACAATGCAATAAAAATAGCTTTCAATAAAGGGTTGTGGAAACATGGATTAAAAATTAATTGGAAATTAAATAATATAGTCCTAAAGAATGAGTGGATGAAAGAGGAAATCATAGAAAAATCAATAATTTCTTTAAAGAGAATGACAACAATGAGACAACACACCAAAATTTTGGGGATGCAACCAAAGCTACACTTAGGGGAAAATTTATGTCTATAAACATGTACATTGGGAGAGAGAGAGAGAGAGAGAGAGAGAGAGAGAGAGAGAGAGAGAGAGAGAGAGAACAGATAGATGAACCGGTCATGTAACTAAAAAAATAGAAAAATAACAAATTAAAAATCCCCAATCAAACACTAAGATGGAAATCCCAAATATTAAAGGAGAGATTAATAAAATTGGAAGTAAAAAAAAGAATGAATAAATAAAATTAGCAGCTGGCTTTATAGAGAAAAACAATAGAATAAATAGGTCATTGGTTAATTTGATTTAAAAAAGAAAGAAAACCAAATTATCAATATTAAAAATTAAAAGGGTGAATGTACCACCGATTATTAGGAGATATTTTGCCCAATTATATGCCAGTAAAAGTGACAGTGTAAGTGAAATGGATGAATATTTATAAAAACATAAATCACCCACTTTAACAGAACAGGAAATAAAATATTTAAATAACTCTATGTGAGAAAAAGAAATTGAAGAAGCCATAAATGTACTCCCTAAGGAAAAAATCTCAGGACCAGATGGATTTTTTCCCCACTTAATAGTATGTTATTTTTTCTAATTTTGTGCAAAGTTAGTTTTCAACATTCACTTTTAAATGATTTTGAGTTCCAATTTTTTTCCTCCCACCTCCCCAAGATGGCTAGAAATCTGATATATGATATACATGTAAAGTCATGTTGTGAAAGAAGAATCAGAACAAAAGAGAAAAACCAAGAGAAAGAAAAAACAAACAAAAAAGAGAGAAAATAGTATGCTTCAATCTACCTTGAGACTCCATAGCTCTTTCTTTGGATGTGGAAAGCATTTTCCATCATGAGTCTTTCAGAATTGTGTTAAATCATCATATTGCTAAGAAGAACTAAATCTACCAAAGATGGTCATCGTATAATGTTGCTGTTACTATGTACAATGTTCTCCTGGTTCTGCTCACTTCACTCAGCATCAGTTCACGTACATCTTTCCAGGTTTTTCCGAAATCTACCTGCTCATCATTTCTTATAGAATAATAGTATTCCATTACATTCATATACCACAACTTCTTCAGCAGTTCACCAGTTGATGGGCATTGCCTCAATTTCCAATTCTTGGCCACCACAAAAAGAGTTTCAATAAATATTTTCGTACATGTGGGTCTTTTTCTCATTTTTATGATCTCTTTGGGATACAGACCTAGAAGTGGTATTTATAGCTCTTTGGGAATAGTTCCAAATTGCTCTCCAGAATGGTTGGATCAGTTCACAACTCCACCAACAATGTATCAGTGTTTCAATTTTCCCATGTCTTCTCCAACATTTATCATTTTCATGTTTTATCATGTTAGGCAACATGATAGGTGTGATGTACCTCAGAGTTGTTTTAATTTGCATTTCTCCAATCAATAGCGATTTAGAGAATTTTTTCATATTATTACAGATAGCTTTGATTTCTTTATCTGAAAACTGTGCCTGTTCATATCCTTTGACCATTTATCAATTGGGGAATGACTTGTATTCTTGTAAATTTGGCTTATTTCTCTATATCTTTTATAAATGAAGCCTTTATCAGAGACACTGTCTGTAAAAATTATTTCCCAGCTTTCTGCTTCCCTTCTAATCTTGGCTACATTGGCTTTATTTGTGCAAAATCAAAATTATCCATTTTGCATTTCATAATGTTCTCTATCTCTTGTTTGGTCATAAATTCTTCCCTTCTCCATAGATATGACAGGTAAACTATTCCTTGCTCTACTAACTTGCTTATGGTATCACCCTTTATGTCTAAATGATGTACCTATTTTGATCTTACCTTTGTATATGGGGTAAGAAGTTGGTCTATGCCTAGTTTCTGTCATACTAATTTCCAGTTTTCCCAGTAGTTTTTGTCAAAAAGCTAGTGATTATCTCAGAAGCTAGAGTCTATCGAACAGTAGATTACTATATTCGTTGACTACTGTGTCTTGTGTACCTAAGACCAGATGGATTTACAAGCGAATTTTACCAAACATTGAAGGAATAACTAATTCCAATATTATATGAGGTATTTGGAGAAAAATGAGCAAAGATGTCCTACCAAATTCTTTTTATTACATAAATATGGCTTTGATAACTAAACCAGGGAGAGCAAAAACACAGTAAGAAAACTATTGGGCAATTTTCCTAATGAATGTCTATGCAAAATTTTTAAATATGATATTAACAAGGAGATTGCAGGAATATACCACAAAGATCATATGCTATGATTGATACCAGGTGTGGAGAGATAGTCCAATATTAAGAAAACTATAAGTGTAATTAACCACATCAACAAAAAAAACCAACAAAAATCATTATCTCAATAGAGGCAGAAAAAGCTTTTCACAAAATTCAACACCTATTGCCATTAAAAACCCTAGAAAGCGTAGATATCAGTGGAGTCTTTCTTCAAATTATGAGTAGTTTCTATCTAAAACCAAGAGCAAGCAGTAATTGTAATGGGGGAAAACTAGCAGCCTTCCAAGTAAGATCAGAAGTGAAGCAAGAATGTCCTTTATCACTACTGTTATTCAATATTGTATTAGAAATGCTAGCTATAGCAATTAGAAAAGAAAAAAAATGAAAAAATTAGAATAGGCAATGAGGAAACAAATCTATCCCTCTTTGCAGATAATATGATGATATTGGAGAATCCTAGAGAATTAGGTAAAAACTAGTTGAAATAATTAACTACTTCAGCAAAGTTTTGGGATATAAAATAAACCTGTTTAAATAATCAGTATTTCTTTTTATTACCAACAAAACTCAATAGGAAGAGACAGAGAAATTCCATTTAGAATAACTGTAAACAATATAAAATACTTGAGAGTCCACCTGCCAAGACAAACTCAGGATTCTGTGAACCAAATTACAAAATACTTTTTCCACACAAATTAAGACAGATCTAAGCTATTGGGAAAATATTCATTGCTCATGGGTAGACCAACCCAATGGCAATTCTACCAATCAAACCACAAAAGAATTATTTTATAGAGTTCAAAAAATAATAATAAAATTAATCTCAAAGAAAATATGGTTAAGAATATCAAGTGAATCAATGAAAAACAATGTGAACAAAAGCAGCCTAGCAGTACCAGATTTCAATCTATATTACAAAGCAGTAATCATCAAAACAACCTGGTACTGGCTAAGGAATGAAGTGGTGGATCAGTGGAATAGATTAGGTACACAATACACAGAAGTAAATGACCACAGCAATCTAGTGTTTGATAAGCCCAAAAGTCCAAGTTTTGGGGACAAGAACTCATCATTTGACAAAAATTTCTGGGAAAATTGGAAAGTAGTTTGGCAGAAACTAGGTACGGACCAACATCTTACCATATCCCAAAATAACATCAAAGTAAGTGATTTAGATATAAAAGGTGACACTAAAGGTAAATTAAGGATGCATGAGAAAATCTACTTGTCAGAGCTATGGATTAGGGAAGAATTTATGGTCAAACAAGAGAGAGGAGATCACAGGAAATTAAAATGGATAATTTTGATTACATTAAATTAAAAAGGTTTTCACCATTAAAACCAATGCAGCCAACATTAGAAGTAAAGCAGAAAATTTGGGTTGGGGGATTTACAGCAAGTTTCTCTGATAAAGGTCTCATTTCTCAAATATATAAATAACTGAGCCAAATTTATAAAAAATAAAAAAAACATCCATTCCTAAATCAATGGCTAAATGGCTAAAGGATATGAACAGCCAGTTTTCAGAAAAAGAAATCAAAATTATCTTTAGTCGTATGAAAAAAGTGCTCTAGATCCCTATTGATTAGAGAAATGCAAATTAAAACAACTCTGAGGTACCACTTCATACATATCAGACTGGCTAACATGACAGAAAAGGAAAATAATCCACTGGAGGGCATGTGGAAAAAAAGGACACTAATATACTGTTGGCAGAGTTCTCACCTGATCCAACCATTCTGGAGAACAATTTGGAACTATGCCTAAAGAGTTATAAAACTCTGCCTATCCTGTGACCCAGCAATATCACTAGTAGGTCTATATCCCAAAGAGATCAAAGAAAAGGGGACCTATATATATACAAAAAATGTTTACAGCAGTATATAAAATATAGCACTTATAGCAGGTAAAGAGTTGGAATTGAGAAGAAGCCCATCAATTATGGAATGGCTGAACAAGTTCTGGCATATGATTATGATGAAATACTATTGTGCTACAAGAAATGAAGAGAAGAACGGTTTCAGAAAAGCCTGGGAAAACTTATGTGAATTGACACAAAGTAAAGATAGCAGAACCAAGAGAACACTGTACTCAGTAACAGCAACATAAATAACAGTAGTATAACAGCAATATAATCCTTTGTTAAACATTTAATTACTCAGATCAATGCAATGATCCGAAACAATTCCAAAAGACCCATAGTTAAAAATGCTCTCCACCTTCAGAGAGAAAAGTGGTGAACTCTGAATCCAGATTGAAGAGTCCTTTTTTCACTTTCTTTTTTTCTTGCTTTTTTTTTTGCAATATGGGAATATGTTTTCCATGACTTCCCATGTGTAATCGATAATGTATCAGTGGGGAGGGGCAGGAGGGAGAGAATTTGGAACTGAAAATTTAAATAAAAAGAATGTAAAAAATAAATTACTTTTTAACAAAACACTGGAAAGCTATGAGCTTGTGAAAGGGTTTGAGTGCCAAGTAAAGGAATTTTTATTTAATAGTGGAGGCAATAAGGAGCCACTGGAGTTTATTGAATAAGGGTGTGACATGGTCAAAGTGTATGCTTTTGCAAAATCACTTTAATGGCTGAATGGGGAATGTATTGGCATAGACAGAGACTTGATGCAAGCAGGCCCACTAATAGGCTATTCTAATAATCCAAACACAAGGTGATAAAGGCCAGAACTAGAGTCATGGACATATCAGAGGAGAGAAGAGGGAATATTCGAGAGATGTTGCAAAGATGAAATTGACAAGCCTTGGCAATAGATTTGACATAGTGGTAGGGAAGACTACAAGAGATAGCAAGGAATACAGAATGACTCCTAGATTTTGAGCCTAAGGGCTGGGGAGGACTGTGTTGTCCTTTATAGTAATAGGTAAGGTAGGAGGTGGGACTGCTTAGGGGAGCAGTCAATGACTTCCATTTTGGCCATATTAAGTTTAAGATGTCTACTTGACATCTGGTTTGAGATGTCTGAGAGGCAGTCGAAGATGTTAGACTCGAGATCAGTAGAGAGGTTGGGTCAGGAGAAGTAAAATTGGCAGTTGTCAACATAGAAATGTTAATTAAATCCATGGGTTCTCACTTAATAAAGAGCTCAAAAGTCAAGTAATTGCCTGGGAAAAATGAGCAAACAGTGGAAAAAAAAATCAGACTACAGAATCTTACTTTCCGATGACAAGGTACTTACTTCCTTAGTGACAAGGAAGATAAAAACATACAACAAAATCAAAGCTCTACATCCAAAGCCTCCAAGAAAAATATGAATTGGTCTCAGGCCATGGCAGAGCTCAAAAAGGATTTTGAAAATCAAGTGACAGAAGTGGAGGAAAAATTGGGAAAAGAAATGAGAGTGATGAAAGAAAATTATGAAAAACGAGTCAACAGTTTGCTAAAGGAGACCCAAAAAATGCTGAAGAAAATAAATCCATGGGAGCTGATGAGGTCACCGAGTGAAAGAGCATAGGCAGAGAAGAGAAGAGGGTCCAGGATAGACTCTTGTGGGACATCTACTGTTTGAAGGTGTTGTATGGATAGGGATCCACCAAAAAAGATTGAGAAGGAAAGGTCAAATAGATAGGAGGAGAACAAAGAAAGTGGCATTTCAGAAATTTAGAGAGAAAAGGGCATCAAAGAGAAGAGGGTGATCAATAGTTTCAAAGGCTGCAGAGAGGTCAAAAAGATAGAGGACTGAGAAAGGCCATTGAGTGTGGCAACTGAGGGATTATTGGTAAATTTACAGAGGGCGGTTGGGATGCCTTCAGAATGTGGATTCTAAGAGATTAAGAGAGTGAGAGGAAAAAATGGTGGCTGCTAGCTCTAAATCCTAGGCTCCTTTTCTGCCCCATTTGGTCTCCATACCTCCTCTCCAGTCTCCACATGTAAAGGTTGCAGGGGTGGCAAATCTCACCCTTCCTTCTCCTCACTCATCGTGATCTGAGGTAAAGAGCACATTGGATGACCATCCTGCCTTAATGGGGGAAAGAATTTTGAGGTCTTGGGATTCCCAGAAAAATATTTCTTATTCTGAGCTCATGTCATCACTTTACACTGAATTTCTAAGAAGATAGTCCCAGGTAGAAAGTCCTGTAATAAAACATTTTAGTCTAAAGTTGTTCTTTTTGAGGTACTTAGACCTGACATTGGGCATGATTTGTCTCTCCTACTGTATGCGTACATAATACTTCTACATGATGTGTGCATTTTTGGTCCCTCTTTCTCAAATGCCTTCCGATATTTCCTGCTCATTGAGCCCATCCATTCCCATTTTCTTCAGAAGAGCAGAAGATATAAATTACTAAATCCTCCATGGAAAGTGCTTGAGGGTGGTATGATACATGCCAGGAATTTAGCAGTCTAAACAAGAAAGAAAGGGGAATCCTTCAAAGGAGTTATTCACTGTGCATTTTACAGACAAAACTGGAAAGGGTCTTAGTGATCATCTAGCCTACCTCTCCTTTAAATCCTCATTTTATAAAACTCAAGCTTCAAAGGAGGAAAAAGTTCCCTGAGGACATAATAGCAAACAGCAGAGCCAGGACCTGGACACTGATATTTTGAGATTTTTGACTCCTTGTCCAGTATTTTTTCCATGACATCATCTTGCCTTCCACATTTGCTTATAGAGCTTTCTAGCTGAGCTATAAAATTAGGCCTTTCCACATCACACTTTTAATTCTGAGAAATAACAGTGGCTATATCAGATTGGTGATCTCAGTAAATTATAGTGTTCATTTAGGGTCATCTAATCCCAAAGTTGTATAAAACCTTCTTTGTGGATGCCTACAGTACTAAGATGTCTGTTGGGTATAAAAATAGAGAATTAGTGCTGTAATATTGTCTGTAGTCTGGTGGCCTTGTCCTCGTCTCCTCTGAGGTCTTACTCTAATGGGAAGTGTTTTATTCTCTCAGAAGTCAGAATTGGTAGCTTGATCAATAGAGTAAATATTCTAAGTTTATTGATGGCCAGATCAAGAGAAGGAATGTGTTTTTTGAGAAGGTAGATCTTGTCCAAGGGTGTTCCCAGATCACAACTGTTCTCTTTAGTAAATACTTTTAAAATTCTAACTAAAAAACGACAGCAAAACTATGTACTTTTACTTTTTAACTTTGCTGCAGAATTTCTTCCTTTTTTATTTCATAAAATGAGAATTGGGTATTGCCTGGGAGAGGTGTTTGTGCTTTGAAGGGGGAATTCAGTTGGTCTGAATATCACCCAGAAAACTTTCTGTACTTTAACAAAATGCTACTGAAAGGATATAATTAAAGCACAGAAGTAGTTTGGAGCATAGTTCTTGGTGAATAGTAGACACTAAAATGTGTGTTGACTGATAATCCGAATACTTAATTCTTTTACATCTAGAGTAGCTAAATTTTATAAAAGAAATCGCGCTGGTTACAAATTTGGAAGAATCAGTACTTAAATATTAGTGGTTAATGTATGTATTTGTCCATTTTGATGCATCATGAACGCTGTTTTAAGAGCTTTGGTACTTACTGATCTCCCATATTAAAAGATCTGTATAAGTTTAGGAAAAGAGCTGGAAGACATTCAAATGAGCTCAAAGTTTGCTGAAAGAAATAATTTTTTTCCTTAGTCAATCAATCAATAAATCAAGTATAAGTGGTGCAACGGACAGAGTGCTACTCCTAGAGTCAGGAAGACCTGAGTTCAAATTCAGCCTCAGATACTTTGTAGCTGTGTGACTTTGGGCAAGTCACCTAACCTCTGTTTGCCTCAGTTTCCTAGCAGTAAAATAAGGATAATAATAGCACCCAGCTCCCAGGGTTATTGTGAAAACTAAATGAGATGATAATATTTGTAAAGCACTTAGCACAGTGCCTAGTATCTGGTAAGTAATGTATAAATACTGGTTATTGTTGATGCTGTTTTTATTATTATACAGTTACTCTATGTGTCAAGCACTGGAGATAAAAGTCTCTTCCTTCAAATCTCAACTAAAATCCCACTTTTCACAAGAAGTCTTTCTCTAGCTCCTTTAATGAAAGTAAATTCCCTCTGTAGATTATTGCTAATTTACCTTATACGTACCTTGTTTGTTAGGGACAGCTAGGTGGCAGAATAGATAAAGCACCCAGCCTGGAGTCAGGAGGAGCAGAGTTCAAATCTAGCCTTAAGACACTAGCTGTGTGACCCTGGGCAAGTCACCCTGATTGCCTCATTTTTCTCATCTGCAAAATGAGGTGAAGGAAATAGGGAACCACTCTAGTATTTTCGTCAAGGAAATCCCAAGTCATGAAAAGTTTGACACACCTGAACAACATCTTGTTTGTTAGATTTGAGGCTTTCATCCAAGAAAGAATGCATTAAATTATTAAACTCAATATATTAAAACATGCATTGTAAAACATAAAATTTATTAAACATCAAACCAACACGCCTCCAGATGATAAAGAGGTACTACAGATGAGCAAATAGCCACATTGTTCATTGTTCTTTTTATTGGTGGGTACTCTTTTGACTAGGCTTATTAAGAAGTGAAAACAATGCTGCTATCTGTATCTAAGTTACTATTTATTGCAGAGAAAAAAATTAACTTACTGTGCTTTGCCTTTCTGTGACATGAAGCACAAATCCCACATTTCCTTCTTTGGTTGGAATTTGGACCAGTCTCCTGCAAATATTTATGTTGGAATGCTGGAAGCTGCACAAGATTCTCAGATATTTTCATAATCTTTTGCTGTTTACAATTCACACCACCTGCCTCCGTCCACTGAGAAAGAAAAGATTTTGAAGCAAATGTGTCTTTAGTGAGAGAAAGTCAGTTTTATCTCTCTGTTAATCTAAAATGATTTCCTTCAAGATAATGGAAACTGCCAACATATTCATCTGGGGGTGTATGAAACACTGGGAGTTAACTGACCAGGCATGTCTAGTCATACTTTTTAGGACTTCTTGTGAGTTTTCTATCAAGAAACCATATAATGGGCTTTATTTTGGAAACTTGAGGACCTCTCTATTCCCACCCTCCCATATCTCAAATAGCGTCACATATACAAATACAATGCTATAAAAAAGGTAAAACACTTTAAGTTAAAATTTCTTGGGAATAAGTAGTAATTTGGACTTATGTGAGCGGTTACAGACTTAGTACCACAATTTTCACTTCTGAGCAAAGCTATTCCAGTCATTTCTTGTTATGCCACTAGTCTGCTTCTCCTTCCACTTCCAACCAGTTTCACTTGCTCCTGTCCTGGAGCTGTGCTCTTCGGATTGGTGAGAGTTCACTATATCCAGATAGCTCCAGACTATGGCCATCTTCCCATCATGCTTGTATTATACCTTCCCTCTTCTCCCGTGCCTCCCACACCATTTGCTATGGGAACAGTAATCAAATAACTTTACCATTCCTGGAAAGAACATGTTTATTGATTGACCTATGACTCCTCCCCTCACCTCCCAAACTTCCTAGATTTTTTTTTCTCTGGCTACAACTATCCTATATGAATTGTGTTCCTTCTTAGAATGTCAAATCCTGGTTCAGGGGGCTGTCATGCTTTTTTCAGTTGTTTCCTTCACGTTTGGCATGATGCTTGGCCAATAGTCAATGATTTATCTATGCTTTTTAATTCTTTGTTCACTCATCCTCCCAATGCCTGTCTCTCTTGGTATTAAACCACATGGGTAAATTAATATAGTATATAAAATCATTCCATTTCCTACAGGACTATTTAGTCCATCCCTGATGACTCACATAATCTACAGCTTTCTTCTCCACATAGATGTACAGTCATGGAGAAACAGAAATAGGATTCATGGTGAAGAATGCATATGAAGGTAGTATGTGGGCTTTGCAAAAATTTGCTTTTGGTGTCCTGGCATTTAAATGTGTACTCCACTTTCTATTTAAATGTATATTTCTCTTTTGCTGCAGACAGTGATGGCAGCCATGGAATTAAGGGTTTTTGCTCCTTGGAAATAAAGCTACAGCAAATTTGGGCAGCATACTTAAAAGCAGAGACATCTCGTTGATGTCAAAGGTCAATATAGTCAAAGCTATGGTTTTACAAGTAGTAATGTATGGCTGTGAGAGTTAGACTATAAGGAAAATTGAGAGCTGCAGAATCAATGATTTTGAATTGTGGTACTGGGTTTGAGAGTCCCTTGGATAGCAAGGAGATCAGATCAATCAATTCTTAAAGAAATTAATTCAGACTACTAATTGGGAAAAAATGAATATGAAGCTGAAGCTTAAAAATTCTTTGGCCGTGTAATGAGAAGACAGGACTCATTGGAAAAGACCCTGACATTGGGAAAGATTGAAGGAAAAATGAGAAGGGGATGACAGGGGATCACATAGCTAAATAGTGTCATGGAGGCAATGAACATGAACTTGGACAGTCTTTGGGATGTAGTGAAAGACAGAAAGGCCTGGTGTGCTATGCTCCATGGAGTCACAAGGAGTAGGACACAACTGAACAAATGAACAACAACCACCATTTTCTACCATTAAACTAATGGCTGACAATTATATAATACTTTCAGCTTTTTCAAAGAACCTAATATACGTTATCTCATTGGACCCTTATATTAACCCCTATCATAGCTTCCATAAGTATTGCCATTTCCATTTCATAGCTGAGGAAATGGAAGCTTACCATCACTATTTTCAAATCTAAGAAAACCTACTCAAAAGAACCTCTTTCCAATAAGAGCAGAAACGAAGACATTGCTATTTCAATTATGATATCTCCTCTTAGATTTGTAGGGCGAACGTTCTAAAAAGCAAAAGTGGGCCATTACTAGTTTTAAGTCAATGTAACAAGGATGTTACAATGCGTCCTTCTTAAAATTAAATGATTTACTGATGGTCCCAAAGTGTGATGGGCAAGAATTGAACTTAGGTTTTCATGACTCCACTGTTCTTTCCACGTCATTACAATGCTTTTTATTATTGTCATAGGGTGGAAAGAAAATTGAGCTAAGTGGTAGATAGATAGATACACCAATAAGCAAGGAGGAAGAGATGGGATCTCTCTGTCTCTGTGTCTCTGTCTCTCTCTCCCTCTCTCTCCCTCTCTCTCCCTTTTTCCCCTCCCTCCCCCCAGGCAAATATGCTTTAGTCCTTTGCAGAGCAGAACTGAGCTGGGATTTTTTTTATGCCTCATTCTAACCACGGAGAAACAACCTAAGTTGTTAAAAATACAATAAATCACTTAATCAACAAATTTACTGAACATCAACTATATGCAAATTACTGTGTTAGGTGCAATGGGAGATATACAGTATATGCAGTTGAATAAGACACAATCCCTAGCCCTAAGGAGTTCACAGTCAACTAAAGAGTGCAAAACATTGACACACATCCAAACAACCCAGTGGAGCATCTGGTAGGAGTGAAATGAATTTCACAAGTATAAGCTTGAAAAAGCACAGACAAAGGAAAAATAAAGGCTTTGTTGAGGAACTAGAACTTGAGGATAACCTTAAGAATGGGTAAAAATCTGGGAGCGAAGAAATCCCTATGTGTCTCTTTGCCAAATGTTAATCTGCTTTAAATATGCATTGTGCTGAAATTTAAGACCCTTTAGTAGCTGTGGACTCTGGGGATGTTATTTTACTTCTTCAGGATAAGTAAAATGAACAAGTTAGGATGGTGTCTAAGGTACTTCCAAATTAATCGACCTGTCAATAAATCAATATTACCTCTGTTATTCCATAGATACCACGTTCATTCATTCTATATATGGTGTTTCAAAAGTCTTAGTGCAGTTTAAATATTCTAATAACAGAACACTGCACTAAGACTTTTGGAAAACCCTAGATTTTGCCAAATGGAGAAACAATAGAACAATTATAACACCTTGTATAATCTGAGGCTGAAGTCTGGGTATTTGGATAAAATGCTCCTCATAGATGAAGACAACATTTGGCTACTTTGTGTTGATGTAAGGGGCTGAACTGGCAAGAGATTGGGAAGGAAGTTCCCCCCACCCCACCTTTTTTGGCTCTAATTTTAAGAAAAGACAAAAAGTCCCAAAGATCTCTTCAGGGAGGTGCTCCTGGAGGGAGAAAAGTACTGTGGGAAGAAGCCAGCATGCAGATGATCTAGTGCCTAGCCTTAGAGCATGGCCTCTTCTAGCTTGCCCTGCTAGAGCCTGAGAAATTTCTCCTTGGGTGAGATGCAGGACTTGATCTCTCAGTTGAGCTGGGATCTCACTCCAGTGCAAGAGTTCATTCACTCTGTAAATCGTTGGTCATATTGTAAGTTCTATAACTTCTTTGATTTCTGTTTGTTATCAGCTTGGATAAATGGATTTTTTTCACTAATATATGTCATGACCTTTATGTAATTAGCATTTGATAGGAAGGATGTCAAGCTTTTGAACATAGCTTGGGATACTCTTTTCCCATTAAGGAATAGTGACCAGAAAAAAATGACCTGAATCTAAAAATTATTTTCCCTAGATTAACAAGAGTCCAGTATACTTTTTCTAAGTAGAGCATAGTGGGTCAGTCTTAAGTCCCCAATCTTTTGCTCTCCTTCTGGGAGACTCTCCTCCATGCTTTAGAGAGGGACAGGTAAGATTCCAGAGCTATCTATTAATTCCTACCTGTGAGATCCATGTAGACAAGTCTATGTGGATATATATGTAAATATATATTATATATATAGATGGATAGCCATATAGATATAAATATATATATGTATATATTTGTGTATATATGTGTGTGTATATGTATATATATACATGAAAAATATATATGTGTATATATACATATACATATATATGTATATGTATATGTATATATATGTATATAAGCTAACATGTAGTGTTTACTATATGCCAAGCACTGTTCTTGTCATGGGACCTTTTTCAGAGATTTAGCTTACTCATCTAAAAAATGAGAGGATTGAATTTACTGATCCCTGAAGTCCCTCCCGGTGCTAAATTCTATAATATGTATAATAATTCTAAATCCTATAATATGATATATAATTCTACAAATAACAAACACCTCATTAACTAATGAAATTAATCTAGTCACCACGTATTCTGGCATTCCCTGGTTAGCATTGCAAAGTAGGAGCAATCAGTCTTACACAGCAGATAAATATTTTCACTGCTCTCTCCCTCACCAATTTTTTTTTGCAAGCACATTAGTCAGTTTTCCTCTAATTTACCCATCCTAAGTTTTTTTTTTTTCCCTAAAGGAACGTAAATTATGTTAAACACCTGTGTCCTGGATATTAGAGTTACAGCAAGCACTGGAGCATATTTTTATATTATTGTGATAGAAATATACCATGCAATTAAGGCATAAACTAGTTATGTCTGGAAAATATAAATATAAAGAAATAAAGTCCCAGTTAGACATGTCAGATGTATTCTGCTAAGCTCTCTAAATGTGTATTAATCTAAACAGAGACAGTTTTTTCACCCCGACTCCAAATACATGTAAATGCTTTAGAATCCTCCCCTACACACACACACACACACACACACACACACACACACACACACATACACCCCACCACCAACAGGGCAGAATAAAGACAATTAATTATGTGATAACTTGTAGAAGCATTCAGTATCTTCAGATAGTGCAGTAGCATGTACTGCAGATGAGATTGACTGGTCCATCCTACATATCTCTAGTCTAGCATAGAGCTAGACCTGAGCATAGAGCATAACTCTGTTAGGAGTATGAGGGCTAGAGACCTCCACCTCCTTGTCCTGTGCACAGATATTGCTAATTGATCAAGGTCAGCTCTGGGGAAACCTTACCTCTTCTTATGGGAGTAGGTTCCGTTTTTATACTCATCAGAACATTAACAACCTTTGGCCCCACCCTACCCCCAAATCTTAAGTATCATGTTAATTAAAATAAAAGTTATGGCTTTTCTTTGGATTTCCCCCAAAGGGGTAAGTAATAAAAGTATACAAGGAATGAACATGATATTAATAGAAAAGAACTTTATTCCTACGAGAGGGCAATGCTAAACATGATGATCACAGTGAGCATCAGCAGTGTAATTAGAACAAAATTCAGTAACATTAATTAGAATTAGTGGTATGGTCTGCTTTGAGGCTTGCAGTTAAGCTTTAGTGAGGAAATAAAGTAATTTCCACAAAATCGCTAATTAGAATTATACTCTCACCTCCAATTGGCACTGATTGATTAATGGTCTCTCTTTCTCTACTACATACATTTTCCTTGCTATAGCCCTTTCCTATTGCAACTCCCACTGCTCAGATAGTCCCTTCTACCACAGCTTGCAGACCTCTCAACCTTTGAATTTATGAGACTACTAACTCAAGAAAACAAAAGAAAGAAGCAAAACAAAGACAGCCCAGGATCCTAACAAAACCTCACCTGGTTGAAATTCCCATAACTAGCTTGCCAGATGGGTGGGATTACCATGATACTGTTCATAATTCTCTCTTAAAATAATATCTTGTCAATTGTAGATCTACAGCCAAAAGAATGTAAGCGAGGACCTATCTCTTCTTTTAAACAGTCCTGTGAGTCCTCAACTCTTCTGGCTCAGTAGTCACCTAGGAGTTCTCAGTGATGAATCATGCATGGCTGGAAGCTAATCCCCAGAATTTAATTGTGATCCACCAAGAGCAAGCAGAGAATATCTGACTATGCTCCCAGGAATGGCCTCTAAAGGCTAATTCACCCAAATTTAATCCTGGAGTTAAGAGGGGAACCAATGGAGTTTATTGAATGGGGGAGGGGTAGGTGCGATATGTTGAGTCCAGAACTTTAGGAACATAAATCTGACAGCTGAATGGAGGATAGACTGAAGTAGGATGACCCTTGAAGCAGGGTGACCCACCAGTAGGCTATTGGAATACCCCAGGCATGAAATGATGAGAATCTGCACCAGAGTTTTAGCAGTATTAGAGGAGAGAAGAGGATATACCCAAGGGGGTGAGAGAGAGTGATGAGTTGAGGATGATACCTGGGTTGCAAGTCTAGGAAGATGGTGGTACCCTCAATAGTAATAGGGAAGTTGAGAAGGGGGAAAGTTTTTTTGGGGGAAGGTAATATGTTTTGTTTTGGACATGTTTGTAAGATGAGTAAAATAATAGCAACTGCTTCCCAGAGTTATTGTGGGATCAAATGAGATAATAATTGTAAAGTGCATAGCACAGTGCCTAGCACATAGTATGGACTATACAACTGTTGGCTATCATTATTATTATTAAGCTTCGTCTGCCTCAGTATCCTTAATTGTAAAATAGGGATAATAATAGCATCCAGTTCTCAGAGTTGCTGTGAGAAGCTCATGAGAGAATATTTGTAAAATGCTTAGCAGATTTCCTGGCACATAGTAGGTGCTTGTTCCTCCTTCCTTCCTAAATACTGATGTTGAAAATGTAAAAATGAATTTCCTCAAGCCAATTAGAGCTGGTCCCTGTACATACCCAAGTATAAGAAATTTAGAAGCCATGTATGACTCTGAGGTTGTGTACTAGTAAGGCAGGTGTCACAGTATCAATGATGACCATGAATATGCCTGTATAGTTCTATATCGCAGAATATAAGAGACCCTCCATATAGAAGGCAGAAGTAAAACATTTTTTTCAGACACCAGCGGATCAAATCCCAAAAGCAATAACTCCAATTCAACATAGCAGCAATTATATCCCCAAACCAGTGAACCTACTTTATCATAAGAGCAAGGAACTTCAAACACAATATCACAGCAGGGAGCAAAGCCATCCCATAACCTTTCCCTCTAGTGAGTCCTTCCCATAAACACTCACTCACAAATTCTAGCTGTCTGCTTACCTGTGTCCTCTCCTCCTGCAGTTCTGAGAGAGAGCTTAATGGCTACTCTCAGAGTATATATGCCTTTTTTTAGAACCTGAGGGTTTTACAACCCTCATGACCCAATTAGCAAAATGATGTGGGCCTTCCTACAAACAAGCTTCTCCTATTCAAGCATCCCTTAACTACCTGAGACCTGTCAATTTGATTAATGGGTGGAGGTGGGGGTAGGGGAAAGATCTTTAATCACATTAACACCACAGGTTGTAAACCTGGGTTTTTCTTCTTGTGTTGGTGTTACTTCTTTCTATCTATTTAGTTTCATAGATATATTCAAAAACAGTTTTCTCATTCCTCCTCCCCTTTTACTTTAAAGACTTCTTTATAAAATGTGAAAAATTCTAAGTGATGCTTTTCCCACTCTTTAGTTATGCTCTATCATTGGCTATCAACCTATCATTCCTTCTCTTCCAAGGCCCCTGGTTTCAATTGGCATCAGTGATCAAAAGAGCACCTGTGCCCCTATGAGCTTCAGTTTCCTATCCAAAACTTCATAATACTTAATCATGCTTTCTAGGTTCTATCTGGAAGCATAATTTGTCTCCAAATCATCCAAAGTATGTAATGTTCATCAGGTTTCACAAGTCTGTCACTTCCCAGATAAGCATCGCTGAAGGGCAATATGCTTCTCTATTATTCATATGGGTCAGCATTTGTTACAGCAGGGAGTTATAATCTACTAGCCCTTGTCTCTTTTCCCCTGACTCTTACTGGATTATTCCTTTTCTGATGTTGCCATGTGACATCTTCTGTGGATCCACATAATCATCCTTTGAAACATAGGCAACTGCTTCCTTTTCATGGGTTCATCCTTTCTGGGAAAAGCCTCATAGCTATTTCTCAGATGTAAATAATCACTTTTTTTTCTCCCTTTCTCTCTCTGCATAACATTCTACTACTCTCCTACCTCCTTACAGATCAGGAATTTCTTCTGCCTTTTCAATTTATTTTCTTATTAAAAAAAATCAAACCTTCTCTTTCTTTCTTACAAAGGCTATCTCCCTGATAACCTGGAGAAGAGAGAAGTATTCCTTTAACCCCTTCATATTTTTCTTCTACAAAGGAAACCATCCTGCAATTTGAGAATAGGAAGCAGTTGCTTGAGCAAGACAGAAAGGGCAGTGTCACAGCCCCTCTGCAGGCCACAGCAAAATGTCCCCAACACTCCATATTTCCCAGAATTGTTGTTTTGATGTTATCTCTAGTCTACTGTTTCCCTGATTGATTCCTCCTGTGGCAAACTGCTGGGCTAATTTTCCTGTTGGCTGTCCTGGATAATCTGCCATAACAGTAATATGATATTGTCCTGCCCCCCAAAGTTATTGTTGTTATGATTATTGCTGCCAGAAATAAAGTTTGGGAAGACAAATATATAGAAAATGTTAAGGAAATAAATAGAAGGCAATGCAGTGCATGGTACTTCTAATTAAGTGCTTAAGCATGTGATAGAAATTCTATGTAGGAGTTCAGGAAAAGGTAACAATCAGTGAGAGTTTAGTACTTGGGGAAGGAAATTGAATTTTAAGATTCGGTGGCCAAGTGATATAGTGGTTTGTTATGGATCCAGGAAGACTTGAGTTCAAATTCTGCCTCAAATATTAGCTGTATGACTCTGGACAAGTCACTAAAGGCAAGTCTTAGCCTCAGTCTCTTTATCTATCAAATGTGGATAATAATGTTTATCTCACAGGGCTTTTGAAGGATAAAGTGAGATAATATATGTAAAGTGCTTTGCAAGCCTTGGAGTGTTATATACTCCCAGAGACAAAAGATTTCAATTTCAGTATTAATTCCTGAGAATAAAAACTACCCATTTGTTGGACTGCAGGGAAAGCGCAGTATGGGGGAGGAAATAGTCAAGTATGTGAGGAGACTGAGGAAAAGACTCTTTCCTGGCTTTCATTTCTTCTGGATCCACTTTGTCAAGTAGCTAAACTGATAGACTAACCCATTCTCATGGATAAGGGCCAGGTACCTCAGGTAACAGTGGCATACTTTTAATAAGAGTCCTTTAGAGATAATGACTCTATTTATGTTGTCTAACCCCCCCACTAATAAAGTTTATGATGGCTTTATAAGGCTGCCTGACAGTTTGTGGTCAGTTAACCTCTTAAGGATCCACAAGTCTCTAACCTAAGCAGTAAGGAAAATTTTGGCCCCATGATTAATTAGCAGGGATCCCTAAGAAGCATCATAGTTAAAAGGCTAATGGATTTGGGGTCATAAAACTTGGTTTGAATCCCAACTTTGCTATTGCAATGGCATTGAGCAATTCACTTCATCCCTCTGGGCCTTGGCTTCCCTTTCTACAAATTAAAAGTTTTTACTAGATAATCTATAAGGTACTTTTCAGCTATTATACATACCTACATACATATGATCTTAATATAAATCTATAATCCAAACATAAATATAAAATCTTTAATGGATTTTCTGAATCATGGAATTTCAAAGTTGGAAGAAGAAGACAACTGTTCCCACTTGCATCTGAACAGGAATCCCCTCTTTAACATCCTCAACAGGGGCTCATCCAGCCTATTCATAGAGATCTCTAGTGATGAGAAATCTATTGCCTTCCAAGGTAGCCCTTTCTACTTTTGGATAGCTCTCATTATTACGAAGTGTTCCCATACATCAAAGCTAATGTATTGCTCTCTGCAACTTTGTTTGTCTCTTGGGGCCAAACAGAAGAAATCTAATCCTTCCACATCAGAGCTTTTCACAGGCTAAAAGAGAGTATGTATTCCTCCTCCCCCTCCAAATGTTCTCTTTTTCTATTTCTCTCTTTTAGTCCCCATTCCTTTCACTGATCCTCAGAGGGGGTGATTTTAAGTTTCCTCTCTGTCGCACTCTATCCTATCAATGGGCTTCCTAAAATGTATCTTTCATTCCCCCAAATGGGTCAATGTTTCCAGTTACTATGACATGGAAGGTAATATTGACGCCTTCTAAACTTATCCATAAATTCTCGATCTAGTTCAATATAAATTTTGTTTATGAATGTAAATATGGAGGTCTATGGAATGGAATTCACTAGCCCAGGGTCAAATGGCTACTTAGTGGTAGAGGTATGATCTGACCAGGTTAGAGAATATGGAGACAGACTACTGCTACCCTAGCTCTGGATTCTATAGCTCTATTAATACAGGCTAACAATATCTGCTTTTTTGGTTGCCAAGCCACAATATTGACTCATATTGACCCTGAAGTCCACTAAAACCCAACAACAGCAACAATCCTAGGTCTTTCTTATAAGAATTGTGATGCAGTTTTTAATTACCTCTTCCAGGGAGGGAATTCCCCCACCCCAATGAAAAATGTACTTTCATGACTAGAGCAACCATTTCCAGGGTTTTAGTTTATTTAGAAGGTTGTGCCTTGACAATTAAAGATAGATTTCCTCTGTCATGTTTCTACTTCCCCTAAAGCCTAAAGGGGAAAAAATGCCATTGTCTGATCATTACATTATATAACATTTTACAAAACACCCAGGATGAATTGCCTCTGGGCAAGAGACAAAAATACATCCCAGAATAAAACTGCTGCTATCTTTTTTGTCCTATACTACTCAAAATCAAGGAAAGTGAATGTGAATAATTCTTTTAAAAGCGCTGGCATTATCCGAAGCAAACTTAAATAACCATGCAGAATGATCAACATTAGGAAAAGGCATTCAAGTGAATGCCTTGGTAGACATTTTTCTTCCCTTTTGGAAGTGCCTGCAGATTTGACACTGTATTTCCCCCTACATACTTGAAGCTCTATGTTTCCAAGTGTGAATATGGGGGCACATGTTGTTTTGAGCAATTTCTCTCCTTCTGCCAAATAAATTTGGAAACTGGCATCAGCTGCTAAATTGCCATTCTTCTTTTATCTGCTCCAGTTGTGGAAGTAGCTTCAGATGATTGGAAGTCACAGGCAAGGGATTTGGAATCAGGAAAAAAGAGCCAAATTTGTGTGATGGGAGAAAAAAGAAGAGGAAACATTGCCCTGCCCTTGGCCTTGGTAGTACACCCAACAGGTTTTGGACAGATGGGACTCTCAGGTGAAAATAATTCTAAGTGGAAATGAGGCTAAGATTAAAATTAAGTCAGGAATAAAGTTGTGGCCATAAGGGAATGATGAAGAGCATTTGGGCTCTCCTAAAATCCTATGGACTGGGTAAGTTGTTATATCCTGAAAAGATACCCACACATGGATAGGTCTTAGACCAGGACTGGGGAACCTGCAAATCCCCTTAATAAAAATATTTGTTCTGTAAAACTTGGACTCAGTCAAAAGGCTGCACCCAAGGACCTAGAAGGCCACATGTGGCCTCCAGGTCACAGGTTCCCCACCCCTGTGTTAGGCAATTCTTTTCCTTTCTCTGAACATCATTTTCTCCCAATATAAAAGAACTGAGGTGGACTTAATAATCTCTAGGCACTTTTTTGCTCTAAAGCAGATAATATCTGATCCAATGCCAATAAACACTTATTAAACTCTTTTTAACTGTAAGGCCCTAATCTGGCTATTAAGAAAAGCAGAGACACTATTGTTGAAATCTAGACTCTCTGTAATGCTCTGGCTAGCATATCCACTGGAGTGTTTTTTTTTCTTTAAAGAACATTTTATTATGTTACCCAAACCCCTACTCTGCAATTAACTCTAATCACACAAGCAATTAAATTAGAGGTAAGATTATTTTTGCAATTTAAAGCTATTTATGCTGACACTAGATTTCCTTCTACCTAATTAAATCTTACTACTCTGTTATAATTGATATTTAATTAACACCTATTGACTCTAGTCTAATTTCTTCTAAGCCCCAGTAGTAGTCCCCACTCACACACTGGAAATCAATCCTATCAGCTTTAGGTCTCTCAGTTTCCCAACTCAAAGGAGTGAAGATATAGGCTCAGCTAATATGAGAATATACAAAGAGCTCTAACATAATAGATAGACTTATTGGCCCCTTGTGACCTTAGATCTATGACACTATCATTTTATGCACTTGTTGCTTAAAGAAAATTGGGATTAAGCTTAGTGGGTGCCATTCAGAGAGAGAGACAACACTAGACTGGATTAATCAACAAGCATTTATTAAGTGCTTACTATTTTCCAAGCACAGTGCTAGGTACTGGGGATACAAATATAAATATGAAATACTCTGGACCTCAAGAAATGTACATGCTATTGAAAGTAACACAGCATACTTAGCAATAAGTAAACATAGGTTATACACAATGTATGAATGATTGGTTGAATGAGTGGAGCGTTGATTAAACATTTACTATATGTAAAGTTCTTGTAATACAAATATAAAAGTGGGATGATCTCTGACCTCAAGAAGCTTACATTCTAATGGAAGAGATAACACATGTACTAATGATTGCCTGAAAAGGGAGTTATGGTCTAGGAAATCACAAAGATGATAAATGGAATAGCAGAGCAGTCCATTGACATTGATTGCTCCCAGATGCAATGACGGCCTTCTCTCCTAGAATGGAGCAGGAGGTGAAGGTGGGTGGAAGAGGGCAGAAAACAATTGGGGCGAAGATGTGACTTCATGCTCTCCCGGAGTGTGGATGCCATTGGCTTTGGTCCTCAAAGGTATGTCTCTGGTGGGTGGATTTGGAGGATGGAGCTATAAGCCCCTTAAAAGCTATAGAATTTGAGCTGAACCTTGAAGTGAGGTTAGGGTTCTAAACAGCAGAGAATAGGATCAAAAGCATTTCAAGCATTAGGGAACAGTATGTTCAGAGGGAAAGAGACCAGAGGTGGAATGTCCCACTTGGGGCACAGGGAGAAGGCCACTTGGCTGGAACATAGAGTTCAGGAGGCAGCATAACATACAATCAGCCTAGAATGACAGTCTAGAGGCAGATTATGAAAGACTTTAAACATCAAGTAGAGGTCTTATAAACAGTTCTTGTTATTTCTGTTTTGTAGAGACAAGGGGGAACAGCCATTTAAGCTTTTGAAGCAGGTGCCCTAGGAGTGTCCTCTGAGAAATGACCCAAGGGACCTTCCCAGGTACCTGGACGGGTGCCACCTGTGCTCAAAAACATTTTGTTATCCCACAGGTCCCATTCTACCTTTTATACTGATAGCATCTTTCTATCAGAAATTTCCATATGTGTAGTTTATGGCATTTAGATATCATATTGCCTCATCAGGTTAAGGATCTAAAGGCAGGCACAAAGGAGAATCGGCGATTATTCATTTTACATTTGTTTGTTTGTTTCCCCCCACCTCCTTCAGAGCTTTCATCCCTTTCCAGCTTCTTAAACCCTCTCTTTTCCATCTATGTTAATGACTTACCACTTTTATCTACTAATTTGACCACCCCCCCATCCCTGCCCTTCATCCTCTTCAGATTTTCTCTTCAAACCCACCTAATCACTGGACTATAAAATGGAGAACTGAAAGGCATGACAGTTACATAGCAGTACGTCACAGATCATAGGATTAGTGCAAGAAGTTACCTTAGAGGCCCTCTAGTCTAAGTCCCTCTTTTTAAAGATGAAGAAATGAGGTCAAAACAGAAGGCAAAAGTTATAATTTGAACCCAGGTCCTTTGACTACTAACATAGCATTCTTCTTCTTATACATTGGCTTCTCAAAGTCTACAGTGACAGACATCGTAGTTATACCTTAAAGGCGAGAAGTATTACTGATGATTTTGGAAACCTGGAGGCAGTTTTAAAGCAGTCTCTCCAATCAAAATTCAGCATCAGTCACTTTAGTAAACACTGGTCCCAAAATTTGCTTTAATCCGCTTTTTTTAAGCTGGATACATTGCCAAGAGCTCTTGTTGCCTGCAGCCATTTCATTTCCACTTTGTAAATACACTCTCTAAGTCAGTAATTGAAATACCAACAGAACAGGAGTCAGAAGATTCTGATCCTTATTCCAGTGCCATTATTAACTAGCTGGATGAACTTTTGGTGAATCAACTCAGCTCTCTGGGCCTTGGTTTCTTCCTCTATAAAACTGAGGATTTGGAATAGATCAGAACATCTCCTTTAGGGATTTGTTCTGTGAAGTTTGGATTCAGTCAGAGGGCTGCACTTGAGGACCTAGAGTGCCACATGTGGCCTTGAGGCCACAGGTTTCCCACTCCTGGATCAGAGATTTCAATGGAAATCTACCAATAGGTTTCAAAATGTGACTGGCAGAACCATAGGCATTGGTTGGTTGTTGTCCTTCATTCTTGAAGAGGACCAAGGTGACAGGTGAGAGAGGACAAACAGGAGGAAAAATAGTATGGAGGGAAAAACACAGTTAGTAATCATAACTGTGAATGTGAATGAGATAAACCCTCCCATAAAACAGAAGCAGATAGAGTGGATCAAAAACCAGAATCCTACAACATATGTCGTTAACAAAAACCACACCTGAAGCAGAGAGACACACACAGAGTAAAGGTAAGGGGCTAGAGCAGAATCTATTAAGCTTCAGCTGAAGTTAAAAAAAAAAAACCAAGGGCAGCAATTCTGAACTCAGACAAAGTAAAAGCAAAAATAGATGTAATTACAAAAGATAAGGAAGGAAACTACATCTTGCTACCATATAAAATGAAGCAATATCAATACTAAACATATACACCAAGTGGTATAGCATCCAAATTCTTAAAGGAGAAGTTAAGTGAGTTATGGGACATAATAGTAACCTAGTGTTTGATAACCCCTAAGACTCCAGCCTTTGGGATAAGAACTCACTGTTTGACAAAAACTGCTGGGGAAACTTGAAAACAACAGGACAGAAATTAGGTATAGAGCAACATGTCACACCATATGCCAAGATAAGGTCAAAATGGATGCAGATTTAGCCATAAAAGGTGACACCACAAGCAAATTAGAAGAGCAAAGAATAGTCTACCTGTCAGATCTATGGGGAAGGGAAGAATTCATGACTAAACAAGAGATAGAGAGCATTACAAAATATAAAATAGGTATTTTTGATTGTGTTAAAATAAAAAAAAAAAACTTCTGTACAATCAAAACCAATGCAACTAAGACTAGAAGGAAAGCAGAAAGCTGGGAAATAATCCTTACAGCAAGTGTCTCTGATACAGGCCTCATTTCTCAAATATGTGGAAAGCTAAGTCAAATTTATAAGAATACAAGCCATTCCCCATTTGATAAATGGTCAGAGGGTATGATAGGCACTTTTCAGATGAAGAAATCAAGCTGTCTATAGGCACATGAAGAAATGCTCTGAATCACTTTTAATTAGAGAAATGAACTAAAACAACTCTGAGGAACTACCTCATACCTATTGCATTGGCTAATATAACAAAAAAGGAAATTGATAAATATTGGAAGGGATGTGGGAAAATTGGGACACCAGTGCACTATGGGTAGAGTTGTAAACTGATCCAACCATTCTGGAGAGCAATTTGGAACTATGCCCAAAGCCAAACTGTGCATACTCTTTCATCCAGTGTTACCACTACTAGGTCTATATCACAAAGAGAAAGGGAAAAGGAACCACGTGTGCAAAAATATGAATAGCAGCCCTTTACTGGTGGCAAAACATTGGAAATTGAGGGAATGCCTGTTAATTGGTGAATGGCTGAACAAGCTATGGTATATGAATGTAATAGAATACTATTGTGCAATAAGAAATGACGAATAGGCAGATTTCGGAAAAACCTGGAAAGACTTGTAACAACTGATGCAAAGTGAAATGAGCAGAACCAGGAAAACATTGTACATATTATCAGCAACACTGTGTGATGACCAACTACAAATGACTCAGCTCTTCTCAGCAACACAATGATCCAAGACAAGGGCAAAGGACTCATGAAGGAAAATGCTATCCAGATAAAGAACTGATGAATTCTGAATGCAGACTGAAGAATTTTTTTTCCCTTACTTTACTCTTTTTTGTGTGGTTGGTTTTTTCCTTTTGATCTGCTTCTTCTTTCACAACTGTGACTAATATGGAAATATGTTTTACATTATAGCATATGTATAAGCTATATCACATTGCTTACCATTTTCAGAAGAGGGGTGGGCAGGGAGGGAGGGAGGAAGAAAAATTTGGAACTCAAAATCTTGTAAAAACGAATGCTAAAATTATAATTGGAATAAAATTGTATTTAAAAGAAATTTTTAAAATGATAGGACATAAAAGCACGGGAGCAAGCACACAGCCCTACTTCACTCCACTGGTGATGGGGAAAACATGAGAGCATTGTCTGTTATCCAGAACCTGTGCAAGTATACCATCTTGAAACTGGCATACGATATTGATGAACTACTCCAGGCAACCAGTTTTTTCCATGATCTTGCACAGGCCTTTATGACTGATAATATCAAAGGCCTTGGTCAGATGAATAGATGTTGTATATAGACATTTGTTCTGGTCCTGGAATTTCTCCTGGCATTGTCAGGCATCAAATATCATGTTGACTATTCTTCAGCCATTTCTAAAGCCACATTGGCTCTCAGGTAGATGACCGTCTTCCAGGTAAAGGATCAACATAGTAAGGAAAACTCTGGTAAGAATCTTGCTGGCAGAGACTAAGAGAAAGACCTCTGTGTGATTGTCACAGGACAACTTATTTATCTTTCTTTTATAGAGATGGACAGTGAAGGCATCCTTGAATTCCTGGGGAAAAAAACCTCCTCTTGCCATATAACCTAGAAAATGTCAGTCAGCTTTTGTATGAACAGTGGACTCCTAAGGACCTTGTAAATCTCAGCTGAATAGAATTAGCACCACCAATAGAATCAGGTGTTCCACAGGAGAGAAACCAAATGGCATGCAAAACCTCTTCTTCAGAGGGATTGACTACAACCTGAGGTAAATGGTCAATGGCCTCAGCATTGGTTGGTGGTGGTCTGTTGAGAACACTAGGAAAGTGTCCAGTCCATTTCTTCAGGATAGTGTCCTTATCACTAATCAATGTGCATTGATTGATTAGCATTGAGTTGCTGAGATGCACCATTGGTCTTTGGCTCATAAATAGCCTTCAGGACACCATAAATGCCCTTTGGATTGTTTACTGTCTGCATAAAACTGAATTTCATCTGCAGTCTTACTGAGACAAGAATCCTAAGCTTCACTTGCACTTTACTTTTGATGGAGTTAAACACTACCTTCATAGAGAGGGATGAACTATCCTCCTGGTAAATCCTGTGGAGTTCTCATTTTTATTTAGCAAGTTCTGAATTTCACCATCATTTTTGTCTTGATGTCTGCGAGTGTTCTGGCCCAGAAGAGTAAATGCAGTGCTGTGCACCAAATCTCTGAAAGCTGCCTACTCCTTTTCTGCTCCATTGTTCCCAATCATGTATTGGTTGAGCTTAGTCTCTAAATTAGCCAAAAATGGTTCACACATGGAAAAGTCCTCTAATCTGTTGATAGGAAGTCTTCTGATAGTCCTCTTGCCTTGGGGCCACCACTTTTGTTGAACGTGAATGTTTAGCTTGGAGATGATAAGTCTATGGTTGGTCTAGCACTCTTGACCGCACATCTCCTTCCTCACTCTCACATCCTACTTCTTCTCCTTACAATGACACAGTCTATTAAATGCCAATGCTTGCTGAGAGGGTGCATCCATGAAGTTTTATTATGTTTACATGAACAAAAGACCTATGAGAAGGTCATGAGAGGCACGAGTCTTGAATACTAAGTGACTGTTGCTGCTTTTAACTACATTCCTAGTACTCCCTGCCATGTCTGATAGTCTGTGCCTACTTTGGAGTTAAAGTCACCCAGAATTACAAGCTTGTCCTCTTTTATGTTGTATGTTGTATGATGAGAGTTGCTCTTGTATGTTGATGATGAGAGTCTCCAGGTCTTTATGAAATTTTTCTTTGACCTTGTAACAACAATGTTGCTTGCAGCTGCTATGAGGTATAAGGCAAATAATACCAGCACACAGGAGGGCTGCTAGCACAGATTCTTTGAACTGCTTTTCTAAGGAAAGCAACTTTAAGGGATGAAAAGTCTCACTTTAATCAAACAAACATATATCATTCACTTAGTTCAGGGGGAAAAGCCAGCACCCTGAACTTCAGAACAAATACAAACAGAAATTGCAAACAGAGACAATATAAACAGAGCAAATATGCACAGTTATCAACAGACAGGCCTCTAGCTGTCTGACCAAGGAATTACATAGTTACCAGAGAGAGAGGCATCAACATCTGGGTTTTCAAAGCCAGGAGGTTCCAGTGGCTACCCAGAGTCTCATTTGGTCAAATCACAGGACACTCTTCCAGTGAATGAGAGCCCCAAACAAAATGCTAACCTCTGAGTTTATATACCTTGTTCAGGGTCAAATGGCATCAAAACCATATGATTCAAACTTATGTGAACCAGGCTTTCTTGTTTCTTAAGCAGGTCATCAAAGACTCCCAATTTAATCAAAGAAGCGAAGGTCAGACTCATCAAAAGCATTTGATTGCCTCAGTGCGCCAAAAGAGAAAACAGTAAAAAAAAAATCCCACCTTAATTACTATAACAGACCTCATCAGGATTCATCATGGGGGGAGCATACATACTGATGATGGCGGCATGGCACTTCCCTGCAAGTGGCTATGACATTGTCATGAGTCTGTCATTCATTCCTATTGGGAGGCATGCAAGCTTATCGACCAGATTCATTTTTTACTTATTTTTAATTTTTATTTTAAATTTATGGAATAAAACAATCATTTCATAATGTAGTATAATACAAAAGATGCTTGTACATGAAATTGAAAATCTACTATGTACAACTTGCTATTTGTTTCAAATATACAACAAAACTATCATGTAAATTTCTTTTATTCTTCTCTTCCCCCCTGCCCTAGAGATGACTAACATCAGATTCAAATAGGTATATACACATACGTGTGTGTGTATGAACACACACACACACACATATAAAATTAATCTATACGTAATTCTAATTTTCAATTCTTTGTCTGGATGCAGATAGTGTCTTTCTTCATATGTCCTATATTTGAGTATTTATTTGGGTATTTATAATAGTCAAAATAACTTAATAGCTCAAAGTTGTTCTTAAAACTGCTGTTAATATATACAATGTTTTCTTGGTTCTGCTCATTGCACTCTCCATTATTTTGTGCAAGTCTTTCATATTTTCCTAAAATTGCTGAGCTCATCATTTCTTATAGCACAGTAGTATTCCATCACAACCATAAACCACTTGTTCAGGCATTGCCCGATTTATTTCCCATTTGCACTTAAAGTTAAAATTGCTACTTGTGAATTTCCTTCCATCTTATTTTTACTCATTACTTTACTTATCAGCCTCTGTTTTAACCCTATCCCTGTTTCCTTATCTTCTCCCCTTACCCTCTTATTCTTTATTTTACCTTTCCCTTTAGAAATCCCTGCTTATGGAGTTACCCATACTCCTAATCTTAATCAATACATTCTTCTAAAAGTCCCTCCTCCACCCTATCTTCCAATTTTCTCACCTTTCTAGAAGTTCAGAAGACTTCTCAACCTTTTCAGATATATACTTTGTTTTGTTTTCAACCAAGATGAGAGTAAGTCCCCAATATTACCAGCCCTCCACCCACACCTACTTTAGTTCTTCCTTTCATGCCCCATTTTTATGAACTGATTTCTGCTTTTAACATTTTTCTACCCAATTTTGTTTTTTAGAATCACCTCATCATACACAACTCAGCCCCAACCTTTCTTTCAAAATACCTTAGTAATGATAAGTATAATAACTAATAATTACCGATATTAATAGCATTTTCATATACCAGAAGTAAACTCTTAATGTGTTTCTTATATTTCTTCCAGGATTGCATCCAAGAATAACTTATCAAGCAAAGTTGAGTATAATCCTGAATGGAAAAAAAAATGGATATTTGATGAATTGAATGAGTTTCAGGTATTTGTAACAAAAAGAGCAGAACTAAGTGGAAAATTTGACTAGATTTGTTTTGACTGCAAATCTTTACTGCAGCCACTCCAGGAAAAACAACAACAACAACAACAACATATATCCAGTTCCAACTCTGATAAGCTGGCCTTCATTGGCAGTCTCGTTTCATTTGGGGCCAATACTTGGACGCAATACCTGCCAAGTTCTCTCACTACAAGAGCTGTTCATTTTTCAGGTCTACTGGATTTGTGTTGTCCATAAGTGCACAAATATTCCATGTACCAATGGTGAGTGGAATCATCTTTCCAAGTTTTTGCACATGTGTGTGTATGTGTGTATGTGCGTGCGTGTGTGTGTGTGTGTGTGTGTGTATGTGTATGTGTGTGTGTATTTCAACCCCAGGGTGGGATCTCCACCTGCCAGAGTAAGCAGTTCAGGGTTGGGTGAAGTAGATAACTTTTAGGGCACCTTTTCTAGCACCCCCCTTCATGCTAGGAGATGAGCAGTGAGGTCCTTAAAAATACTGCTCAGATACCCAAGGGCTGTCAAATCCCACTGCTACTTCCATCCAATGAAAAGATGACCCTATGCCCTGGGCCACCTGTGTGCAGGGTTTTGACTACAGCTTCCAATGTTTCTACACCTGCTGCTTTGTCACTTGCCTGTCACTCATGCATAAACTGGATTTAATTGAAGCAGAGTTGTGGGAACTTACTCTCTCTTCTTGAGTCATCAGGGTCCAGTGGCAAGACAAAAATCAAGATAACTGGTGATGGCTTGGGATATAGTGGATGACTTAGACATCTTTGATGTCTAACCAACCTCTTTTATTCCACAGAGCCTGCTTCAGCCACCTTCATGGCTGTTGAAACAAATTGTTTTCATCCACCCATTTCACTGAGGAAAGTCTTCATTTGCTTGGAGTAGACACCCCCTAACTCACCTATGGGTTTGAAGGCCCTTGGTTACCTTCAACCTGGTTTGGTCCATTTGCCTAAATGGTTTACAAGGATGTGGCTGCTGCGCATTTTACAGCTTCTTGGACCCACTGGTAAGAATTGGGTGAATCAGATGGACACCAAAGGAAGAAAGCAGCCCTGAAAAGGGCTTGGTAGCCCCACGCACCAGAGATACTAGTCTTCCCTGAACATTTGTACACCCCAGGGAATAGCTAAACATGTTGTGGTATAAGAATATAATGGAATATTACTGTACAAAATGACAAATGTGATGAATACAGAGAAGCATGGAAAGATCTATATGAACTGATATAATTACAAGTAAGCATAGCCTGGAAAAAAAATACATACGGTGACTACAACAATATAAACAGGAAGAATCAAAAGTGAATGCTACAAAATCACAAAGAACAAGCATGGCTCCAAAGAATATATACACATACGTGTGTGTGTTTGTGTTATATATATATACACACACACACACACACACCAATTCTTTGTATATAATTTCAGTCTTTTTCAATGCATTTATAGGGTTTTTGTTTGTTTCCTTTTCATTTTTTTTTTCTTTAATAACATAGTTGTTATCAGGGATGGCTTTTTGGGAGGGGGAAACAGGAGAAAATCTGATGATGTAAAAAACAAGAAAAAAAATTTTTTAAAAAGAAAAAGAAACCAAAAATCATTCTGAGGGGTTTGAAAACATTAAAATAATAATAATAATTTACAAATCACTTTAAGATCTACAAAGTGCTTGATGATGCCCATGTGATCACTATAAGTCTACAGATTAGATGCTTTTATTAAAATTAGTTTTATAGATGCAGAGGTTGAGGCTTGCCCAGCAGCCTACAGATGATACGTTTCTAAGACAGTATTCAGCTCTGGTCTTCCTGACTCTAAGTCTAGCATTCTAGCCACTATACTATCTAGGTGTCTTCTCCTAATGAGAGTTGGGTTATCTTATAAATATTCCCTGCCTATGGTATCACAACAGCATTATTGAATCTCAGGCAGGACATAGACATGAGAGGGATTTTGGAGGTCATTTGATCCAACCTCTCATTCTTCTGAGGAAGGAGCTGAGGCTGCATTCTGGAAAGAAGGTCTGCAGGGGAAAGTGAGGGATGGTGCATAGTATTTAAAAGAAAAACCCTGTTACCATACTTTGCTTTGCTCTATTTATAGGCCAAACACTGTAAAATATTGAAAACATCATTTGGGTCTTGCTGTTTGCATTTGTTCCAAATCCAAGTTAGAGCCAAGTTTCAAGACTTGATGAATCGTCCCAAATGTTACTATATTTAGGCCTCTGAATGCTAATGTTTCTATTTGTTGCACAGCCCCAAGGAACTCTTCCAGAAACCTTTCATGGGGATCCTGTTGCTATGGGAACAATTCTCTTTCTTTGTATGTGTGCATGAAGAAAGTCTATGCTATTTCCTTCCTGCCTCTGACACAGAAATCCAAGGTTTGTTCCGATGGACAAACACAGACAGGGTGCTGAGCTCCCTTTACCCCTGCTCTGTTGGAATGGTTTGCAAATTCCCCTCTGGGGCTGCCTAGCCAAGGAAGGCATTTATAAACATCCAAATGAACCATGTCCTGGTTTAGGTCACCTTTGTCTCTTCCTATCCCAGTTTTAAGGTGCTTACCCTAAGGTAAAACTCTTTGCCTCAGTTTACTCAACTGTAAAATGGGGATAATAATAGCGCCTCCCTCCCAGACTTGTCGTGAAGATCTATGAGATGACAGTTGTAAAAAGTGCTTAGAACAGCTCCTGGCACGTAGTAGGCACCATATAAATGCTTGCTCTTTCCCTTAATGTATCCAAATATAGGAAGATCTAGAAAGGGGCATACTCCCTAATCCAATGCTTGATTTCAGTGCCTTCAGATACACAACACAATTGCCTCAGGTCAACGACATGAGACTGAGGACAGGGACACTTACCTGTGAAGAAACCAACTGCAGAATTTCAGAAACCATGACATCCTCATTCATTCCAGGATTTTAAGGGAAAAAAATTAGAAAACTCTGTCAGCTCATTACCCACTCTAAGCTACCCACTTTTCTCCTTCCTCTTTCTTTTGGTCTCTTTCATCTTCTCAGTAATTTGGAGGCTTAAAAATTTGCCAGGGGTTAAGCGTGCTGTAATTTATATTCTCTGAGAGTTGCCTGAAGCAATGAGAGGTTTAGTGTCCTACCCAGGATCACACAGCTAGAATGTGTCAGAGGTAGGACTTTTATCTTTGTATTCTCACCAGCACTGTACAGTGCCTGGAACATTTTTGTTTGGTCCTTTCAGTCGCATCTGACTCTTCATGACCCCATTTGGGAGTGGTTTGCTATTTCCTTCTCCAGCTTATTTTGCAGATGAGGATACTGAGACAAACAGGGTGAAGTGACTTGCCCAGGATCACACAGTTAGTAAGCATCTGAGGCCAGATTTAAACTCAGGAAGATGAGACTTTTTGACTTTGGGCTGAGACCTCTATCCACCTATCCACCTAGCTGCCCCACCTAGAACACAGTAGAGACTAAAATACTTGCTTAATTGCTTGCTTACTTAACTCTAAGGCTGGTCCTCTGTCCATGATGCTATCTCTCCTCTCATCCACATCTTCCCTTTTGCTGCTAAACTCCTTGAGGAAGCCATCTACAATCTGTGCTGCATTCCTTTTCCCTTCACTCTCTTCATAACTCTCTACACTCTGGTTTTAACCTTAACATTCAACTGCAATGGTTCTCTCCAAAGTTACCAGTGTTCTCTTAATTGCCAAATCTAATGTCCTTTTTTTCAATCCTTTTTTACTCTTCTGTGCCCCTGCTGATCATCCTCTTCACCTTGATATTTGGACCTTGCCACCCTGGAATATCCTCAGCCTTTGTGTTTTCCTCATTCTGGAGGCTCCTTTTACCATTGTGGTCCCCTTCTCCCATTGTTGTGGTTTGTCCTTCGTTTTGGAAGAGAACCAACAATATCACAGCACTGATGTCTTGATTTGCATGTGAATTGAATTTAAGTGAGGCAGAGCTACACAGAATCATCAGCCTCACTCTCTCCTCCAGAGGATGCATCAAAGACCAGTGGCAAGACAAAAGTCAAGAAGATTGGTGATGGCCCAGGATGCAATGGGTGACCTTGGCCTTTCTCTTAATGAGGATATTGATATTGCAACTTCTTCCAGAAGCTTCCATTTTGAGGAAGCATCCAGTCCAACCATTGTACATTCTTCTCCTGGCTCTGCCTCTGACTCTCTGGCTTTCTTTTCCATGTTCCCAAGCTTAATTCTACCCTCCCCTCCCCTCTTTGCTTTTCAACTCTCCTTTGTGTTGTTGTCATTCATCACAGTGAAAACTCCTTGGGGGCAGGGACTTTTTTTCTTTCTTGTGTTTGTATCTCCAGCTCTTAGTACTGCAACAAGTATACAGTAAGCACTTAACTAATGATGACTGACTTAACTTAGTACTCTCTTCCCTCCAGTTTTTGTTGCACAATCATTTTCATGGTTTTCATCTATCCATTTTCTTTGCTAGATCTTCATCCAGGTTGAGCGGGTTAACCCTACTTAGGGTGTCCCCTAAGGCTTTGTATTGGACTCTCTTCTATACTCCCTCTGTGCTATTTCACTTGCTGAGCCCATCAGCGCCCAAGAATTCAATTCTAATCACTATGCAGATAGATAATTTTCAGGATTATTCAGTCCTAATTTTTCTCCTGACCTCTAGTCTTGTATCCACAATTACCTATAGAGGCAGCTAGGTTTCTCAGTGAATAGAGGCAGTTTAGTGGTGTAAGGGCAACCACACTGGCATACCCAGGATGGCTGTTAGTGCAGGTTCTTAGCTCTGCTGTACTAAGGAAAGAGAGCTGTTTCAGGGATCAATAATCTTACTTTAATTATACACATATCATTCACTTAGTACAAGGGAAAAAGTCAACACCCTGAACTTCAGAGCAAATACAAACAGAAATTACAAACAGGAAAAAATAACACAAATCAACAGACAAGTTTCTAACTGTCTGACTATAGCAATACATACAGTTACTAGAGAGAGAAGCACCAACATCTGGGTTTTCAGAGCCAGGGGACTCCTTAACGGCTACTCAGAGTCTCGTCTGGCCAAATCAGACCAACACTCTTCCAATAAGTGAAACCCCCAAAGCAAAAACTCTGCAAATATATACTCTTTTGGCTAATAGGCTCAGAGCCAGAAGGCACCACAACCTGACTCATTGACTAATTAGCTTAGCACCAAAAGGTGAGAAAGCCTTCCTTCAATCAAGTTTCCCCTAATGGGCTCTACATGATGCTTATTAATGGGCAGGGAAGATCTTATACCCCCCATCCCCCATTAACATTATGGGTGGATCTGACTTGGAGTCAGGAAGATCTGAGTCCAAATCCAGTCTCAGACATTTACTAGCCATGTGTCTCATGCCAAGTGACTTAATTTTGTTTGCCTCAGTTTCCTCAACTGTAAAATGGAGATAGTAATAGCACCTCCCTTGCTTGGTTGGGAAGCATGGTTGTTGCGAAGGATGAAATGAGACAATATTTGTAAAAAAGCACTTAGCACAGTGCCTAGTATGTAGTAGGTGCAATATAAATGCTAATTCCTTTCCCTTTTCCTATTCCTTCTGACACTGCCACTCTCCTGATAAAAGCTCCCCTCATCTCACACCTAGGCTAGTGCAATAGCCTTCTGATTGATCCCCTTAACTGAAGTCTTTCCCCACTTGTTAGACAGATAATACACAGGAAGCACTGGAGGTTTGGACTCCAGCCTCTAACAGGTTCACTTTTGATCTGGTCAGACAGGAAAGACAGCTTCAAAGGGGTTAATAATAAGCTTTATTCTAGTCTAGTCTTCTCTCATGTAGTATTGCTGATAATGGAAGCACCATGAACTCCTATAGCATTCCCTAATCACCCTTCTAGCAGGGACTGGCAGGAAGGGGTGGCCACTACTCCTACGTCACAATGGGGCTAATCAAGATGGGCACAACTTGTGCATTCAACCCTAAAGGGTTCCCCTAAATCCACTCAAGCCTCAATGGAGGCCAGTTGAGGCAAATACAGATTACCCCCTCCCAGGCCTTGATGGGGGCCAGTCAAGGCACACAGCATTCCAATTGTGCCTTCAACCATAAAGATTCCCCAACTCACTGACCACTGACCACTGACCACCTATTTTATAGGGCATCAGACAAAGAAGGCATATTGCCAGCAATAGCCTCACAAGTTTACATCACCTCATCCCTATATCTTACTGTGCAGTCGCAGTCAATGTTTACAGTTTCAGCATACCTGTTTATGTTATTTATCCTTCTATATTGATGCGCTAGTATGGTGGAGATGTTTTGAACCATGAGCCTGGGAACTCATATCTAATACTTTGGAAACAGAGATTGTTATAGCCATGGATCCTGGAAAACTGAGGTTGTTATGGCCATAGATCCTGGGAAACTGAACTCTAAAAATAATAAGAAAAATGTACATTACATACTAAAATCCACCTTACTAATACCACTACAAACCACCTTCCATTCATCTATCAAACTGATCTTAAAGGTGACCATGTCACCCTACTATTTAATAAACTCTAGCTGTTGCCTATTACCTCCAACTTCAAATGTAAACCTATAATTTATAAACCCATAACCTATCCCCTTCCCTTTCTAGTCTTTTTACACCTCATTCCCTTCCATTTACCATTTGATCCCATGGCTGTCCTCCTTGCTATTCCTAGAATATATAACTCTGTCTTCTAGTTACTTGCATTTTCACTTATCTCCTGTGCCTGTAATTATCCCCTTCTTTTCCATCTCCTGGCTTCTTAGTTTACTCCTCAGTAAAAGTCTCACTTTCTGCAAGAAACCTTTCCTAATCCTTCTTAAAGTGTTTTCACTTTAAGATTATTTTCAGTTTATCCTATACATACCTTGTTTGTATATAGTTGTTTTCGTGTTGTGTCCCTCATTAGATTGTGAGCTCCTTGGGAGCAGGAGTCATTTTTTTTGCCTTTCTTTGTAGTCTCAATACTTAGTAAACAATGCCTGGGACATAGTAGTTACTTAATAAATGAATGTTTGTTGACTTCTTTCATTGAAAGGCAAAAATCATAAGATGTGGAGCAGGAAGGTATTTTAAATGTCATCTAATTCAGTCTCATGGGTTTTATTTTATTTTAATTTTTGAGAGGAGGAAAGAAAGACATTTTATGAGGATTGGTACATGGACTTTTGGGAAATTTCTAGCTCCATAGAAACATACAAATCTGTCCAAAGTTACTGCTATTAATAAAAAATGTAATTTTTGACATTAACCTTGAAGATATATGCATTCAAGTTATTCCTGTAAAGAGGAAAGAGCAAGATTATTAATCAAGACCTGTCCAAGACCCAGCTAGGTTTATCAAGTGGGCACTAGAGAAAAGGCACAGGAAAGTTAGAGGCTTTAGTCAGTATCTTTTGGAAGCCAGGACAGGAGAGGAGAGATAATCAAACCAAAGTCAGACAGCTAAGTAGATACCAGAGCTGAGATCTGAATCCAGAATTCTTCTGACTTCAAATCAAGTATTTATTCCACTAAACACACACACACACATATCTCATCAATTTAAGCTCTGAAAGTTCCGTTGCCTAATAAATAAAGGAGCGTGTGTGTGTGTGTGTGTGTTGATTGAGCCCAAATTTTCTGACTTGATGTCAATACAAAGTAATGAATATTTCCCAGATGGAAGCATCTGTCTTTCTAGGTCTGTCCTATCACATTCTAGAGAGAAAATGACATGATGTGATCTGAACAGAAGTCTGGACTAAATCTTTCATAGTCTGTTAGGGCAGCCAGAGATAAATGATGAAGCATTTCTCCTTTTCTCAAAGGATGTCAAATAGTTTGCTTTGGTAGAAAAGAAATGAGCATTTGCTGCTAAATTCCCCTACTCGTGATTTTCTGAGCACTGGGAGATTTTGCTAGGATTTCTCCCTGGAGGGTTAAAGGGAAGGGAGCAAAAGACTGTGAATTTAGCTTTGTCCTGCTTGCCTTAGAACCAGCATTTTCTAAATGTACCCCTTGATTCTCAATGGAATTGTGCCTTTGAGGTTTCTGTCCAACCTGATTATATTCCTTTCTGAAATTAAGAGAAGGAAGTCAGGGAAAATTGGCTCCTGTTTGAGGGGAAATAGTTTGGTCAGGGTTCAACTACTTTGCCACGGAAGCAGGAAAAGTGAAAAATTCACAGAATTATGAATCTCAGAGTGGGGAGTAGCCATCTAGGCCAACACATGCCTAAACATTTGCCTCTATGAGATACTTACTAAATAGCTATTCAGCTTTTGCTCAGACCTCCAATGAAGGGAAACCCCAAGCTCCTGAAACAGCCCATTACAATTTGAACAGCTCTAATACTTCAGAAATTTTTCCTCCCATCAAACATAAATTTACTATTCTGCAACTTCTACCCATTGATTCTTTGGGGCCAAATGGAAAAGTTGCGTTTTTCTTCTACCTTGTGGCTCTTCAAGTCTTTTTTTCCAGGATAAACATTCACAGTTCTTTGACCAATCCTTATATGACATGGACTTAAGAGCCTTCGCCACTCTAGTTACCCTTCTCTGCATGCTCTCTAGCTTGCTAATGTCCCTGAAATGTCACCAAAATTAAGTACAATATTCCAAAAGTTTTGTGATCAGTGAATAACAGGATTATCACCTCCTTATCAGTGGAAGTTGTCTCTCTTCGTATAGGCCAAGACTGAAGTAGGTTGTTGGATTTATTTTTATTTTTTGGTTTCCACATAACATTTTAGACTCATATTTCCCAGTCTTCCTCCTAGAAAACAAGGTAAAGTGTCTCTAGGAATATTCTATAGTTTGTTAGTGAGAATGAAGTACTCCTTAAAAAAATATTGAGAGTGGCCTTCAATGCAAAAAAAAACGAAAACAAAAAAAGGATATAGAGGGGATCCTGACTTACATTAAGAAGTTGGAGGGTAGAAGAATGGAACATAGAGGGGAGAGGAATAAGGATCACTAAAAACTTGAGGAAGCAGCATGATATAGTGGATAGATGCTTGGCCTTGGAGTCACCAACACCTGAATTGAAATCCTGCATCAGATACTTGCCATGCAACCCTGGACGATTCATTTACCTCTCCTGCCTTCAGTGTCTTATCTGTAAAATGAAGGGATTGGATTATTTGACCTCTAAGATGCCTTCTTACTCTAAGTCCATCATCCTAGGATTCTAAGCAAAGGAGAAAGGGGTAGAATTGGATCTTCCATGGAGGAGGTAGCAGCTTCCATTCCCCATAGGTCATGATGACACACACCATCTAGTAAAGGTTAGGAGGGACAGCTAGGTGGTACAGTGAAGAGAATGCAATCAGAAAGACCTTTGTTCAAATCCGACCTCAGACATTTACTATGTGACTCTGGGCAAATCACTTAACCCTGTTTGCCTCAGTTTCCTCTTCTGTAAAATGAACTGGATATGGAAATGGCAAAGCATTCTAGTATCTCTGCCAAGAAAACCCCAAATGGGGTCAAAAAGAGTCAGACATGACTGAAATTACTGAACAACAACAAAGGTTAAAAAAGGAGATTTAGTGTCTGTTTTGTCATTTTTATTATATAACAAGTTGTGGAAAAATAGGAAAGGTGCTGCTGGATTGTAGTTGAAGGCAAATGCTGTTTTAAAAAAGGGAAGAGAGTGGGAGCTGCATACTATAACTTAGGAAGCTTGACTTCTTTTCCAGCAAAACACTAAAACATAATAAATGGATAGCTAGTGAACTTGTGAAGAAGAAAGAGATAGTCACTAAGAGTCAATATGACTTCATCAAGAGCAAGTCATGACCAACTAATCTAATTTGCATTTTTGATAGCATTACTAGACTGATAGATTAGGGAACTGAAACAGAATTATTTTATCGAGGTTTTTGAAAATCATTTAACAAGGTATTTCAAGCTATTCTTGTGGGCAAAATAGAGAGATATGGGGTAGATTAGAGATGTGAAACACTCAAGCTGTAGGCTGCATGAAGCTGGCAACATTCCCAAGTATGACAGAAACGAGAGTTAAATGTGATTGGGAAATAGTTAGCGAAATAAATAAAAATACAACAAAATATGGATATTGTTGATATGTGATTTTTCTAAGACAATATGCAGACTGCAGAGATCCTCATGAATATTTTAGTAGTCTCCACTAGGTATCCTCTAGAGGAAGTGAAGGATACTTTTCTTACTGATGGAACAGTAGGTGGTACCAGGTCATCATGGTAAAACTTCTGGTACTTGATACTAGTAGACAACTATAATGTCATTATTGAAATCTGTAAACTGAGGCAAAGTTTCTAACATTATCAATTTATTAGTAGAGCATTAATCTACTAATAAAGTGGGTCAATGGATGCTTTAATAACTCTAGAGACCCCAAGTGAGGGATGAGAAGGCATTTTGTAGCAATAACAAGACAGAGCAAAATTTTTTTTTAAGCCACATGGATGTGTCTTCTTTTGATTACCTATAAATGACATAGTCAGAATTAAGATTACATCATATGGACCTTCCCTTCTGAAATCCCTTTAACAGCAGCCAAGACATGTGATTTGAGTCATAAGACAAAGGTTCTCAGGTGATGGGAGTTGAGATCGATCTTTTAGGTCGATCAAGTTTCTCTGGAAAGTGGGTGATTGGTGGGGTTACAAAGTTGGAGGTAATTATAAGACAAAAGCTTGACCTTTAGACAAGTTTCTTTGAGATGTGGGTGGTAAGTGAAGCTTACAAGGGGAAGGAACAGTGAAAGGGAATTCTTTCTTGACCAAGCCTTAAAAATAGAATTATAATCATTTTCAATTTTATGGTACCAATTGACATATTCAGAATTGGTTGAATTAGCCAGACCCAAAGAATCATCATGAATGATTGACGTTCACCTAGCTGGAGGTCTTTAGTGAAGCATCCTAAGGACCTGTGTTTGGTCATGTTCTACTTAGTATTTTTATTAATGACTTGGATGAAAGCATCAATGGCACATTCAGCAAGTTTGCAGCTAACACAAATTTGGGTACCATAGCAAAAAAACAAACTTTATTATAATTTAGATTATAATCAATAAACGGTTTTATTCCATACACTTGACATAAGCCTAAGTGGGGAGAAGCATCAGTTGTTATCAAATGTCTCAAAAAATGTATCTCTGTGGGGCAAACACACTTCAGAATAAGAACCATTTCACAGATATTTACGCCATATAAAAATATGCAGTCATACTAGATTCACAACCTAGCAATTATTAGCCTTGGGGGCAATTTATTGAGCTCCAAAGAAGAGGAGAAAGAGACTTGCTAATCTGCTAGTCTATCATTTGCCTTGGGGATCAAGACAAGGTGAATTTTGTCTTTTTATTAGTCTTGGATAAGAATTAGGGTAAAGGATGATAAAATGTAAGATCAGAGGTGACTACCATTTGCATTCGAAATAGAGGCACATTCTAAAATGTCCTTATTTGTTTCAACAAAAGGATAATGTGGTGCTCTTTGATATCGCTTTGAATAATTTTAAGCTTCATTTAGTGGTAGAATAAAACAGCATACATAACTAGAGGCAATATCACATAATGGAGGGAGCACTAGACTTGGAGTCAGGAAGACATGGGTTCAAATCCCACCTCAGACACTTACTATCTATATGATCTCGGACTACTCACTTATCCTTTCTATGTCCCTTTTCCCTCATCATAAAATGAGGGAGTTGGACTCAGTGTCTCCTAAGTTCCTGTCAAGTCCCAAGTCTTTAAGACCACTGTATACACACAGTCAATGCTTGGATTCCTTGGGGCAGAAGTTAGGGAAAGCAGTTAGATGGTGTTAACATTCTTGGAACAACAGAGAGCTCTGATATTTATGAGACAGAGAAAACTAAAGGGCAAAGAACATGAGGATTAGCTTGAGGAAGAGAGGGAGAACACAGAAAAAAGGAGCCTTGGTCAGTGGAGCCAAGGGAATGGGTCCAGCTTCCTAAGCTTTGCTTGGCACACAGTATGGTTGGTAGAGGATTTAGGTGATGGGGAGGCAAGCCACTGTGTCCAGCCTGGGTTTATTTTGCCTTGATCCCAATGGCAATGTAGTGATGTAGGGTGGTAGACTGAGGTGCCCAATTCTAAGGGAAAATGTATATACAGGGTGTTCCTAAAGTCTGGATACATAGGCAAAAATGCAGATTTTCAAGAAATGAAATGAATGAAATTTTCAACAGTATTTTATTTAATTGGAATATTAACAAATAACATCTTCAACATGATTTCCATCATTTCTGATGCAAAGGTTGATGCGCTTTGCAAGACTCGTGTGAACTCAATGCAATAACTCTACATTGTCATCAGTTTTAGCACATTCACTCTTTATGCATTTATGCATTCCACTAAGTTGTATCTGCGATTTTCATTGAGTACACCTTCTCCTTTAGCATACCCCAGAAAAAAGAAATTGCTGAACAACACAGAGTCTTTGCTGAAATTATTAATGGGATCTTAATGAGATTTCCTATGTGTCCAGACTTTAGGGACATCCTGTGTAGTTCATAGGATGGAGGAGAAAGAGATGGCATACACCCCAGTGAACAGGTCCCTTTGTTTCAGGATATGGGATTCCACGTCCAGATGGTTAACAGCAATGCTGATCAAGTGAAGGATACTTTTCTTACTGATAGGAACAGTAAGGTGGTACCGGGTCATCATGGCAAAACTTCTGGTACCTATTGGTGAACAGAATTCATACATTTCATTAGTATCTGACCTAGTTAGAGTGGATTTATCTGTTATTTGGTAAACTCTTTGGTGATTTAAGCTCTACTTTTCTCTCCACGGTGTTCTCACTGTACATGAGATTAATAGGAGGCGTATAAGGTCCCCCAAATCCGATCTCAGAATAAATCTTAGTTGTTTTACTTTCATTTTTAAGTTTTTAAGAATAATTACATTTGGTCATTCCCCTACCCCTTCAGCCTCAAAGTGGTGTGGGTAGTGATAATGCTGTTGAATCTGAGACGTTGCTAAATGTCGCTCACAGCTTATTATGCAAAGTGGAAATTTCTGTCACCACTAGTATTGTTGGGGGTGTTGTTGGGGCATCAGTGACAGCAGAAGGAGATACCAAATTTTCTACTAAATTGTCTTGAATTAAACAATGTATATTTTCAAAAAGAAAACCACAATCTTTCCTAAATATTGACTTAACTCCCCATAGTGTGTCAAACTCTTTAATGATTTCCTTTAGGACCCCGTGCATGTGAAAATTGTATCCAGTGTATATTTTTCTTTTCCAGGGGACTTATATTATTTCCAGCATTTCCCAAGGGGGCCACCTAACTTTCTGGGGTCCTTCTTGGAATTATCTTGACATGGTATAAATTCTAAGGGAGCCCATAGGGCTATCCATTTCTTGTATTTCACTCTCACTATAAGACTGACCCATTCTTCCATACCCCTTTTCCCCCTAGGCCCCAATCCCACCTCATATATTTCCCTGATGGCATATCAAATACTCATTCTCTTGTGTAATTCTACATTAGTATTATGTCTTGGCTTGCTTGGAAAACAACCCTAACCCATACCCAACCTCCATCAATTGCCCTTTGCTTTTCAAATTTAATTACTTGGAGACTTTGGTGGATTGTCCTTGTGCTCTAAATGTGTAGAAGTGCTGATTGCCAGAGAGTTTGGGTTCATAGGAATAGGGACATGCAGATTACAGATGAATAGGAAGGTAGGGGACCAAAGCTGAAATCACAAAAAGGTAGAATGATATGAGGTTGGTCTTTGGAGAGAACAAAAACATATGTTAAAGAGAAGAGGATTTCTGTTCCTTTGCTTCAAGAATAAAATTAGATAATGTGCAGAGCCACACAAGAACACCCTGGTGTACCAAGTGGCTGTTACATAACAGCCTACTGGTTTTGTATGCATGGAGTTCTGCCTGTGCATTGCTGTGGAATGGTCTCTTTGCTGCATGTGATTTGAGATCCATACTCAGATGCTGGGTAAGCTGGCTAATGTTTTTGAAAAAAAGCATAGTTCTTCCAGATCACAGCCTAAAGCAGATTGTCACACAACATGAAGACTTAATTTGTTCAGACATGAAGGATGATGAATTGTATAATGTTTATAACCACTGGAGATCCTTGCTTTCTTGGTGGGGCAAGCTGTTTTTTTTCACATTTTGGTTTACTTTTTTCTTCCCCTTTAGCTGTTTGCCTTCATTAATGGATTTGCGGATTACAAAAAAAAAAAAAAAGAAAAGACAATGAAGGGAGGAAAGCCCTCTGCAGTGAGCTTTTTCATTTCCCCTGTGTTTATATGAGGCATATTGTTTCCAGGGATCTTCCAGGGCTTAAGGCTAGCACTTAATAAGGAAGCAAAGCTAGCCTTTCAAACTGATTTGCTTTTGACATACTAATGTGACTTCCAAAAATAAGTGAGGGCAAGAGAAAGGTTCTTTGCGTATGTGATAAATAACTGAATTGAACATGCACAATACTGATTGGGCCCATTTACTTATGAGAATGTGATGACACCATTATTTCTCTATCATTTCTTCCTCTACAAGTACTTGAGATGTCTAGTTGTTATCTTTCATCCCTATTATAGGACTGGCCTAATACATTTTCCTGTCTCACATGTTCTTGATGAGGCCTATCAAGGCACTTTAATCACACAAGGCATCAGGTGTGATTGGTTGAAGCCAATTCCTCTGGATGGTACAATGGAAAAAACACAGTAGAGATGGATTAAGAGGCAGGCCCTGAGCTTAAATCCTGCCTTTGTCACTTAAATTCTCTATGCCTCGGTTTCTTTATCTGTAAAATGAGGTTGTTGGAAAAAATAGCCCTTAAATTCCTTTCTAGCTCAGGATCTATAATACCATAATCCATGTTCCAGTGGGAGAGAATGAAACATACTTTAGAGTTAGCTTTTTAGGAATCAAATATTCTATAAAGCATATTTACATGGAGACAAATGGACTCCTGCCCATGTGCTTGTAAGGTGGATTCGTTTTCTGTTTTAGATACTAGTTCCCAGAATCCATGGCAATAAGTAATCTACTAGCTCCTAGGATCATGGATTGTAAACAATGCATAACATAAACATTTGAGTTTAACTTGTAAACAGCACACTGTGCCTGAGTTATGCTGAAACACCATGATATTGCTAAAGTTAATGAAAACTTGTGAGGCTATTGCTGGCAAATTGCCTTATTTGTGTGCTTCTTTATAAATCAAGTGAACTCTGGTCAGTAAGTTGGTAATGTGAATGCTGTGCTTGCCTAGACCGGCCCCCATGGAGACTTAGGGAGATTTGTGAATGTGTGTGCTTGTCTCAACTGGCCCCCATCGAGACTTAGGGGATGCTGTAGGAGTTGGTGCTCCCCATTATCAGCAACTCCCTTGAGAAGAATGAAGAAATTAACCCCTATCATGTTGCTGTTGCTGTCCTTCTAGCTGCTGAGTCAAGAGCGAACCTGCTAGAGACTTGAGCCCAAAAGCTCCTGTCTTATACCATGTCATCAAGCTGTTATGATTTAGAGGAAACATAAGCCCACCTAAGAATGCTGCACCTCTCCAATGTATTTGTCCTCCACTATGCATTATAATTAGCTCTGTGTTCTTTTTTCTAGACATTGAGCTCCATGAAGTCAGGGATATTTCTCTTCCAAACTTTGTGTCTTCTCCAGCACCTAATAGAATTCTGTACAAGGTAGGTATTAATAAAATTTTGCTAAATAAATGAATGACTAAAAGTTAGAAGAGCTTTGAGGAGTGTTTACTAGGGTTCAATATGTCATTTATTCAATCAACAGGCATCTATTAAGCGCTTATTATGTGCCAGGCACTGTGCTAAGCTGTGGGGGTACAAAGAAAGACAAAACCATGGTCTCTGCTCTCAAGATGCTCATATTCTAGTGGGGCAAACAGCATACAAATAACCATGTACATTGTATACACATATTTGTATATCTATATACATACATATGTGTATATAGTATGTGCATATATATGTATAGATGTGTATATACACATATATGTATGTATATATACACAACATACATTTATCTACATATCTACCTATCATAATGGATCCATTATCTTATTAGTTTGTCTACTCCCTCCAATGGGAAAGATGAGAAATTGCATAATGACCTTTTATCCCAAGTGATTCTTATCTATGATTTAAAAAAAATTGTTGTTGTTTGTGAGTCCCTAGTAGCAATTCCACTTAACACTTTGCAAGCGTCCCCCAGTTCTTAGTATTTCATGAATACCAATGGCGTATTTGAGTTGAGTCTAGTTTTTATCTTTCATCCTTATCATAGCACTGGCCTAACACCTTTTCCTGTCTCACATGTCCTTGATGAGAGCTATCAAACCCCTTTGCTCACACAAGTAATCAAGGGTGATTGTTTGCAGCCACTTCCTCTGGATGAAAACATGAATTTGTGTCTAGTTTTTCACCCAAGTCCCTGTCTTATGTTTTTAGTCCATCAACATGTACTTTGTATATATCAGGTGCTCAAGGAATGGACCTCCCTTCTCTTTTATGTAAAATGAGAGGGTTGGAGTAGATCTTTAGGGCCTCCTCCAGCTCTGACATTCTATGCACTTCGTTCTGAGGTCTCTCACAGCTCTGAAGGCCTGTCTTCTGTGTCCGAAGTTTCTTCCCGGCTCTAACATTGCATGTTCTAAAGTCCCTCTCAGCTTTAATATCCTATAGTCTATGATCTATGAATTGGATGTGATCACATGTCATTTCCCACGTGCATCTAGATAGAATATTTTTTTAAATCAGTCTTTATGGCATCTGCAATCTTTAGCTTATTTTCCCTTCGGGGGAAGGAATTCTATTGAACAAAGCATCTTCCTTTGCATAAGTTCTGTCTTGAGAATGGTATCATTGGTTTAAAAATAAATAAATAAAAATAATAATGAGTCATTTTGAGCTTTTCAGCCCTTGAAGTGAACTCTGCAATTTGTCTTCTTTCAGACTTTCCAAGTAAAGTGAAAGAAGCTGATCGGCAAAGCAATGAATGCCTGGCCCCTTCTATTCTGGATTGTGATTTGTCATTCATTTCAGATGTCGACATCTGCTCAATTGGAGCATTAGGAAGGGCACCACATAAAGGCTGTTCCTCTGAATGAGACAGATTTTTCAGCAGCTAACCAGAAGGCAAATGACCCTTTTGGTAATTAGGAAGCCAACAGGGATGAATCAGAAAGGCTTGATTCCATGATGTGCTGGCTGCAGAATGGTCACCCTGCTCCCATTAGTGAGTGGGGACCTGGGGATTCTCTGACCCAGGGAAGCTCTTCAGATCAACTCTGTTTTCATACCTGGATCTGGGTGGCCCTGGGTTAATTTCATGACTGGCAGCTAGCCAATCTTCAATGCAGGAAGATTAATGCTCCCATTTGCTCACTTGTTTTGAGAGGATAAATAAAATCATATTTGAAAAATATGTACCAAGCACCAAAATGGTGGAGCATAGAAAATGGGCTGTACAAACTCAGCTGGTTTTATTTTTTTTTCTTCATCTTTTTTTTTTCTTTCTCCCTGAGTACAACGTGTCTCTATAGAGCAGAGATTCTCAGCCTCCCCTGGATGTGTGATCCCCAGCAGGTCTCCAATTATCTCAGCCAGGTGTTGTGAAATGCTTAATTCTCAGTGTAATTTTAATTCATTTGAACTTCAGTATGAATGCATATAAACCATACAGTGCTGGGGGAGGCGGGGAGGGATAAGGAAGGTAGTATCTTGAAACCAAAGCAAACCATAGGGTGTGCACTCCAAAATGGTTGGAAATTATTAACCCACAGGGATAAATATCCCAAAGGCAGTCTCTGTGACATTTTGCAAGTTAACTGAGCTGCCTGGCAACTGACCTCCTATGGCACTAACTGCTCATGCCAAAGGTTTCAGCAACAAAACTGCCTGGGTTTCTTGTTCTCTGGATCTTTCATGTGCAAACGCCTTCTCTCTCTATCTAGTGAAATTATAAACTCCTTGAGAAAAGTGACATTATCTTGCAGTTATTCAAGTCCTCTTCACAGAGTCCAGATATTTATAGGAGATACTTAGAAATACTTGCTGAATAAAGAGAGGTCAGTTATATGCTCCTACTTGAGGAAATTTTGGCTGTCTTTTTGTGTACATTGGGGGAATTTGGAGGAGGAGGAGGTCAGGAATTGAGGTCAGAAGAGGTTTGTTCAAATGTGGTCTCTTTCACTTACTACTTATATGACCTTGGACAAGTAATTTAATCTCCTTCAGACTCAGTATCCTCATCTGTAAAATGAGGAAGTTGGACTAGATGACTCTTGCAGCTCTAAATCTATGATTCATTTCTCATTTACAGATATTAAGTCTGTATCTATATTTGGGACATTTTTTTGTGATTTTTTAAAAATTTATTTAACATATTTAGTTTTCAGCATTGATTTTCACAAGAGTTTGGATTACAAATTTTCTCCCCATTTCTACCCTCCCCCCACTCCAAGATGGTGTATATTCTGGTTGCCCTGTTCCCCAGTCAGCGCTCCCCTCTGTCACCCCACTCCCCTCCCATCCCCTTTTCCCTTCCTTTCTTGTAGGGCAAGATAAATTTTTACGCCCCATTGCTTGTGTATCTTATTTTCTTGTTGCATGCAAAAACATTTTTGTTTGTTTTTGAACATCTGTTTTTAAAACTTTGAGTTCCAAATTCTCTCCCCTCTTCCCTTCCCACCCACCCTCCCTAAGAAGTCAAGCAATTCAACATAGGCCACATGTGTAACATTATGTATAACCCTTCCACAATACTCATGTTGTGAAAGACTAACTATACTTTGCTCCTTTCCAACCCATCCCCCTTTATTGAATTTTCTCCCTTGACCCTGTCCCCTTTTGAAAGCATTTGTTTTTGACTACCTCCACCCCCATCTGCCCTCCCCTCCATCATCCCCCACATTTTTTTTTATCTTCTTCCCTCTTCTTTCCTGTGGGGTAAGATTCCCCATTGGGTATGTATGGTATTCCCTCCTTAGGCCAAATCTGATGAGAGCAAGGTTCACTCATTCCCCCCTCACCTGCCCTCTCCCCTCCTCCCACAGAACTGCTTCCTCTTGCCACCTTTATGGGAGATAATCCATCAGATTCTATCTCTCCTTATATCCCTCTCTCAGTATGTTCCTCTCTCATTCCTTAACTTGATTTTATTTCTTTTAGATATCTTCCCTTCATCTTCAACTCACCCTGTGTCCGCTCTCTCCCTCTCTCCCTCCCTCCCTCTCTCTCTCTCTTTCTCTCTCTCTCTCTCTATGTATATATATATATATATATATATGTACACATACACACATAGATATATACATACATACACATTCACCCATATATATACATAAACATATATGTATGCATATTCCCTTCAGCTACCCTAATACTGAGGTCTCATGAATCATACACATCATCCTTCCATGTAGGAATGTCAACAAAACAGTTCACCTTTAGTAAGTCCCTTGCAATTTCTTTTTCTTGTTCTTTTTCTTGACTACCTTTTCATGCTTCTCTTGATTCTTGTGTTCGAAAGTCAAATTTTCTATTCAGTTCTGGTCTTTTCACTGAGAAAGCTTGAAAGTCCTCTATTTTATTGAAAATCCATATTTTGCCTTGGAGCATGATACTCAGTTTTGCTGGGTAGGTGATTCTTGGTTTTAATCCTAGCTCCATTGACCTCCAGAATATCGTATTCCAAGCCCTTCGATCTCTTAATGTAGAGGCTGCCAGATCTTGGGTTATTCTGATTGGGTTTCCACAATACTCTAATTGTTGCTTTCTGGCTGCTTACAGTATTTTCACCTTGATCTGGGAGCTCTGGAATTTGGTGACAATATTCCTGGGAGATTTCTTTTTGGGATCTATTTGAGGAGGCGATAGATGGATTCTTTCAATTTCTATTTTGCCCTATGGCTCTAGAATATCAGGGCAGTTCTCCTTGATAATTTCTTGAAAGACGATATCTAGGCTCTTTTTTTGATCATGGCTTTCAGGTAGTCCAATAATTTTTAAATTCTCTCTCCTGGATCTATTTTCCAGGTCAGTGGTTTTTCCAATGAGATATTTCACATTATCTTCCATTTTTTCATTCCTTTGGTTTTGTTTTATAATATCTTGATTTCTCATAAAATCACTAGCTTCCACTTGCTCCAATCTAATTTTTAAAGTAGTATTTTCTTCAGTGGTCTTTTGGACCTCCTTTTCCATTTGGCAAATTCTGCCTTTCAAGGCATTCTTCTCCTCATTGGCTTTTTGGAGCTCTTTTGCCATTTGAGTTAGTCTGTTTTTTAAGGTCTTGTTTTCTTCAGTGTATTTTTCGGTATTTTTTTGGGTCTCCTTTAGCAAGTCATTGACTTGTTTTTCATGGTTTTCTCGCATCCTTCTCATTTCTCTTCCCAATTTTTCCTCTACTTCTCTAACTTGCTTTTCCAAATCCTTTTTGAGCTCTTCCATGGCCTGGGACCAGTTCATGTTTTTCTTGGAGGCTTTTGGTGTGGGCTCTTGCACTTTATTGACTTCTTTAGGCTGTATGTTTTGGTCTTCTTTGTCAGCAAAGAAAGAATGCAAAGTCTGAGACTGAATCTCGGTGCGTTTTCACTGCCTGGCCATATTCCCAGCCAACTAACTTGACCTTTGAGTTTTTCAGTGGGGTATGACTGCTTGTAGACTAGAGAGATCTATGTTCCACGTTTGGGGGGGAGGTGCCAGCTCGGCTACACCAGCACTGCTCCTTCCCCAACCCCCAACCCGGACTGGGCTTAGATCTTCAGCAGGCTGTGCACTCCTGCTCTGATCTGCCACTTAATTCCTCCCACCAGGTGGGCCTGGAGCCGGAAGTAAAAACAGCTGTAGCTGACCCACCTCCGCTGCCCCCGGGGCTGGAAGCCTAACCACGAACTCCTTCTACTCCCACAGCTTTTCCCACTAACCTTCTCAGCAGTCTTTGGTGTTTGTGGGTTAAGGAGTCTGGTAACTGCCGCAGCTCACTGATTCAGGGCACTAGGGCCCCCTCCGCCTGGCTTCTGGTCTGGATGGTCCACGCCGTTCAGGCTGGGTTCTGCTCCACTCCGTTCCCAGCTCCCAGCTCCCAGCTCCCAGCTCCCAACTCCGTGTGGGATAGACCTCACCCAGAGACCATCCAGGCTGTCCTGGGCTGGAGCCCTGCTTCCCTCTGTTGTTTTGTGGGTTTTGCCGTTCTAGAATTGGTTCAGAGCCATTTTTTATAGGTTTTTAGAGGGACTCCGTACGGAGCTCACACTAGTCCCTGCTTACCAGCCGCCATCTTGGCTCTGCCCCATCATATTTGGGACATCTGATCACAAATATGGGAGCCATCATTGTAGGGAGAGAGTATGTACACATGCAAACAACATGTACATGCATACGTGTCTGCATATTACTAAACCTCTTAAGTCATTGCTGTCAAGTGTTCCTAGGGTATATATTTTTGTACATATAACCTCTCACTTTGTTTTCCATTACATACAATAAGGCATATTGCATTATCATTTTTTGAGATCAACCAAATTGTTTGGAAATAAATTCCATTAAAAGAGACAAATAGTTTAATTTGTACCATGGAGGCAAATTTAACTTTTGACTTTTCATCCAGTTGTTTTGGTGTCTATTTTAGAAGTATTCTCTAAATGATGTGTCAAGTGCTCAAAAGAAAGTCCACGAATAAGCCAGTTTCAAATTTTGTTTCCCTTCCCTAACTGAGCACTAGATGCCTTTAAAATATTTAGGAGTTGTTTTGGCTGTTTATCTAAAATCTATTTAGGAAGCTTTGAAAAGGAAGTAATTAAAAAAGGAAACTTTCCAAGACTGGCCTTCTCATGTAAGTGGTGTTAAAAATTGAAATCTCTGTTCAGACAACAGGTTTATGGAGTGCCAAATGCTGTTGGGATCTAAGCAGTAACTCAACAGAAATTTTCAATGGGCAGTGAGTGGGAATCAGCTTTTTCTCGCTTCTCTCCTATTTTCAGTGGTGGGAAAGTCATCCTGGGCTGAACAGGAATGCATGGGGACCTCTTAAATAAACCAGTATCCTCTGATCACATCAGCGTTTGACAGATCTATCCCATTTTATTCAGGGTAGCTGAGTCAACACTGAAAAGCGTTCCAAAGGTTGAAAAATTCAGATTTTGGAGTTCTTCTGAAGGATGTTCAATATTTTATTAAAAATGTTTCATTGATGGTTTTTTGTTGTTTTTGTTGTTCAGTTGTTTCAGTCATGTCTGACTTTTTGTGACCCCATATGGGGTTTTCTTGGCAAAGATACTGGATTGGTTTGCCATTTCCTTCTCCAGATCATTTTAAGGTGAGGAAACTGAGGCAAATAAGGTTAAGTGACTCGCCCAGGGTCACATAGTAAGGAAATGTATGTAGCTGGATTTGAACTCAGATCTTCCCGACTCCAGGGACGGCATTCTTTTGCACCACCTAGTATCATCTATGCATCACCTATGGTTCCTAATGTGCTCCTTTTTATCCCCTCCCCACCCAGAAAGCCAGCTTTTCTGTTTAGGGGATGATAGATCTTCAGCTAGAAGGGATCTCAGAGGCCATGTATTCCAACTCCTTCCTTTAAAGAAAAACAAAACAAACAAATTGGGATTCAGAGAAATTAAAGGATTTACCAAAAGCCATACATATAGGAAGCCTCAGAAGTGGAATTATGAACCAAAATCTTCTACTTTGGAGTCAATGCTCTTTCTGCTTTACTTATAACAACTAAGGCAAAAGAAAGAGAAAAAATATTTAAAAAGCAATTCAGGAAAACTAACCAGCACATCAGCCAAGTCCAGTAGTAAATGCAACATTCCATACCCATGCCCTCCTCTTGCAAAAAGAAGGGAGGGAGATGCGTCTTCATCTTCATATCTTTTCCTTGAGATCAAACACAATGTCCAGTAACTATATTTTTTAAAGAATCGTGTTTTCACTAATTCTTAGACTCTTCTCTCTCTTTCTGGACTCATCAAAGCAAAAAGGCTCTTTTTTGCTATCCTTTTAATTAAAGGAAGACATTTTCAAAATGATACACACGTTAAAACAGTGCCTATATGATACCTAAATAACTAAGCATACTCAAATCTTCCTGAAATAGGTGCTAGAAAACCTGTGTTCAATTCTTCATTCTTATTAACAATTTACTGGACAAATTTGGATAAATCTTTTTATGTTTCTGGGCTTCAGTTTCCTCATTTGTAAAACATGGAAAAGAATCTGTGCCCTTCTAATTTCACCAAGTTGTGAGGGTCAAAAGAAATAAGATATGTAAGAGCAATTTGTAAAAACATAAATGGTTTAAAATAGTGTGGCATTATTATTATTATCATTATTAAAACATAGATGATTTATAACATTTCTCACTTGTTGGTCTAATATATCAACAGCCAGTATCCTAGCTTTTAGTCATGTCAAAGTTAGCTGTACCAGCATCACTCTGTTGGTATGAAAGCATAAATATCCCATGGCAAGACATTTTCTTCTCTTGAAGAGAATGAGAATAACTGTGAACTATAGTCTTTAAAATGCCTGAAATGTATGTGTACATACCTACATACACAATATTCTTAAGTGCATATTTACAATCATGTATGCACATATGCATGTCTACATATACGTATACGTAGATATATAAATATATTAAGCAAAATATACATATATACTTATGCATATGCATTTGTTAAACAAAATCATGGAATCTCTAAACTGGGAGGCAACATAGAGATTGGCCAGTTTGACCCTTATCTGAATTAAGAATTCCTTCTGCAAGATCCCTAAGAAGTACTCACTCAAGCACCACGTGAATACCTCTAGTAATGGGAAACTCACTACCACTGAAGCAGCCCATTCTACTTTTGTTAGGAATTCATTCCTCATAACAAGCTGAAACCTACCTCCTTGAAGCTCCTGCCCATTGCTCCTACTGGGGACTCAATGGGGACAAGCAAAAAAAATCCCTCTTTCATGTGGAAGCCCTTCAAATACTTGAAGAAAGCTATCATGTTCTCCTCCCACCTATTGTTTCTTCTTTTCAAAACAACACCTCCAATTCCTTCAACTGATGTTCATATTGCATCATGTGTCTACAGTCACCACCATCCTCTTCACCCTTCCTAGTTACACTCTAACTTATTGTCCTTCATCCTGCCCAGAACTGAATACAGTCTAATGGATTTTGTTTGACCAGGACGGAAGGCAGTTGGGACCACTCTTTCCTTGATTCAGGACACTGAGCAGAGTTTAAGACTGTGAGAGCTTTTTTGATTGTTATCTCATATTGAGCCTGGGGTCCAATAGATCTCCTGTCTTCTTAACATGAACCATTATTTAGTCACTCCCTCCCTCATTCTGTTATTTGTCCAACTGATATTTCAAATCCATGTAAGACTTAGCACTTAGCCCTTTGAAGTTTCATCTTGCTAACTCTACTCCATAATCCCAGCTGTCAATCATGCTAACCTGTAAACATACAGACATACACAGATCTCGGAGAACAACATAATTGGGTCTTCTCAAGTCTCTTTTGAAAGGCTGGTTGTCTGGAGTAAGAATTGTATAGCTAACCCATTGTCAGTTATTTTGTAATGGACTTATTCCAGAGCTAATAAAATAAGTTACTCTTTTCTGGTTTCTAATTCTAACAATATGACCATTGGAACAGCAGTGGTTCATACTGTAAATCTTCTCCTCCCTCTCCATGTCTTCTACCAGTATTTTCCTGTGTTCAGTCTCCTAAGGAGTCTGGAATATGAGGCTAGCTTGTATGCATGTATAGTCTATGTATATTATGAGGGGTGTCATGACAATTGCATAGAAAATTGGCTTCAAAGTGAAGAAAACCTAGGTTCAAGTCTTGACTCTGATACCCATTAGCCATATGAACCTGGGCTTAACCTTTTAACCACCAAGGCAACTTTTAAGATGAAAAATTGCAGATAACCTGTTGATCTATATTGGTGGAGGAAGTTCTTACTGAGAGTTCCCTTCCCTGATGAAATCACAGGTTGAATTAAAAAAAAGGTTTCTGAATATGTAGCATATTAATATTTATATACACACATATTATAGTTTTATGTGTACATATGTAGCAGTGCATGTAAATACATGCGATAGATGTGTGTATGTAGAAATATGCATATGTATAATTCCCTTTATAGGATATGTTAATCAATAATCATGACATACGTGAATGTGTGCCAAGCATTGCACTTTCTTAAGGATGCAAAAAGAGGCAAGACAGTTCCTGCTCTCAAGGAGCTTTACAATCTGACAGGGGGAAGCAACATGCAAACAAATATATATGTGTGTGTGTGTGTGTGTGTAAGGCAAGATATATACAAGATAAATAGGAAATAATTAACAGAAGGCATCATTGGAATTAAGAAAGGCTGGGGAAGGCTTCCTGTAAAAGATGTGATTTTAGTTGGGACTTGAAGCCAGAGAAGTCACTGTATGGAGTTAAGAAGGGAGAGCATTCCAGGTATATGGGACAGTCAGAGAAAACACCTAGAGCTAAAAGATGGAGGGTCTTGTTTGTGGAACAGCCAGGAGGCTAGTTCCACTTGATCCAAGAGTATGAATTGGATAGTAAGGTCTAAGAAGACCGGGAAGTAGGAGGGGCCAGGTAATGAAGGGCTTTGAATGCTAAACAAAGCATTTTGTATTTGATCCTAGAGACAAATGATGGGGGCCTTTGAGGGCAGTGACGTGGTTGTTGTTGTTTAGTCATTTCTTTGAAATTTAATTTGAAGTTTTCTTAGCAAAGATACTAGAGTGGTTTTGCTATTTCCTTTTCCAGCTCATTTCACAGATGAGGAAACTGAGGCAAATAGGGTTCCCCAGGGTATTGTGAGGTTCAGATGATATTGTACTAGTATAAAGGTGCTTTCTCATTTAAATGAGTTATTGCTATTACTAACATTGTTATTGTTATAAGAAGTGTATCTTGCTACCCATTTCTTCTGGAGTTGGATTCTCAATGGGGAGAAAGAGTTCAGTTCTACCTTCTTTTAGCTGCTCTTTCTTGCCCTGGGGAATCTCTGTGGATGCAATGATCGGTCCAGTACTGAGCCTACTCCAAACATGAAGTCCCCAAGACCCTTAAGAGAGGCAGGTTTATCTGGACAAAGAGGATACTTGAGGGCTCCACATAATTCCATAACCACTACTCCTCTCTGGTAATTAGAAATTATGGATTGCTTACTTATAAAGAAACCACTGTTGCCCTTTCAACACATGCCATCCAAAATGAGAAATGCTCATTAGTCAGCTAGATCATTGATTTTTTTTGCTTCATTCCTTTGCTGAAGTACCCACAAGGGGAAACGACAAGTGAATACTTGTACGAAGACAAGAATAGAGGCTGGATGACTAATTAAATGAAAATAAATTGGAAGCAACAAGCGGCATGGAGGTTTCTGAAACATGATAAATACAAAGACAGTCAGGGGAATGAATTCCTTAAGCAATTATCCAAGACTCTTAAGTGCTTATAGATCTTTCATTTTCCCCCTTCTGTAAATTGAAGGCATTTGAATGGATGATATCTTGGATCCCTTATGGCTCCCATGTTCTATAGAATGCATAATGACTCCTGGATTTTTTCTGCCAATAGGTCAGGGAATTGGGCCCACAGTTGAATGGGTGGAAGAGAGTGGGTTCGACTGAAATTGGGAAATTTCTCAGTGTTTTCAATGATAACGAGAGATTATTTTCAAATAAAACCCATCTCTTTAACCCCATTGTCCTCATGGTGTTGCCATTTAATTGCAAGCCATGGACCACCATAATCTTGGAAGACTAATTACATGACCCAAGTGGAAAGACACAGAAGCCAATGGAAAGTCATTTGCTGGGTTTAAGGAGATGATAATGTTATCCCACAAAATTATTGTAAAAGATACACCAAGACCATGTATAAATAAAAAGAAACTGTGGTGATCATGTTATAAGGATATATTTAAAAAAACAAATAGATGAAGGTCTAACCCAGGATCTTTCATAAACAAGTAAGGAAGCACATAGGCAAGACACTCAAAAGAAGAAGGGATAGAGGAGTTTCCATCTGAAAGGGTCTTCATTCATCCTTATTAATCAAGTCACAGATGCAACTAAGTGTTGAAGTAACCATTCCTTCTTCCATAAGAGATGGTATAATAGGAAGTGTAGTTACTCAGTAAGTATTCACTAAATCGTCTTTGTTGTTCAATCATTTCAGTCATATCCAACCCTTACTGACCCTATTTGGAGTTTTCTTGGCAAAAATACTGGAGTGGTTTGCCATTTTCTTCTCCAGTGGATCCATTTTATCAAACAATCAGAGGTTAAGTGACGGTGCCCAGGGTCACACAGCTAGGAAGTATCTGAAGCTAGATTTGAACTCAGGTCTTTCTGACTCCAGGGCCGGTGTTCTATCCACTGAGCCACAGGCCACCTCTAAGTACTTACTGAATTGCTAATTAATATGAAACTATGAAATATGGGCAGGCATGCCCAGTTCTTTGGGTACTCATTGGGAAAGCTCATGATGGCAGCAGGAAGTGAGGTTTCAACCCCATTTTAATAAGGCACAGAGAGGGTGGGGGCAAACAACACAGAAAATGCAAAGAGAAATGGTGCAAAGAAGGGGATACAAAGGTAGATGATGTGGGGAGGGGGAAGAGGTAGTGGAGAAGGCAGGAAACCTAGGGGAAGCAAATGGGAAGGGGGAAAAGTCACAGAGAGCAACTCATGTAACCATGGATTAGAGTTGGGAGCACTTGGCAGCGTGGACCCAGATGGAGAGAGAAGAATAATTGGGTGACACTTGTTTGGGGTAATATTTTTATAGGGTTTAGGTGAAGGACAGGTCAACTCTTATCCAAGCCACCCTGACCTGGGTTCATTAACCTATCCACATCATGTCAAAGTTGTGACTTTGTGTTGTGTTGTGCCAAAACTCCAAAGTTAACAAGTCCATGTCTTCTCAAAATTATCAACACCATTGGGTGTTCCGCTGGTCTCACTACATATGTCTGAGACTTGTCTGATGTAGCCATGCCATAGGACCAAAGAACCCTGGCAGCAAGGCCTTCATGGCTTCTTCTCACTTAGCATATACTTTCAGGATGTGATTTTTGGTTAAGACATGATATAATTTGCGAATTATGCTCCTTTGATCTTTGAGATTGACTGTACATAACTTACAGGCTCCCCTGTGCAATCGCATTTCTTGATAATGTTATTTTATAGGGGCTAATTAAAAAACTCAATTACCATACTGACTAGAAGGGGAAGAGTGGTCAGGCTGACCAGAATAAGATATAACTTTAACACACTCAGAATGTCCCAGGCATTATATAAGAGGAACAATGAAAGGCAAACAACGGTTTCTTCCTCCAAGGAGCTTATTTTCTAAGGTGAGAGAGAACATGTAAATAACTGGTTGCAAGCAAGATAAATACAAAACAGATGGGAGGTAACTTCAGAGGGGGAAGACATTGGAAGCTAGGAAATCTAGGAAAGGAAAGGACTCCTGGAGAAGGTGGAATTTGATTTGATTCTTGAAGGAGACCAGGGAAACTAAGATGTGATAGAGGTGAGAGGGCACTCCAGGCAGCGGGGAGAACCAGTGCAAAAACATGAAGATGGGAGATAGAAAGTCATGTGGGAGGAATGGCAACTAGGTCATGGTAGTAGATAGAATGTTGGACTTGGAATCAGGAAGACTATGTTTGAATTCTACTCCTAACACTTATTACACTAGCTATGTGACCCTGGGCTAATCACTTAATATCAGACAGCCTCAGTTTCCTTATCTGTAAAATAGGGAAAATAGCAGCATCTATCTCATTTATTATTATTATTATTATTATGTGAATCAAAGGAAGCGATATATGTAAAGCACTTTGCAAACTTCAGAGTGCCATATAAATGTGAGCTATTTTCTTACACTTGGGCATAGGATCAGAAATTTAGAGCTGGCAGTGATCAAGGTCATCTAGTCCAAACACTTCATTTTACACATGAGAAACCGAGGCTTTGAATAATTGAGTGACTTGTCTAAGGTAACAAAGGTAATGCCAGAAGCAGGATTTGAATCCAGGCCTTCTGACTATAGAATTGGTACTCTTACCAGTTTTCTTTTTTTCCCCCTAGAACTTCATTTTTCACCTCTAAAATGAATCTATCATGAAATAATGTGATTTTTAGCCATCTGTTTATTCCTCATCCCTATTGTATTGTAAATCCCATGAAGGAAAGAAGCCCAAAGAATTTTCTCTGTATTGTGTTTAATTCCCTGTTGGCTAGCACTTTAAGTTTGTTAGAGCACTCTTTGGAAGGAGAGAAAGAGAGCACCCCTGCAGTGTTCTGAACAATGTAGGTACTTGGTAATTATTAAGCCTGTTGAATGAAAGATATGAGTGAAGGAAAGATGATATTCTAGGTAAGCAGCAGAAGATATCTGAGCTCTCCATGCCACTTCTCCATCAATCACATGTCACAGTGAGGTAGGTCACATTTCACATTTAAACCACTTGACATTTTAATGTTCTTCTGATGTGTTTTTGGATCTGTGAGGAAGAGATGTGGTGTAGGTACAAGTTGCTATTTATGTGGCTGGAACAGTTCATCAGTATCAGAGCTTAGCCTTCTTTAGGATGACTTTAAGCAGTCTAAGTGTCAGAATTTAGGTTTCAGTCTTTTGTTTCTCCCCTTCCCAAAATTTTAGAAGGGAAATTTAAGCCTGATCTCTCTTCTCCTTCCATTCCTCCAAGGATATTGAGAGATTGCTTAGTGACCGGGGAAGAGAGGGTATCAGACTTAACCAAAAGAGGTACTTTCCCTTTCACCATCTCTCTGGTCCTGGGAGGATGCCCAGACACAACTTGTGGTGGTATTCAGAGCAGTCATGCAGAGCATCGTTCAACTCTCATTTAGGGGATAATAGATTCCCACCCTTCTACGTGTAAATAAAACTGTAGGAGACTTCTTTCCCTGGGTTTATGACACACTGACCTATGGGGAAAAAAGCTAGACTGAGATTTAGAAGTCTAAAATCCCAGTTTTGGTCACTTACTGGCAATATAACCTTGGAGAAATCACATCTCTGAGCCTTAGCTTCTTCATCTGTGCAATCCAGTTCAATTCTGCAAGTATCCAGAGGCAATAAACCCTTGTAGATAGAGTGCTAGACTTGGAATCAGGAAGTCCTGAATTCAAATTCTGACTTAACAAATTGAAGATATTAATTAGGATTATGTCATAGAGCCTGCCTTATACATGTAAACTTCTTTGGCCTCACTTGGTTACAGAGTTTTGAGATAGAAGCATAAAGGAAACTTGGTACCTGCTTACCTGTGTTGAGGCGTTCAAGTACTTGTCTGATCATTGGGTCAAGGCAGTTATATAGGCTTAAATGAGATAATGCAGGGTGTCCATAAAGTCTGTGTGCAATTTAAATTAGTTGTAACTTTGTAACTATATGTGATAGAAAGAATCTGTAAAAAGCAAAAGAAAGAAAAAACAGTTAATTTTTTTATTGTTCTTTCTAATTTTCAACATGTCCACCATCATTACTAATACAAAGGGTAATACAATTCTGTAGCTCGTGGAAAACATTTTCAAGCTGATTTTCAGTAATGCCAGCAATCACATCAGTTATTTTAGCTTGCAAGTCATCTTTAGATCGAGGGTTGGTTGAATAAACGTTAGTTTTCAAATGTCCCCATAAAACGAAATCCAATGGAGTCAAATCTGGTGAACATGGAGGCCAAGAAAATGGTCGACTTTGGACAGCGGTGGTAGATTTTAGTTCAGCCAACTAAAGAACACAGTTTACCTTCTCTTCTAGTGAAGCCATGGGTCAACAGTAATCCTGAAAAATAAGTAATTTTTAAGTTGAATTTCTAAAAATAAAAATAAAATAAACATAAAATTTCTAAAAACAAAAATAAACTAGATACATCAAGCTTTCTAATCCTTGTTACAGATTCTTTCTATCACATAGAGTTACGAAGTTTCAACTATTTTAAATTTGCATACAGACTTTATGGACACCCTGTATATGCAAAGCACTTGGCAAACTGTCAAAAATTGTATAAATATTAGTCAAAATTATCCATTAAGCACCTACTGTGTGCAAGGCTTTGCACTCAGTTTCAAGAATAAAAAGATGAAAAACAGCATAATTGCTACCCTCAAACTACTATTTAATAGAAAGCTAGACTAGGTGATCTCTAAGTTTCTATATAGCCCTGGAATTCCTGGATTCACTCTTACTCCTACCTAGCTCTGACATGGACATGCTTTTTGTTGGGAGAAGAGGAGAGGGGTGATAATTACAGAGTTAAGGGAGGGGGAAGTAGCAGGAAGCACTAGCATATGATCCTCTTGCCTGTGTTACATTTTTGCTCACCTTTTTCTGCTTACCTCTAGAAATTGTTGCCTTGTGTATTATTCAGTATGTTAATGAACTTAATCCATATGAAAGCATCTCCCCATACTTCTAACCCTTAGATATATTTCTCAACAGGCATAGCTCATTTCACAAAATCAGTGTGTGCAGTGTTAATGGAATAGGAAAATCTTCCTCATGCATCAATAGGCCTACATAACCACAAGTGTTCAATTGCAGCTGTGATACAACCCAAGTCACAGAAAGCCCATTGGAGCAGGCATTTGCCTAAAGAGGAGCTTGCTTAGGGGGAGGCTTGCTTACTGGGGAGGCTTGTTTGTAGGAAGACTTTCACACCTGTTGGTACTAAACTAATTAGGTGCTGAGTCATGAGGATTACAATGCCTTCTGGCTCTGAGAAGTGTATATATATTCTGAGGTTGGTATTTTGCTTTGGGGGTTAGCTTATGAGAAGGACCTTTTGATTCTCTGGATGCAACTCTGAGTGGCTGTTTGTTCAGAGCTCCCCAACTACTCAGATGTATCTGTGCTCCCCCGTTTTGATGGTACATATAGGTGGTTGTATCACCTTGTTCAGGCAGCTGGAATCCTGTCTGTTAGTCTTTGTGCTAATTTCTCTGCTTGTATTTTCTTCACATCCAGAGTGCTGACCTTTTCCCTGAACTAGTGCATGTAATTAAAAGAATATTGTTGACCCCTTTAAAAGCTATCTTTCCTTCAAAAGCAGATCAAAGAACTTGTGCTAGCAGGCCATCCTGGATGTGCCAGGGTACTTGCTGTTACTGTGTGCTCTAGAAAATTACTGTATAAGTCAAATTTTTTGCAAATGGAATCATACTTTAGGTGTCACCTGGGCATAGCACTGACACCCAGCTCTTTCTATCCCTGGTCTGGGACTGGTTCATTCATTTTACCTGTACCCACTTTGGTAAATTGAGGTGGTATCCCTGGAGGGTAAACATCTTGCCACAACTCAACTCTCAGGATTCTAGGGGTGAGTATGGTACAGGTGGAATATATGTCTACTATTTGCTGCTATAACTTCTGAGCCCCTACTCATGTGCTTCCTATTTGTACAAAATCAACAACGATGATACCATTGGCTGTTAAACATGGAACATTTACTAAACAGTAAGTCAAAATAAGACATTTAATCAGTAGAAGGCAAAGGCAGGGTTAATTGAAGCATCACGGTACACTCATAAACCTGGATCAACCTCTTTTTCTAATGAACTGATGCAGAGTGAAGTCAACAAAGCCAAGAAAATGATTTACACAGTAACTATGTAAATGACACACCAAGAAATCTAAAGAAAATGTAAAAAAAAATTACAAACATCAAGTGAGACTCAAATGAAGAGATATGAGAAGATACTCCCAACCTATCCCTTTGTGGAGGTGGAAGGGCCACAGGTATTACATATTCATATGTTTTAGGGCTTTCTCAATGTATCAGTCAGTTGTGTTGACTTATTTTTCTCTCCTCCCCCAAAATATCTGTCATATGTAAGAGCTCTCTGGGAGAGTATGGGGAGGGATATATGGTGTACTATAGTGGTATAAGAAATAGAAAATATCATAAAAACAACACAAAAAGAACCCAGAAAAAGTGGGGCAAAAATACTTAGCAAAAGGAGGGCAAGTTTATGTTTGTGTGTGTGAGAGAGAGAGAGGGAGGGAGGGACAGAGAGAGAGCACAAAGAGAGACAACTTGTCCCAGAACTACCCTCTGAGCTCTGGTCTACCTCCTACCTTCCCAACCCTTAAAATGGGAGTATACAGCTTCCTGAAATAAAACTTTCTAGAGTAAACAAACCCTGCTCTAGTTGCCCTCTTTCTCCCATCCATAGCCTATGACCTGAGTAGGGTCAACGCAAGTAGGGATACACATGTTTCTGGAGCAGCTCATGACTGTCCAGGGGTGGGGAACCTGTGGACTTTAGGTCATATATGGCCCTCTAGGTCCTCAAGTGCAACTCTTTGACTGAATCCAAACTTCACAGAATAAATCCCCTTAATAAAAGGATTTGTTCTGTAAAACATGGACTCAGTCAAAAGGCCACACCTAGTCACCTAGAAGGCTGCATGTGACCTGGAGGCCACAAGTTCCTCATCCTTGTGGGCCTAGACTATAGACATTGATAAGTTTGATCTTTTTAGGTAATAGTCTGCACTACATGTGGCCTATAGGGCAAAATTAATTCTCTGCTATCTCCATCTTTTTGTTCTTCACATATTTCCTTCTGGGTGAAACCAAATTTTTGCTCACTCTGATACTCTTGGGTCCTTGAAGCAGTGTCAAATTCTTTTAGCATATAGCCAGAGTGTGTGGCAAGGTGCTGAGAAAATGTATGGTCTTTTAATAAAAATCTATCAGTGTAGCTCCCAGAAAAACACCTGCAAAATCTTTCTTTTTTTCTTCTCTATCTCAGTACTGATGAATCCACCCAGGTCTTCAGCAGTAAGATTTTATATTCTCCAATTAGCTTCCAGATATATATATATATATATATATATATATATATATATATAGACATATATATATATAGACATATATATATATATATAGACATATATATATATATAGACATATATATATAGACATATATATAGACATATATATATAGACATATATATAGACATATATATATAGACATATATATATAGACATATATATATATAGACATATATATATATATATATAGATATAGATATAGATATATAGATATAGCTTTGAGCCACCTCAAATCGGCTAGTGAGAGCTGACTGTAAAATTATCCCTGTGAACATTCGTACCCCAGAAATCATGACTGCTGCAAATCAGCACTTGATTTTATATTTTGTTGATTTTCTATACTTAAAAAATGACAGTAGAATGTTAATAATGCAGATTCGACTTAAAAGTATGTCCTGTGGACATTTTATTTTTTTCACAGAGTCTGTTTTATATTGGCCAGCATATCTTTGGATATAGCACTCTCCTCCAATGATGATATCAGAGTCAAAGTGTAATGAACTTCAGCTATCTCTCTCAGCTGATTTACTTCTTGTCCTGGACATCTAGGTGTGGAGTGGAGCAGTGGAGAGAGGACAGAACTTAGATTAGGAAGACATGAGTTCAAATGCTGCCTCAGGCACATAGCTATATGACCCTAGACAAATCCCTTAATCTTTTTTGTGCCTCTGTTTCTTCATCTGTAAAATGGGGGTGATAATATTAGCACCTACCTTACAGTGTTGTTGTGAAGATAAAATGAGTTGACATGTGTAGAAGTGCTTTGCACAAAGATTACTACAGAATGCTAGAAATTATTATCTTTTAACTCTCCTCAATTCTGATTGGTTCAAGCAAAAGAGGACAGTCACTGCCATCATCTTCTCTCTTCGGGAAGCTGCTGTCTTATTCTTTTGATTTTTGGCTTCTCAGCTTCTATCTTTATCTGATCAACATTTTCTGGCTTCTAATGTCTTGAATCAGAGTTTCCTTGTGTTTAATGACCCACTTCTATCTTATGATGAAAAACAAAAAAATCACCAACCATGATCCTAATAGGCCTAATATAATCATCACATATCTACTAAGCAGTAATTTGATTTATCTCTTATTAACTCTGAGCTAATGACAATAGTGTTTTACTTTCAAACACGTATTCCCAGTACATTTATCTGAATGGCACTTTTTTCCCTCAGTTCCTTGGCACAATCTGTGCTCCCTCTAGCATTTTTATCTGTAGGTCTTCCTCTGTTTCTTACACAAATGTTCTGTCCTTTTCAGCAACCAAAATGTCCATATAACAAGGGGGTAGTACCCTATCTATGGATTATGGAAATTATTCAGCCTAGCCATTTTCTGATCAGCCACTATGCTGGTCATTCCCCATCATCTCCTCCATCTCTTGCTTTCTTCTGATCAATACTACCAGTGTCTCTACAACAGCATCTCAATTGATTGCCCAATCATTCTAATCACTATCCATGTGAATTTCCAGATAAAACACTCCTGCCTATAAGTACTCTAAATATATTTTGTCCTGTTAGAATGTAAGTTACTTGAAACCAGTGACTGGCTTGCTTTTGTATTTGTATCTAAAACACTTATTGGAGTGCTTGGCATATAGTAAATGCTTTCCTATTTATCCATCTATACATCTATCCATCCATCCATCCATCCATCCATCCATTCATCAAAGCAATATGATGGAGAATCATTCCAGAAAGTATATAAACATCCTCCTCCAAATTGATTCTTTTTTGCAAATCAGATTTTCATATATTATATGTATATGTACACATATATACATATACATGTATACATATATGTGTATATATGTGTGTATATACACATGTATGTGTATATATATGTATATGTATACATATGTATGTATAATTTGGTTTTTTCATGACATTAACCAAGAAATTTATTCTTTGAAATTCTTGGGTTTTTTGGACACTTAGTTTTTATAATGCAGAGATAGCATTTGAGTCAAGGAAATACAATGTATAAAATACTAGCTCAACCTGGTTTTAAATTTAAAAAATGATGTGAAACTGGGTCACCTTTTTGGGATTTTTTTTCATTTTGAGGCAATAGCATTTGGGACCCCATGTATGCAGTTCCCACCACTTAAAAACCACTGATTGGAGAACTCCACTGAGTGTACTTTCTCAAAGCTTTCTCAGTGACTTGTAATATGAGTGTCTCAATGAATCAATTTTTCTGTCAAGTCCATACTTGATAGGTGGATGTGACTGCTCTGTTTTTAGATGCCACTGAGAGAAATTTGAAGTTGAATTGAGTAAGTAGAAAGGGACTTTAGCAAAAATCATGACTCCCATTCTGTAGGAACTATCCTTAAGAAAAAATCCTGTACAAATTCTGAGGATTTGCTAGATAGCAGAAAGTGCTGTGGAAAAGCCATGAAGCTCCGGAGGAATTGGTATTATAGTCAAGGAACTTCCACCCAGAATGGTATAGTGAAAAGAGGACCTGGGTTTAAATTCCACCTGTTATTTTCTTATTTTTACTTTCTCTGTGACCTTAGATAAGTAATTTAACTTGATTAGACTTCAGGTTTCTCATCTGTATAAAACAGGGTATGGGGAGTGAGGGGGTGGGGATGCGGATGGACTAGATTGTCTCTGTTGTTCCTTTTTAATTCCTAGATCATATGATCTTATCATTCTATAATTATGAGGGCAGTAAGGTATCCTAGAAAGAGTCCTGCCTTCAAGCATTCTTGATGAAAAGACCAGAGATGAATAGAAAATTTGACTTTCAAATACAAGAATCAAGAGAAACATGAAAAGGTAAACAGGAAAGAGAAATCATAAGGAAATTATTAAAGTTGAACTATTTACATTCCTACATGTAAAGATGACATTTGTAACTCATGAAATCTTTCTCACTATTAGGGTAGTTGAAGGGAATACACTTCTTGAGGGCAGATATTATCTTTAATTTTTTTTTTTGTATTTTTATTCCTATTACTTAGGACAGTGTCTGGCTCATAGCAAGTGATTTAGAAATGCTTGTTGACCATCTAAGCCCAAAAGCCAAAAGAAAAAAAATCTCCCTGTAACAACAATACAGTAACAAGAAAACACTGTAATCCCAACCTCTGAGGATAGCCCTGAATAAAGTACTTTATAAATCTTAAACAGAAACATAGAAATACTTGGTGAATGGGAATTCTTGCTGATTTTGTGAAGAAAATCTAAGTAGATTGGAAGAGCAGGGCAAAATGCAAAAAAATTAGGAAGATAACATTTGAATTGGGGAACACACACACACACACACACACACACACACAAACACACACAATCTCCTTTATCTGCTCTTTCACAACCTTCCTCCCTCATATGATTCTATACTATCTCATATCCATAATCTGGGGTTGCTTCAATGGCGGCTGAGTTGGGCCTGCCCAGCTATGGAAAGAGCTTATGGTTTGGAGACAGGAGGTCATGAATTACAAGACCAGGTATGCACTGAATTTGGAGTCAGGACCAGAGTTCAAATGTTGATGCTTCCCAGTATCCTACATCTCTGATCTTATGACTTTGGGCAAGACACAATTTATCTATGGCCTCAGTTTGCTCTATAAAGCAATCAGGTTAAACTCAATGACCTCTAAGGCCTGTTCTAGCTTTAAATCTATGATCCTAGGCTCATGAGGTCTTCTCTTGCTCTTTTCTGATCTTCTCCCATGCACTGCAATTCATCAGGCTCCTATAAGGACTTATCTGGTCATTCTAGTTGAATTGCTAATGTTTGTAAATAATAACTTGCTTCTCTACCCAGATGAAACTTGTTAGCCCAAATATGAGGTAGGAATTTCATGCAATGTAACAAGGAAAATGAGTAGAATATTGTGGAGACAAAGGGAGTAGAGAGTTGTTCAATCTACCAGATGATAATGTATAATCAAGACCTCTTCTGCTTATGGCTGAAGCTTGTCCTAAGGTTGGGTTTTATCAAAGAGATATTATATGTCTTTCCAAAAATCAATTCAAAATATCAATGGTCTTTCATTGTTATAGGAATTCGAAGGAATTTTGTAGCATTGATCCAACTTTGTGAGTGTGGGTTCTGAATTGGAGGAGAGGGTTAAATGGAAAAGGTAGAGAATAGAGACTCAATGCCCCTTCCCCTACCTTTAAGACTCAGATCCAGTTAGTAATCAATAAGTTAAATTGGCTTGTTCCTCATCTGACAGTGAAGGAGTGACTACCAGTCCCCTTTAGGCCCTAAATCCCATTTAGAACAGCTCCATAGGGTCTAGGAAGCTCTATAGAGATGAGTTTTCCTTCTAACACAGGAAGCTTATTTTTTTTTTTGTCCTTTTCTTTTCTTCATTGCTTTTGGGTTGGAAAGGCCATTTTGAGTACTGTGATAGGAAGGCTAGGCATCGCCTGTCCTTAATAAGTTTTGTAATGCATTCCTTGTCAGTTGAATCTGTATGACTCTACATTTAGATGCAGGAGTGGGTTTTGCCTGTGCATGTAGAAGGGTATTAGATAAGGCCACCTTTAATGTTTTTTCTTCCCATAGGGTACTGAGGAAACAAGTTGGTTGGTTGTTGTCTTTCATTCTCAAAGAGGAACAAAATGACATCACTATGTTGGAGTCAAGGTACAGTGTGTCCAGCTGCAGCTGAGCAGATTGTGAACTCAGAATGTTCTACCACAGGTTGGGCACAAATAATCCATGCAAACATTTGGGGTGGATTCTATAAATTTGGCATCCTTTCTTTTGAGCTACTTCAATTCTGCTTTGCTCATAGAACATAGCACCTTCTCTGTAGGGCATACCATACTGAGTAGTCCTGTGCCAGTGTCTCCCATGCCACACAATCAATTCCAAAGTTCTTTTTTTAAAGTTTTTTTTTGAGGGGGGAAGGCAGGGCAATCAGGGTTAAGTGACTTGTCCAAGGTTACACAGCCAGTGTGTCACATGTCTGAGGCTGGATTTGAACTCAGGTCCTCCTGACTCCAGGGCCTGTGCTCTATTTACTGTGCTACCTAGCTGCCCCTGATTCCAAAGTTCTTAAGAGAGACCTTGAGAGTGTCCTCGTATTCTGACCACCACGTGAGCACTTGCCTTGTGTGAGCTCTCTGTAAAACAGTCTTTTAGGCAAACATATGTTTGACATTCAAACAACTTGGCCAGCCCATCAGACTGTGCTCTCTGCAGTAGAGTTTGAATGTTTGGAAGTTTATTTGAGAAAGGAATTCAGTGTCTGGTAACTTATCCTGCCGGGTGATGTACAAAACCTTCCTAAGACAATTCAAATGGAAGTGATTCAGTTTCCTGGCATGGTGCTGGTATACTGTCCAGGTTTCACAGGCATACAACAATGAGGTCAGCACAACAGCTCTGTAGACCTTCAGTTTGGTAGTCAGTCTAATATTTCTTCACTCCCATACTTCCCTTCAGAGCCTCCCCACTGCTGATCTAGCTGGATAATGTGCACCTCAACCTCATTATCAATATGTACATCCCAGGAAATTATACTGCCAAGATAAGTGAACTTATTCACAGGATTCAAAACTTTTCCATTTGCTGTAACTGATGCCTCCATGGATGACTGGTGTGGTGCTGGCTGGTGGAGCACCAGTGTTTTCTTGGTCTTAATTGTGGAGCCAAAATTAATGCAAGCAGTGGAGAATTGATTCATACTTTCTCTCATCCCAGCTTCAGAGGCTGTATTAAGTACATGACAATCTTTGAACACAAAATCAGGCACCAACACTCCCTCCACTTTAGTCTTGGCTTGCAGACTTTTCAAGTTGAATAATGGTAAATATCAGTGCAGTAGCTGACCTTGATGCCATGTTTGTCCTCACTGATGGTGTTTGACAACATGGCTGAAAACATCAAGCTAAAAATCACAGGAGTAAGCACACAGCCTTGTTTTACTCCATTGGTGACTGGAAAAGTACAAAAGCATCAGCCATTATCCAGAACCTGGGCAAGCATGCAATACTGATGAACTTCTCTGGGCAATCAAATTTTGACATAATTTTCCATCAGCCCTCATGATTGGCAGTATCAAAGGCCATCATCAGATTGATGAATGTTGTGTACAGACCTCCGTTCTTCTACTGGCTTTCTTCTGGAGCTGTTGGGCAGCAAACATAATATTGACTATTCCTCAGCCCTTTTTGAAGTCATATTGTCTCTCAGGTAGATGACCATCTTCCACGTTAAGGATCAGCCTATTAAGGAGGACTCTGGCAAGAATCTTGCCAGCAATGATTAAGAGAGAGACATGCACCATTGCCGCCCCCCCCCCAAACTGTGATTATTAAAGGACAATGTATTTCCTTTACTTTTATAGAGATGGACAATAGTGATGTCCTTGAACTTCTGGGGGATAACCTCCTCTTGTTATATAACTGGGAAAATTTCAGTCACCTTTTTGTATGAGCACTGGACCCCCAACCTTGTAAATCTCCTTTGGAATAGAATCAGTACCAGGTGCTTTTCCATAAGAAATGAACTTAATGACATTCAAAACCTCTTCTTCAGTTGGAAAATTTCTCTAGAGTGGGATTGATTTCAACTTTAGGTAAATGATCAATGGCTTCAGCATTTGATTGATGATGATCCGTTCAGCCCTCTCTCCAGGGTCACATCCTTATCTCTAATTGATTTGGTTCCATCAGCACTGAGTAGTTGAGATGCACCATATACCTCTGCCCTATACATAGCCTTCAGGGCATCATAAAAGTGCTTGGATTGTTACTATCAGCATAAAACTGAATTTCATCTGCCTCCTTATTGAATCCTGCATCTCTCTAAGCTTTGCTTATACTTTACTTTTCCTGGAGTTAAATGCTGCCTTCTTAGAGATGGTCAGCTGGTAAGCCTTTTGGATTTCTCATTTTTCATTTAGAAACTTCTAAATCCCCATCATTTTCATTAAACCATTCTTGATGTTTGTGAATGTACTGACCCAAATGAGTAAATGTGCCAAATCCCTGAAAGCTGCCTGTTCCTTTTCTACTCCACTGTTGCCAACTGTGTGTTGGCTCAACTTTCCTCCAGGTTAGGAACAAACTTTACCTGCTCAGAGAACTGTTCAAATTTGTTGACATTAAGTTTTCTGGTAGTCATTTTGTCTTGGGGCCACTGCTTTTGGTGAATGCAAATATTTAGCTTGAAGAGGATAAGTCTACGATCAGTCCAGCACTCTGTACCACACATTGCCTTCTTCACTCTCACATCCTGACTGTCTCTTCTCCTTACAATGATATTGTCATATTAAATGCCAATCTTTGCTGAGAGGGTGCATCTACTAAGTTTTATTGTGTTTAGGTAAATGGAAGACAGTATTGGTGATGAGAAGGTCATGAGATGCACAAGTCTTCAGGAGTAAGTGACCACTGCTGTTGCTTGTTTTAACTCCATTCCTCCCAAGGACTCCCTGCATGTCTTGTGGTCTGAGCCTACTCTAGCAGTAAAGTCACTCAGGATTTTAAGCTCGTCCTCTTCTGGCACGTTGATGATGAGGGTCTTCAGGTCTTCGTAAACATTTTCTTTGATCTCGTCAGGGTTCGTCATGGTGGGAGCATAGGCACTGATGATGGTGGCATGGCATTTTCCTGCAAGTGGCAATTGCATTGTCATGAGCCTGTTGTCCACTCCTTTTGGTAAGCATGCAAGCTTGCTTGCATAGTTTTGATTGTAAAACCTGTATCAGCTTCACAGTGCTCCCCTTCACTGTAGCCACTCCAGAAAAAACATGTGTCTAGCTCCAACTTTGGTAAGCTTGCCTTCATTTGACAGCCTTTTTTCACTCAGGGCTGTTATGTGGATGTGATATTTACAGAGTTCTCTCACAATAAGAACTGTTTGTCCTTCAAGTCCACTGGATTTTGTGTTGTCTATGGGTGTGTACACATTCCATGTATCAATGATGAGTGGAACCATTTTTGCTGAAATTTTTGTATATTTTTTGTGTGTTTCAACCACAGTGTGGGATCTTCACCTGGCAAACAAGACAGGGTTGAGTAAGCTGACAATTTTTAGGTCACCATTTCTAGCCCCTTCCTCACACCAGGAGGTGAACAGTGCAATCCTTAAAAGGCTGCTCACATACCCAGGGGGCTGCTGAATTCCATTGCTGCTTCCACTAAGAAGATGACCCTAGGCCTGGGCTACCTGTGTGTAAGGTTGTGACTACAGTTCCCAGTGTATCTGCACCTGCTGTTTTGTCACTTGCCAATTGCCACAGGACTTTGAGATAGGTAAAAATGGTAAAATGATATGGGTAATGTGTTTTGATTCATGCACAACTTGCATTTAAATGAGTCAGAGTTGCGTGAAGTCATCGGCCTAACTCTTCCAGAGTCATCACAGTTCAGTGGCAGGACAGAGTCAAGACAACTGGTGATGGCTCAAGATACAGTAGATGACTTTTGCATCTTTGATGTCTAACAGAGCTCTAGGCTCTCCACAGTGCCTGTTTCAGCTGTCTTCATGGCCACCTGAACAAATTGTTCTCATCCACCCATTCCACCAGAGGAAGTCTTCACATGCTTGAGGTAGGCACCCTGTAACTCACCAATTGTTTTGAGACCCTTTAGTTATCCTCAATCTGGCTTAGACGGTCTACTGAAATGTTTTATCGGGTTGTGGCCACTGCATATGCTACAGTTTCTTGGAGCCACAAATGAGCGTTAGGTGGATCACTTGGACACCAAAGGTGCAAAGCAGCCTGACGGGGCTTGGTAGCCCTCACACCAGAGGTACTAGTCTTTCCCCAACAAAACCTACACCCTGGGGAAACAAGTAAAAGGAAAATTACTAGGCCTCTCCAGGACACAAGAATAGTGCTCTGGATATGGACACTGAGCTGGCAACCCAGCCAATTTGTTGTGGACTTTTTAAACAGAAGAGAGAGTACTATTGCTACTGGCCAATGAACATTATCCTTATGAACATGAACACTGTGTTCTTGTCGAAGCAATCTCTATGAGGACTTCGGAGTATTCATCTGGACTCTACTTATGGTTTGCTGCTGAGCTGAAACCGAGCATGTATAAAATTGTCTGTTTCCTGGATGAGTCTGAGGAAGGCATGCTGTAAGTTTCTCGGTAGAGGGGAGGCCTCCAATTGGGTTGACATATGGCCTATGAATATAGTCCTCCTTTAAAGTACAGTAAAGATGTCCATTACCTCTTTGCATTTGTTTTTTTCTGCTCTTAGGTGAATATCAAAATAAGCTTCAATTCTGAGACCGAAAAGGTTTGGACAGCAAGCTTCCAAAGGTTGGGGAGTTGGAGGCTATCCAGATTTTGAAGACAACTGAGCCCTATAAAGAACTAAGTCACCAGTGACCTATATTGCCCAGCTTAGCAATGTATCAAAGGCAGGAAAGAAAGACTGACAAAGGTTCAACCCAGAGACCTCGATTGGGTAGATACTTCATGGTAACTGCTTTAAAGCTGAGTCCACTCTCCCTAGGAATGAGGTGGTATAAGGGAGAGAGAGTGTGTACCCAGGTATTGGGGAAAACACATTCTTTCTTGCTATATCTTTTTAGTGAATATTCCCTTGTAATTTTTTTTTAAGTACAATTCTGTTTCATCAGGAAATCTGTTAGGATCAAAAGTAGTCGTGGTTATCTAAGAAGTCTAGATTAAAGAAAAGAAATCCTCTTGCCCAATTGAGTTTTGGAGAAACAAGTTCACAGGAAACTTTTCCAAGAATATCTATGATTTTATGAACTTTTGTTTTCCCAGGTTCCACAATACGGAAGCCGTAGGGTGTTCCAAATGAAATATTGTTGCTTCTGTAGTCGTAGGTCTGTCAAATGCAAGCCCCGTGTTTTTCCTTAATGACTTCCTCCCCGTCCCCTAGCCTCTAGGGGAATCTTATTGGATGACACCACCACAAAAAGGCAGAACACTATGAGAAAAGTCTTTCTCATGTGATTTTTAACCCTGTGAATGCTAGAGTTTATAGTCATTTTTACTGCTCAAATTTGGAATGAGAAAGGACGAATCTTATAAATCTTTAAGAGGAAGTGCAGGAGGGAGAAGTCCAATATCTGGCCAAATCTTTTCCAACTCAGAGGAAAGTTCCTTTTGGAGCAAAGACAAAGATGTAAAGCTCCTTTTTTCAAAGCCCATTCAGAGACACCTCAATATTTCCTTTAGCATTAGGCTAATTCAGGCAGCTCAGTACAGAGCAATTAATTAATGAATTCTCACCAGCTCTGCTGAGGCTCTGGATGGAGTCCAGTTATTTGATGTGCTTAACTCTTCCAGAAGCAGAGACCCTTCCCTCTGATTATGAGGATAGCTCCCTCAATCTCAGACAATAGAAAACCCAAATGACTCTTCTCTGAGACAGGGAACTGGTCCATCTGAAATCCAACAAAACAAAAAATGCCAACTCCATGTTCATTGTAGATGAGAGAAGGCAAAGGCACTCAAGGACAAACCCACTGTGTTGGTTGGTACCATTGTGAAACAGATTCCATTTTTTCTCAGGAAGGAAATAGGATACATCAGACACTAAAATAAATGTAAGGCCCGATACTACCTACTATATGTGATTTAAAAAATGTGAAAAATCAGCCTAGTCCAAATATTGACATTGAGGGACTGTATTGGTGATCAAGATGGGCTCTTAGCACTTATTCAACCAAGTGCCCTTGAAGAGTTTTGGCCTTTATCTCCTTGATTAAATTAGGTAACTAAGGTGGGGCTCCCAGTGAGGCCTATGAAGGGAAGTCCGATTATATCTTCTCTCCCAAGTGGGCCCAAAACCCCTAGTTATTAGGTGCTAAGTCAATGTGGGCGAGAAGCCCTCAAGGTCCTAGGGGGAGGTACTAACTACAGAGCCAAAAGTAAAAGCTTAAGTTCTGGTCGCTCAGATGATGTTTGATGATGGCTAAAGAGTGCATAAAAAGAGAAGACAGAGCTATTTGCTTAGGTCTCTCACCCTTGGTGGTACGCTGATGTGGAGACTCCAGGCAGCTGTAGTTAAGAGCCCTCCAGCTTTTAAACCCAGATGTTCAGGCTTTGTTAAACTCTGGTAACTATGCATTAAGATTTGAATCAGCCAAGGTCTGTCTGTTGATGTTTGTAATCTGTTTGTGTTTGCTCTGAAGTTTGGGGTGCTGGCTTTTTCCCCTGAACTAAGTGAATGATATTTGTATGCTGGATTAAAGTAAGATTGTTAACCCCTTAACGTTGCTTTCCTTAGTAAAGCAGATCAAAAGAACCTGGGCTTGCAGCATTCTGTGAGCTGGTTGTTGTTGGTTTTACACCCCCCACAGCGGCTGCTAGCCAGATTGTTACAACAAGGACCCATTAAAAGACATGCATAAGGCTCTCTAGCCTTTATGGTATGACAACTTATCTGTGACTGCATGACTTAATGGAAAGGGCATTGAACCAAGATCATTTGGACCTGAATTCAAGCACTAGTTATGCCATCTTATGTGACCTTGGCAGGTAACGCTGTCTCTAAGAACCTAAGTTTCTTCATCTGCAAAGTAGGGATGATAATGTGTAGAAAGTAGGCACTATACTACTGGTATTGCTATGGTTTCCAATAATAATAATAATAATAATAATAATGATAATGATAATGATAATAATGGTAGATAGTATTGGTATGGTGTTTTAAGGTGTGTGAAACACTTTACATGTATAATCTCATTAAGTAAAAGAATTAGAAGCTTTTACTAAGTGCCTGTTGTGTGTACCAGACACTGTTCTAGGACAAAAAAAAGAGAGAGAAAAAAATAGGAAAAGAAAAAACAAAGAAATCGACTCTCTCCTCAAGGAGTTACAGTTTACCAGACGACAGCTGTTTTTCTATGCACTTTTAGGCATTTGAGGTGGGTAAGTCGGTGGTTAATAACAAGATTGAAGTCAGCTGTATCTACCATGCACAACTGACATCTTCAATGACTAGAAATGAGCATGCTTCTTTTTCTGGAAGGATGATTAATAAATCCGATTGGCTCCAATCTTAAAGGATCCCATATCTTTTTTTCCCACCTTTGTATCTTCAAAATCAGTCCCTCAAAAACTAAATGAAAAAAGGAAATGCTACAAATGTGGCAAATGCCAAACATAGACAGAACGTATTATTTTCCTGAAAATGTTAACTGTAATGCTCTCATAAACCTTTTTCTTTGAGGAAAATATAAAAGCACAAGACAAGACAGCAAGTAGTTGTCAGTTTCCAAAGTACTGAAGTAAAAACGATAGTCAGGTGTCTCTGGTTCCTTGACAGATCTGTGAAAGCCTGTCATCAGGCAGATGGGAAAGTGTGGGAAGTCTACACTAGATTCGAATTTAATCCGGTGTGAATTTGTTTTTGAAAGGAGTGGAATAAACCCTGTGGAGGAGGTAAATGAAAAGAAGACTAGTGAACACTAAAGGTCATAGAGTAGAGGAGCAAAAACTTCAGAACTACAGGAGACTCTAAATGTTATGGAGCTGGTGAAGGAGAGTGAAAGTGTGGATAAAGCCAAAGGGGGAATGACTTCCCTGGAGTTTTCCGTAGTCTCCAAACCCATGAGACAAAGACAAATCAGCAATATACATAGACGGTCAATCAAGCCATCAACAATCTTTTACTAATTGCCCACTGTGTGCCAAACTGTGCTAGCCACTGAGACTACAAAATGAGGAATGTAGGGACAGCTAGGTGGGTTAGTGGATAGACCATTGGACCTGGGGTCAGGATGACATCAATCCAGACTCTTATTAGTTTTGTGACCTTAGACAAGTAAGTCACTTAAGCTCTGTTTACCTCAGTTTTCTCAACTGTAAAATGAGAATTATTACAGTACCTACCTCATAGGGTTATTCTGAGGAACAAATGAGATGGTATTTGTAAAGCACTTGGCACAGTGCCTGGAACATTACAGGAGCTAGCTATTATTATTAATAAAAAATCTTTACTTGCAATGGGAGATAGTCTTTTGAAAGAGTTTAGGGATTGGGAGTTTTGAGTTCTGACACTCTCTTTATGGGTCTGCTCTCTTAAGGATCCCCTTTCAATTCCTTGCTTATTATCAAAAGACAACAGTGACACTGATGCTCAGGCAAATTCAGCTGCTTGCCTGACAAAGTATTTTTGTATAAAAAGAAGAGAAACGAGGAGTGATTGGCTTGGCTGCTGAAAATACTTTTGCACACTTTCCAGGGCACACCTCTCTAAGGAAAATGTTCAAGAAAGAACTGCTGGTCATCTGGACAGAGGATTTCATCTCCTTGTCGTGCAATTGATGCAAACCCTGAACTTTCTTACAATGAGTATGTTGCTTCACATTGTTAAAAAGACTTTAAGAGCAGAATTTAGAGGAGTAAGGGTATAGAGCAGAGGAAGGAGAAAGGCTCATGGATTTTGAATTGGAAGGGACCTTAGAGACCATCCAGTCTAAACTTACTTCATAAGATTGAGGGAACTAAGGCCCAAGGAGATTAAGTGATTTGCCCAAGGGCTCACAATGTCAGGAATAGTATTTGAACCCAGGCTCTTTTCCTCTGAAGCCAGAGCCAGTTCCAATACCATTGTTTTCCAGCTATGTGTCCACAGTTGGATGACTACAACTTTGGGCTGGGCAAGGGAGGGAGACCAGATAATGCTCAAGCATCATCTTCTGTGTAGTCTTTCCTGATCTTCTCAATTGTCAGTGCCCTCCCTCTCAAGTGGCTTGTATTTGACATCTTTGCATTTATTCGCATTTTCCTGTTTGTCCTGTATATGTGGATATGCATCCTTGTCATCTGAATGGAAGCTCCCAGCGAGTTGGAAGTGATTCATTCTTTGTGCTTCCTCTTGTTGCTTAGACCATAAATGCTTGGTTACTGATTGATTTATAAAATACTTTCCTCATAACAATCACATGAATTAGACAGTGGGAGTATTATTATCTACATTTCACAGATTGAATTCAATTCAACAAACATATATTTAGTGCCTATTATTGTGCTGCCCCTTGAAAATGCAAACACAACACATGCAGGCTTCCTTCCCTTCAAAGAAGTCAGTTTTTAATTCAGGGGTCCATGAATTCCAAGCTGACAATTGTATCTTCATATAAGTGGTTGTCTTTGTGATCCTATTAATTTTTTTATTAATTTAAAAGGGACCATTCTTAGAAAGAATATATAGGCTTCACCAGATTGCCCAAGGGGTCCAAGACACATATACAAAAAGGTTAAGAACTCCTGGTTTGCTGAGAACAGAGAATCAAAAAGGTGGAGTGATTTGCCCACTGCTGGGAAGTATCTGAGAAAAGACCCAGATCCGGAGGTTTATGTTCTTTCCACTACAATCTAAGGTCTTGCTAATGAGTCAGGGAAAGTTCCCAATAAGAGCTTTGAAATTTGCAGAAGCAAAGGCAATAATAAAGTTTGCACTTCTCCCAGGGCTGCCTGGTGCCCTGGGAGAAGTGGGCCCAGCTAGATGGCAGCAGATCCACATGCAGTTAATAGGTTGCCTTAAGCTACAAAGAGAAGTAAATTCTATATAGCTGCTGCTAATGTCCTAGCAACCTTTTATCTGAGTTCAAAGATTAAATAACTGTTGTTGCAAAAGATTTAATATTTGTATTTTCTTATATTTGCATTTCATCACCCTAAACCATTACTTGGTATTTAGAAGGCAGTAAAATGTCTGTGGATTAATTTAGGGATTGTTTTGCATAGCACATTTTAGTAGAGGGTCAGCATTGTTCTAGGGTAAGACACAAGGATGGGGAACCTGTGGCCTTGAGGCCACATGTGACCCTGTAGGTCCTTAAGTGTGGTCCTTTGCCTGAATCCAAACTTCACAGATCAAATTGCCTTGATAAAAGGATTTGTTCAGTAAAAGTTGGACTCAGTCAAAAGGCTGCGCCCAAGGACCTAGAAGCCAACATGTGGCCTCAAGGCTGTGGGTTCTGGTAATGGTAATTAGGGTAGGACTTTTTTTTCTGTTTTTTCTTTTGGAGCACTGAGGTAATCAAGTGCCTTCGATGAGTCTGGCCTTTGTTTTTTTGATTAAATCGGGAGGCTTTGAAGACCTGCTTAAGAAATAAGAAAACCTCATTCACATAGGTTTGGGATCCATGGTTGTGACACCTGAAGAAGTGTCACATGGTTTTGAGTTGCATGGTTGTGACACCCTTTGACCCTGTACAGGGTATATAAACTCAGAGATTAGCGCTTTGTTTAGGGCTCACACTCATTGGAAGAGTGTTGGTGATTAGGCCAGACAATGCTCTGGGTAGCTGTTGGAGCCCCCTGGCTTTGAAAACCCAGATGTTGGTGCTTCTCTCTCTGGTAACTATGTAATTCCCTGGTCAGACAGATAGAGGCCTGTCTTGATTTCTGTGTGTGTTTGCTCTGTTTGTAATGTATGCATGTAATTTTTGTTTGTGTTTGCTCTGAAGTTCAGGGTACTGGCTTTTCCCCCTGAACTAAGTGAATGGTATATGTATGTTTAATTAAAGTAAGATTGTTAACCCCTTAAAGTTGCTTTCCTTAGAAAAGCAGATCAAAGGACGTATGCTAGCAGCCCTTCTGTGTGCTCTCCTTGGTCTTTCACCCACACAGCAGCTGTTGGTAACATTGTTATTACAATTCCCTAACCATAGATTAAAAGGAATCTTAGAATCTGAAAACTTGAGCTCAATCCTCAGCTTTCACACTACTAGCTGGCTAACCTTGGACAAATCACTTATTCTGGGATGGTTTCCTGGCCTCTAAAATGGGAGTGATGATATATACCTGAAATTGTCGGTGTGATGAAAATGCTTTCTAAACCATAAAGTAACATAAAAGTATGAATTATTATTGCTTATCCAAACACTTTTGTGTCAAGGATTGTTAGGTACTGTCAGTTTTGTTACTTATGCTAACCAATGGTTGGAAACATTAATTTGACATATTTCTCAATGCGTGCAATCAAACTTTATTAATCAAAGGGTACAAACAGTCCCCTCTAAGGACAAACCACCACCCTGATTTTTAGAGGTTTTGTTAGGCTTCTTTCTTAACAGAAGTCCAAACACAGGCTATGTGTCTCCCTCTGGGGTGCTTCTCTGGCAAATCTCTAAAAATTTCTGTCAACCAATCAGCACTGCTCTTGAGCCAACATGGATTTGCTGGAGCTTCAAATACAGGGAATGTAGGAGCCAGCCTTAGTTCTGTTGAAGGAACATACTGATGGCTGGGGGGCTCCAGAGGATTTTTATTCTTCTAGCTATGGGTATTTCTAAGTTGTTTACGACATAATTTATTTGTTTACATTGTGTTTACAACATAATTTTATTGGCAACATACTTTGACACTACTGATAAAGCTGTTTAAATTATTTTTTCCCCCATCAGTGATTGTCTTATCAGAGGGTCCGCATGTTTATTGGTTGTTGTGGAATATACATGTGTGTTTACTATATCATACCAGACAGATGCCTATATTATTTTTGACAACTTGTAGAAAAATAATTTACTCACAACAGCTCAGTCATAAAATGGAGGCTTAAAACAAAATGGAGTCAGTTATGCAAAGCTGACGAACTTACTCCTACTTTCTTATTAAGGTACTAAAACTGCAGGCATCTAATTTGATTCTAAAGGCAAACTTCTGAGAGTGTGAGGACAGGGTTTATTCTCCTTAATTTGTACAGGGGGATCTGAGGCCAAGAGAGATGAAAGCCAAGAAACCTACACATGATCGTATGCTATGTGACTGGTTCAGCTAAAATCTAGGTTACCTGTCATTTATTTTGGGGTTCTTTCTACTCCAGCATACTGCCTCCCTTTCTGAAGGAAGTTCTTCACAAATGTTTGTGTATCATAGGGACTGGTGATTTCAGTGGTATAGGGAAATCACAGGTGAGGAAACTCTCCCAAAGCCGTCAGGTACCTTCTCAACAACCGATTGTCTCAGAGAGCTGCCTAGTATACTGCAAGGTTAAGTGACTTACTCAGGGTCACACAGGTAGTAGGTCAGGAAAAATTTGAATACAGCTATTTTGTGGCTCCACAGCCCTACAGCCTCTTATGTTGATATAAACTGCCGCTTCCTGGAGTTAGGAAGTTGTTGTTGTGAGTCTTTTCAGTCATGCTTGACTCTTCATGACCCCATTTGGGGTTTTCTTGGCAAAAACACTAGAGTGGTTTGCCATTTTTTTCTCCAGCTCATTTTACATGTGAGGAAACTGAGGGAAACATGGTTAAGTGACTTGCCCAGGGTCACACAGCTAGTAAATGTCTGAGGCTGGATTTGAACTCAAATCCAGGGCCAGGGCTCTATCTACTGCACTACCTAGCTGAGTTTCAATTAATTTCTCAGTCTTTCAGGGATAGGGATAGGAAGCAAGGTGAGAACCTAATGCACCCCAAGTCTTAATAAGGCTTAGACAAGTAACTTCACATATCTGAGCATCATAAGATCACAGTCTAGAACTACAAGGATTGTAGATTCTATCTACTTTAACCCTCTTATTTTTTAGGTATGGAATGTTCAGTCATTTCAGTTGTGTCCCACCCTTTGTGACCCCATTTGGGGTTTTCTTGGCAAAGATACTGGAGTGTATTGCCATTTTCTTCTCCAGCTCACTTTACAAATGAGGAAACTGAGGCAAACAGGGCAAAGTGACTTGCCCAGGGTCAAACAGCTAGTGCCTGAGTTCAGATTTAAACTCAGGTCTTCCTGACTCCAGCCAGAGCTCTATCTACAGTGACACCTAGCTGCCCCATAAATAAAGAAACTGAAGTCCAAAAATTATGAGCTGCCCCATTTCACATAGCTTCAGAGGCAGGATCTGAACCCAAGTTCTTTGACTCCTCAAAAAATGCTTTTAAAAGAAATGTAGCTTGGTGCCTTTGCATTTTCCTCTCACCTGTACAGTGAAGGAGTTGGATTAGATCTAATAATGTCTTAGTCCAAAAGGAATGAATTTCAAACAGTGAGATTCTAGGCATGATATCCAAATTGATGGAGGCATTTTTTTCCCACTTCTAATCATGTTGTGAGCAGGCACATTTCTTGTGTCCCAGGACCAGAGGCCCATGATCTGGGTTATCAGTCCCCCATGAGGAGATGCAATACATTTCTTTCCAAATACCGCCCTCCCACCCCCCCCACCTCCCCCCCACCCCCCGCCATTGATTGTGATTCTGATATTAAGCAATGATTGCAGGGAGCCAACAGTTAAAAAAAAAAGCCTAGCCCCTTAAATCACAAGTGCTAAAAATAGGGCAAAGTCACCTGGTCCTGCTTCCTTAGGTTGTCAGGCTCGATCAGAGAATTCAGTTAATTAGCTTTAAAAGCCTCTTTGGAGGTAGAGGGAGTAGGTGGGTGGCTGCCTGTAGGAGGGGAGATGTACAGCAGAGAGAAACAAATCTTTGAAACTTAAGCTCAATAAGGGAAATGGAGCAAGAAAAGGGAAAAAAAGGAGGTGGTGGGGGATAAGCTACTTAAGTCAGGGAAAGGATATTGAAATGTACCTCAGCTGTTAAAAAAGGAAAAATGAGCAACAGATATGAAGGTATAGCAGCTTTTCCTTTCCTGGCTGTGTTCTCCATAAAGTCATAGAAACACAGATTTAGAGTTGGAAGAGACCTCTTTGCTCCTCCATTGATTTAACATGTACTTATGATAGTCTGTTTTGGATCGGGGCTATTTAAATATGGCTCCTATCTCCCCCTACTAGGTAAACTCCTTGAGAACAGAGCTAGTATTTGATTGTTCTTTGCATTCCCTGAGGGGTCGAGCATAGAGAGAAGGAAGGAAGGAAAGAAGGAAGGGAGGGAGGAAGGAAGGAAGGAATGAATGGAAGGAAGGAGGGAAGGAAGGAAGGATGGAAGAGAGGGAGGGAGGAAGGAAGGAAGGATGGAAGGAAAGAAGGAAGGATGGAAGGAAGGAAGGAGGGAGGAGGAAGGAAGGAAGGAAGAAAGAAAGAAAGAAAGGAGGGAGGGAAAGAGGGAGGGTATAAGGAAGTTTAAACACTAGACAGTTTATCTGACCAAGTATCTGGCTTTTTCCAACAATAAATGCCAAATTTGCCCATTTCATAATCACCACAGTAGTTTCATGCTCTATTCAACACGGGTTGGAATTTGAGGCACAAAACCAAGCTCTCTCTGGCTCTTAGAATGCTGGCTGCCTCTCTCTGCTTGCCCCACTTCATGGATAACAGTAGTAGTCCTATTAGCATAAAGGGGTTGCACATTTATCCAATCAGACTCTGGCATAGCTTCCACTGAAAATTTCTTCTTTTTTCCCTTCCCTGAAGAGTTGTGATGAAATTCCAAAACAGATGGCATAAATGTATGCAGTTATTTACTTTTAACACTAGGAAAAAGAATAAAACTAAATCTAGAAGAAAGCCAAGAAAGAAGGTAATAAGCTGAACAGAAATAGTAGTTGGTCATACCTGAATACTCTTTCTAGTTGTTTCAGCATCCTGGGAACCTGTTAGTCTTGTTCTGTGGAGTTTATTGGAACCTGCTTTCCATAAACTAGAAAAACACTATGTTTTTGTGTATTTACAAATTCTTTACCCACGTTCCGTTAAATTGAATTTATACTCTCTTCAAAGCATAATCACAAAATCACATATTTTTAGTTTGAATGGACCTCAGAGTTCTGCTTATGCCCTCAAAAGATTTCCCTCTGCAATACCTTTGACAAGTGGTCATCTGGCTTTTTCTTGAAGTTCTCCAATGAGGAAAAACATATTCCTTTTTAAATCTATTCTATTTTTGGATGCTGTAATATTAAAAAAGATTTTCTTCACACCAAGCCTATACTCTTGCACTCGTTGCAACTTCTGCCGCTTACTCTTACTTTTGCCTTCTGGAGCCAAGCCAAACAATTCTAATCTTACTTCTTTGTGATGACCCTTTAGATACATGAGCTATCCTTAAGACATCCCTTCTTTAGGCTAAATATTTCTTCTTTTCAACCTATCATCGTATTGCTTAAAATCCTTCCTTTTCAACGTCTTAGATATTCTCAAGCTTATCTATATTTATGCCATTCTTACACAGAACTGGTTGTCTAACCAGGGTGGAGTAAAATGGAACCATTGCCTCTATTTTCCTGTGTTTGTACAAAATAGGTCCTTAATAAATGAGAACAGCTCAGTTCTTTGAATCTCTATCAACATGAGAAATATCATCAAATGACAAAGTGAGAAAAAAATGATTTCCATAAAGGATCGACAAAAGACAAAATTAACTGGGAGAGATGTAAGAGAGAGGTGTTTTTGAACTTGTAAAATGCCTATTATGCTCACTTGTTTAATGATTCACTGAACTGTTTCTTATTTGAAAGACAGAATCTGAGGGATTTAAAATATTGCTTTTGCTAAGGAGCAATTATTTGTGATTAAATTGCTAAGCCTTGTGAGCTAAGAAAGAAGCCATTTGAACTGTCACTGAAGGGGAAGACATGCCCTGAACCAGCGAGTTATAAATGGGAGTTCATGAAAACTGGGGCCATGAGTGGAGAGAGTCATTGCAGTGGAGAGGCCTCCACCCTGCAATAAACTGGGGGTGAGGTTTTCTTGTTCCTCCAACACTACCTGTTTCCTCAAATGATGGTTTTTTGAATTTATGATGGTCCTAGAATTTGGCTTTCTGATGATTCTCGAGAATCCCATGTTAGCTTTGTGAGGAGTATAAAGTAATCTATAACAGAGATATCTGACTCACAGCTAGGGCCTGTAAGCACCCCCAAAAGAGTGAGGCCTGAGCCAGATAAAAATGAATTTGGGAAATGTTTAATAAAATAAATTAAAATATGATACAATGTAGATGATGCTAATTTGTGGTTTTCCAAGTCAATATGGGGTGGCAGGGATCCATTTCTATTTGAGTTTAACACCCTTCAATTCAATGAACATTTATTCTGTGCTGTGTTAAAGTTCATGGGCTCTGTCCCAAGGTCTCAATGATGAAAAACAATACAATCCATTCCCTTAAGGAGCTTTCAGTCTACCAGGAAAAAAAAAACAGCAAACACACAAATAACCATAATTCAAGGTAGATGCAAAAGAGAGGTTAGGACTACATGCTCCAGAGAAAATTAAGGAAAGAAGATATGTGTGCATGTGTGGGGTGGAGATAGAGGGGATGAATGGGCAAGATTTTCATTTTTACATCCCTGTTATTAGCACAATGCCTTGCATAATAATGACTTAATAAATATTTGTAGAGTTGACCTTAGTTGAATCTGCATTTATGTCTTATCCTTAGACTATAACTATAATGTGTTTACATAATATTTACAAAGTGATTACTATGGAGGCAGGGACAATTGATTGTACCCTTCCACTACACATAGTAAACTTTGAAAAAAATGTTGATAATGTGAGTGTAGAATATGTGTATATGTATGTGTGTGTTTCCTGTGTAGGTTGTGTATGTCCTTGTGGGTTGTCTAAATGCAACTTATGGGGAGGCATGAATAGATATCCTTGGAATATTATCCACCACTCTCTAAGGGAGCTGATTCCTGCCTGGAGAAGAACAGGAAAAGGGGTCATTAGGCTGGCTCTGTAATTTCTCCTCTGAAAATAGTATCAGATTATAATTACATCTATTTGCCCCCTTAAATATTGCTGGTCTAGAGGACTGATTTTTTTTTCCAGGTTCAAACTGCTTTCCTGGTTGCTATCCCTTAAGGAAAGGGATACCCCAAACTTACACCCATGGGCTTGACTTCTTCCCATCAAATTCTAGTTACACACACAACAGCAACAACCATCAGGAACCATTTAGAAGTAAACTTATTTATCAAAGAAGATAGTAGATAAAAACTAGAGAAGTTATACAGATTGAAATATGTGTGAAAATACGAGGAATGAATGAGCTCTACTATTGGGTATGAGACATCTCAGCTTAACTAAGAGAAAAAAGGCTCCAATCTCTCTCAAGAGGAAATTCCACAAAATCCCTGGAGAGGCAAGCTGGAAAATAGAGGAGCTAGCTTGCCTCTACATATCTACTTTTCAAAATCTGATCTCTCTACATGGTTCTCTCCCTAATGAAAATCTGGAACCTTGTGTGTCCTCTTTCAAAGAAGGAGTGAAGAGGGTCTCTTCTCCCCAAAACTTTTGCAGGAATGAAGTGTTGAGTCATCTTTCTCTCCACCAGTGAGGAGCTGTTGTTTAGTTGTTTTCCAGTTGTGTCTGGCTCCTTGTGATCCTTTTGGAGTTTTCTCAACAGCAATGCTGAAAGTGGTTTTCCATTTCCTTCTCCAGCTCATTTTACAAATGAGGCAACTGAGGCAAACAGAGTTAAGGGACTTCCCCAGGGTCACATGGCTAGTATCTGAGACTGGATTTGAACTCAAGTCTTCCTGACTCCAGACTGAGCACTCTATCCACTATACCACCTATCTGCCCACCAGTGAGGAGAGTCTTACGCATTTTAATCCTGTGTCACATGGATTTGTGCAATGTTAGAAATATACTTACATTGTCTAAGAATAAACAATACTCATTGGGAAGCCAGGAACATTTTAATTATAGATAAGTGGGTACATCCCCAGAATGAGTACAGGAGAAAGTACAAAGGACTCAGATGGATGCTAGCCCTTTTATTGGATTTCCCTTTGAATCTCCTGCCAGGCTCTTCATTGGTCAGATACAACCCCCTGACTGCCTACATCATGCCATCCTCATATGGCTTGTTTAATCATGCGTACAAGCCTCTGACTTTACACCCAGCTGGCCTGAGGCCTGGTTTCTGCTAGATCAGAGCTCTGATTGGAAGTAGTTCTAATCAGTCACCTGACTTACATTCTGCTAAAGCTGCAGTGGGGGAGGGGAAGAGGGACACCTTCTACTCTGTGGAAACAAAACTCCTCCCCCCGTTCTTACATGCATTATATTCACTCAGAATCCCCCTGGAAATTTCTGGGAACTCCAAGGACAAAGCGAATCATGAGGTTTGAGGATGATTATGGACTTCTTTGCCCCACCCCTTGCATGACAGAAGCAGGACATGGGTACTATGTCAGATTAAAAAGAAAAGAATCAGCCTCCTGCTTGCCCTTGGGTGCAACTCTCAAAGTAAAAACATGTGATTATGGTAAGGAGTGGGAGATGGTTCTCCTCTGTCCTAATTAAATGGCATCCATTCCCCACAAGGAATATACTAGCTGTCCTGCATTTCTCACTTGCTATCACTATATGACTCAACTACCTCCTTTTCTGGTTCAAAACCTTTTTAATAAGATCCTTTATACAAGATATATCAAATAAGCAGCTCTCAGGTCTCACTGTGGCCTGCAACACTCTTGGGTGCAGCCAGAACCAGATTAAAATGTAATTAGAAAATGTTTAACCAAATAAATAAAAATATAATAAAACATAAAAAAAGAATGCAACAATATGAGAAGGAGCACCACACAAATGGCTTTGGTGTCAAAGCTTTATGATATTCTCTAAGTCTCTGATTCTGGAGAGACCACTGGACTAAAAAACCAGAAGAGGGGCTGGGGCTGCTAGTGTACATTGTCCTTTCTAATCAGAGAACCCTTGGTATATATTATCACATTTGATCCTCAAAACAACCCTCTGAGGTAGGGAATACAAGCATTATTATCTCCATTTTATGGATGAGGAAATTGGGCCTCAGAGAGGTTAAAGTGACAGGCCCAGTCACACAGCGAGGAAGTGACAACTTGAAACCACGTTTATTGGAGTTCAAGTCTAGGGCTGTTTTCACTGTATTGACTAGCTTTTATGATAGGAAAAAAGGTGTTCAACACGGCATGGTGGAAGGATAATGGGATTTAGAATCAGAAGATCTGGCTTACAGTCCCAGCTCTGTTACTTATCACATGACCTTTTACAAGTCACTCAATTTCTGTGCGTCTCAGTTGCCTCATCTGTAAAATCAGATTTATTATCCAAGTGCGCTTTCATAAGGTAAGCAACACTGAAGCCTGGAGCTATCGACTTCCACCCAGGATAACTGGTAGATGTTATCATATTTTTGTCCTCTTTTCTTTTACTTCCCTTTATGCACAATATGCTCCATACCAACCAGGCTAATTGCCATTTGCCAACTTTCCACTTCATCTTTTGTCACCCTGCTTTTGTGTTGACTATTGAATGCATTCCCTCCTCACCTCTCCCTTTTGGACCATTTACTTGGCTTTCTCTAGAGTCACTTCCAAAGGAAAAAGTCTTTTCTGATCCTCCTTCCTCTTAGTGCTTTCTGTTTTCTTTTTCCTAAAATCAAATTTTTGCTTGTGTTAGAACTTAGAACGGTGCTTGGCATGTGGCAGGCATTTAATAAATGCTTATTTTCTTTTCCCTTCCACTTATTATGTCTGGTGCTTAGAAAATATTGCAAGACAAAATGATTAACATGGAAATGTTTTACATGATTGCACATGTATAACCTATATCAGATTGCTTACCATCTCCAGGAGAGGGGAAGAGAGGGAAGGAGGGATAGGATTTGGAACTCAAAACTTTAAAAAAAATGAACATTAAAAATTGTTTTTACATGTAATTGGGGAAAAATAAAATATTATTTTTTTTTAAAAAGAAGATACTGAAAGACACATAAAAAGGTTGGGGTCGGGGAGATGATATTGGACAGGATTTACATGTATGAATATTTTTATGTGAGGAGTTACAACTCTTTATACTTTCTAGGATCACATTGCTTTGCAGTTCTATTAACATGTAAGTGAAGTAGGTTGGCAGTCAAGACCTTAAGTTTGACTCCCTATGGGCTAAAAACCTCCAGGATATACACTCTCTGTATACAATGTCAGGCCATGCATTTCTAAAACTGGGCTAACAATGTGGCCTCCCCAATGTCCTATTTTGTGCTTTACAAATAAATATACAATCACTTGGAGGCTTCACTTAAGAGCTTCCCCCATCCTGTGTCTTACAACAACAAAAGATAGTTTTATAATATAAACAGAATGTCAGTGTTGGAAGGGAACTTAGTATTCTAGTCCGCTCTCATTTTATGGGTGAGTAAACTGAAGCCTAGGAAAAAAAAAACTGGTCACAGTGGCAATAAATATCAGAGATGTGATTCAAATCTAGGTCTTCTGACAGATAAAGAGCTCATTCAGAAATCTGACTTTATTTTGAGCTGTCTTGTCATATCTTAAGGCATCCAAGTAGTTCTCAGCTAATATGCATATCCTTGATTGTAAGGATACTAGGATCAGAGAAGGTGCTTTAAAAAAGGGGGAGGGATTGAGTGAAAGGTGGGTCAGTGTCATTCCAATGTGGGGAGGTATCTGTCTGAGGCACTAGAGGATTCTGCAAGAAAATGAGTCTATTCATTTCATGGCTGACCCCAAATAAAACTGGGAAGTGGCAGATCGCCTTGACCTGCAGACAAGAAAGCAGAGATGTCCAAATACATGGCATGATGACATCTGCAGTTCCTTCCAGTTCTAAATCCTGTAACATTGTCTTATAATTGAGTCATCAGAAGGGGATGGAAATGTGATCTTGATGGATTTCCTTGCTACCTATTTATCACTCTCATTTAATGACCTGCTGGATATAGAGAGGGAAGTACAAGAAAGAAAAGGAAAAAAAACTCTCCCCTTATAGTAACAAAGATCTTGAAGAAAGTCCTGAAAGCAGAAAAAAGTATCTCTTGTCAAACATAGGTATTGTGATATAACATAAAAAGGACTGGGTTTGGGGTCAGACAATCAAGGCTCATAGCCTGAATCTGCTACTTGCCATCTATGTTTCCTTAGGCAAAAACATTCCCCCTTTCTGTGTCCCAGTTTCCCTTTCTGTAAAAGTGAGAGAATTGGACTCGATATCTAAGGTTCCTTCCTGTGTTAATTCTTAGAATCTGGGATAGAATGGTGAAGGAAGACAGTAAAGAGCTTGGGATAGGGCTGATCTATGGCAAAACTGTGAGTTGTTAAAATTAATTTTCAGGATTCCTAGGAACCCATTTCTGCATCCTGTCCCTCCCTGTATGGATCATTCCTCTTTCATTAGGTACTCAATGCCCATCACAATGCCTTGCACATAGTAGGTGATTAACAAGCATTATTAATGCTTGTAAATAGAAAACTGTGCATAAATGGAAATATTAAGTTAACATGCATTGTTATGACTTACTGTGTGCAAGTCACTGTGATGGGCACAGGAAAAAAAAAGATTCTTCCTTCATGTAGTTTGCATTCATTTGGGGAGTACAGCTTCCAATTTTGTTGTTGTTCAGTTGTTCCAGTCATGTCTGACTCTTCATAACCACATTTGGAGTTTTCTTGGGAAAGATATTAGTTTGCCATTTCCTTCTCCAGCTCATTTTACATATGAGGAAACTGAGGCAAACATCATTACGTGACTTGTCCAGGGTCACATAGCTTGCAAGTGTCTGAGGGCAGATTTGAACTCAGATCTTCCTGCCTTCAGGCTTGGCAGTCTATACACTGTGCAACCAACTTCTAAACAGAGAAGTAAATGTATGATTTTAGGAAAGAAAAATGGAGAATCCGGAAGGGCTTTCCATAGGAAGTAGCATATGAGCTGAACTGTGAAGGAAGCTTTGAATTCAAAGAGGGAGAGGCAAGGAGGGCATACATTGTGTGGTTAGTACAAAAGCGTATTGGCAGGAGATGAACTAATAGTAGCTCACATTTTCATAGCTTACTATGTGCCAGCCACTGTGTTAAGTGCTTTACAAGTGTTATTTCATTGAACCCTCACCACAACCCTGAGAAGTAGGGGCTATTATTACCCCTCTTTTACAGATTGGGAAACAGAAGCAAACAGAAGTTAAATGACTTGCTTAGGGTCATACAGCCAAAAAGTGTCTGAGGACAGCTTTGAACTCAGGATTTCCTGAATCCAGGCATGGCAGCCTATCCAATGCACCACCTAGCTACCTGTAGGTGCCAAGTTGGTATGTAATAAAGTGGGTCGGAAGGGAAGTAATCTCCAATCATTCTGGAATGGTAGGCAATGGGGAGTCACTGAAATTCCTTAAGGAAAAGAGTGATATGGTCACTCCTATACTCTAAGAGTATCCATTTGGTACCTGTTTGGAGGAGAGATTGGCAAAAAACAAAGCTAGGATTCAAGGAGACAGTTGAAATGATTCAGGCAAGAGACAACGAGGGCTTGCAATAGAGTGCCTTCAGTGTGAGCAGAGAGAAGCGGGGTAGGGCAGATGCGAGAGAAGTTGAGGAGGTGGAGCAAACAGGATTTGATCATTAATTATGTGGAGTAAATTGAAAAAGTTGAGAATGACTCCAATATTGTGAAGCCAGGTGACTGGAAGAATTGTTGTGACCACAACAAAAATAAGAAAGATAGGAGAAGTGTGGATTTAGAAGAAAGATAATAAGTTCTATTTGAGACTTGTTACATTTCAAATGTCTGTGGGACTTCAAGGCGAAGATGTCAAGCAGGCACTTGGAAAGGAGAAACTGGAGGGGGGTGAGAGGGAGGTTGAGAGAGAGGGGGGAGAAAGGGAGGGAGGGAGGGAGAGAGAGAGAGATGGAGGGAGGGAGGGACAGAGAGAGAGAGAGAGAGAGAGAGAGGGAGGGAGGGAGAGAGAGAGAAAGAGAGAGAGACAGAATCTATCTCTCTACCAGTTTAGGAGATATCTGCATAGATATGATAGTTTAAGCCATGGGAATTCATGAGACCATCAAGAAAAAATATAGTGAGAGAAGAAAGGGCTCAGGACAAAGTCCTAATGTATGCCAACACAAAGATGGTGTGATACAGATGATGAACCTGCAAAGGAGATAGAAAAAATCAATATGACAGAGAGGAAGAGGGCCATGGCACAACAATGTCCCCAAAACCCAGAGAGTAGAGATTAGTAATCCAATGGAGGAAGAGAGAGGGGATGGAATGGGATGAGATCAAAGGCAAAAGAAAAGGAGTTAGCTTTGGCAAATAAAAAGGGTAGCTCATTCTCCAATGGTGGTGCAAAAAGAAGAGAGCATGTGGGACGATGCTGGAGATAACCTAAGAAAATTTACTCTTTTTTTTCAATGCAGTGTAAGATGAAGGCCCCTGCTGGGAGGAGGGTGGTGGTGGCATGGGTGGCTTAAGAAGACAAGAGAAGGCTTGTAACAGCTGCTTTAGGGATCATGATGGAGAGCTGATCATAGAAAGGGCCCAGTTGAGATATATTATTCTATAGAAATGTACCATTTCCTCTAGTAGTGTTCATCAATCTGGGAACAACAGAGAAGGCAGATGGTGGGCAGGATCCAGAAATAGATGATGTATTAAATTGGTATTTGTTGATTAAATGCCTGCATACATTGATGAATAATTTTTAAAAATAGATTGTAGAAGCACCTGAAACCCTCATTACTCATACATCATCCCCCACCCCCTGACGCACTCTCCTACATTCAAGGTACTTTATGGATCTAAATCCACAATTCCTGACCAATGTGTTTACTTTTGTAAGTTAGCTGGGAGATGCAATTAATTCAAGACAGGCATGTAATGAAATGGCATAGTAGGAAAAGGAGCAATAGACAATTTCTCCATTTATCTGAAGCATATTCTCCCGGAAATCTGATATAGAGTTGGAAATTCCTTCTAACATGTTCATATCCATATTGCCAACCTATATCAGTTCATTTTTTCTTTTGAGCTTGTTTTTTCAACATACGGCCAGCCTGTCTGGGTTCATGTACCTTGGGGTTTTTGAGCCCTCAAGATTCTTTGGTTCTCCCATGCAAATGAAAGGGATGGGGGGAAACATGAAGTCAAATACATAGGCATGGTCCTCAGGAGCAGGTAGGTGGTGTAGTGGAGAGAGTGCTTGGACATAGAGGTAGGAAGACTCATTTTCCTAAGTTCAAATCTGGCCTCGGACATTTATTATTGCTGTGTGACCCTGGGACCTAAGCCTGTTTGCCTCAGTTTCCTTATCTGTAAAATGAGCTGGAAAAGGAAATGGCAAACTACTCCAGTATTTTTGCTAAGAAAACTCCAAACGGAGTCATAAAGAGTCAGACATGACTAAACAACAACAACATAGTCCTCAACCTAAATCCTTTGATCCAGGTTCCTGCCTTCATTATCGGGCATGGCAGGCCACAAGACTCCCAGAATTCAAGCAATCGTACAGCATTTTAAGCTGAGAGATCTTAGAGATCATTTAACCTAATCTTTTCATTTTGTATATTAGGAAACTGAGCTCCAGAGAGGTGAAGTGAGCTTATTCCATCTTTTGCAAGCACTCACACATGATACATCCAGGAGTAAGAGACATGAATGACAACAGATTTTAAGAACTTGGGACCCCTCCAACTCAAATATTTTATGATTTCTCATAACTTTCCCTATAACTGGGGTGGAATAAAATCATGAGTGGAGAAATATCCCTACTCACAGGGGTTCATAATTGGCATCTTCCATGTAATTAGCCCCTACAGTAATAGTGAAGGAAAGATCTACAGGTCCCAGCTGGTTATATGACTAATTAAAACCCAGGTGCTCTTGGGAAATTTCATAAAATATCAAAATTAGACAGATGGATGGGCGATTATGCTCCTTTATCTTTCTGCAGTGGAGATTCAGAGAAACAGGCTACTCACTAAATTTAAATTTTAGTCAAATGCTTGGGCTGAAGCTCCCTGGGATAACAGTCTCATTTCCCATGTGCTCATGTTGGGATTGGGTCTGACTCTACATTTATATGCCTCAGAAATTAGCTCTGTCATTCTGAAAATAGCTCATGAGAGGTATGTTGAGAAAGGAAAAACAATATGGGGTATATACAATGCTCCAAGTTTAAATTCTGGATTCCCCCCTTCCTGCTGCCCCTAGAAATACCCTTGCCATAGCTCTTGAGAGAAGAACTCCTTTCATAGGACCTCCTAGCTTACTGAGGCCACATGAATATAAATTTTGCCTGTGGGTACAGACTTGCAGCACATCTCAGAGCAAATGCTATACATTGTAAAGAGCAGTGACCCAAGAATCAGAACTGGGATTGCTCTTTGACTCTTCCAGTTATTAGCTGTCTGACCTGGAACATATTATTTAGCCTCTTTGAACTCCATTGTTTGTACATTTGTAAATTGGGGATGATAAGGCTTGTACTCTCCAACTCACAGGCTTGTGAGGCCCGAATGCAGAAATTCATATAGAGTGCTTTGTTGCTGTAAAGTGCACTCTATGAGTTATTAATTCTGTTTGACTGAACTTACTGTGAATCTTTCACTTGAATGAACAATTTCCTTTTTTGTCACCCCTTTCACTGTGAAGAGAACAGCCCTTCTCCAACATCAAAGTTCACTTTCATTATCATATACCTAATAGGTGTATATCCAGTCTTTGATAGAAGAATTCTAGTGAGGAGGAAATCCACCAAGGAGGACTGGCCATGCTACTTTTGGAGAAGTCTGATATCGTTGGGAAGACTTTAATTACATCAAATTGAAATCTTTTCTGTAGTGTTTCTCTCTTTTCTTTGCTCCTAGGTCTGTCCCTTGGGACCAAGAAGAACAGATATAATCCTTCTTACAACAAAACAAATCTTGAAATATTTGAAGATCACTGTCATGTGTACCTATATTTACTCTCCTCCAATCTCACCATCTTGTTTGCTCAATTAATTCTCATATGATCTTGTCACCAACGCTCATAAAATCCCCGTCATCTCTCTGTGGATGCACCCTACCTTGAGTATACTCTTTGAAAAAATAGTGCCTACAACTCAACATAATATTCTATGTGGGATTTGACCTGGCAGCATACAATGAGGATATCCCTTCCCTTGTTCTGGAAATCATGCTTCTTTTAATGCAGCTTATGGTAGTATTAGCTTTTATAAAGATCTTTTAAATGTTGTTTGCACATAATTATCTTGGAGACCCTTGACACTCCCAAATCATTTTTCACACAGAATTCTGTCTAGCCATGCCTCCCTCATACTATATTTCCGAAAATAATTTCTGAAGACAAATATCAAACTTAATATTCATAACTATTAAGTTGTATCTTGTAATATTTTTTCCTTTATTCCAGATTGTTAATATCTTTTGGAATCTTGACTGTTCTCCAATAGGTTAATTATACCTTTAAGTTTTGTATCACCTATAAATTTGATAAGCATTTTTTAAATGGTTTTATCCATGCAATTGAAAAAAAAATGTTGAGTAGCATGGTACCATGGACAGATCCTTGGGCCAGCTTTCTAGAAACCTCTATCCATATTAACACGTCTTCTTTTTGAGTCAACCAGTTCTGAATACACCTTTATGGTTTATCAGGTTGCCCATATATTGCCACCTTATCCACAAGCATAACATGGGAGACTTTGTAAAATGCTTTGCTGTTCCCCAATTTGCTTCTGGTTACCCCTTCAAAAACTATCTATAATGATAGCTTGGCAAGACAGGTAGTTGAGGAGTCCATCTTGACTTTTGGTAATTACTATCTCCCTTTATAAGTATGTGCAAATTTTACATTAATATAGAATTTTAACAAAAATAAAAATCAAGCTTCATGGCTGATAGTGGACTGGCTGATTGTATTCCTTTAAAGTTTGAATCAAGACATTAGCCGTTTATTAATTTTTTGTCACATCCCTTATTTTCTATGAACTTTCAAAGATCATTAGCATCAGTCTGCCAATCACATCTGCCAATTCTGTTTTATTTTCCACTAAGACAGAATGTAGTTTGTCTGGAGTTAGTAACTTGACTTAATTGAAAGCAGTTAAATGGTCTTTTATAATAACCTCACTTGGCTTTCAACTCCCAATTAACTGCTTTCCTGCTATCCATTTTAACAGAAACATCTTTTTTCCTTTCCAGGAAATAAAATAGAATAAAAGTATAGTAGTTTTACCTTCTCACTAGTTTGTTAGATAGTTTGTTACTATCATCTCCTCCATCCTGAAAAATCCCCACAGAATATGCCCCCTCCCCTTTTTATTGCTGTCTTTGTAATCAGATCATTCTGAATTTTAATGTGATACTTTCTTAAATTACTGTGACTTTTTTCACCTTGTAAGCCTTGGTTTTCTTTCCCTCCCAATGCCTCCTCATCCATTAACCACTAAAAACTGAAAGAAAACCCTTGCAAAAATATGCATAGAGAAATCAAACAAATTCCCACATTGGCTACATTCAAAAATGTATGTCTTGTGATGCTTATATGATAAACTTTCTGTCAGAAGATGAGTGTTATTCATCATTTTTGGTCCTCCAATCGTGGTTGGTCATTGTGTTGATTAAAATTCTTAAGTCTTTTAATGTTATTCATTTTTCCAATGTTCTTATTCTAGTAGAAATTTTTCTTTTGTTCTGCTCACTTTATTTCTCATTAATTCACACAAATCTTCCCAGGTTTCTTTGAAACATTCCATTTCATAATTTGTTATGACATAATAGAATTCCCATCAGAATGACAAAATTGACAAAAATGAAAATGACAAATGTTGGAGGGGTTCAAGAAAACAGACACATAAATTTGCTGTTGATGACATCGTGGTTTTGTCCAGTCATTCTTTGGACCTATTCCCCCAAAGGTACTAAACTGTGCATACCCTTTGACACAATGATGCCACTATTAGGCCTATACCTTGAAGAGATTGAAGAAAGAAGAAATTACTTCAGTGTTCAAAAGTAGTTACAATTGTGCTTTTTGGTTATTGCAAAGAACTGTGCTCTTATACTTTTCTACTCCATTACCTGCCCTTGCTTCCATGTTGCTTACTTGATGATTGGTGAATTTCCCGAAAACTACATTATAGTTTTTAGACAGCACATTTTCTTCTTTATCAAAACAATTTCTTGGGGGATGGAGCCAAGATGGCGCTTTGAAAGGAAGGAACTACTGGAGCTTTGTCACAAATTCTGTCAGGTACATCTAAAAAAGTGAATTTGAGCAGATCTGAGAGAGTTAGAAGGCACTAGTAGACTGAGAGGGGCACACTGAATGGCACCAGACCAAACCAACCAGGAACAGCAGAGGAATCCAGCCAGCAAGCCGGGCTGGGAGAGCGCTGGGCGAGCGAAACACGGGAGTAGGAACAGGCCCAGGGTGAAAGTACTGGCTACGGCTGTGATCGAGCCCCAGGCCTCTCAGCCCAGGACAGTAGTCTGTTGGAGCACAGAGCCTGTGGCCATGGGAGCAGCTAGCCCAGAGGCCCCGAACCCACAGTCTAAAGGTTTGAAACTTACCTTCTTGAACTTCTGGGAGCCATGATGTGCAGGTAAAATGGCTCGTATCCATCCCTTGAATAAACCCAGAGAATAATACCTCAGGAGAAATGGAAGAGCCAGAATGGGGGCTTCAGTAGCAAGAGAAGTGGGGGAGAGGACCCTTCCTGTGGTGTCAGAAGGAGACTAGTGCAGGAAGAGAGATGTCCCAGTAGCCTTCACTTCAGCAGAACAACAGGAGTAATTGAGCCCCAGGGGGTGGAGCTAACTAATGTCAACACCAGGACCCCAGACATGGCTTTGCACAGCCAGGGGAAGTGGTAGACACCAGCACAGACAAGAGTTGAGATCATCCATTCTGTAGAACAGTCCTGGGGAAGAGGAGACCCCCACAGCAGCCAGACCACCTATCTCCTACACCTCACGAAACCAGAGGCCATAGAACATAAAGCCAGTGAGCAGACCCACAGATTCCAACACAAGAAACTTGGAACAGAGGCCCTGGAGCCTCAGAAACAAAGATCCACTTTGGAAGCCAGGAGGAAAGAAAACGCCATGAAAAAACATGCTAAGAAGCTAAAGATGATTGATTCATATTATGGGGACAGGGAAGATCAAAATACCAATTCAGAAGAAGACAGTATGGACACTACACCCACATCTCAAACCTCAAAAGGGAAAGCGAACTGGTCTCCAGACCAAAAAGCATTCCTGGAAGAACTCAAGGAGGACTTTAAAAAACCATTTCTGTTTGTGTCTCCAAAATTGTATCCTTGAGAACTTTCCATACCTCCTTGTGCAACTTCCCTTGCAGTCTATTAGGAAAACAGAAGTCAAGATTTGGAACTGGAAGGGATCTTAGAAAATATCAAATCAATTTCTCTTAATTTTCAGATTGTGAAACTGAATTGCAGATATTAAATTATTACCCTCTCTAACCGTGTTGCCTCTACCGGAACCACTTTTAACCTGGGCTCCACTCCAGGGTCTCTGAGTTCCAAGAGGCCAGATTTTGCCTTATCTTGCTGGGTGTCCATGTTTTCACATCATTTCCTTACAAACTTCATGCCATGTCATGTGTACCTATTCCACCTTTTGGCTTCCCTTCATGTGTTGTCTTTCCCCATTAGAACATAAGTCCCTTGAGATCAGGGACTTGCCCTCTTACTTGCTTTATTAGTATCCTGAGTGCTTAGCACAGTGCCTGGCACATAGTGATTGTTTAGTAAATGTCCTATCTCTCAGTTTATCTGTCTACTCCCAAGAGTCACATAAGGCAAGAAGTAGAACTACAACATTCATTGAACCCTTTGAAAATTGGTCTCCCCCCAAATCTAGGGTTCATGGTCGACTCTGCTCATCTTCTTTCTTGCTGGTAGACTTGCTCATCTTCCTCATCTTCTATACAACAACCCCTCTGTTATGGAGTTTATCATTTACTACTCCTCCACAAATTCCTGTTGTTCCTCTAACAGCAATTAATTTCTCCTTCTTAGTCATAAACAGATCCAGAATAGCAGTTTGCCCTGGAGCTTCCTCCACCTTTTGAAAGATAAAGTTGTCACTAAGGCAAGTTCCAAATTGATCCATTGCTCTGATTGGGAGAGAGATTGAGAGAGAGAGAGAGAGAGAGAGAGAGAGAGAGAGAGAGAAACAGACAGACAGAGACAGAGACAGACAGAGAGACAGAGACAGAGGCAGAAAGAAACAGACAGACAAATAGACAGAGACAGACAGAGACAGAGAGGGACAGACAGACAGAGAGACAGAGTGAGACACACAGAGAGATAGACAGAAAGAAAGAGACAGATAGGGACAGAGAGAAATTCCAGGAGATTTCAAAATACCTGAAGTTCTCCTTTACTGCCAGGCCTCCATACCAGCTTTATTATCTGTAATTTCTCCTTCTTTCCAAGTGGGTTGTACTACATTCCAAGAATAATATCACAACTGGTCCTCCCTCAAGTGATATCCACCATGTTTCCCTGCCCTAACTTTTAGATTTCCTCATGCAATGATATCTAAGGATCTTGGGATCATAGATTCAGACCCAGGAGGGGGAATTAGAGTTCATGGGGAATGTGTGGCCTAGAGGCCACATGTGGTTCCCAATCCCTGAGTCCAACTACTTTATTTTACAGATGAGGAAACAGTTTCAGAAAGACTGAATTTGTAATATATGATGCTACTCTATGACCCGCCCTCCATTACGTAAACTGATCCTTTTGAATGGGAAGTATATTCTTGTCATAAATTCTATCCAACTAAGTCTGAATGATGCTCATGGGGTAAAATTTTTCTCCTCACATTAGGATCTATAGATAATCCTATTTATTATTTGTGAATGTATATTTAGGCATCTGAGGCCTAACCTGAGGGATTTGTTATTGACTTTCTTGTTGAATACTGTTTTCTGTGAATTTCTGATATTGTCTTTTGCTTTTTCCCCCCATAATGAATTTATTACTGTCTAGGCCACCAAGATTGGAAAATGTCTTTGAGTTAGTCTTCTGCCTATCCACCCTCTTTTCAGTTTTATACCTTTTTGATCACTTTTGTCAGACCACAGGCAAATGTAATCCCATGTTAGGTGTACTCTGTTCCTGGAAAAGAGCCAGGAAGGGTAAGGAAAAAGGAGGTGAATGACACTAGGTTCTCAGTCATGCTGTTTTGAGAAACCCTCTTTCTAAAGTGAGCTATTTTCCCATGGGACCTGGGACCAAAGGTACAGAAGGAATCCTCTATCTGCCTGTCTCAAACTTCACTGCTCTTTTGTGTTCCTGAGACAAGCTGGAACTGCCACTGGGAGTTAATTTTGCTGTCTCTTGAAATGGCATTCTGACTTATTTAGAGAAGATAAATTTAGTTCCTTCATTGCAAACCAAGTCATCTACTTTCTTAAAGCAAAATCTCATGTGCTAATGCAGAAACTCATTCTCTGAATTGGTTGAATAATACATGTCACACTATTGAAAACCAGTTCTCTATAGAGTACAATTTTACCTGGGAGAGAAAAACAACTACACAATAAATGGGGAAGTCTCATGAGCCAGTGAAGTGTAGGGGAAATAGTACTGGTCTGAGAGTCACAAACCTTCGTTCAGAGCTTTGCTATGCCCCTGACTCTTTATGTGACTTTGAGGAAGTAACTTTATCTTTTGAGGCATCAGTTTCTTCATTTGTAACATGATTTGGTTGTAAAAGATGACTTCTAATTCCAGCTCTGACATTTTAGGCTCCAAAGTTCATTTCACCTCAGATATTTTAAGCTCCTTGAAAGTAGATCCTTTTTTTTCTTGGCTTTTACATCCTTAGCAATTAGAACAATATTTTGCCTATAGTAGGCATTTAAATCTTTGCTGAATTGAATTGACTTCTGAGGTTTCTTCTAGCTCTAACATTCTAACTTCTAAAGACTGTTATGGCTCAAAATCCTATGATTCTATGGTCAGTCACCTAGAGGCAGATTATAGTATACTAGAAAAGCAGCAATAAGAATGAATGGTACCTGGACAATTCCTGGAGATGATGGTGGTGATGACGATGATGGTGGTGGTGGTGGTGATGATAATGATAAACTTCAGAAATGTTAAGCCACCTGATTTGGTTCTACCAGACAAACCAGAGGACTGAAAAAAGTCAAGTGAGATACAAAATTTCATTGCAATAATATTGGACATGCTATCAAAATAGAAGAGTATCATACCTGTGCAAACTGCTGATTGGTGATAAGGTCTTATCAATCACACACTGTCAGTCTCTAACATTTCCAAATTTAACTGTGAACAAGAGATTGTTGAAAGGAAAAAGATTTTCTATTTGAAATGTGAGATGAGTTTACTGCATAAGATCATTTGCTTATAATTATGGCAAAGCAACAACCGTTGATCAATAGATGTGGCCTTCCCGTGAGTCTTTGGAAGTTTCTCAAAATCAAGACCAATGGGTTTCCTTTTCCCCTTCCTCATCCTCATTGCAAACTTCAGTTTACTCATAATAAAACACTCAAATCTTGGCATTTGAAGAGATTCCAGAGGACATAAAATTGAAGCCAGCTCTGAAAAAGGCATCCCTTTCATGATGTCCCTGAGAAGTCATCATGAAGCTCTGCTTAGAGACCTCTAGTTATGGGGAAATCACTACCTCAGAAGACAGGTCATTCCACTCTTGAACACTCCTCATTATTAGGATTATTTTTTTATCAAACTGAATCTTGACACTGAAACTTCTCTCTATCATTCCTAGTACTGACATCTGGAGATGATAAAAAGGAACTTGACCCTTCTTCCTCAAGATAAATCTTTAAAAGTTTAACAATAGTTATCATTACTCTTTTTCTTTGCCAAACAAAACTTGCATAATTTTTCCTCTTAGGGTAGAGTTTAGTATTTAATCCCTTATCATCCTGGTTATCCTCCTTTAGATAAGCTTGAGCTTGTTTAAGTCCTTCCTCAAATGTGGTACCCAGTATCTCCCCATTCTTTTTGGGTGCATTCATGCATGAATACACACATGCACTTATACGTGTATATGTGTTTTTGTTGTTCTTTAGTCATTTCAGTCTTGTCTGACTCTGTGACTCCATTTGGAGTTTTCTTGGCAAAGATACTGGAGTGGTTTTCCATTTCCTTCTCCAGGTTATTTTATGGTTGAGGAAACTGAGGCAAACAGGGTTAAGTGACTTGCCCAGGGTCTTACAGCTAGGAAGCATCTGAAGCCAGATTTGACCTCAGGGTTTCCTGACTCCAGGCCCAGGTCTCTACCCATCATGCCATCTGGCTGTGTACATATGTGTACATATATATATATATATATATATATATATATATATATATACACACACATACACTTATACATATATACACATGATGTATGTATACATGTATATGTTGGTACATGTATGCAATGTGTGTATATACATACATGCATAAGTGTGTATAGTTAGCCATTTTTAAAATATTGGCTTATTTTGTGGAGTTATTTTTCTCATCCTTTTAATTCTTTGTTATCTCATTCTCTGAGATGTGGAGGGAGAATACATTGGGAAAGGTAGCTTGTACACAAACAAAAGATCATGATAAAAATTTATTTTTAAAAAAAAATAGTGCCCAGAACTGAACACAACACACTACATGGCATCAGACCATGGCACAGGATAGTTGGAATATCACCTGTCTCATTCTAGACACCATATTCATCGATATAGCCTAATACAGAAGTGTCAAATCTGCAGCCAGTGATCATATTTCTACCTGCAATGCTCCAGAGTGGGGCAAGAATCAGATTAATTCCAGAAATATTCCATAAGATAAATAAAAATACAATGGAATATAGATAATTCTAATATGAGGGCAGCTAGGTGGCACAATAGACAGAGCACTGGGCTTGGGTTCAGGAAGATGAGTTTAAATATGATCCTAGACACTTACTACCCATGTGACTCTGGGCAAGTCACTACCTCTGTTTGCCTTAATCCACTGAAGAAGGAAATGACAAATCACTCCAGTATCTTTGCCAAGAAAATCCCATAGATAGTATTAGCATGCTATAGTCCACAGGGTAATGAAGAGTCGGACCCAACTGAATGACTAAACAACAAATTGGAATATGTGTTTTTCGAAATCAATATGTGGCACACAGGCATCCTTATGTGTGCTTTAATGCCTCCCATCTCTATTTGAGTTTGACACCACTGGCCTAAGAGCACAGTAGCTTTTCAGACTGCCATGACTCATAATGACTTTACAATCCACTGAAATCTCAATGTCTTTTTTTACAGAGAATGTTGTCAAACCGTATCTTCCCCACCCTACAAGTGTGCAGCTGCTTTTCTAAATGCAAATATAGTATTTTGACATACTGGATCACAGTGCCTGGAACACAGTAGATACTTAATAAATGTTTATTGACTGATTGGATAGAGAGTTGGCCCTGAAGCCAGGAAAATCTGGATTTAAATGCCCCTCTGATATTATATATGTATCTGGTTAGTTTCAATGCCTCAAGTCTCTCCCCACTCTAATTCATTCTCCACTCAGTTGTCAAATTAATCTTCCTAAAGGCAGCTCTGATCATGTCATGCTCTTAGTCAATAAACTCAAGTTTATTGCTCCTGTCAAGTCCAGGATCAAATATAAGATCCTCTGGCATTCAAAACCCTTCACCGTCTGGTATCCTCCTTTCTTATTAATCTTCTATTATCTTACTACCCACACATACTCAGCAATCCAGTGGCAATGGATTCTTCTTGCACAGGCACTTCATCTCCAAAGTCTGGCATCTTCACTGGCTGCACCCCTCTCACATCACATGATTGGAATTCTCCCTTTCCTTCAAATTCCAGTTACAATTCTATTTTCTTTTTTAAAAATAATTTGTTTATTTTTAGTTATCAACATTCAGTTCTATAAGTTTTGAGTTTTAAATTTTCTCCCCCTCCCTCCTCTGTCCCTTCCCTAAGATGGCATGCAATCTGATACATATACATTGATATTAAACATATTTTATATTAGTCATGTTGTAAAGAAGAATTATAACTAATGGAATCAACCAGGAGAATGAAGGAACGAAACAAAACAAAAAAAGAGAGAGAAAATAGTATCCTTCCATTTGCTTTAAAATTCCATAGTTCTTTCTCTGGCTGTGGATAATATATTCCATCATGAGTCTTTTGAAATTAATTTACATCATTGCATTGCTGAGAAGAGCTAAGCCTATCAAAATTAGCCATTGTACAATGTGGCTGTAGCTGTGTACAATGTTCTCCTGGTTCTGCTCACCTCCCTCAGTATCAGTTTATATACATCTTTCCAGGTATTTCTGAAGTCTGCCTGCTCATCATTTCTTATAGCACAATAGTATTCCATTACATTCATATACCACAATTTGTTCAGCCATTCCCCATTTGATGGGTATCCCCTTAATTTCCAATACTTTGCCACCACAAAAAGAGCTACTATAAGTATTTTTGTGCATGTGGGTCCTTTTCCCATTTGCATGATGTCTTTGGGATACAGACCTAGAAAAGCTATTACTGGGTTAAAGGGCATGCACATTTTTATAGCCCTTTGGGCATAGTTCCAAAGTGCTCTCCAAAATGTTTAGGTCAGTTCACAACTCCACCAACAGCACATTGGTGTTTGAATTTCCCCATATCTTGTCTAACATTTATCATTTTCCCATTTTGTCATGTTAGTCAATCTGATGCATTTTGACTTTATTTTGGTATATTGTCCTATGCCCAGTTTCTGCCACACTATTTTCCAATTTTCCCAGCAGTTTTTGTGAAGTAGTGAATTCTTAGCCCAGAAGCTGGATTGTTTGGGTTTATCAAAGAGTAGATTACTATAGTCATTGACTACTGCATCTTGTGTACCTAACCTATGCCACCGATCCACCACTCTGTTTCTTAGCCAGTACCAAGTAGTTTTGATGACTGTTGCTTTATAGTACAGTTTAATATCTGGTATGGCTAGGCTACCTTCCCTAGCATTTCTTTTCATTAATTCTCTTGATATTCTGGACCTTTTGTTCTTGCAGATGAATTTTGTTATTATTTTATCCAGCCCTGTAAAATAATTTTTTGGCAATTCAATTTCTATGGCACTGAATAAGTAAATTAATTTAGGTAAAATTGTCATTTTCATTATATTAGCTCAGTCTAACCATGAGAAACTGATGTTTTTCCATTTATTTAGATCTGACTTTATTTGTGTGAAAAATATTTCATAATTGTGTTCATATAGGCCCTGAGTTTGTCTTGGCAGGGAGACTCCCAAATATTTTATAGTGTCTGCAGTAACTTTAAATGGATTTTTTTCTTTCTATTTCTTGCTGTTGGGCTTTGTTAGTAATACATAGGAATGCTGAGAATTTATGTGGGTATATTTTATATCCTGGAACTTTGCCAAAGTTTTTTATTATTTCAAGTAGTTTTTTACTTGATTCTCTAGGATTCTCTAAGTAAATCAGATGATTGCTACTTTATAATACAATTTAAGATCTTGTACAACTAGGCCACCTTCCCCAGCATTTCTTTTCCTCAGTTCCCTTGATATTCTGGACCTTCTGTTTTTTCAGATGAATTTTGTTATTATTTTTCTAGCTCTCCAAAATAATTTTTGGTAGCTTGATTGGTATGGCAATTAATAAGTAAATTAATTTAGGTAGAATCATCACTTTTATTATATTAGCTCAGCCTACCCATGAGCAACTGAGGTTTTTCCAGTTATTTAGACCTGATTTTATTTGTGTGAAAAGTGTTTTGTAATTGTGTTCATATAGTTCCTGAGGTTTCTTTTGGCAGGTAGACTCCCAAATATTTTTTAATATCTATAGTAACTTTAAATGGAATTTTTCTATCTCTTCCTGTTGGGCTTTGTTAGTAATATATAGAAATGCCAATGATTTATGTGCATTTATTTTGTATCCTGCAACTTTGCTAAATTTGTTTATTATTTTTTTGTTTATTAATTTTTTACTTGATTCTCTATCATTCTCTGAGCATATCATAAGATCATCTGCAAAGAGTGATAGCTTTGTTTGTTCTTTGCCTATTCTAACTCCCTCACTTTTTTTTCTTCTCCTATTGCTAACATTTCTAGTACCATATTGAATAACAGTGGTGATAATGGACATCCTTGTTCCGCTTCCCAACATTATTGGAAATGTTTCTTGCTTATCCCTCTACGTAATATTTGCTGATAGTTTTAGGAAGATGCTACTTATCATTTTAAAGTATGCTCCATTTACTCCTATGCTCTCTAGTATTTTTTTCAATAGGAGAGGGTGTTGTATTTTATCAAAAGCTTTTTCTGCATCTATTGAGATAATCATATGGTTTCTGCTAGTTTTGTGGTTGATATGGTCATTATGCTGACAGTATTCCTAATATTGAACCAGCCCTGCATTCCTGTTATAAATCCTACCTGATCATAGTGTATTATTCTTCTGATAAATTGCTGTAATCTTTTTACTAATATTTTATTTAAATTTTTTTTCATCTATATTCTTTAGGGAAATTGATATATAATTTTCTTTTTACGTTTTGACTTTTCCCAGTTTAGGTATCAGTACCATATTTGTATTATAAAAAGAATTTGGCAAGACTCTTTCTTTGCCTATTTTCCCAAATAGTCCATATAGTATTGTAATTAATTGTTCTTTACATTTTTGATAGAATTCTCTTATAAATCCATCTGGCCCCGGAGATTTTTTCTTAGGAAGTTCAGTGATAGCTTGTTCAATTTCTTTTTCTGAGATGGGGTTATTTAATTATTTTACTTCCTTTCTGTTAATCTGAGGAATTTATATTTTTGTAAATGTTCACCCATTTCAATAATATTGTCAGATTTATGGACATGCTATTGGGCAAAATAGTTCCTAGTTACTGTTTTAATTTCCTCTTCACTGGTGAAGAATTCACCCTTTTCATTTTTGATACAAATAATTTGGTTTTCTTCTTTCTTTTTTTAATCAAATTAACAAAGGTTTATATATTTTATTGTTTTTTTGTTTTTCATAAAACCAGCTCTTTGTTTTATTTATTAGTTCAATCATTTTCTTAATTTCAATTTTATTACTCTCTACTTTGGTTTTCAGTATATCTAATTTGGTATTTAATTGGGGATTTTTAATTTGTTCTTTTTCTAACTTTTTTAGTTTCATGTCCAAATCATCAGTTTTCTCTTTCTCTATTTTATTCATGTAATCACTTAGAGATATAAGGCTTCCCCTAATAGCTGCTTTTGGTGCATCCCATAAGGTTTGGCACATTGTCTCATTATTGTCACTCTCTTGGATGAAGTTATCAATTGTTTCTACAATTTGTCATTTGATCCACTCATTCTTTAGGATTAGATTATTTAATTTCCAATTGATTTTTAGTCTATCTTTCCATGGCCCTTTATTATATATAATTTTTATTGAATCATGATCTAAGAAGGTTGCACTTAATATTTCTGCCTTTCTTCGTTGGAAAGTACAGTTTTTGTGCCCTAGTACATGGTCAATTTTAGTGTAGGTGCCATGTACTACCATGGAAAAAGTACATTCCTTTCTATCCCTATTCAGTTTTCTCCAGAGGTTTACCATACATAACTCTTTAAAAACTATATTTACCTCTTTAACTTCTTTCTTGTTTATTTTGTGCTTAGATTTGTCTAGTTCTGCAAAGTGGAAGTTGAGGTGCCCCACTAGTATAGTTTTGCTGTCAATTTCTTCCTGGACTCACTGAACTTCTCCTCTAAGAATCTGGATGCTATACCACTTGGTGCATATATGTTAAGTAATGATACTGCTTCATTGTCTATGGTGCCTTTTAGCAGGATGTAGTGTCCTTCCTTGTCTCTTTTACTTTAGATCTATTTTTGCTTTTGCTTTGTCTGAGATCAGAATTGCTATCCCTGATTTTATTTTTTGCTTCAAGCTGAAGCATAATATATTCTATTCCATCCTTTTATCTTTACCCTGTATGTATCATTCTGTTTCAAATATGTTTCTTATAAACAACATATTGTGTGATTATGATTTTTGATTCATTTTGCTATCTGCTTCCATTTGGAGGTAGAGTTCATCCCATTCACATTCATGGTTATGGTTACAATCTGTGTCTTTCTCTCTAAACTTCCCCCTCCTGTTTACATTTTTATTTCTCCTTTTTCTGTTTCCCTCCTCACTAGAGTTTGCCTTTTGGCCTCTGCCTCCCTCAGTCTGCCTTCCCTTCTATCAGTCCCCTTCACTTTTCTTTCCATTTTCTCTTACTACTTCTTTGCTCCTTTCTACCCCTCCCTTCCTTTTCTTTCCTTTTTCCTTTCCAACTGCCTATAGGGAAAGTTAGATTTTTATATCTAACTAATTATGTTATTCCATCCTGGAGCCTAATCTGATGAGAGTAAAGTTCAAACAATGATTATTTCTCTCCCTTCTTTCCCTCTACTGTACCATGTTTTATGCCTCTCTTTGTGATATAATTTACCCTTTTCTGTCTCCACCTTTCTTCCTCTCCTCCCATTACAATCTTTTTGCACCTCTAAATTAGGTTGCTTTTTTAATCATCACATCAAAATCAACTTAAACACACTCCCTCAGTCTATGTATTTCCCTTCTAGATGGCATAATAAAAATGCAGTTCTCAAGAGTTATAAGTATCTTCTTCCCTCATAGGGATGTAAACAGTTTGCCCTTATTGAATAACATGTTTATCATTTTTTTCCTTTCTTGTTTACCTTTTTATGCCTCTCTTCAGTCTTGTTTTTGAAGATTAAATTTTCTATTGATCTCTGTTCTTTTCATCGGGAAAGTCTGGAAGTACCTTATTTCATTGAAGGTCCACTCCTCTCCTGAAAGATTATGCTTAGTTTCCCTGGGTAGTTGATGCTTGGTTGTAATCCAAGCTCCTTTGCCTTATATCATATTCCAAGCCTTCTGATCTTTTAAGGCAGAAGTTGCAAGGTCCTGCATAATCCTGACTATGATTTCATAACATTTGAATTGTTTCTTTCTGGTTGCTTGCAGTACTTTTCCTTGATCTGATAATTCTGGAGTTTGGCTACAATATTCCTTGGTGTTTTCAATTTGGGATCTCTTTCAGTATGTGATCAATGGATTCTTTCGATGACTATTTTACCCTCTGGTTCTAGAACCTCAGAGCAATTTTCACTGATGATTTCCTGAAAGATGCTGTTCAGGCTCTTTTTTCATCGTAGCTTTCAAGTAGACCAATAATTCTTAAATTATCTCCCCTGTATCTATTTTCCAGGTTAGTTATTTTTACAATGAGATATTTTAAGTTTTCTTCTATTTTTTCATTCTATTGATTTTGTTTGATTGATTCTTGATGTCTCCTAGAATCATTAGTTTCCACTTGCCCAATTCTAATTTTTTTTTTAAATGCAATTTATTTATTTAACATATTTGGTTTTCAACATTGATTTTCATAACAGTTTTAATTACAAATTTTCTCCCCATTTCTGCCCTCCCCCCCCCACTCCAAGATGGCTTATATTCTGGTTGCCCTGTTCCCCAGTCAGCCCTCCCCTCTATCACCCCCCTCCCCTCTCATCCCCTTTTCCCTTCCTTTCTTGTAGGGCAAGATAAATTCCTACGCGCCATTGCCTGTGTATCTTATTTTTTAGTTGCATACAAAAACTTTTTTTGTTTTTGAACATCTGATTTTAAAACTTTGAGTTCCAAATTCCCTTCCCTCTTCCCTTCCCACCCACCCTCCCTAAGAAGTTGAGCAATTCAACCTAGGCCACACATGTATTATTATGTATAACCCTTCCACAATACTCATGTTGTGAAAGGCTAACTACATTTCGCTCCTTCCCAACCCATCCCGCTTTATTGAATTTTCTCCCTTGACCCTGTCCCCTTTCCAAAGTGTTTGTTTTGATTACCTCCACCCCCATCTGCCCTCCACTCCATCATCCCCCCGACTTTTATTTTTTTTTTTTATCTTCCTCCCTCTTCTTTCCTGTGGGGTAAGATACCCAACTGAGTATGTATGGTATTCCCCCTCAGGCCAAATCTGATGAGAGCAAGGTTCACTCATTCCCCCCTCACCTGCCCTCTCCCCTCCTCCCATAGAACTGCTTCCTCTTGCCACCTTTATGTGAGATAATCCACCCCATTCTATCTCTCCCTATCTCCCTCTCTCAGTATGTTACTCTCTCATCCCTTAATTTCATTTTATTTCTTTTAGCTATCTTCCCTTCATCCTCAACTCACCCTGTGTCTGCTCTCTCTCTTTTACATATATATATATGCACATACATACACATACATACATATACACATAGATACATACATACATACACATTCACTTATATATATACATAAACATATATATATATATATATATATATATATATATATATATATATATATATATGCATATTCCCTTCAACTACCCTAATACTGAGGTCTCATGAATCATACTCATCATCTTTCCATGTAGGAATGTAAACAAAACAGTTCAACTTTAGTAAGTCCCTTGCAATTTCCGTTTCTTGATTACCTTTTCATGCTTCTCTTGATTCTTGTGTTTGAAAGTCAAATTTTCTATTCAGTTCTGGTCTTTTCACTGAGAAAGCTTGAAAGTCCTCTATGTTATTGAAAGTCCATATTTTGCCTTGGAACATGATACTCAGTTTTGCTGGGTAGGTGATTCTAGGTTTTAATCCTAGCTCCATTGACCTCCGGAATATCCCATTCCAAGCCCTTCGATCTCTTAATGTAGAAGCTGCCAGATCTTCGGTTATTCTGATTGAGTTTCCACAATACTCAAATTGTTTCTTTCTGGCTGCTTGCAGTATTTTCTCCTTGATCTGGGAGCTCTGGAATTTGGCAACAATATTCCTAGGAGATTTCTTTTTGGGATCTATTTGAGGAGGCGATCGATGGATTCTTTCAATTTCTATTTTGCCCTGTGGCTCTAGAATATCAGGGCAGTTCTCCTTGATAATTTCCTGAAAGATGGTATCTAGGCTCTTTTTTTGATCATGGCTTTCAGGTAGTCCAATAATTTTTAAATTATCTCTCCTGGATCTATTTTCCAGGTCAGTGGTTTTTCCAAGGAGACATTTCACATTGCCTTCCATTTTTTCATTCCTCTGGTTCTGTTTTATAATATCCTGATTTCTCATAAAGTCACTAGCTTCCACTTGCTCCAATCTAATTTTTAAAGTAGTATTTTCTTCAGTGGTCTTTTGGACCTCCTTTTCCATTTGGCTAATTCTGCCTTTCAAGGCATTCTTTTCCTCATTGGCTTTTTGGAGCTCTTTTGCCATTTGAGTTAGTCTATTTTGTAAGGTGTTGTTTTCTTCAGTGTATTTTTCAGTATTTTTTTGGGTCTCCTTTAGCAAGTCATTGACTTGTTTTTCATGGTTTTCTCGCATCCTTCTTATTTCTCTTCCCAATTTTTCCTCTACTTCTCTAACTTGCTTTTCCAAATCCTTTTTGAGTTCTTCTATGGCCTGGGGCCAGTTCATGTTTTTCTTGGAGGCTTTGGTTGTAGGCTCTATGACTTTGTTGTCTTCTTTAGGCTGTATGTTTTGGTCTTCTTTGTCACCAAAGAAAGAATCCAAAGTCTGAGACTGAATCTGGGCACGTTTTTGCTGCCTGGCCATATTCCCAACCAACTAACTTGACTCTTGAGTTTTTCAGTGGGGTATGACTGCTTGTAGATTACAGAGTTCTATGTTCTATGTTTGGGGGGGAGGTGCCAGCTCTGTCAGAGCCGCACTCCTCCTTCCCCAAGGACCCCCAGTCCAGGCTGGGCTCAGATCTTCGGCAGGCTGTGCACCCCTGCTGTGATCCGCCACTTAATTCCTCCCACCAGGTGGGCCTGGAGCTGGAAGTAACAACAGCTGTAGCTGCCCCACCTCCGCTGCCCCCGGGGCTGGAAGCCGAACCGCGAACTCCTTCCACTCCGGCAGCCCTTCCCACCAACCTTCTCCGCAGTCCCCGGTGTTTGTGGGTCGAGGGGCCCGGTAACTGCCGCAGCTCACATACCCAGGGTGCTAGGGCCCCCCCCCGCCCGGCCTCCGGTCTGGATCGTCCACGCCGCTCAGGCTGGGCTCCGCTCCACTCCATTCCCAGCCCCCAGCTCCCAGCTCCCAGCTCCCAGCTCCGCGTGGAATAGAGCTCACCCAGAGACCATCCGGGCTGTCCTGGGCTGGAGCCCCGCCTCCCTCCGCCGCTCCGTGGGTTCTGCCGCCCCAGAATTGGCCCAGAGCCATTTCTATAGGTCTTTGGAGGGACTCGGGTACGGAGCTCACTGTAGTCCGCGCCCACCAGCCGCCATCTTGGCTCCGCCCCCTCCCAATTCTAATTTTTAATGAATTGTTTTCTCCGGTAACTTTGTACCTCTTTTTCCATTTGGCCAATTCTTCTTTTGTTTTCTTCAGTGTATTTTGTCAATTATATTTTTAAAGGAATTGTTCAAATTTCTTCTACCTCTCTTATTTGACTTCTAAAATCCTTCATGAGATCTTCCAAGAAGGCTTTTTTCTGCTTAAGACCAGTTCATACCCCTGTTTGAGGTTTCAGACGTGACTATATTAACCATATTGTCCTCCCCAGAATTTGTGTTTTGATCTTCCCTGACCAAGATACTTCTCTATGGTCATTGTTTTTCTTTGTTGCTTTTTGCTAATGTTGTTTGCCTTTTTTCTGGCTTTTAAATTTGATCTCTCCTTCTGGAGCCCAGGGGGCACTATCTCAGATTTCTTGTTCTGGGGGTAGGGGCCTGGTTACTGGTTTTGTGTGCTGGGGCCTCAGGTGCTGGCAGTTGGAGGTTGTAATGATCTGGCAGTTTACCTGGTGCTGACCTGGAGCTGGTGGTGGTGGCCAGTTTGTGCCTGGTGTTGCTGCTTGCCTGCTCCTCCACCCTGAGGCTCAGGATCTCCCACTGGTCTACTGAAGTGGGGCTTGCCACTGGCTTGCTGGGACACCTCCTGTCCTGTACTAGTCCCCTCCAACCACAACAAGAGAGACCTTTCCTGTTAATCTCCCTAGCCTCCTGAGCTAAAAGACTCCTGCCCCTGGTCTTTCTGCTTGCTTCACTATTCCAGGATTTTTCCTGGGGCAATATTCCCTGAGTTTTTCAAGGTCTATGAGGGAAGATGAGAGCAACTTACTGCTTACTCTGCTATCTTGGCTCCAAGAAGTTTAAATAGGTTACTTTTAACCATTCTGTCTGTGATCTGATAGCTCCAGGAGCAGCAGCTGCTGCTGCCACATGCCCTGTGCAGGATTGTGCTTCTCTCTCACCCAGTTCTGACAGATCCCCTCCTGCTGACCTTCTAAGTTGTCTCTGGCCTCTGTGGTATAAGAAGTCTGGAAATCACCACTCCTGCCAGTATTCAATCCCCTAAGGTCTACTCTAGCTTTTCTCTGGTTTGGTTGGCCCTGGCACAGCCTTCATGCTAGGCTGTACTCCTCTCCCAGCCTGGTGCAATAGACCCTTCCTGTTGACTTTCCAGGTTGTCTTGGCCTGGAAATCTGCCTCACTCTGTCTCTTTGTGGATTCTGCTCCTCTGCTCAGAGTCACTTTTTGGAGGTATTTGAAGGTACTTGGGGGTAGAGTTCAAGTGTGTCCCTGCTTTCACTATGCCATCTTGGCTCTGCCCCCAAACCAGTGAAAATCCTGTTTTCTATAAGAAGCTTTCCCCAATTTCCCCTAAAAGGCTAGTGTCTTCCCTTTGTCAATCATCTCTAATTTATTCTATTTACGTTTTACATGTTTCTTCCTACTTGTTTTCACATTACCTTTCCCTTTATACTGTGAGTCTCTTGTGAACAGGAACTGGATTATTGCTTTTATTTGCATCCTATCACTTAGCAATAGTGGTTGGAACATAGTAAGTGCTTAATCAGTGCTCGTTGTCTGGACTTGGCTTGATTAATGATAATGGACATCTTTGATGTCTCTGGAGGACATAATGGTGAGGTAATATGACTGTAGGATCCTCTAACCAAATCTTCAACTGTCAGAGAAAAAAGTAGGTTATGAAAAATAATGTAAATTAAGCAGCTAGGAGCTTGATATATCTTATGGGTAAAGATAGATGAGTTTCTATCATATCACCTTTGCATATTTTAAATTTTAACAGCAGTGAGAATAGTCCTTCAAGATGCTCAAACTGAGAATTTCAATTACTAGAGCCTCATTGTTCTATAGATCAAAAGGAAGTGTAGGGTTGTTTATTAACATGACAAATGATAAAGAAAACACCCAATTCATTTAGGGGTGAGGATAGAAATAAACTTTCATGACATATGTAGAGTTTATGACAGCATTTTGTTGGAATTAATTTTCCTGTGTTTTTTCATATTTTGTTTTCGAAATCAGTTCAAGGACTGGAAACAAGAGGGAATATGTGGGTCTGGTTAGTAACAGTGCTAGGCTTACATACTATATCCAGGGGAAAAAATTGTGCATTTATCTATATTACCTTTATGTTAGATCTTCCCAAGCAGAACCTATATTTCAGGCTACAAGTCTTGTTGCAATTAACAACGATGAATTTCTTTGCTGCCCAGCTTCTTTCCACTCTCCTCTTTTTCTTCACTCTCTTCCATTTTCTTTTTAGGTCAAAGGTCTAGAATCTAATGTTCTGTAACTGGACAAACATGCTTATTTGCTTAGTATTGGTAGTTGTATGCACCTAGAATTCAGGATTTGGAGTGAGAAAGACCAGGTTTAGGTCTGAGTCTCACACTCTTACTAACTGTGTGACTCTGTACATGCATTTAATGTCAACAGACTGGCTACTTCAACCACAAAATGATAATACAGGGTGTCTCTAAAGTCTGGACACATAGACAAAAATGCATATTTTCAAGAAATGAATGAAATTTTCAACATTTTATTTAACTGGAATATTAACAAATAACATCTTCAATATGATTTCCATCATTTGTGATGCAAAGGTTGATGCACTTTGCAAAATTCATGTGAACTCGATGCAATAACTCCACATTGCCTTCAATTTTAGCATATTCACTCTTTATGTATTTAACCAAGTGTGTTGCATCTGTGATTTTCATTGAGTACACCTTCTCCTTTAGCACACCCCAGAAAAAGAGGTCAAAGGGGCTAAGGTCTGTCAAATATTTCAAAATACACATTTTTGTCTATGTGTCCAGACTTTAGGAACACATTGTAATAGTAGCGTTTACCTCACAGGGCTGTTTTATGATAATCTATATAAAATGCTTTGTTTTTCTTTCAAGTAGCCCACATTCTTTTTATTTTATTTTATTTTTAATTTATGGAATAAAACAAGCTTTTCCATAATAGTACAATAAAAAAGATGATTGACATTGCAAATCTACTATCCACAACTTGCTATTCCTTTCAAATATACAACAAAATTATTTTTTTTAGATTAGATCTTAATGTCCTTTTTCTTAAATTTATTTTTATTTTTAGTTTACAACAGATGGTTCTACATAATTTTGAGTTCCAGATTTTCTCCCCTCCCTCCCTCCTCCCTTCCCAAGATGGCATGGAATCTCATACAACTACCACGAATGACTTCGCATTGAATTAATTTATACACTAGTCAAGTTGCGGAGAAGAATTACGACCAATGGAATGAATAATGAGAAAGAAGAAACAGAACCAAAAAAAATAAAACAACCCAAAAACAAAAACAAAAGAGAAGAGAAAAAGGCGAGCATGAAGTGTGCCTCAATCTGCATTCAAACTTCACAGTTCTCTCTCTGGATGTAGATAGCACTCTCCATTGTGAGTCCTTTGGAGTTGTGCCTGCACCATGTGTTACTGAGAGGAGCGAAGTCTGTCAGGGTGGGTCCTCATGGAATCCATATATCTGTGGTTGTGTATGGTGTTCTCCTAGCTCTGCTCCGCTCACTCAGCATTATGTCCTGTAGGTTTTTCCAGGTTCCCATTTCTTATGGCACAATAGTATTCCATTACCTTCATACACCACAGCTATATATATGGTATATAAAGTATGATATATATATATATATATATATATATATATATATATGTATATATATATATATATAGTATATAAAGTGCTTTGTAAAACATAGAGCTCTATATCAAGGTTAGCAATAGCTGTGTCTTTCTTTATATAGGTACACACACATATATAAAGGTAATAATGCATGTAAGTATAGACATTTTTGCATAGGCATACACATATCTCATATCCCCAACTGCGAATAAAAAGGACAGATCGTCATAGATCAAATATATTGTCAGTGGCATTTTCCAACAGCAGTGACAGGTATGTACTAAAACATCTTTGTGGCAAGATTCACACCTAGTCATCCATCTCCATTAGTTCCAGTGGAAGCTAAAACATGGAAACCCAAGTCACAAATTTGTTACAAAGACAGAGTTGACCATGCATTCATAGACTATGAAAGCTGAAGAGAGACCTTATAAATCATTTAGATCAAACTCCATCTCAGTGAGGAATCTCTTCAGCAGCTTTGCTGACAAATGGTTATAGGGCCTCTAGTCATAGGCCAGTTTCTAGAGTGTTGATCTATAACTGGAAGAGAGCAGTTGGTACTTTTCCCCAGAGTGCCAAATTTTAGACTCCAAGTGTTGACAGCACTTGTATTCCTTCAATAGACAGAAACAATTTAGGTTAACGTATATCAAGAATAATTAGATAAAATAAAATAAAATTACAATGCATTCTTCTCCTCTTTCCAAAGGCTCCCAATTTCAGCTCTCATTCCAGGTGAAGTGCTTCCACTCAGACAAGCTCTGCTCCCTCTCCCTTTATTTTTAAAAGTAATTTATTTTTAAATTTTAAATTTAATTTATGGAATAAAGTAAGCATTTTCACAACACAGTACAATGAAAAAAGTAATTGCTCATGAAACTAGAATTCTGCCTTGTGCAACTTGTTATTACTTTCAAATACACAATAAAATTATCATGGAAATTTCTTTTTTTCCTCTTTTTCCCTCCCCCCCCCCACTGTAGAGATGGCTACCATTAGACGCAAATAAGTATATATGTAAATTATTCTATATATACTTCTATTTATCAGTTCTCTCTGTGGATGCAGATAACATCATTCCTCATATGTCTTTTATATTCAATTTAGGTATTTATTAATAGTTAATGACTTAGTAGCTTAAAGTCATCGTTAGAATAGTATTGTTGTTATTGTATACAATGTTCTCTTGGTTTCGCTCATTTTGGTTTTCATTATTTCATGTAAGTCTTTCCATGTTTTTTCTAAAATCATTGAGCTCATCATTTGTTACAGCACAGTAGTACTCCATCACAATCATATACCACAACTTGTTTAGCCATTCCCCAATTGATGGGCATCCCCTCATTTTCCAGTATTTTGCTACCACAAAGAGAGCTTCTATAAATATTTTAGAACATATAGACTCTTTTCCTTTTTTCCTAATCATCTTTGGACATAGACCAAGTAGTGGTATTACTGGATCAAAGGGTATGAGTAGTTTAATAACTCTTCAAGCATAATTCCAGACTGCTCTGCAAAATGGTTGGATTGTTTCACAATTCCACCAACAATGAACTAGTGTCCCAATTTTTCCATATCCCCTGCAATGTTTGTCACTTTCCCTTTTTATCATTTGAGCCAATCTGATAGGCATAAAATGATATTTCAAGGTTGTTTTAATTTGCATTTCTCTAATCAACAATTATTAGGGCATTTTTTCATATGACTATAAATTATTTTGATTTCTTCACTGGAAAGCTGCCTGTTCATATCTTTTGACCACTTGTCAATTGGGGGATGACTTGTATTCTTATAGGTTTTACAATGTTCTTTATATATTTGAGATATGAAGTCTTTTATCTGATAAACTGTCTATAAATCCCCACCCCTTCCAATTTTCTGCTTTCTTTTTTATCTTGGCTACATTTGTTTTATTTGTACAAAAGCCTTTTTATTTAACATAATTAACATCATCAATTTTACCCATAACTTTGCTCTCTACCTCTTGTTTATTCATAAATTGCTTGCCTATATATGTCTCATAAGTAAAATATTCCATATTCTTATAATTTTCTTGTAAATTTTCTCTTTGTACCTATAACAATTTTTATCCTGTCTTGGTAAGTGGTGTAAGATATTGGTCTATGACCAGTTTTTGTCATACTGCTTTCCAGTTTTCCCAACAATTTTTAAAACAAATAATGACATCTTAACCACAAATCTTAAGTCTTTACACTAGTCAAATACAAGGTTACTATTTTATTTGCTGCTGTAAATTGTCTGTCTTCTTTATTCCATTATATTTCTTAGTCACTACCAGATAGATCTGATAATTATTGCCTTATAATATAGTTTAAGATCTGCTACTGCAAAACCTCCTTCCTTTCCTTTTTTTTTTATTATTTCCTTTGATATTCTTGACTTTTTGCTTTTCCAAGTGAATCTTGTTATTTTTTCTAATTCAGCAAAATAATTTTTGGAAATTTAATTGTGATAGTGATATAAATTAGTTTGGGTAAAATTGTCATTTTTATTATATTGGCCCTGCCTACTCATGAATAATTAATAGTTCTCCAATTATTTAAATCTAATTTTATTTACATGAAAAGTTTTTTATTAGTAATTTTTATATAGTTCTTGGTTTTTTTGGGTAGGTATACTCCCAGCTATTTTTTACTCTCTCCTTGCAGAATTTCATTTGTGATATATAGGAATGCTGATAATTTATGTGGATTTACTTCACATCATGCTACTTTGCTAAAATTATTGTTTCAGCTAACCTTTGCCTGAGCCTTTGAGATTTCCAAGTATATCATCACATTGTTTACAAAAAGAGAGTTATGTGACCTTGTTTCCTCTTCTGATACCTTCCATTTTTTCCTTCTATTATTACTATTGACAGAATGTTTAATACAATATTGAATAATACTGGCAACAGTGAGCATCTTTGTTTCATGCCTGATCTTGCTGGGAAGGCTTCTAGTTTATTCCCATTATAAATCATGCTTGCTGATGGTTTTAGATGAGTTATTTTTTAATCAATTTAAAAATATATCTATTTGTGCCAATACTTTCAAGTATTCTTAATAGAAATAGAAAAAATCTACTGTTCACCATCTGAAAGAGATCCCAATAAGTAAACTTACAGGAATGTTATAGTAAAACTTCAAAATTCCCAGGTTGGGGAGACAATGCTGCAAGCAACAAGAAAAAAATACTGCGAGAAAACACTCAAGATTTCACAAGACCTAGCAGCTTGTACACTAAAAGACCATCAGACTTGGAACATTATATTTCAAAGAGGAGTAAAAGAGTAAAGGAGTTAGTGTTGCATCTAAGAATAACTTACCCAGCAATTGAGTACAATCCTGAATGAAAAAAACAATGAACTTTTAGGTATGTATTACAAAAAGACCAGAACTCAGTGGAAAATTTATGTAAAAGATCCAAAAGAAATATGAGGAAATCATTATAGACTAATTATAGACTAATTATAATTATAGACTAATACTGACAATGTTGTCAGTATTCTTACATCTGTTATCAGTAGTAGCTTGCAAGAAAGGTTGGGACTGAGTTGTGTGTGATGGGGCAATTCTAACAAAAAATGGGTAGAGAAAGGTAAAAATGAGCATTTATCTAGTAAAATTGGGGTGTGAAAGGAAAAACTAATACAGAGGGAGTCTTACTCTCCTCTGGGTTAAAGAGGAAACAATGTGTTTATCTGAGGAGGTTTATAGGTCTTCTGAACTTCTTAGAGAGGTAAGGAAAATGGTGAATAGGTTTGGGGAGGGACACTTAGAAGAGGTGTATAGATTAAGTTTAAAAAGGTGGAGAGACAGGGAAGGGACTTTTAGAGGGGTGGGTAAAATAAGGAATAAGGGGATAAGGGGGGAACATAGGATAACAGGGATAGAGTAAAAATAGAGTCTGAGAAGAAAAATACTGAGTAAAAATAAGACGAAGGGAAATTCGCAAATAGTAGTTACAAATTTGAATGTGAATGGGATGACCTCACCCATAAAATAAAAATGGATAGCAGAATCAATTAAAAACTAGAATCCATCAATATGATGTTTACAAGAAACACATTTAACAATGACAAATACACACAGAGTTAAAATGGAGGGATGTAGTAGAATTTATTATGCTTCAACTGATGCAAAAAAGGCAGAGCTAGCAATTATGATCTCAGACAAAGTTATGTCTATTAGAGATTTAATTAGAAGAGATAAATAGGGTAACTATATTTTGAAAAAAAATGATACTATACACAATGAAGCAATATCAATACTGAACCTATATGAACCAAATTCTATAGCATCTAAATTTTTAAAAGTTAAATGAATTGCAGGTGGAGATAGATAGCAGTATTATAATAGTAGGGTATTTTGGCCTTCCCTTCTCAGAGCTAGATAAATCTAACCAAAAAATAAATAAGAAGTTATGGAAGTGAATAGAAGTTTAGATAAGCTAGATATGCAAAAGATCTGGAGAGAATTGAAGGGAAACAGAAAGGAATACACCTTTTTCTCAGTGGTTACCTTTACAAAGATTGACTATGTATTGGTACATAAATATTTTATAGTTAAAAACAGAAAATCAGAAATATTAAAAGTATCCTTTTCAGATCATAATGCAATAAAAATATATTTATTAATAGAGCAAGGAAACATAGATTAAAACTAATTGGAGATTAAACAATGTAATCTTAAAGTTTGAGTGGGTTAAACAAGAAATCATAGAAGCAATCAGCAATTTCACTAAAGGGTTGTTGTTTTTGTCTTCATTTTCAAAGAGGACCATGACATCAGGGAAATGAGGACATGACTTGCAGTTGACTTTGATTTGAGTGAGGGACGGCTGTGCAAGGTCACCAGCCTCACTTTCTCCTCCAGGCCCATTTGGATCCAGAGACCAGATATTCATCAGGATGACCAGAGATGACCCAGGATGCAATGGGAGACTGTGGCCCTTTTAGGCTAAGGCCTTTTCATGTACTCAGAGTGAGTTAATGCACATTCAGTGAATAGGCCTCTTTAAGAAGTGAGTCAAGGGATGGCCCCTTTAGTTAGAAAAAAAGGAAAAAATAAAAAAATAAAAAAAATCAAGCTGGGAGGGGAAGACCCTTAGAGTTGCTGTTCCAAAATGAAACAGTTACCACTGACTTTCACTCTAAGCCAGGAGAGCCCAAAATACAGCCATTAACTCTGCAGCTCATAGATTGGACTGCAATAGGTCCCTGCCCAAGCTCCATTTAATGGCTGTATTTTGGGCCCCCTTGGCTTAGAGTGAATGTCAATGGTAATTTTTCTCTGGAACAGCAATAGTAACTAAAGGGAATGACAATGAAACAACATATCAAAACCTTTGGGATCCAGCAAAAGCAGTGTGCTTACATCAAGAAAATAGAGAAAGAACAGACTAATGAATTGTGTAGCAATTTAAAAAAAAAACTAGAAAAAGAACAAATTAAAAATCTCTAATTAAATACTAATTTGGAAAACCTAAAAATTAAAGGTGAAATTAATAAAATCAAGAGTAAAAAAATCATTGAATTAATAAATAAAACTGAGTTTCTTTATGAAGAAGAAAACAAAGTAGATAAACAATTGGTTAATTTGATTTAAAAAAAAAAGAAAACCAAATCACTAATATCAAAAATGAAAAGGGTAAATACACCACTAATAAAGATGAAATCAAAGCAATTATAAGGAGTTATTCTGCCCAATTATGTGTCAATAAATTTAACAATTTAAGTGAATTGGAAGAATAAAAAAATAAATTGCCTAGATTAGCAGAAAAAGAAATAGAATATCTAAAAAGACCTATTTTAGAAAAAGAAGTTCAATAGGACATAAATGAGATTCCTAAGAGAAAAGCACCAGGACCAGATGGATTTACAAGTGAATTCTATAAAGCATTTAAAGATCAACTAATTACAATATTAAATAAATTATTGGAATAATAGGTAAAGAAGGGATCTTACCAAACTCCTTTTATGAAACAAATATGATACTGACAGCCAAACCAAGAAGAGAAAAAACTGAAAAAGAAAATTATAGACCAATTTCATTAATGAATATGAATGCAAAAATCCTAAATCTAATACTAGCTAAAAGATTACAACAATATATTACAAAGATTATTCAGTATAATTGATTGGGATTTATACCAGGAATGCAGGGATGGTTTAACATAAGGAAAACTCTTAACATAATTGATTACATTAATAATAAAAGTAAAAAAAAAAGATCATATGATTTTGTCAATAGATACCTCTCCCTTTAGCAGCCTTCCCAGTGGTGGCCTCATACAGCTGGAGTCTCTGCCTAGGGGGGCTTGAATCCCTGAGGTTTCTTTGCCTCCATATAATCTTGTGTTCTGAGGTCCACTCCCTTACCTTCCTCCACCCTCACTAAATCTGTCACTGCTAGCTTGGGGTATTTTGTAGTTGGTGCCCTCCACCCCCCTCAATTGCTCAGTTACCCCTCTACCAACTCTCAGAAGATCTTTCTCTAAATGATTTTGGAAATTTATCCTAAGGCTATAGAAATCCTTTCCTACACTTCATCTTACCCTGCTCCAAGTTTACTGCAAAGAGAGCTTGTACTTTACCAAGTTAACTAATTGGGCACCTAAGAGTATTAAAGAAAAAAACAAATTCATCCATCACAAAAACTCAAAAAAATATGGCCTTGCTATAGATCCACATAGAAATTAATGAATGAAAAATAATTTAATGAAGTGCTTACTATGTGCCAGGCACTGTGATAAGTACTAGGGATACAAATACAAAAAGTCAACATCATTGTCCGGATAGTATTACCTTATTTATTATGTATTATATTTTAATAGGGGAGGAATGCAGAGAGAGGAATGATGGCCAGGGTGAGGAGAAGATAGAGAATTGGTTGGTGTGCTGATCCACTGGGGAGTCAATGGAAATTGATACGAACTTTTTAGGACCAATAGTAATATTACTTGATGACCTTGCCTAGAGGAAAAATTGCAAGTAGGAATGTCAAGCAAATGATAAAATCACTTAGTTGAATGGCTTGATTGGAAATGGAGGGAAAACATATATGCTCTGGTAAAGGTTCTAGGGTCAGCTAGATATAGTAGACTTAAGTTTGCATTTAGCCATCAATCAGGTTGGCTGGGCCCCAAGTGGATCCTTGTAAGATGAATAGATTAACTTCCTAAGTGTCTGAGGACTTGAATTCAGGTGGTCTGATATAGAGGTCTAGTGTTGAGGGTGATGATCTAGGTGGGGAAAATTTGGCAGAATTAGTGGTTTCACCAAAAAAGGGAAGAATCCATAATTGAATTGAAAGTATTCATATTTCTGAAACAGAAGTACCTGAATTAGCTAAGATAGCCTGCCAAAAATCATGTTTGCCAAAGATGAGATTGAATCATTTTATTTAATCTTTAGTTGAAGTTGGTTTACTCCATACGAGAGTAGTGTTTCTTTTACAATGGCTCACACTGCAGTTTACCCTGAAAATTGTACACTTAAGAGACAATTAACACAAAATCCCGATAAGCACTTGCCTAAATAATTGTGTAATAACAGTAAAATGACACATTATATTAAGAGCCATAATGATGTATAATGGTTACAGCTGTCACCCAGGAATCATGTTGAAGATTGAAACATTCTCAGGAAAGACCAGAGTTTAATAAATATTTTATATATGGACTAAGAGTATAAATTATGACTCAATCAATCTTTCAAAAACTGTCCTAATAATTCAAATCTCTGCAAATTTTCAAATGAAATAAACTCTCCATGACAGTATGCGGTATTCATATGGCACTTCATATTCTGAAGGACTTTATAACAGGTGATGATATAAATCGATAAGGAATGTGGAACAGAGTGGCAGAGAGATGAATGTAGTCACCTGATCACTTACCAGTAAAAATAACACTATCCTGCTTAGGCACGACCCTCCATAGATTTATGCTCTGTCTTCTCTTAGTTTCTCTCTGTCACTGGGTCTCCCTCTAGCCCTCTATAAGGGTCCTTAGAGATGACTTAGGTCTCCTCCCTTCTTTTTAAAAATGAGGCAACTGATATTAAGGGAGATTATAGCACCTTGGATTTAAAATCAGAAAGAACCTGTGAGCATATCAAAACCAATCCCTCCTCTCATTTTACAAATGGATAAATGAGGCCTAGAGAGGTTCAGTGACTTATCTGAAGTCACACAGAGGGAGAATTTGGACTCGTGTCTTCTAACTCCACAGCCTGCACTGCTACCATTATACTTTAAAAAGTAATTTTCCCACAGTCACACACATAGCTAGTTAACAGAAGATCTTTCAACTCCTGGTTGGGCTGCTTGTTCTACTATACCACATTGTCTCCTTCATAACTTTATTTTTTTTAATTGAAAAGTATCTATTCTCTCTATCTTTCATGTCCACATTCTCACTCCATCCTGAAACAGGGGGAGGGGATGGGGTTGGAGGAAGGGAAAATAAAACCCTTGGAACAAATCATGTTTCATTAAGTAAAACAAATTTTCACCCTGGTTATATCTAAGAACACATGTCTAGTTCACCAATTCTGTCAGGATGTGGGTGACATTCTAAATCATTAGTCCTTTGGAATCATGAAAGTTCATTACATGGATCATAGTTTTTAAATCGTTCAAAAGTTTTCATTTTTACAATGTTGTTATAATGTAAATCATTCTCCTAGTTCTATTTACTTCACTCTGTACTAGTTCAAAGTGAGTTTCAAGTGATACCCACTCCCCTACCCCCTTCATTTGTATAGACTTCTACACGTATCCTCCCCTGTTATGTGAGAACATGTTTCCCCCATTCTTCTCTAATGCATCCATTTCCTCCTCTCTTTCCATCCTTTTCCTTATCCTTTTCCCTTCTTTTTTTTAAAGATCACAAGGCATAATAATAAAAAAACACTCCTAGGTCCTCCACCTTATTCGAATCCCTTTATGAATACCTTATGACTTTATGGTTCTCCATGTGTGCTTCTATCATCAGCATACATCAGATTGAAAACCTTTCATCTTTCAAAAGATTTTTCTCCCTAATTGCCTGTTTTTATTTATCTTTTTGTGTTTCCTTTGACTCCTGTGTTTGCATTTCAAAGTTTCTGTACATCTCTATCCTTTTCATCTGAAGTTCTTGGAAGTCTTCTATTTCATTATCTCATTCCTCACCCCCCACCCCCTTTTAGGATTAACTTGAGTTTTCTTGGGTAAGATTTTCTTGGTTGTAAGTCTTATTTGTTACCTTCTGGGAATATTGCATCCTATGCCCTTTGATAATTTATAATGGTAACTGCTAAATCTTGTTTGATCCTGACTGTAGCTACTCAGTACTGGAATTATTTCTTTCAGTCTGATTGTGGAATTTTGTATATGTGTGTGTACATGTACATACATATACATGTACACACATATACATGTATGTATATGTACACACATAGACACAATACAATCTATACATACATGCATGCATACAATATATACATACATACAAAATTCCATACACACATTATGTATGTATATGTGTATATGTATACATACACACACACACACACACACACACACACACACACACACATATATATATATATATATATATATATATATATATATATATATAAATACCTGGAAGCTCTGGAGTTTGACTATGGCATTGTTGGGAGTTTTCATTTTGGGGTTTCTTTCAGTTGGTAACTGACAGATTCTGTCTATTTTCACTTTGTCTTTCTTTGTCACCATAATAACTCTTTATGATGAAATTATTGTTACTTCTGTGGTTATTTTGATTCTTCCAGCCTTACTTCCTGACTTTGGATTTTATGTTAGGCACCTCTGCACACTTCCTGAGGGAATGCTTGGGCCATGCTTCATCTTGTGTTGTGCCCTCTCGGGTCCTGCTGCTGATGCTTGCTTTTGTGCTCACTCCTCACTCAATACTCAACCTAAAAACCATGAGTGCTCCTTTCCTAGGTCTCCTTATCAGTCCACACTGGATCTGTGACCCATCACTGTGAGGAATAGAGATGGGAGTCAGCACTTGTTTCTGCTCCCTGTATATGGTCAGGCTCCTCTCTGGCAAATCTGGGACCCCTTCTTGTCCTGGTACATTGCCAAAGGAAGGCCTTCCTTCAATCCTCATGCTGGAAGGCTCAGAAAGACTTTAGGCTGGACCCTTCCCCAAGTGTTCTCAGACCTCTCTGTCTATCTCCTTATGCTGATATGAACTGTAAAAAAAGGACATGCTGGGATTTTTCCTTGAATTTCCCAATCAAGACTCAGTCAGGTTAGATACATTTTCTGGATATTTGTGGAGTAGATATGGGGAGCAGGGCAGAGACTTGACTACATTATTGCTTTCTATTCCATTGTCTTGGTGGATTACTATTCTTTGTCCCATGCTAATTTTTCACAGTCTGCTGTTTGGGTAAGATTTTGAAACTCTTGTTCTAAGGTATTCATTGTTTTTTTTTCAAGTATCTCTTCTATGCTTTTCATTTCTTTTCTGCTTTTTTCTTTCTCAGTCTCATTGTATTTATGCTATCATTTAAAAACTTATTTTAATAATGCTTTCATCATGTCTTCAAGGATTCTAATTCATCTTCTGAGCGAGGTTTTTTTGTTTGTTTTGATGCTTTGCTTTTAGGTATTTTTTGCAGTTATTCTCTTCTTGGCTTGTGCCATAAGCATCGTGAAGATATCCTTTTCATTCTTTTGTTTGTTTGCTCAGCCATTCTTTCAGCATTTTTTTCTAGGCCACCTTGATGTTGCTAGCTTCTGGGGAGAGCTCATGGGGCTGAGTCTGAGATCCTGACCCTTCTGTCAGATTTCCTTCTACTCACAATTTGCTCTTAGCAACCCTGAACTTCAGGCTAAGTCTGTATTCTTGGCACCACTGGGAGACCCAGCACTGCTGACCCAGGGAAGCTGGGAAACTTAATCTAAGATTGGGGCTCTGAGTACTGAGTCTAGGCTCCTGGCCCTATAGAAAGCCTCATGCTTCTGGCCTGGTGTGGAGGCTGAATTTAAGCTCAACTGTTGGTATCCCTGTGTTACTGACTACTTCTGAGTTCTAGGTACTGAGTCCAATAATCCCAGCCCATCCCTGTTCTATGGGTCTTACCCTATTTATTTGACTATAGGTTCAATATATGACCTTGGGCTGAAAAGATAACTCACCATAGTTTCTCCTTCCCCTTTCCAATCACTATTTGGAGTAGTAGTGACAAGGTCACTCTGACAATCTTCTTAGATCACTAAAATAGTCATGGAAGGGAACCTGAGCTGTTTTGCTTTCTTCAACTCCATCATTTTGACTGGTCTCTTCCTTTGTAACTTCTTGGTTTTTTTTCACAGTAAGATCAAGTGTTTTATTTTAAACACAACTTATTATTTCCAGGGCTTTCTAAGTCAATTTGGTAAAGCAAAAGCTACAGTATTTTTTTGTAGGTAAAGAATCTTTATTCCTTATTTTCCCAATCTCTTCTGTCCTTGTGTCCATCTCAGTTCATTTTTTTTTACTGTTACATCTTCTTCTTTAATTTTACTATTACTTTGAAACTTTTAATTGATAATTTACTCACACTTTGCCAAAACACTTCCAAGTAAGTCATCAGTGTTCTGAGAGTTTAGTGGCATCTGCAGATAAAGCAATATCTGCCACATTAGGGTCTTTCTGTGATATGTTCATTTGCATTTCCAAATCGTTGGGAACTGGATAGAAAAATCATGGAAACTTAAAGTAGGATAAAGGTAGAAAGAACAGAAGCAGCTCTGGTATTCTGGGTAGGATGAAGTATAACTGCCAAGAGGAAACAATGTATAATCTGGCAGGTTGTAGAAGTCTTCTTACCTTGTAGAGAGGTAAGAAAACTGGAGGATGGTGTGGGGGAGGGATTTTTAGAGGGGTATGTAGATTGGGATTTGGAAGGGTGGAGGAGACAATGGGGGTACTTTTGGAAGTGTGTGTGGTTTGAGATTGGGGTTAAGAGGGAGGGATGGAGGGACACTGGGAAAGGTGGGTAAAGTGGGGGGTGGGAGAATATAAGATAACAGGAATAGGATAGAAAGAGAGATTGAGAAAGAAAATAGTGAGTAAAAATAAGATAGAGGGAAATTCATATATAGTAATTATAAATTTGAGTGTGAAGGGGATGTTTATAGTAGCTCTCTTTGTGATGCCAAAGAGCTGGAGATTGCAGGGCTTCCCATCGATTGGGCAATGGTTGAACAAGTTGTGATGTATGATTGTGATGGAATACTGCTGTGCTATAAGAACTGATGAGCTAATTGATATTAGAAAAGCATGGGAATACTTGAATGACATGATGAAGAGCAAAGTGAGCAGAACCAAGAGAACACTGCATACAGTAACAGAGATACTGTTTTAAGAATGGCTTTGAGTTACTAAGTCATTTTGACTATTATAAAAACACAAATTAAAAGTAAAGGACATGTGAAGATGCTGTCTGCATCCAGAGAAAGAACTATACACATATGTACATACATATATACATATATAGATATAGATATATACTTATTTGTGTCTAATGGTAGCTATCTCTTGGGGGGGACTAAAAGAAAAAAAAGAAATTTTCATGATAACTGTGTTGTATATTTGGAGGGAATAGACACTTGTACATGGTAGATTTACAATTTCATGTGCAATAAGTTTTTTATTACACTATGTTATGGAAATGTTTGTTTTGTTCTGTGAAATGAAAATAAAAAAATATATACTTTTTTAAAAAAATGAAACGCCTAAGTCCATGTGCTTGGCCCTTAAAGACTTGTGAGATCTCAGAGGCCATTTTGTCTAACTCCCTCTTTTTTTTAGAGGAGGAAAATAAGGTTCGGGAGCAGCTAGGTGGTGCAGTAAATAGAGCACTGGCTCTGGAGTCAGGAGGACCTGAGTTCAAATCTGGCCTCAGACACTTGACACCCTTACTATCTGTATGACCTTGGGCAAGTCACTTAAAGTCAATTGCCCTGCCTTTCCCCTTCAAAAAAAAAAAGAAAATAAGGTCCGAAGATGGGAAGGGAATTGCCCCAGGTTACCCAGGTTATTAGTAGCAGAGTAGTAGCCAACTACTCTGACTCTAATCTAGAGTTCACTCTGCTTGATCAATATGGTCTTGTATTTTCCCCAAATCACAAAAGTAAGAGCTGAAGGGCTGTCAAATCCAATCCATACCCAAAAGGAATCCTCTTTGTAATATATCCGCAAGAAATTGTCCAGCCTTTGCTTGAATATCTCAGGTCAGGGGGAGCATGCTATCTGCTATAGGCAGGCTCAGCTATGGCTGCTCTTTCTGCTTTAGGACATCTCCAGTCATAAGTGTTTCCTGACATCTTCTAAACTTATCTCTTTGTGACTTCCACTCATTGGTCTTCCCTCAATTCTTCCATTGTTCATTGCTCTGCCTTCTGGGGTTGAAGACAACTTACCTAATTGATCTTCACACATGACAGCACTTCATATATTTGAAAACATTCATAGTTTTCTCCCTAAGTCTTTTCCTCTCCACACTAACCTCTTCAGTTCATTCAACTAATCCACCTATGACATGGTCAAGGCCTTGAGCCATCCTGGCTAGTATCCTTTGAGTGTACTCTAGTTTATCAATGTCCTCAAATTTTGGTGTCCAGAAATGAGCATTTTAAAGTATTGTTGTACATAGTCGTACATTGGATAACTTATAAAAAAGGATCATTTGATTAGCCAGAATTGATCACCCCTCTCATCTGATTTCACAATACTCTGTACTTCTGTTATTCACTTGAATATACTCATTTCTATTTTATTTATCTTTATACTTGTTTAGTTACTCTTGTTGGAACTTCAAGACTTTGTCTTATTTTCTGTATATTTCCCTCAGCAGGAAGCAGAGTGGTGTGCTATGGTGGCTACAGGGCCCAATTTTGTGTCATGAAGCACAGAATTCAAGTCTTATTTCTGATACATGTTGATTGTGTGATCTTGGTCAAGTTATTTAACTTTTCAGTGTCCTAACCAACTTTAAAGCTCTGCACAAGTAAGGAGTTGTTATTTGCATTAGTGATGGGATTTTCCATATAAGAAGTTCCATATGTCATATGTCTGGATCCTACTTCTCACCATTCTCCATATCCCCCATCTCCTTCAGTTGATGGGATTCGATGACACTGGAAGAGAGAGTGAGGCTGATGACTTTGTGCAACCCTATATTACTTAAATCCATTTCACCCACAAGTCAGGATATCACCCTCATGATATCACTGTTTTTTCAAAAACAAAGGACAAACAACAAAACAGAATAACATAGTACATTGCACATAGTAACAATTTGTTAAATTAATGACAATTTACTTAAGAAATGGGCTGCATCTATGCTACCCATTTTATCTACATATTTTAGTTACCTACTCACATTTTGGTCACAGCCATATCAAGGATGCAAAGAGATTCCTGACAAGTTCCCTAGAATAACAACCAAGAGAGAACTCTGATACAATTCCAGGACCCAGTTTTGCATTCATAATAAAATGTGTAATGTGGAGTATGGAAAGACTTGGGGTTGCGCACTATTGGGAGTCAGAAGACGGATATCTGAGGCAAAAGACTTACATCTGAGTTGTAACTCTTCCACTTGCTAGATTTGTAAACTTACACAATATAATCATTCAGACTCACTTTCCTCATCTGTAAAACGTGGATAATAATACTTGTGTGACCTGTCTTGAAGGGGTGATCATGCAGGTCAAATGAGATGATGCATGCTAAAAAGCCTTGTGAACTATAAAATGTTAGATAAATAAATAAAGTGTTAGATAAATAAATAAATGTTAGACATCACTGTTGGCTGATCATCAAGGCATTGAAGTTGGTTTTGATTTTTTCATTGCAACCTCTTATTTCCCTGGTGAAAAAACTTCCTTCGCCAATGAAGGTCAGCAACTACTGGACAATTTTGAGTCTTGGAGAGTTGCCAGGGGCATTGAGAGTATAAGTGACTGGCCTACTGTCACACGGTCAGTATGTATTAGAGACAGGATTTGAACTCATTTTCCTATCTCTGAGGCTGATTCTCTATCCCTTGCCTCATATTGCCTCTCCATGTATAAGCATGATGATCATGATGACGATGATGAAGATGATGATGATGATGACAATTAGAATGATGATGCTTGGCTGTTATTACTATTATTATCTGAGGCCTTAATATTGAATAGGAGTTCCTGAACTTATTACAAAGGTTAGAATAAGGCCATTGAGAAGTCTTCACCAAATTAATTTTCTGCGTATCTGTGACTCGATGGCAAAATAGTTTTCTCTTATAGTGGACCTAGTTGAGAGGACTGAGGAGAAAAAGAGAAAATTAGGGGGATTGGGTTGAGGATAGGAGAGCAGGGAAAGGGAGAATGTAAGTAAGACTTGCTGAAATTATTATATTCCTCACCAATCTAACTGTTGAAATGCTAAAGATAGACTTGTTTTTTTTTTCTGTATGCCCTGTGTTTATTATTATAAAGCTAGTTCCAAAAAAAGCCTAGTGCACAGGGGGAAAAGAGGTCCTTGTATTTTATCTCATGATATTACTTCAGTCACCGGAGAAGATTTTAGTGAGGAAGCAGGGAAGAAAAGAAGAAAGTTTGGTTTTGTCATAAACATCTAACTTTTTTATTATGGGAACTAAATTTAAATTGTGTGTGTTTGTCTTATACCCTTTATTAGAGATCCCATAAAAATTGTTTTACATAAAATGAACAACAGTTATGGGAAAGAATCATCTTTCTTCTTCTCTACAGTTCTAAACTTCTAGCATAAAAAGCTTTCCTCTACAATCTTGGATTAAGCAAATGTGACTGGAGTTAGAGAGCCAGGGTTCACATTCCACCAGTGTTGTTTCCTACTTGTGTGACCTTGGACAAGTCACTCTGCCTTTCTAAACCTCAGTTTCCTTATGTGTAAAATTAAGGGGTTGGATTAGATGGTATCCAAGTTACCTTCCATTCTTAATCCTATGACTAACTTTATATCCCAATGAAACATATTTGAAGGGAAAAAGGAAAACTATTTCCCACTCAAAGGAAGCATAGAAATCTGACCATTCCCAAACCAGATTTATATCATTTTAATTGGATCATGGGATCAGAGATTTAGAACTGGAAACTTATAAGACACCTACTCCAACTCTCTCATTTTGCAGATGAGGAAGCTGTGTCTTAGAGAGATTCAATGACTTGCTCAAGGCTGTACATGAAGTAAGCGGAAAAGCTAGGATTCAAACCCAAATCCTCTGAATCCCAGTCCAGCACTTTTCCCATTACCTCTCACAGAAAAGGAATCATCCATTTTCTTTTATTTACCCAACTAAATTGTATTAATTTTTACAAGTTTCCTAGAATTGCAATTATTTCCATTAAGGAAGGTGTTGTATAGTGGCTAGAGAGCCTGCTTCAGAATCTGAAAAACCAGAGCTCAGGTGCTGCCTCTGGCCAAGACTACAGACATAATCCCAAGCATGGTACTTCACTTCTCAGTGGCCCAGACCAGTTGCCTTGCCAGTCCAGATCTTCATTGGTAAAAGCAGTGTCTTCATCCAGAATATCTGACCGATGAAATCAGGGAAAGAAAAAGAGGAGGAAGTGGAGGAGGAAAAGGAGAAAGAAGAAGCTGTCTAGAATATTATGGATAAGACTTCATTGTTGTTTTAACAACCCAGCTAGCAGCTTCTGTGGGGGCATAAGATACCACACAGAGCCAGCACCCAGGGGGCTGCCAGCACCCAGGAGGCTGCTGGGACGCCGGGAAAGCACAGGTTCTATTTATCTGCTTAAACAAGGAAAGTACGGTGAAGGGGTTGACCAGCTTACTGTAATCCAGCGTTCAGTTAGCATACAGACAACATCCATTTAGTTCAGGGGAAAAAACGCCAGCATTCAGTTAGCATTCAATTAGTTCAGGGGAGCAAAGAGACAAGCATCAGATATACCAAATACAGATTCATTCAGGTACTTCAGGGGAAAAAGCCAGCACCCTGAGGTTCAAAACATTCATTTAGTTCGGGGGAAAACAAACCAGCATCCTGAACCTCAAAACCAAAATACAAACAAATTACAAATATCAACAGACAGACCCAATACAATTCATAGTTACCAACATCTGGGCTCGGCCCGAGAGCAAGGGCTGGCCCAGAGTCACGCTCCCCGCTGCTTCCACACCAACCAGAAGAGGAAAGAGAGCTCTTCAAGCTGTCCTCTCCCCTCTTATAGAGTTTTTGACATCTTCAAGCACCGCCTGAATGACCACGGCCGATTGGTTCTTGAGTTGGCCCCTCCCCCTAGCATAGACGTTAACACCTCCCCTCAGCCAGCCCCATGACTCATCACACAGGAAGTTCTCCGCCTCCTGGCATGCTCTCTGGGCTTCCTGCCCCAGAAGAGCAAGCCACAGCATCCAGAGGCTCAATGAGGTAAGCTGAGTCATTCAAAGAAAACAAAGTCCATTCTGGTTACACTCCACCCCTCACAATGTTCTAGGATGCACAATCCAATCATAATTTAAATTAAATTATATATCCTTCCATATAAAATTGAATTGTCAATTCAATTTTATATGGCAAATTATTTGCTCTTCTCCCATTTTTTAATTTTTAGTTTACAACACTCAATTCCACAAGTTTTTGAGTTCCAAATTTTCTCCCTCTTCCTCTCCTCCCCCTCACCCCCAAGATGGCATGTTAGTTGTCACACAAACTGTGTATCTGTAATCGTGTATGATGTTCTCATGGTTCTGCTCCCTTCACTCAACATCAGATCATGTAAGTCTTTCCAGGTTATTATGAGGTCCATCTGCTCCTCATTTCTTATAGCACAGTAGTATTCCATTACATTCATATACCACAACTTGTTTAGCCATCCTCCAATATATGGGCATCCCCTTGATTTCCAATTTTTTACCACCACAAAAAGAGCTGCTATAAATAATTTTGTACATATGGGTCCCTTTCCCACTTGTGTGAACTCTTGGGATACAGCCCTAGAAGTGGTATTGTTGGGTCAAAGGGTATGTAGACTTCATAGCCTTTTGGGCATAGTTCCAAGTTGCTCCCCAGAATGGCTGGATCAGTTCACAACTCTACCAACAACGTAAGAGTGATCCTATTTTTCCCACATCTTCTCCAGAATTTATGATTTTCCTGTTTTGTCATGTTAGCCAATCTGACAGGAGAGATGTGCTACTTAAGACTGTTTTGATTGGTATTCCTCTAAACAGTAGTGATTTAGAGCATTTCTCCCAAGTTGTAGCAGTAAATGGATGGTTTATTCATTTCTATGACTCTCTGTTGTGACTTGTCACCTCTAGAGCCAAAATAAGGGGATAGGAGGGATGGATTCCTAGCTCCAGTCTTATACACACTTTATGAAATACAGTAGGTTCATAATAAACATCTGTTGAATTATGTGGAAAATGAATTGGCTCCTTCCTTGATGTCTACAAGTAGATGAACAGGGTTATAGCTGATGGATATATAGATAGATAGAAAGAAAGAAAGATAGAAAGATCCTCTAAATGTTTATTGTGTGCCAGGCACTGTGGTAAGCACTGAAGATACAAACTGACAATATAGTCCCTGTCCTTGGGTAGGTTATATTCTAATGCAGGAAAACAACTCATGAAGGGGCACTGGAAAATGATGAGAGCAGGATAGGAGGTGCAAAGTGGCTGGAGGGGAAGAGGAGGAATTGGGAGGGGTGAGTAAGGTGTAGCAGGGCTACAGTCCCTTCTGAAATAGTGATTCTGGTGAGAGAGCCATTGATCAGGAGAGTTGGGGCTCCAGGCTTCAAACTGGTCCAAATCTCCCTCATCAATGAAAAACTCTCATTAGATCTTACCTTCCCTAACTATCTTCCTATATCTCACCTTTCCTCAGCTAAACTCCTTGAAATAACCGTCTAAAATTGGTGCTTCCACTTCCTCTCCTCTCATTCTCTTCCAAACCTTCTGTAATCTGACTTCTGACCTCATCACCCAATTGAAACAACTCTCTCCAAAGTTACCAGTGATCCTTCATTGCCCAGTCTAGTAAGTAGCCTCTTTACAATCCTCTTCCTTCTTGACCTCTCTGCAGTCTTTGACACTCAATCCCTAGGGCACTGCACTATTGATCTTTGTTATCCTCGAATCGTTTATTACTGTCCTTTAGCTTCAACCATCAAGCAGTTAAGAATTTATATAACTGTATTTTCACAACCCATTTCTCTTCATCTTTCCATAGAAATATCGTGAGACTTCATATCAGTTGTTTCTTTGAAATATAGGTTAATTTTATCTGTAATATTTTTCTGAGCCATCAATTTAAGAATCCTACTAAAAAAGGAAATACAATTATGCTGGCATGACTTGTTATTGATGGAGTCATGCTGGCACTTTGGGATCACTGATTCCTTTTCTAGGTGATCATTAAGCCTATTCTTCATTATGCCTTTAAGAATTTCCCCAGGAATCAAAGCCTAAAATCTATGTAGACTCTGTTTTCTTTTCTTTTCTTCAAACACTGATATATCTGCCCTTCTCTAATCATGAGTATTCTCTCTTTCCCCACAGTTTTTCTGAGATGCCCAACAGTTGCTTATTAATGACACTTTCCAATTTTTTTTTCTCCTGTATCTGAGGATATAGTTCATCTGAGGCTAGGTGATTTGAACTCATCAAGGGTTGCTATATGCTCTCTTTTTATCTCTTTATTCATGTTGGGTATCAGCTCCACATTTGACATTTTTATTCTGTCCTTCCTAGTTTAAAGGTCATTTTTTTTGGCAGAGGAAACATAAATATGACTATAGTTTATCAGAGCTATTTTCTCTGTCATTGGTTCTTCATATTTCCTCTACCCTGACCAGCTGTCCAGTACATTCTTTGATTGCTCTTTCCCACAATATAGCTTAAAATAAAATAAATCAAAACTTCTGTTGTCTTTAGCTTTCTTTGCTAGTCTCAGTCTATTATAAGCTTAAGTTCTCTTGACATTCTTTTTTTTATAGGAACTACATCACATTTTATATCCATGATCCATTGTCTACTCTAGCTTCCCATCTTCCCTAGACCCTTCCCTCCCCCAAATGTTTTTTTAAATTGATGTATTTTGTTTTTGCTTCATTTTTATTTTTAAATATATCTCTACTTTCTATTCTTTCCAGAGAACCACTTTTCAACAGAGAATAAAAAAGCAAAAGAAAAAAAATAATTCAGCAAAATTAACCAACCCATCAACTGATCTGACAGTATTTGTAATTTTGCCATACACATAGTTCCTTACCTCTGCAAAGAAGAGAGAGGGAATCCATTTTCTCATCTCTTTTTGAGTCATCTATCTTGACCATCATAATCACAGAGCTTTCAGTTTCTTTTTATGATGTTTCTCTTTCCCTTCTTCATGACATTTTAATGAACATATTGGTCAATAGCCAATATTGGAGGGAATGCAGAAAGATAGCTAAGCTAATACTGTTGGTGAAGCTGTGAGGTGTTCCTAACCTTCTGGAGAGCAATTTAGAATTATGCTTAAAAATGATGAAAATGTCAATACTAGTTGATGTATTAGGCTTATATCCCAAAGATGTTGAAGGCAGAAAAGGAAGATTCCATTTGCATCAAACTATTCATAGCGGCATGTTTTGTCATGGCAAAAAAAAAAAAACAAAAAAAAAACTGGAAACATGGTAGATGCCCATCAGTCAGTGACTGTTTAAACAAAATACACAACATCTATGTAATGGAATATTATTGTCCTATAAGAAATGATGAATAAAAGATTTCTGAAAAGCATAGGAACACTTATATGAACTTATATAGAGTGAAATAAACTGCATAAAGGAAACATAATGACTACAACAATTTAAATGGAAAGAACCAAGCCAGCAGCAACAAAAAAAACCCTGAATACTATGTAATTATAATAAGCAAGACTGACCTTAGAGAAAAGAAAATATATCTACTTATACTCTTTGCAAAGGTGGGGAACTGTGGGGGTGGAACATTGTACTTTCCATTTATTGTGTGGAGCAGTTTTGATGAATTGCTTCTCCCGCCCCATTTCTTTTTACTATTTATAAGAGATAATTTGCTGAGTAGAGGAAGAGGGGGGAATATATTAAGAAATAAAGGTAATGTAAAAACAAAAGATATCAATAACATTATTAAATTAAATTGATATTGGTTGGTGACTACCATACATTCACATCAATCTCTTTAGGCAATTATCTTATTTTTCCTCATCAAAAATGTTTTAAGGTTTTCAGAATTTCATTTTTTAAGGCTATACATGTGTAGTCATGCAAAACATATTTCCATATTAATCATGTTGTAAAAGAAAGCACAGACAAAAAAGCCTCAAGAAAAATAAAGTTTAAAAAAGTATTCTTCAATCTGTATTCAGACTCTATCAGTTCTTTCTCTAGGAATAGATAGTATTTTTCATTATAAGTCCTTCAGAGTTGTCTTGGATCATTGTATTGCTGAGAATAGCTAAGTCACAAAATTTCGTTTTTGAGAACCTTCCATCCTTTTTGGATTGACTTCCACTGCAGATTTTTAGTCTATGACCTGCTTCTAATTCCCCTAAATCCTTTGAAATGTGTTTTTCCAATAACGTAGTGTACTTAAACTATTTCTGCCTTTCCTCCAAAATTGTCGTATCACAAATTTAAATATCAATTGGCCACTTGCCCCCAAAATTCTCAGCATTTTTAACCTCAGAATTCAACTTTCCCTTTTTGGTTCCTCTATGCTTTGAAGGATAAAAAATAATTAAAACAAGCCTTTTTTAATTGATTTTTCTTATTTTGAACTTCACAAACATTGAACAAAAATTCTATTTCCATACACATATTAGAATAGAAAAAATACAGTCTCTTCCCTCAAAATATATACTAAACTCAACCTGTAACAAAACTGTCCTTCTCGTCTTTTGTTTTGACTTCTCTTCTTTAATCATTTATATTTTTTAAATGCTTTGCTGCAGCTCTTTTCTGGTGGTAAAGAACTGGACATTGAAGGGATGCCTATCAATTAGGAAATGGCTGAACAAATTGACATATGATTGTGATGGAATATTATTGTGCTATAAGAAATACCAAGCAGGATGCTCTCGGAAAAACCTGGAAAGACTTACATGAACTGAAGCAAAGTGAAATGAGTAGAACCAGGAGAACATTGTACATAGCAATATTATACGATGATCAATTGTGAATGACAATGATCCAAGACAATTCTGAAGGACATATGACGAAAAATACTATCCGCCCCTAGAGAAAGATCTGATGCAATGTGAATGCAGATCAAAGCAAAGCTTTTTAAATTTTCTTTGTTTTTCTTGTTTTTTTTTCTTCATCTGTTTTTTCACAACGTGACTAATATGTAAATGTGTTTTGCAAGACTGCATATGTATAACCTATATGCCTTCTTAATGAGTGGGAAGAGGAGGGAGGGAAAGAATTTGTAATTCAAAATGTTTTTAAGGGTATTAAATTTTTTTTACATGTGATTGGGGAAAAATAAAATACTGAATAAGTATATATTTTTAAAGTGTGGTAATAAAACCAAAATTGCGCTTTAAAAATGCTTTGCTATCCTTTTCTTTCTCCTTTTTTACTTCCTTTCTTTCTTTTGTACTTCCCTTTTTCTTTCCTTCCTTCCTTCTTTCCCTTCCTTCCTTCTTTCCCTCCCTCCCTCCTTCCTTCCTTCCTTCCTTCCTTTCTTCCTTCTTTTCTTCCTTCCTTCCTTCCTTCCTTCCTTCCTTCCTTCTTAAGACTTTCAGATTGGTTTTTCTTTACCCTGTTGTTTTACTGTATAAAATGTTCTGTTTCTACTTACTTCACTTTGCATCCATCTATATAAATCTTCCTAAGTTTGTCTGAAGCTGTCCCTTTGATCATTTTTATGGCAAAATAGGTATTCCATTAAATTCATATATACCATAATTTTATTATCCATTCCATTGTGGCAAGTCTCAAAACTATTAACTGCTTTTGCTTTGGAGAGAGAAAGAGTGAGACCAAGAGGTATTGAGAGGGGAAAGGGGAAGATGAGAGAGAAAGAGAGAGAGAGAAAGAGAGAGAGAGAGAGAGAGAGAGAGAGAGAGAGAGAGAGAGAGAGAGAGAGAGTGGGAGAGAAGGGAGTGAGTGGGTAGAGCTCCAGCAGATGTCCAATAATTGAAGTTCCACATCACCATTATATCATGCTTCTGGGTCAGGATAGTATGATATTGCCGTTCTGACCCGCCTCAAAAAAGATGAAATAAGATGATGAAATTTTCCAAGGATTCAATCTTGAATCTCATCCTACCCTTATCACTAAAGTAATATTTGGTCTCAGTCTGATTCCACCCTGAACATGGTTTTATTATAAAGGTCACCACTGTGGGACTCCATTCATTGCCAGTGAAGTGTGTCAGCTGAGAAGTGTACATAATCTTCAGGGATAACCTTTGCCAGCCCTAGCAGGTGCTATGAGATGATATTTCCCTCTGAAACAGCTGTAGAGTTGAAATCATCTCAGTGGGAGGTCAATTTTGATGAATTGTTTCTCCAATTGGACATGGCAGATTTTAATTTTCCAAGAATATGTGATCCTATCCAATATTTCTGAAACAAGAAAAAAATTGACTGGATCTCAGCTTTGAAGTATGTTACTTCTTTATTCTATTGCTTTTGGCTTAATACAGACATTAAAATTGCAGTAGATTTTAAGCTTGATATATCATCAAAAGACAAAGGTTCTCATGCAGAAAAGCATCAAGCTAAATTTAGTGTAAATTCATTTTTTTTCTCCCAACTGCACTGCAAATCTTTCTAGTTTTATTAACCCAAATTTCCAGGACCGAACAAAAAATCCTCTTACAGATTAAAATGTTAGGATTCTGCTTGCCTTAGAATTGTCCCAGGTAATGTGTTCAAAATATTGTATATACACATATATATCTATACACTATATATTAATATGTATGTGTTTATAGACAGATATATCTCTGTGGGTAGATATAGATATAGTGATAGAAATATATGTGTATACATACATTCATGAGTGTATACATGCATAGATATGCATGTATGTACATATAGTAGCTCAAAATAAACATGAGATGCACAAATTTAGAGACATCTCCACTCTAAATGCTCATATGGACTCTTTGTGTCTGGCCTGGGGTAGAGCTTTCTGAGCTTGTGTTGGTGCAATCAGCCTCAGTTGGACACATTTACCTCGACCCCAACATAGTGATGTCATTTTGGTTTTCTTCAAGAATGAGGAAAAATAACCAACCAACATATATACATATGTTTATGTATTATACACATTCCAAGAAATATGTCTGGAGATGCATTCATATTTTTTTATTCTGTGACTTTTCCACCTTGTTCTCAAAAAACTTAACAATGTATATTTGTTTTGAAAACAATTAAAGTGAATTAATATAATTTTACTTTAGGAATCTGTGTTGGCAGGAGGAGGAATTTATTTTTTAATTTATTTTATTTTCAACTCTGGAAGCAAAACAAGCATTCCATAATGTAGAAAAATAAAAAGATGATTGCACATGGAACCACAAATCTACCATGCCTAACTTGAATTTCTTGGGATCCTTATACCTCTTGGGATCCCTATAGGCCAAGGTGAGGTGAAACCAGGGTTAGGAATCCTTGGTCAACTTATTTTTTACTTTTTCTGACCAAAGGCCATGCTCAGAGCATCAGAGAGTAAAGGGGTCTGAAAGTTACTTAGTAACATGAGCCTGACTGGTGAGCTTTTTAAACCTTTCTTTGAAATAGTTGGTGTAAACAGAATTTGCTTGCTATAGAAGGGCCCCAGATTCTCTTCTTAGGTATATATCAAGGGTTTTCTAAAGTAGATGGTTCAGTGGATAACACCCTGGACCTGGATCAGGAAGACTTGAATAGAAATCTGGCTTCAGACACTTATTGCTATGTGACCCTGAACAAGTCCCTTAACCTCTGTGTGCCTTAGCTTTGTTATCTGTAAAAATGAAGATAATAATAGCACCTACCTTCCTGGTTGTTGTGAAGATAAAATGAGATATTTGTTGGGTTTTACAAACATTAAAGCATTACGTAAATGGAAGCTATAATTATTATATTAAATACATAGCTTCTTTGGCATGCAAAAGGCAATTGGAGAATGGTAAAATATTTGTAAAAATATGATTCATACTAGATGCTTCTGAATGTTGATATAGTTGAGGACAATTTTTGATTTGCACAGGCACTATGTGTAAAAATTTTCAAAAGGCATGATCAAAACGAGCCCAGATAAAGAGTATTTTTAAAAATTAATCTGAATTATTTGGAATGGTTTAGAAGTTTATCCATTTAAAGAACTATAGAAAAGAATTAGAAGCCAATTAATTGCTAAGATACAGAATTGAAGAGAGTTCTATGTTCAGTAAGATGTCACTAATCTACTACGCTGCTTGCTAATTGAATTTATAATTTGAATCATTTCAAATGTCAAACTTTAACAAACTCAGAAAGAATACAGACTGAAACACAGAAAGAGTCAAGTTGTAAAAGCAAATTAAAAGAGATTTTAAATAATAGCTATGTTGAACCTTCAAATGCTCATAGAATCCAGGAGTGATGAGAATACAAAGGTCAATTATGTTAGAGAGGCCAAGAAAAGTGCAGTATATCCATGATATAAATTGCATTGGGGGAAAAAATCATAAGATTTAAGTCCCCAGTAATATCAACCTTAACAACAATGACAATAGGCATTAATTAAGAGCTACCTATGTGCCAGGCACTGTGCTAAGTACGTGGGATACAAAGAAAGGGAAAAAATAGTCCCTGTTCTCAAGGTGCTTATGTTTTAATGAAGGACAAAATATGAAAATAACTATACACACACGTAAGTATATACATATGTATTATATAGAAGATTTATACAGTGTAAATGAAAAGGAATCTCAGAGGTAAGGCATAGTATTGGGGGAGGGGAGGGGAGTTGGGAAAGGCCTTTTGTAGAAGAAAGGATTTGAACTGTGTCTTGAAGCCAGGGTGGAGGTCCTGGAACTGGGTCCTAGAAGCCAGGAGGTGGAGGAGAGGAAGGAGAGCCTTCCAGATATGAAGAACAGTCAGGCAAAAAACATGGGGTCCGGAAATGTAGTATCATGTGGAAGGGCCCACTGCAAGTAAGCTAGCGTACTTGGATCTGAGTTTATGGAGGAAATTAAAGTAAAGAGAACCAGAAAGTTAAGAAGAGGCCAGGTTGTGAAGGGCTTCAAATACCAGAGAAGTTTATATTTGTTAGTAGAGGTAAGGAAACCACTAGAATTTGAGTAGGGATGGTATGGTCAGATCAGAGCTGCACTTTAGGGAGCATCTTTCAAGGCAGAAGTTAGAAATCCCTACGAGAACCCAGCTCCTGGTTGAAAGGGATTTTTGTTTGTACCCCCAGCAACTAGCATTGCTCCTTAAACATCAAAGAGGTTTATTAAATGCTTGTAGAATTGAATTGCTATCGATGGGAGAATATAATAATACCAACAGTCATTTGCATTTATAAATCACTTTATGATTTACAAAAAAAAGACTTTACACAGATTGTCTAGTTTGATGTTTTGCAACAATTTTGTTCAGTTCCAATTTCCTCATTTTCAGAAGGAAGCATTGATAAGCTAGTGATCATTCAGCAGTGAACATTCAGAATTGTGAAGGGTCTCAGGTTAATGCTTTAAATGACTTTTATCTTATAAATTACTAAATTCACACACACACACACACACACACACACACACACACACACACACACACACCCCACACACATACACAGCTCCTTACATGGTCAGAAAGCATCCACCGGTTTTGAGCCACAATATCTTCCTGTCTACCTGCTGTATGGCATTGGACAAGTCATTTTCACATTGTGGCTCTCAGTTTCCTCATTTTTTAAATGAAGGAATTGAACTAGATGATTTCTAGACTCTTCTCAAGTTCTAAGTCATCTGAGGAAGTGATAAGAACACCAGAGTGTTCTGCTTCAAAGGACGATGTTATTTCCATCCTACCATGTTGCTTCATTTTCTTTTTTTTTTTTGGTGGGAGTTGGTAGGAGAAGCATATACATAATTCAAACAAATTCCATTACACAAACCAGCAGCAACAACAAAGTATGTGTACAGGCCAGGCCTGTACGTCTATTTCCTCCCAAAGAACATCATGGGCTATGGGGTTATAGTGTATGTGGGGAGGGTGCCCTGTTCTTGAAGGAGATGGGTCATTACAAAAATGTTTAGAATTTTTTGCCATAGAACTATTTGCTTTTCAATTGTTTTGTCTGTTATTGGCCTTCTACTTTTACTCTTAAATAAGTGAATTACCTGGATGTCTCACCAGGAGTTGTGTAAACTTGTTTTTTCTTCAATGTTTTGTGCTCTTTTAGAATGTAATATTACTCATAATCATCCATCCATCCTTCTTCTCTACCAAAGTCTCTAATCTATATGCGAAATAATGATTTTGCAAAAAAAAAAAAACACCATAATTTCCTTCCTTCTCCCCTCTCTATCCTTCTTCATTTCCTTCCTTCCTTTCTTCTTTCCTTCTTTCCTCCCTCCCTCCCTTCCTTCCTTCCTTTCTTCCTTCTTTTGCTTTATGAATAAAGGACAAGTTTTAGTGAATCTGACAAAAATAATTTAAAGTAAAAAATGGAAAGCCTATGAACAATCAAAATACCTACTCTTTTCCTTCTCATTGACTACAACCTTCTACGAGGGGCTATCCAACCCTGTAGACTTATAACACTAATCCACCACTGAGACTTTCCCAGAAGGGTAAAGTATTTTGGGGAAAATTCACTAGACAGTTAACCCCTTTTTTCCTTGGTGAACCCTGCCCCCTCCCCGAGACCTCTATACAATTTTCCAGACTTAGTACCCCATCCCCACAAACACTCAAGAAAACTCTCAAAAGAATAGCAGAACTTTTTGTTTAATGATCCTGTGATTATTAATATCAAATAAAGTGCAAACTTGCTAAAGATATTTGTTTCCATTATGGATATATCCAACAGAGACTCCAAATCGTGGTAAGGTCCTTCACATAGTCCTATTTGTAAACGATATTCTGTTGATTTTATCATGCTTAGAAACGTTGCAGAGACTCCTGAAAGAGTTCGAAGTATTTGAAAAGTCCCTATTATCTAGATTATGATGTAATATTGGATGGATAACCCATAGAGTTGTCTATCAGCACATATGTCATAGACAGATGTTGTAGGCACACAATGAATTGGACCAATAATTGACTAGAATTAGAAAAAGCTGGATTGCATTAGAAACCTATACAGTGCTTTAGATGACTGAATTTCTAGAAATAGAAGCCCTTGTTTTTTTTTTTTAGCATTCATATTCTTCTGCCAACACTATATCGCTGAGTCATGGAATACCATAATCTCAAAGAATTAAAGATGTGGTTCAGCCCAAGGGTAAATGAGAGGTGCCTGTTGGTTAGGAGGCACCAGTGTACAGGGTACAAAGTGGTGGATTTGGAATCATCATTGTTATTGTTTGTTGTTTGTCCTTCATCCTCAAAGACCAGTGACATCAGGAAGGTCATGTCCTGACTTGAAAGTGTGTTGGATTTAAGTGAGGGAGGATTGTGCAAAGTCACCAGCCTCACTCTTTCCTCCAGCGCCATTTGGGTCAAGTGGCAAAATACAGATCAGGATGACTGGAGATGACCTAGGATCCAGTGGGAGACCTTGACCTTTTTAAGCTGAAGTCTTTCCCAGGTTTCAGTTTGTCTGAGGCAACATCCATTCAGTGATTAAGGCTAGGTAAGAAATGAGGCGAAGAAGATCCTTTTTTTACACAGTCAAAAAGAAAAAATGTGGGAGGGGAAGACCCTCAGCATTTCTGGCCAAAACAGAAACAATTGCTATTTACTATTTATACTAACGGAGTCATAGAACTACCAACAAGGGATCAAACAAGAGATATAGTAGAAGTAATGTCATCCAATAGATTTATGATGTGAAAAATAAGCAGATTGGTTTTATAATAATCAATAAGTCACCAAATATTTATTAAAAGTCTTCCATGTATTAGGCACTGTGCTAAGCAATGAAAAGGCATGCAATTCAATACTTCCTATTGCCTTCACTAATAATTGATACACAATCCTCTTTCATCACCAGTATCTATTCAATGTTGAAAGGTCTAGAGGAAGGCCCCATCATGTAGGGTGAACCTCAATTGTGAAGAATTTATAGAAGGACATAGAAGAATATTTCAAAGCAAGTTAAGGAAGCATGGGTGGGCTGAGATCTATATCACTGAGGAGAGTACATTCATCAATATGGTCACAGATTCATCCAAGTTGGAAGTGTTTTGATGCTACTCATCTATCATCTATCTTAGGCATCTATCTTAGAAAAGGAATCACTAGCGTATTGTTCTGGGCCAGGCCTGACTTAAGCCAGGTTGGCGATTGAGGCTTGAAGTTGGAATGAAGAGAGACAACCATAGATCATCTGACAGGAGAAGGAAGAAGAAAGAAGAAAAAGAAAGAAGGAAGATGAAAGAAAGAAAGGTAGAAAAGAAGGACAAGAAAAAGAACAGGAAGAGAAGAAGAAAAGAATGAGAGAAAGAGAAAAATAGAAAAGAAGGAGGAAGAGGAAATGACGATGATATTGGTACAGTCCGACATCATTCTCCTGCCTCATTCGCCATAGTGCCAAGGCCAATGAGTAGCATGTGTCAAGCTTAAGATCTGGAGCCTTCACACAGCTTTTCTAAGACATAAGGAAGCTACATCAAAGGATTAAGTCAGAGTCTCTTGGACCGAGTAAACTTTGAAGATATGTTCATTAACTTTCAGGGAAATACTAGCTTGGGATAGGTGTTGCTCCTAATACAAGCATTACTTGGGGACTTTGATCTCATGAGATGTCTGGGCCATATGATATACACGCTGTCATTTTGGCTGAGTTTTGCAGCATGTTAAACATAAAGCAGAACCAATTACAGCACCGACAATTCATTTTCACTGCTCAAGTTTTTAGCTTCTCTCTTAGTGCTGGATTTCACAAACAAATAACTTATTTTTAGAAGTTGATCAAACATTTCCAAACTAGAGTTACCATTCTTATTAACAAGTTCTCTAAGAGAGGTTCAGGAACAGCAGGGGAAAAAACAAATTTAAAACAATAGTGAATAGTTGTGATTGGTGGAAAGTCTTTCTTTAAACTCTTCCCCCTCATAATTGCCTAGAATAGTAACTTGGAAGTGATTGTGTACATTACATTAAGTACAATGAGTACAGTGGCCTGGGACCAGGCAAGGCTCCCTGCTTTCCTGTGATCAATTTGAGTAAACTGAGAACCTTCAAAGCAAGTCTTAGCACACTGCTTTATAATAATATTCCATGTCAGCAGTTTTTAAGGCTCTGCAATTAACTCTGAAAGGTAATAAGTCCTCTGTTTTCTTTAGAATTCAGGATTATAGTATTTAAACAACAAAGCTCTGCTGTGGCAATTCAGGACTGCAATGAGAGGAAGGCCTGCCGAGCTCTATGAGAGAGAATTTAGAGTGAAAGACCGAAATCAATTATGAAGGGTGGAAAGTGCCTATAAGGGAATTGGATAATTGTTATTAGAATGTGTTTTCCAAAAACTTTAAGTAAAGCTTAACATTTTCAATTGCATGATATTGGTTCACAGTATGCTAATAACAAATGGATCTTTAAAAGTTTACACAGTGGCTCAACAAGTGTGGTAGGGTCAGTTCTACTTGTATTAGTCAGTCAAATTTATATACCACTTTATTGTTAAAAAGTACTTGGTGTATATTCTCTTACGAGTAGCACAAGAGATCTACAAGGTAGATTGTATATATATTACTCTCAATTTAAAGATGCAGAAAACAAGGTTCTGACAGTGTTAACCCTAAGGTCACACAACTAATGTCCCTTGGGGGTCGTTTTCTTGTCTGCAAAAAGAGGAAGTTGTTTTTGAGGGTCTTCCTAGCTTTAGTTCTCTGACTCAAGTGGCTTTAATTTAAGTCCATCAGAGGTAGAATTTGAATCCTCTCTCAACTCCAAAGCCTGTACACTTTCCATAGTGCCTCCCAGTAAGTTAACTTCAAAATAAAGGAATTGTAACAAACATATTTTTTTTAAAAAAATAATTAATTAATTTAGTTTTAATTTTCAACATTCACTTCCTTAAGATTCTGAGTTCTAAATTTCTCCCCTATCCCAAGATGCCGTGAAATCTGATATAAGTGACACATGTACAATCATATTAAACATATTTCCACATTAGTCATGTTATGAAAGAAGAATCAGAACAGAAGGAGAAAATCATGGGAAAGAAAAAACAAAAAAACAACAAAAAATAGAAAATGGTATGCTTCGATCTGCATTCTGATTCCATAGTTCTTTCTCTGGATGTGGTCACTGCATAGCTGAGAAGAGCTAAGTCTATCAAGGTCAGTCATTGCACAATGTTGCTGTATACAATGTTCTCCTGGTTCTGCTCACTTCACTCAGCATCCATTCACACAAGTCTTTCGAGGTTTTTTCTGAAATCTTCCTGCTTATCATTTTTTATGGAACAATAATATTTCATTATTTCCCATACCACAACTTGTTCAGCCTTGCCTCAATTGATGGGCATCCCCTTAATTTCCAATTCTTTGCCACCACAAAAACAGCTGCTATAAACATTTTTGTGTGTGTGGGTCCTTTCCCCATTTTTATAATTTCTTTGGAATAAAGACCTAGTAGAGGTATTGCTGGATCAAAGGGTATGCACAGACCTTTGGGTACAATTCTAAATTGCTCTCCAAAATGGTTGGATCAGCTTATGACTCCACCAACAATATATTACTGTTCCAATTTTCCCACATCTTCACCAACATTTATCATTTTCATGTTTTGTCATGTTTGCCAATCTCATAGGTGTGAGGTGGTACCTCAGAGGTGTTTTATTCTGAATTTGTCTAATCAATAATGATTTAAAGCATTTTTTCATATGATTATAGATAACTTTAATCTCTCCATCTGAAAACTTCCCATTCATATACTTTGACCATTTATCCGTTGGGGAATGGCTTGTAGTCTTATAAATTTGACTCAGTTCTCTATATATTTTAAAAATAAGACCTTTATCAAAGATACTGGCTGTAAAAATTGTTTCCCAGCTTTCTACTTCCCTTCTAATCTTGGGCGCTTTGTCTTTATTTGTACAAAAAACTTTTTAATTTAATGTAATCAAAATCATCCATTTTATATTTCATAGTGTTCTCTATCTCTTGTTTGGTCATAAATTCTTCCCTTCTCCATAGATGTGACAGGTAAACTATTCCTTGCTCTCCCAGTTTGCTTATAGTACCACCCTTTACATCTAAATGGGGTGCCCATTCTGACCTTATCTTGGTATATGGTGTAAGATGTTGATCTATGCCTAGTTTCTGCCACACTATTTTCCAGTTTTCACAGTAGTTTTTGCCAAATAGTGAATTCTTATCCCAGAAGCTGGAGTCTTTGGGTTTATCAAACAGTAGATTACTATAATCATTGGCTACTGTGTCTTGCGTACCTAAATTGTTCCAATAATCCACTACTTTATTTCTCAGTCAGTACCAAGTAGTTTTGATGATTGACACTTTATGTTTTTAAGGGACCTTCCAGCTCTTCCATTCTATAATATCATCATTATAATTTTCTATTTGATTACTACAATGTGCCTAGCAATATAATTGACAATGCAAGTGATGCAATAAAGATACAAGGTTTGGTCGTTGTACTTTTGTTACCCCACAGTTTCACTTCAAAATTGACCCACATCTTTTCCTAGACTTGCATATCTTTGATAATGATGCCTTTTCTAAGTCATCACTGACAACAGGCTGTGACTTCCTTATTCTTACCACCTGTTGTTTTGTCATTATCCTCAAGGTAGAGATGGGGAGTGGCTTTTACAGTTTTTACTCTGGAAGGTATTCCATGGTCAGCCCAGGGTTTAAAGTATCCCATTTGGCTGCAAATAAGGAATTATTTAATTTTTAAAATTACGATGCTCTAGATGTTGGTAAAATCCTTCTTGTCCAATTGCATTCATTGAAATGCATTACCTAAGGTTATCCTTAGAACCAACACATAGAAATAAGTTGGACTCTGTATATTTGGTCTCTCCCCTTACCCCTACTTCAGTTAAAGACAGGAGAAAACTGAAACAAGTGGATAGTTGTTTCTTTTAGATCCAGGTCTCAATGGTTTTATGAAAAGACCAGGACGTTCCCAACAACAAGACAAATCTACCAGGCTGGCAAAGCCTGAGCAAAAGTACACACATTCCCAAAGGAAAGGCATAAGCAAGTTCTTTGCAGGCTAGCTGGATAGTGGGTTATTTACCAGTGATTGGGGGAAAACTGAAGAGTATTTCAGTGTACTTCTTAAATGGAACGTAGTGAATGCTGGATCTGATGCCAAAAGGGTGTGTGTGTGTGTGTGTGTGTGTGTGTGTGTGTGTGTGTGTGTCTGTCTGTCTGTCTGTATGTCTGTCTATGAGTATGTTACAGCCTGCTACTGATGGTAGTAAGAAGGGAACTGTTCCTATGAACTTATGAAGATGGACAGCCTGGGGCATCTGATCAAAATAATAACTAGCATTTATATAATTCTTTAATGTTTACAAAGTATTTATGACATCTCAATTGATCCACCTAACAAACTCATGAGATATGTGCTATTATCATCACCATTTTAGAGAGGGGAAACTGAGGCACTGTCTTTTGCCTTTCTCTGTATTTCCAGGTCTTAGTACAATGTAGGTGATTAATAAATGTTTATTGACGAAGTGATTGGATACTCGTCATTTTTCAAATTCTTCAAACTCTTTCAAGAGTGTCTGTACTGTTTTTAACTAAGCATGATACAATCAACAGCTTCATTTGCGAATAAGAACATATGGAGGGCCTCACCATCAATAGGGGATCTCTCTTTGATTTAGAGTTAATGGAGTCTCTGCTGGATGTTTCCAGAATGGTAGCAAATAACTTTGATATTAGTAATCAGAGGGTCATTAAACAAAATTTTCTACTGAGGCTAGATTTGAACTTAGGTCTTCCTGACTCCAGGCCAAGTGTTCCATCCACTGTGCCAGCCTTAGACAGTTACTAGTTGTGTGACTCTGGGCAAGTTACTCTGGGTAATCTGTTTGCCTCAGTTTCCTCAACCATAAAATGGGGATAATAATAGCACCCACCTCCCAAGATTGTCACAAGGATCAAATGAGATACTATTTGTAAAGCTAGAGAACAGCTTTATGATAGATAGCTAAAGAATAAATTGTTTATAGATGGAAAGGAGCTAAGTGAAGGAGAAGGATAAATGGAAAAGTATTGGTAGGTAAAGAATCACATGGAGAAAGAAGACTTGCTGACTGCATGACCTTAGGCAAGTCACTTAACCACTTTTTGCCATAGTTTCTCCATCTACAAAATGGGAGGACAGGTAGAGATTATTGTTGAATTTTTCTAGATTTCTGTTTTCATTACTCTGAAATTTCTAAAGCGCCTGGCATATAGTAGGTCTATAGAAATGCTAACAATTACTATTATTAACTGGGTGACCCTGGGCAAGCCACTTAACCTTCATTTACTTCAGTTTTCTTATCTGTAAAATGGGTATACTAATTTCACATACCACCCAAGGATTGCTGCAAGGATCAAATGAGATAACCTTTGTTACTCACTTAGCACAGTGCTCAGTGCATGGTAGGTGCTATATAAATGTTAGCTAGTATGACTATCATTATTATCTTGTGACCCAGGGTTGCTGTGAGGACCAATTGAGATAATGTTTGTAAATCACTAGCATAGTTTCTATCTAATGCTAGTTATTATTATTGCTGTTGTTTTTACTATTATTAACAACTTGTGAACCTGAACAAGTCATTTAACTTCTCTGTGCCTTAGTTTCCTCATCTGTAAAATGTGGGAGTTGGGCTTGATGGTCCTCAAGGTCCATACTAGCTCTAAGACCATGATCTTCACAAACACTATGTGAGAAAAAGGGAGTAGGAATTACTATCTTCTTTTTTCAGATGAGGAAATGGAGACAGATTAAGGAACTTTCACTCATACATTTAGTGAGGCTAGGACCCAGGTCTTCTGTCATCTTCCTGGATCAACTCTTCTTCTGAGTTACCAAATGTACTCCTCTCTTTTTCTGCAGCATGCATATGGCTCCTTGCTCCAGGTGCTGGCCAATTCCACTTTCTCTTTATATGGCATACAGTGGGAAGTATCCAAGTCAATGCTCCAAATGTCTCCTTTCCTGCCAGCCTAGAAAATTTCCCAAATGCTCTTCGTTAATCTTAGCACACGAGCTCCCAGGAGGGAGCGGTACAGAGAAGCTGCTTTAACAGTCGGAGGTACTTCTAAGTAGGCATCATTTTCTCAGGCTGAGTCAGAATGGCCTCAAGTGAGTCACCCAGTACTCTGGCAAAGATGCTATATTGAGGCATTGGAACCTGGGCTTGGGTCTGTATTCTGTTCAGAGAAGCAATTTCCTTAGGGTCTGCAACCTCAGAAGCTCCTCCAAATGTCATAGGTTATTGTTAGGGAAGTAGAAATGGAAACTGTGTGTTGGGGAAAATATTTGTCTTGAGTCACAGTGTAGTGAAAAGAATATTATATTAAGTCAGAGGACCTGGGTTCAAGACCCAATCTTCCACTTACCAGTTCTGTGTGACTTTGGGTAAATCATCTCAGGTTCTTCATTCAATTCAATTCAGTTCAATTTTCACTAAGTGCTTAATATGCACAAAGGACTGTGTTAAGTGCTTAGAGTACAAAAAAATCAAACCCCCAAACTCCCCAAATGCAAAAAACAAAACAAAACGCAAAATGATCTCTGACCTAAAAGAACTTGTGTTGTACTGGGATGATGGTGAAGGTAGGACATGTATACAAATATGTAAATAGTTTAAGAGCTTAAAACTGCATGAAGATTTTGTGGACATCACATAGATCTACACTTTGTATTTACTTAGATACTTGTATGTGTGTATGTGTGTATATATGTATTTATGTGTCTACCCAAAAATTATAAGAGGGAGAGACTATTACTAACTGGAAAAGGCCTTGAGAACATCTTCATTTAATAAAATAAAGGGATTCTATGAGATGATATATTAAGATTTTTCTTGTTTTAAAGCCTTGATCTTAATTTTCTCTGCCTTGCTCTGTCTTACTCTCTGTGTCTTTATCTGTTTCTGTCTCTCTTTCTATGTCACTGTCTCTCTTTTTTTCAATCCAGGGTATAGTTTTTAATAAAATGATGAAACATGTTCACATTATCCTATCACAAAATTATACAGTTCTGGGGACCATCCAATTTACATGCTCCATTCAGTTGCCAGCCCCAAATTCCATACAGGAGAAAACTGAGAGCCAGGGAAAGGAAGACTTGCTTTAGGACATTGCATTGGCATTCCTCTCTTCCCACTTATTTATTCCCTATATTTTGGTCATAAGATTGGCCTTGCTATCAACCAGCTATAACTCACCTAGCTAAAGTATTAATTAATAAGAAATTAAATGGAGTGGATTTTGGGGGCAGGGCAGAGCCAAGATGGCAGCTGGAAATCAGGGACATGCTTAAACTCCCCTCAAGGTCCCTCTAAACACCTATAAAATGACTCTAAACAAATTCTAGAGCTGCAGAACCCACAAAATAGCAAAGGCAAGAAGGACTGCAGCCCAAGACAGCCTGGATGGTCTCTGGGAAGGGTCTATTGAACAGAGCTGGGAGTGGGGTGGAGCACAGCCAGTGTGATTGGCACCAGGACCAACCCAACCAGGAGCCAGGGAGAATAGGCATAGCACCGTGAAACAGTGAGCTGTGGCAGTTGCCAGACTTCTCAACCCACAAATGCCAAAGACAACAGAGGTTAGTGGGAAAAGCCGCTGGGACAGAATGAAAGGATTTCATGGTTGGCCACCACCCTGGGGGAGGCAGAGGTGGTGCAGCTCTGAGGCTGCTTCCAGAGCTACAGCTGCAGTTGCTTCCAGCCCCAAGCCCACCTGGTGGGAGGAATTAAGCAGCAGATTAGAGTGGGAGTGCAAAGCCTGCTTTGCCCTGCCTGGATCTGGGTCGCAATCCTGGTTGGTGGTTCTTGGGGGAGAAGCAGTGCTGGTGTGACAGAGCATGCTATGTAGAAGTGGCTTTGAAAACAACCGAGTATCTCCTCAAGCTTGGGACAAAGTACTCTCTACTCTACAAGCAGTCATACCAGGACAAAAAGCTCAAGGGTCAAGTAGTCGGCTGGAAACATGGCCAGGCAGTGCAAATGGTCTCAGATTCAAACTCAGACTTTGGAATCTTTTTTTGGTAACAAAGAAGACCAAAAAATACAGCTAGAAGAAGTTAACAAAGTCAAAGAGCCTATATCAAAAGCCTCCAAGAAAAATATGAATTTGTCTCAGGCCATGGAAGAGCTCAAAAATTATTTGGAAAAGCAAGTAACAGAAGTAGAAGAAAAATTGGAAAGAGAAATGAGAGTGATGTGAGAAAATCATGAAAAACAAGTCAATAACTTGCTAAAGGAGACCCAAAAAATACTGAAGAAAGTAACACCTTAAAAAATAGACTAACTCAAATGGCAAAAGAGCTCCAAAAAGCCATTGAGGAGAAGAATGCCTTGAAAGCAGAATTAGCCAAATGGAAAAGGAGGTCCAAAAGACCACTGAAGAAAATACTACCTTAAAAATTAGATTAGAGCAAGTGGAAACTAGTGACTTTATGAGAAATCAAGATATTATAAAACAGAACCAAAGAAATGAAAAAAATGGAAGACAATGTGAGATATCTCATTGGAAAAACCACTGACCTGGAAAATAGATCCAGGAGAGAGAATTTAAAAGTTATTGGACTACCTGAAAGCCATGATCAAAAAAGAGCCTAGATATAATATTTCAAGAAATTATCGAGGAGAACTGCCCCAATATTCTAGAGCCAGAGGGTAAAATAGAAATGGAAAGAATCCACTGATCGTCTCCTGAAAAAGATCCCAAAAAGAAAAGTCCTAGGAATATTTTCACCAAATTCCAGAGCTCCCAGATCAAGAAAAAAATACTGCAAGCAGCCAGAAAGAAACAATTTGAGTACTGTGGAAACACAATCAGGATAATACAAGATCTAGCAGCTTCTATATTAAGGGATCAAAGGGCTTGGAATATGATATTCCAGAGGTCAATGGAGCTAGGATTAAAACCAAGAATCACCTACTCAGCAAAACTGAGTATCATGCTCCAAGGCAAAATGTGGATTTTCAATTAAATAGAGGACTTTCAAGCTTTCTTAGTGCAAAGACCAGAGCTGAGTGGAAAATTTGACTTTCAAACACAAGAATCAAGAGAAGCATGAAAAGGTAAACAAGAAAGAGAAATCATAAGGGACTTACTAAAGTTGAACTGTTTTGTTTACATTCTTACATGGAAAGATGATGTGTGTAATTCATGAGACCTCAGAATTAGGATAGCTGAAGGGAATATACATACATACATATATATATTATATATATATATGTGCATATGTGTATTTATATACATATATGTATATATACACATAGACAGAAGGCACAGGGGGAGTTGAATATGAAGGGATGATATGTAAGAAAGATCAAATTAAGGGATGAGAGAGGAATATATTGAGAGAAAGAGAAAGGGAGAGATAGAATGGGGTAATTTACCTCACTTAAAAGTGGCAAGAAGGGAAGAGGGGGCAGGTGAGGGGGATTGAGTGAATCTTGCTCTCATCAGATTTGACTTGAGGAGGGAAAAAACATACACACTCAGTTGGGTATCTTACCGCACAGGAAGGAAGGAGGAAGGGGATAAAAAGGTTGGATGATAGAAGGGAGTGCAGATAGGGGGAGGAGATAAAAAAAGCAAGCACTTTTGGAAAGGGACAGGGTCAAGGGAGAAAATTCAATAGAGGGGGACTTGATAAGAGGGAGCAGAATATAGTTAGTCTTTCACAACATGAGTATTGTGGAAGGGTTTTACATAATGATACACGTGTGACCTATGTTGAATTGCTTGTCTTCTTAGGGATGGTGGATGGGGAGGGAAGAGGGGAGATAATTTGGAACTCAAAGTTTTAAAAGCAGATGTTCAAAAAAAGTTCTTTTTGCATGCAACTGGGAAATAAGATATACAGGCAATGGGCATAGAAATCTATCTTGCCTTACAAGAAAGTAAGGGAAAAGGGGAGGGTGGGGGGAGTGGGGTGACAGAAGGGAGGACTGACAGGGGAATAGGGCAATTGGAATACATGCCATCTTGGAGTGGGGGGAGGGTAGAAGTGGGGAGAAAATTTGTAATTCAAAATCTTGTGGAAATCAATGCTGAAAACTAAAAATGTTAAATAAATAATTAAAAAAAGAAATTGAATGACTATATTTCTCAGTGTATCTGTACTCCAAAAACTGACTTACGTTGCAGCGTGATATTGAAGTAAAAGAGCTCTGTCCTTGGAGTCAGAAGACTTCTGTTCAAATCTTGGTTCTGCCATATAATGGCTGTTTGATCCTAGGCAGGTCACTTAACCTGTATCAGTCAATAAGTGTTTAATATATCAGGCACTGTACTAAATGTTGTAGATACAGTGAAAGGCAAAACCAGCCCATGCTTTCAAGAAGCTCACTTTCTAGTGGTAGCATCTGGACTTTCCAGCTAACACTTCATTTTCCATCTATAGATCTATTTCCTTTGAACTCCATGGAATATGATACCCCTGGCCAAATACTCCCTGGTGCCACCATCCCTCCCATTTTACAGTTTCCTTTCATGTGTTGCCTTCCCTCATTAGATTGTAAGCTCCTTGAGGACAGAGGCTGTTTTTCTTTTATCTTATTTAAATTCCTAGTGCTTAGCACAGTAGGAACTTAATAAGTGTTTATCGAATTGAATTAGAGACAACATGAAAAAATTATGTGCAAACCAGGTGAATACAGGATAAACTGGGGATAGTCTGAGAGGGAAGGTACAAAGATTAAGGACTGGGAAAGAATTTTTGCAGAAGGTAAAACTTTACCTGGGATTTTAAGAAGCCAGGAAGACCAGGAGAGAGACAAGGAAGGAAATCATTCCAGGTATGAATACAGCCAATGAAAATTTATGAAACCGAGATGTAGAGTTGCTTGTGGGAGGAACAGCAAGTATGCCAGTGTCACTGTAGAGTACATGGAGGGAGGTAGCGGTTAAGACAACTAGGAAGGTAAGTAGAAGCCAGGTAATGGAGAACTTTTCAAGTCAAACAGAGGATTTTGTATTTTATTCTAAAAATGACAGGAAACTATTAGAGTTTCTTGGTTGGGGGGAGGTTGACATGGACTTGGACTTTAGGAAGATCACTTAGGCATCTGAATGGCAGATGGACTATAATGTGAGAGACTTGTGGTAGGCAGACCAACCAATGGGCTGTGCAATAATCTAAGCATGAGGAGAGGAGGCCCTATACCAGAGAGGTGACAGTGTCAGAACAGAGAAGGGGCTACATATGAAAGATAGCGTGTTGGGGGAATTTGATCAGATTTGGTTACAGATGGTATGTGGGATGAGAGGAGAGAATAAGAAACTGAGGATGACACTTAAGTTTTCCAATTCAACACGCATTTTGAAAGTACTGATTATGTGTGGGACCTTTGTTGGTTTGTCCATAATTGAGAGATCAACTTCTTTTTAGATATCTTTACAGTTACATTCTTATAGTCGCTACACACCTCCTTTATTATTGAAAATAACTTACGCTGTGACTCCCATAGTGTCCCAGATGACACCCTTGTCTGTTTTGCATGAAAATTTAATGATGAGGGAACTCAGCAGGCAACTTGCAGGGGAGACCAATCTGTACCTCTTTTAAATACATACATACATACATACACATATATTCGTGTATGTATATACACACATACATGTATATACATACATATTTGTGTCTATATACATACATGTGTGCGTATAGTATATATGGTGTGTGGGGGTGTGTGGGGTGTATGTTAAGGTTCATTTATTTTAAATAATGAAGACAGGGAACTATGGTCCTCCCACACTGGTTTAAGTGTTTTCTCATCTTAATGATCAGATGCTTCCTTATCTGGTCAATTAACATGTTTCTACTTGGAAAGTTCAAGTTCAAATCAAGCTTCAACAAGGCCTACTAAGGCATTGAAACTACCAGGGTTTAATAGAAAATCATATAGGAAAATAGTGTATGGAAGCTCGCTTAGACTAACTAAACCCCCACAGAGAGAGAATTCAAATTTTATTTAGACATTAAAATCCATTTTAAAAAGAATATGGTAATTACATATTATTTTTAATTAATTTTTTCTCACTAATAAGCACATATTTTGTCTCCTTACCCAACTGAACAATTTTGAAAAAGATAAAGAAAACACTTAAAATATATACATGGTCAAGCAAAACAAATTCCCTCATTTGCCATGTCCAAAAAATGTATGTACATTCAGCATTTTAAACCCATTAACTGTCTGACAGGAAAAGGGTGCTTTACTGCTGATCTTCTGAAACCATGGTTTGGCATTACATTGAGCAGCGTTCTAAAGCACTTCCAACTTGCTTTTCGTTATAATTTTGTTCTTATTGTACATATCGTTACCCTAGTTCTGCTCACTTCACTTTGCATCAATTCAAAGACATCTTCCAAGTTTTCTTTGAAATTGTCCATTTTGTCATTTCTCATGATGTAATACTGTTACATTCAGATGCCATCATTTGTTTAACTGTTCCCCAATAGGTGGTACCTTTTTAGTTCCTGGTTTGGTGCTACTACAAAAAGCTGCTATAAACATTTTTGTGTCTATGGGTCCTTTTCCTCCTTCTTTGTTTTGGGGATATATGCCTAGTCATCTTTTCTATATGTACAGCAGATGCATACTAGAAGCCAGAGAAAGTACGGGTCAAATCACCATGTATGGCTTTTTTAAAAAAATCATGGCAGAATATAATGAAAGTGTGACCTCTGTTGAGGTCCCATATGACAGAAATGTAACCCTCTGTTTAGGGGCAGCTAGGTGGAACAGTATATAGAGCTCCAGGCCTGGAGTCAGGAAGATGCTGAGTTCAAATCTGACCTTAGACACTTATTAGCTGTGTGACCCTGGGCAAGTCACTTAACCTTGATTACCTCAGTTTCCTCATCTATAAAATGAGCTGGAGAAGGAAATGGCAAACCATTCCAGTATCTTTGCAAAACACAAAACAAATCAAAACAAACAAAAAACAAACCCAGAAGCTCAAATGGGGTCTTGAAGAATCAGACATGACTGAACAAGAACAACAAACAACATGCCAGAGAATTTTTATACTTGTTATTGTATCTAAATAGCTGTTCAGTCACATTAATGCTGTTTGCAGCCTCTGATGTATTAGGAAATTATAAAACTCTACTTCCCTATTCTAATACTGGAAAGCTCCTGGATGTGCAGCTTTGAAAAAGGGGATGACTCATCTTCCATGGTTTCTTGAATATAGCACAATGCAGTTATAGCAATTTGAAGCCTTTGGAAGAAAGGTATTACAGAAGCGCCTGGTCATAATTATAATTGTCATTATCATCATTCAATCTCATCCAGAACAAAAACACTAATGTTCCTTATTCTAGCAATATCATTGTACATTTGCATAAATACTGCAGCTCTATAATCAGGTTTCTGGTGCTTTTATCTTTTCCCCCCTAGATATGGGCATTAAATACTAGTTGGGTTTTTTTTTTTTGAACATTTGTGCCCTCCTCTAAATGAAGCAAAGATTCATGTTTGTCTATGTAGGGCTGGCTCTTTTGCAACCCCAAATCCATCATTATCAAACAGAAATGGGAGAGATTAAAGTTACGAAGTTGATTCTTTCAGGAAGATAATTACAAAAGTTATTTTTTTAAAATAACTGTGACTTGCAGTTTGGGTATTAATCCATGTCTTTCCAAGAAAAGTGGTAAAATTCCATTAAGGATTCATTAGCACACCCAGAATCACAATCTCCTCTCTAAATATCAACCAGTTAGGATAAAAAACAATCCTTCTGTGGCTTCAGACAAATTCTTTTTATTTGAAAATGTACCCAGAAAAAAGATCCTAGCTCTGGAGCTGGAAGGAATATAATAAGTCCCCTAATTTAATTCTATTATTGTATGAATATAGAAATTAATATCTTTGTGAAAACCAGGGAAGTTAAGTAACTTATCCAAGGTTATACAAGTAAGTGTCAAAAACAGGAAGGAAGGAAGGAAGGAAGGAAGAAAGGAAGGAAGGAAGGAAGGAAAGAAGGAAGGAAGGAAGGAAGGAAGGAAGGAAGGAAGGAAGGAAGGAAAGGAGGAGAGAGTGAGGGATGGAAGGAGGGAAGGATGGAAGAGAGGGAGGGAGGGAGAATAGGAGAGAAAGAAAGAAAGAAAGAGAGAGAGAGAGAGAGAGAGAGAGAGAGAGAGAGAAAGAAAGGAAGGAAGAAAGAAGAAAAGAAGGAGGAAAGAAGGAAGGAAGAAAAAAGGAAGGAAGGAAGACAGAAAGAAAGAAAATATAGAAAGAAAGGAAGAAAGAAAGAAATGCAGGCTGATATTTCCCAAGTCAGTGTACTCTTGTGAATAAGCATTGCCTCTGGAGTCAGAGGACCTATATTCAGTTACTGCCTCTGTCAATTATCTATTCAACCTTGGAAATGTCTGTCAATGTCTCTAGTCCTGAATTTGTACAAATGTTGGGTTTAGACTAGATGGCTACTAAGTCCTCTTCTGACTAAATTTTTCATCCTGATTTATATAACACTTGGAGGTTTGCAAAGTAGATTTCTCAATGAGGAAAAGAAACCTCAAGTCACAGAATTTCAGAGCAGAAAGAGAACTAGGAGATAACTTAATCCAATCATTTTACTTCATAGAGGAGGGAACTGAGGCCTAGAAAGGCCTTGCTCAAGGTCATAGAATAAGAAAAAATCTGAGATGTCTCCTAGAGCTCATCTATCTCAACCTCGAACTGAATAATAATTTGCTATGTGCTATTTCAGACAAGTCCACTTGATAGGGAAGCACCCAGTATCCATTTGTTGAAGACCTTCCCCCAGACAGTCCCATTTACTTTGGGAAAGCTTGTAATACTGTGTTTTTCCCCCTATATTTTAGTTAAATCTTCCTCACTGCCAATTACGTTCCCTTGGCTTCTAGTTTTGCCCTCATGGTCCAAGTAGAACTAGTCTAATCCTTGTTAAATATAACATCCCTTTAAATACTTGAAATTATTTGTCATGCCTCTCCTGCCCCCACGTCTTCTCCAAGTTAAATACCCCCAGTTCTTTCTTATAATATGATGCCTTAATCCATTCCCTATCTTGATCGACTTCCTCTAAAGCAGGGTTTCTTAATCTGGAGTCCATGGACAGGTTTCAGAGAGTCTGTGAACTTGGAAGAGGAAAAAATATATGTCTTAATTTTTCACTAGCTAGTAACTGAAATTTAGTCTATTTCCCTCAAATATTTAAAAGTATTCTAAGGAGTGGTTCCATAGGTTTCACACCAGGCTGCCAAGGGGATCTATAACACAGAAAATTTAAGAATCCCTGTTCTAGAGTGTCACATAGCTAATTAATGCCAGAAGTGGAACTAGACCCCAGATATCAACTACTTGTCAGGTATACTTTCTGGTTAAACATTATTATCCATAATCATAACTGAAAGACTCATAAGTTTAGTCCTTTGGCTGCTGAGGCAGCTAGGTGTCTCAGTGTACAGAGTGCTGAGCTTGGTAGTCAGGAAGACCCGAGTTCAAGTCCAGCCTCAGATGCTAGCTGCATGATACAGGTAAGTCACTTAACCTCTCTTTGCCTCAGTTTCTTCATCTGTAAAGTGGGGATAACAATAGTACTTCACCTCAGAAGGTTGTTATGAAGGTCAAATGAGATAATATTTGTAAAGTGCTTAGTATAATGCTTGGGACATAGTAAACACTATATAAATGTTATTCCCCTCCTTCCTGATAATTTCTGAAAGCCTTGACTTGGATCTCCTCACAAAAGCCCATCTCGAACAGATGGTCTTAAAGTCAGGAAGACTCGGGTTCAAATCCTGTCTCAGATGCTTATTAGCTATGTGACCCTGGGCAAGCCAATTAGCCTATTAGCTTCCTCATCTGTGAAATAAGGATAATAATAGCATAATAATAACTCACAAGGTCATTGTGAATATCAAATGAGGTAAAATAGGTTAGATCTTTACAAACCTTGAAGTGATACGAACGCATCAGCTCTTCTTAATAAATGTTCCATATGAACAGTAGAGGAGTTCCACAGCTGCTAACCCAAACATTAATGGTTTATGAACTGTTGTCCGTTGAGGTTTTATTCATCACAACTATTTGTTTTCTTGGTTTTATTTAGAAAGAAAATTCAAGTGCCAGCTAAAACACAGAATTTTAAAAAAATATTTTGCAACAGAAGATGTTGAAATAAAACCTAACAGCTTTGACACCCAGAACTGCTAAGAACATTAATACTATTACCATTTTCTTGCTTTTATAGGAGCCACAAAATCCTGATGGTGAAAATAGAAAAGAAGGTTAATAAAGAGTCTTTATGCAAAATGGAATATTGACCTAATCTCTTGGCAACTAATTAGCTTCATGCCTTGAAGCAACGCTGTGGATATCTCTTGACCAAAATGTCTTTACTTCCAAGATCTAGAACACCTTTCTGCAAATGAATAGTTTTCTGAAACGTTTTGGATGTCTACCATTCTGCTAGGGTGAGGCATGGTTGTGTTGCATTGCGCGGGGGGAGGGAATTCAACAGTATGCACAGGAAACAATTAAAGAACATTATTGCAACCATTTCTAAAGTATCATCAACTTTTGTCATTAATGCAGTAATTATTAGGAGGATAGAGAAGGGAGAGATTAATGAGGGTCAGAATTACAGGGTGGATAATGAGGAACTTCTAAACCACCAGAGGCAAGGCAAACAGAATCCCTTCTGTCATTAAACACATGTAGAACAAGCAAACAGTGAAAACAAACATTCACTAAGCACTTATTTTGTGTTAGGCATTGTAGTAGCCATTGGGCACACAAGGAACGGCCCCCAAAACACTCCCTGATATCAAGAAGCTCATATTATAACGGAATTTATAAATATTTACATTGATTGGACAGTGTAGCTTCATTGGGTTCTGCAGAGTAGCAGAAGGGTAAAGAAAATTGACTTGTCTTTCTAGTTATTTAGTAAGAACGTGTGAATTATGGGATTCGAATTAGGACTTCCTACTATGTAGCTGATAATACTTTGCAAATGCTTCCCTGTCAGAACTTCCAAGATTATAGAAAAGAGGGCAGCCAATGGAGAAAAGAGGCAAAGGTACACATAATCATTTTGTGTTCTGGTAGACCCTGGGAGGCCATGTAGCAAAGAACAATATCTAAAAATAGAATTAAACTTGTTTTTGTACATATTTAGAATACTTCTTCAAATGCAGTTACTGTTATTAATGAAGGGTGACTTAAATAAGCAAGGTCAGAAAATTCCTGGTATCTGAGCTTTGTTTTCATAAGCTTTTCCTGACACACTCATCAATCAAGATTATCCAACCTACAATTTGGACATGGGAAATGAAATTAGAAGGCTAACCTCGGTCATTCCTTAAAATTTCTCCAATGTACCTTATGTTTTAATGTTCACAAAATAGTAGCATTGTGGATTCATGTTCATTTACTAAAATCAGAGATAAAAAGATACCTTAATAGTTCTAGTCTACTTCTCCCATCTTGAGGAAAAGTAAAAGTGTTTTTTATTCCGAGCTTGTTTGCATGCTGGGAGTGATATTTACTTGAAAGAAATATCTATGCTAAGAGGGCTATTTATTTTAAGGCTGTGTTTACACTAGTTAGGTGAGGTAGTGATCATTAGCATATCCAATCCATGCTTATGGCATGGGAATCTGGGAATCAGAGGATAGTATATGGGAATCAGGTGTTAGTACTATTATCATCCTCATCTTACATATGAAAAAAATGAGACTCAAGAGAAGTGAAGTGATTTGCCCAGTATCACACAGCTAATAAGCAAAAGAACAAGTATTCAGATCCAGGTACTACAGGCTACTGCTGCTTCTTCTTCTTCTTCTTCTTCTTCTTCTTCTTCTTCTTCTTCTTCTTCTTCTTCTTCTTCTGCTTCTGCTTCTGCTTCTTCTTCTTCTTCTTCTTCTTCTTCTTCTTCTGCTTCTGCTTCTTCTTCTTCTTCTTCTTCTTCTTCTTCTTCTTCTTCTTCTTCTGCTTCTGCTTCTTCTTCTGCTTCTTCTTCTTCTTCTTCTTCTTCTTCTTCTTCTTCTTCTTCTTCTTCTTCTTCTGCTTCTGCTTCTGCTTCTTCTGCTTCTTCTGCTTCTTCTTCTGCTTCTCCTTCTGCTGCTGCTGCTGCTTCTGCTTCTTTTTCTCCTCCTCCTCTCTCATTTGCTAATTACCACCCCTATACCCTAATTGAGGAATCACTTATAATAAAGAAGCCTATATAAGAAGAAAGAAAGGAAAAAAGGAAGGAGAGAAGGAGGGAGGGAGGGAGGAAAGGAAGGAAGGAAGGAAGGAGGGAAGGAGGGAGGGAGGGAGGGAAGGAAGGAAGGAAGAATAAAGAAAATTTATCAATTGGTCATGTCTAACAATGACGTACTCTACAGTTAATTTTTTGTTCATCATGGCCATCCTCAGAGGAGGTAGGTATCATGAAGAGGCGTTCTGGAATGAGTTCAAACACAGAGATATTTTAAAATTTTCTGTGTGAGAAGTTACACTTTAAAAATCAACAAATGCTACAAATAAGAGTATGAGTTATTATTTTGTTGATCATCTAACATTAAGAAAATGATGAAGGAAATGGTAATAATGCCAATTAAATGTGAAAATATGTGTAATTTATTTTATTCATTAATTTATTTATTTTTGAAGAGCTGGTTGTTCAACATCTACCAGTACCACTGCTGGTATACTTTACTGCCAGATTTTAAAAGCAAGCCTGGCCAGCATTTTGCTGTGCCACAACATTACTTTCCTTTAGATTTTGTGGTAATTTAAATTTCATTTTTGAGGTTCTGCTTCCTTTAAAACATCCTTCCAAATTTCTGACTTTTTCATATTCATGGTTTTATATTCATTTTTATACATATTATTCCTTTACATTTGTTTCAATTTGTTCAAATTTGTTCAATTTGAACAATTGGTGCCCCAATAGATGGGCACTCATTTTCTCACAGTTCCATAGTTCCCATAGTTCTTTGCCATACCTCCCTCCCAAAGTGCTACTATAAATATTTTTGTGGATGGGTCTTTATTTCTCTTTTTGATCTCCTTAAAAGAAAAAGGGAAGACAAGAGAAGGGATAGAACTTTTTCTTGGGATAGATTTAATCATGATAATTGATGGAACAGAGAAAGAAAAGCTGTTTGTGTTTTATTTTACTTCTTTTCTCTACCCAGGAGAGTGACTTTTGGGCTAGAAATAAGAGAACATTATTAAGAGATAGTTAATATCTGGTACAAGTAAAGAAATAGTACAAGAAAACTGTTTTTCCTGGATAAGTTTAAGTCCCTTGGCTCAGGTTAACTATATTCTATGGTACTAAAAGAACTGATACATGCTGAGTCACTGTTAATGATATTTTAGACATCATGATAAAGAGGAGAGGTGCCACAAGACTGGAGAAGGGAAAATGTCCCAATTTTAAAAAAAAATAAAGGAAGAGAACATAGAAAAATGTAGATGAGTAAATTTGACTTTGATTTCTGAAAAAAAAATATATCTGTACAGAGAATTAAAGAGACTCGGTAAACATGAAGAAAGCCAACATGTCTTCCTCAAGAACAGATCATGCCAGATCAACCTCATTTTCTTTCTTGATAGTATCAACTCAACCAATATTAAGGGCAGTACAGTTTGTATAGTTTACCCAGATTTTAGCAAAAAAAATATTATTTTTAGTCGATAACTATTTTCTCAATCTTTCATTTCCTTCCCTCCCTTCACCCCCCCCCCCAAACCCAGCCATTGAACAAAATGAAACAAAAAAACTTATATTAAATATACATAGGCAGGTTAAGTAAAACTCCTTAATTGGCCATGTCCAAAAATGAATGTCTCTTTCTGAATTTTAAATCTTAAACCTTCCATCAAGAGGTGAGTAATGTGCTTCATCTTCCTTCCTCTGTAATTGTGGTTTTTCATGGCATTTATTAGAGTTCTAAAATCTTGCAAAGTTGTTTTTCTTTCTAACATTGCTGTCATTGCATCAAATGTTTTCTTCCATCTGCTTATTTCATTCTGTACCAGTTCACACAGGTCTTCCCAGTTTTTTCTAAAACTGTTCATTTCATCATTTCTTATGGAGCAATAATATTCCATTGTGTTCATATACCATGATTTGTCTAGCCATTCTCAAACCGGTGGCCAGCCTCCTATTTTCCTTTAATTTCTTTTCTATTATTATGAAAATAGTTGCTATAAATATTTTTGTATGCATGAGTCCTATTCATCTCTCTTTGCTGTTTCCATAAGGTGAGTTGTGGTCAAGCTAGGTGAATTAGTGAATTCTAGGGCAACTTTCAAATTACTTTCTAGAATGGATGAACCAATTTAAAATTTCACTAACAATGTATTAATATGTGTATTCCCCACAGAACTTTGTCATTATGTTTTGGTCATCTTTGCTAATCTGAGGAGTGTGAGGTAGAACTTCAGAACTGTTTTAATCTGGTTATTGAAAGCTTGAATTTCTTCCTTTGAAACCTATCTGGTCATATCTTTTGACCATTTATCAATTGGAGAATTATTCTTGTCACTCTAAATTTGAATCAATTCCTTATATATCTTGCACGTGATATTCCTATCAGAGGCATTTGCAGTGGAGATTTTTTCCCAGTTACCATTTTCCTTTCTGATTTAAACTTCATTGGTTTTATTTATGCAAACACTTTTAAATTCTGTATAATCCAAATTTTCCATTTTATCTTCTGTGATTCTTTCTCTCCCTTGTTCATTTATCCCTGGTCCATAGATACTATAGGTAATTTCTTTCTTGGTCTTCTAATTTGTTTATCATATAAGCTTTTGTATCTAAATCATGTGGACATTTGGAATTTGTCTTGGAATACCATAAATATAGTTTACCTAGCTTTTAGTAAATCTTTTGATAAAGTCTGTTATAACATTCTTTTGGATAGGATGGCAAGAAATGGATCTGATGATAATACAAACCAGAACTGGTTGGATGGTCAGGTTCAAAGAGTAGATGTTTCCATGTCAACATGTCAGTATGTCTTGAATAGTGAACCATAGGAATTTGAGGTTGGTTCTGTACCGGGGTTTTTTATGACTTGCATATTTGTTCAGATGTTGTTCAGTTGTGTCCAACTTTTTGTGACCACATTTGGGGTTTTCTTGGCAAAGACACTGGAGTACTTTGCCATTTACACCTCTAGCTCATTTACAGATAAATAACTGAGGCAAGTGGAGTTAAGTAACTTGCCCAGGATCACACAACTAGTAACTGTCTGAGGCCAGATTTGAACTCATAAAGATGAATCTTCCTAATTCCCAGCCCAGTGCCCCATCAACTCTCCTACCTAGTTGCCCGTTGACTTGGATATAGTCATTGATAAAATCCAGATGATAGGCAAAGATGGGAGCAACAGTTAACATGACAAATACTACCATTAGACTCCAGTAGGATTGATTAGGCTAAATTTAATTTCAAAAATTCAATGGATAGATTCATTCTGGGGGCGGAGCCAAGATGGCCGCATGAAGGCAGCCTCTTACCGGAGCTCTCTCACAAGGTCTGTCAGATTCCCATAAAAAAGTGAATTTGAGCAGATTTGAGAGAGTCAGAAACCGCGAGCAGTCTGCGTGGGGCAAATTTCCGAGCCGGGAGAGTTTGAAAGGCCGGAGGAACGAACCTGCAGGCTCGGAGAGTGCCCGGTGCGGAGCTGCTCCAGACCAAGGCAAAAGTGGCTGGCTGAGAAATCCACGTGGGAGACGGGCTGGGAGAAAGCTGGGTGCCCGAAACCGGCAGAGATCCCCAGGCCTCCCAACACAGGACGGCAGTCTCTGGGAGCGACGAGAGGCAGCGCAACGCCACCAGCCGCGAAAACACCCACTCCTGACGCCCGCAAAACCCAGGAACGCGGCTTCTTGAACTTCCGGGAGACTCAATGACTAGGTAACCGGCTCTAACCCCTCCCCCCCTCACCCAGAGAATTCCTCGGGAAAAAAAAAAAAGAGAACTGAAACAGAGGAGAGAGTAGCGGGGCTTCACAGGACAAATACTAGAAGCTCATTAGTCCCAGAGGGGAAGAGTCGGCAGGGGGCCAAGCCAGGAGCCCAGACGTAACCTTGCTCCCCCAGGGGAAGCGCCAGTCATCAGCTCAAACAACAAACAGCTGAGACCATTGCTGAAAAGCAAGTGCTGGAGAGCACCCACAGGGAGTGAGACGCCAGGGAGCCAGACCCCTCCCCCACACCTCAGGAAACTGAAGGTTATAATTCTAGACTCACAACCCCCAGAATAAGAAAGCTGGGACAGAAAGCCCTGAGATCCACAGATAGAAATTCGTTGTAAAGCCAGCAAAAGGCAAACCAACATGGAGAAGAACACAAAAAAACCGAGGACAATAGATTCTTTTTATGGAGACAGGCAGGATCAAAATATCGACATAGAAGAAGATAGCAATGACACAGTAGATACATCAGATACCTCAAAAGCTAATATGATCTGGTCTCCAGCCCAAAAAGCACTGCTGGAAGAGCTAAAGAGGATTTTAAAAACCAAATTAGGGAGGTAAAAGAAAACATGGAAAAAATGGAAAAGTCCCTAAAGAATAAGATTGGCGAAATGGCTATGGAGATTCAGAATCTAGAGAGAGAAAAGGACACCCTGAGAGGTGAAATCAACCAATTGAAAATGGAGGCTCAAAAGCAAAATGTAAACACTAACTCATTTAAAATTAGACTTGAGCAAGTAGAAGCTAATGAATCTATGAGGCATCAAGAAGTAATAAAACAAAATGTAAAGAATGAAAAAATAGAAAAAAATGTGAAATATCTGATTGGCAAAACTACTGACCTGGAAAATAGATCCAGGAGAGACAATTTGAGAGTTATTGGTCTACCGGAAATCCACGATGAAAAAAGGAGCCTTGACAGTATCTTCGAAGAAATTATCAAAGACAACTGCCCAGTGGTCCTAGAACCAGAGGGCAAAATAGTCATTGAAAGAATTCACCGATCACCCCCTGAAAGAGATCCCAAACTGAAAACACCAAGAAATATTATAGCCAAATTTCAGAGCTATAAACTCAAGGAGAAAATACTGCAAGCAGCCAAAAAAAAGCAATTCAAATATCATGGAACTACAGTCAGGATCACGCAGGATCTCTCAGCTTCCACATTAAAAGACAGGAGAAATTGGAATATGATATTCCGAAGGGCAAAGGAGCTGGGACTACAACCAAGGATCAACTACCCAGCAAAACTAAGCATAATTTTCCAGGCAAGGCGATGGACATTCAATGAAATAGGGGAATTCCAGACCTTCCTGATGAAAAGGCCAGAACTCAATGGAAAATTTGATCTCCAAATACAAACCTCAAGAGAGACATAAAAAGGTAACCAGGGGGAAAAACCCCACAAACTTCATTAACCAATAAGGTTAGGTTGTTTACATCTTTATATGGGATTATATCATCTTATGTATGTTTTTTATGTATATATATATGTATATATATATATATATATATATATACATATACATATATAAGTCATTCTTGTGAATGGTACAACTATTGTGACAAATGAAAGGGATATACATAGGTTGTGAATGCCTGTATAAATTAACTGATGTAAAGATATAAAATATAAATAAGAGATATAAAGGGAGGGCTATGAGGGAAGTGGTAAGGAGGTTGTAGAAAAGGGTAAATTACACCAAAGGAAGTGGCAAAAAAACATATTATAGTAGAGGGAAAGAAGGGAGGGAGAAGAGCAGTATTTGAGCTTTACTGTCATCTGATCTAGTTCAAGAAGGGAATAACATACTCTGATAAGTTTAGAAATCTAACTTGTCCTACGGGAAGTGGGAGGGAAAGGGGGGAAAAAGGGAGGGGGGAGGGCAGAAGGAAGAGGAGAAGTAGCAAGTGGGTAACGGTAAGATAAGGGAGGGGAATAAAGAGGGAGGGTTAACTGAGGAAAGCGGCGGTCAAAAGCAAAACTTTGTTGGGGAGGAGAAGGGGAAAGGGAGAAATAAAAGCATAAACAGGGGGAATTAGGATGGAGAAAAAGACACAGATAGAAATCATAACCCTGAACGTGCAGGGGATGAACATTCTCACAAAACAGAAGCAGATAGCAGAATGGATTAAAAACCATAATCCTACAATATGCTGTTTACAAGAAACGCATCTGAAACAGGGGGATACACATAGGGTTAAGGTAAAAGGCTGGAGTAAAATATATTGTGCCTCAGCTAAAGTAAAAAAAGCAGGTGTAGCAATCCTAATCTCAGACAAAGCAAAAGTAAAGATAAATCTAATTAAAAGAGATAAGGAAGGACATTATATCCTGCTAAAAGGCACCATAAACAATGAAGCAATATCATTGCTTAACATTTATGCACCAAGTGGTAAGGCATACAAATTCTTAGAGGAGAGGTTAAGGGAGTTACAGGAAGAAATAGACAGCAAAACTATAATATTGGGAGACCTCAACATCCCCCTTTCTGAACTTGATAAATCTAACCTCAAAATAAATAAGAAAAAAGTTAAGGAGGTAAACAGAATTTTAGAAAAGGCACATATGATAGACCTCTGGAGAAAACTGAACGGGGATAAAAAGGAATATACTTTCTTCTCAAAAGTACATGGCACATACTCAAAAATTGACCATGTACTAGGGCATAAAAACCTCACAATCCAGTGCAGAAAAGCAGAAGTAGTCAATGCATCCTTTTCAGATCATGATGCAATAAGAATCATTTTTAATAAAGTACCATGGAAAAATAAGCTAAAAACTAATTGGAAACGAAATAATTTAATTCTAAAGAGTGAGTGGGCCAAAGATCAAATCAGAGAAACAATTAATAATTTCATTCAAGAGAATGACAATAATGAAACAACATACCAAAACTTATGGGATGCAGCAAAAGCAGTTCTTAGGGGAAGTTTTATATCTCTAAATGCCTACATGAATAAAATAGCGAAAGAGGAGATCAATGATCTGGGCAGACAGCTGAAAAAGCTAGAAAAAGAGCAAATTGAAAACCCCCAATTAAATACCAAATTAGAAATACTGAAAATCAAAGGAGAGATTAATAAAATTGAAACCAAGAAAACTATTGAATTAATAAATAAAACAAAGAGCTGGTTTTATGAAAAAACCAATAAAATTGACAAACCTTTGGCCAATTTGATTTAAAAAAAGAAAGAAGAAAATCAAATTAGCAGTATCAAAAATGAAAAGGGTGAGGTCACCTCTAATGAAGAGGAAATCAAAACAATAGTTAGGAATTATTTCGCCCAACTGTATGCCCATAAATTTGACAACCTTAGAGATATGGATGAATATCTACAAAAACATAAACTGCCCAGACTAACAGAGAAGGAAGTGAAATTTCTTAATGACCCCATATCAGAAAAAGAAATTGAGCAGGCCATCAACGAACTCCCTAGGAAAAAATCTCCAGGGCCAGATGGTTTTACATGTGAATTCTATCAAACATTTAAAGAACAACTAATTCCAATACTTTGTAGACTATTTGGGAAAATAGGTGAAGAAGGAGTCCTACCAAATTCTTTTTATGACACAAATATGGTACTAATACCCAAACCAGGTAGAGTTAAAACAGAGAAAGAAAATTATAGACCAATTTCTCTAATGAATATTGATGCAAAAATTTTAAATAAAATATTAGCAAAAAGATTGCAGCAACTCATTACGAGAATAATACAACATGACCAGGTAGGATTTATTCCAGGAATGCAAGGCTGGTTCAATATTAGGAAAACTATTAGCATAATTGACCATATCAACAACAAAACTAGCAGAAACCATATGATCATCTCAATAGACGCAGAAAAAGCCTTTGACAAAGTACAACACCCATTCCTATTAAAACACTAGAAAGCATAGGAATAAGGGGAACCTTCCTCAAAATTATAAATAGCATCTACCTAAAACCATCAACAAGCATTATTTGTAATGGGGATAAACTAGATGCATTCCCAATAAGATCAGGGGTGAAACAAGGATGTCCATTATCACCCCTATTATTCAATTTGGTTCTAGAAACATTAGCTGTAGCAATAAGAGAAGAAAAAGAAATTGAAGGAATTAGAATAGGAAAAGAAGAAACTAAATTATCACTGTTTGCAGATGATATGATGATTTATCTAGAGAATCCTAGAGAATCAAGTAAAAAACTACTTGAAATAATAAACAACTTTAGCAAAGTTGCAGGATATAAAATAAACCCACATAAATCCTCAGCATTCCTATACATTACTGACAAAGCCCAACAGCAAGAGATAGAAAGAGAAATTCCATTCAAAGTTACTGAAGGCACTATAAAATATTTGGGAGTCTATTTGCCAAGGCAAACCCAGGGCCTATATGAACATAACTATGAAACACTTTTCACGCGAATAAAATCAGATCTAAATAAATGGAGAAATATCACTTGCTCATGGTTAGGTCGAGCTAATATATTAAAAATGACAATTCTGCCTAAATTAATCTATCTATTCAGTGCCATACCAAAAAATTTTTTTTACCGAGCTGGACAAAATAATAACAAAATTCATTTGGAAAAACAAGAGGTCTAGAGTATCTAGGATATTAATGAAAAGACATGCTAGAGATGGTGGTTTAGCCACACCAGATATTAAACACAGCAGCAGTCATCAAAACTGCCTGGTACTGGTTAAGAAACAGGGGTGTGGATCAGTGGAATAGGATAGGTACACAAGTAGGTGAAATCAACAAGTTTAGCAATCTACTCTTTGATAAACCCAAAGAAGCCAGTTTCTGGGCTAATAATTCACTATTTCACAAAAACTGTTGGGAAAATTGGAAAATGGTAGGGAAAAAACTGGGCATAGACCAATATCTTACACCATATACCAAAATAAAGTCAAAATGGGTTCATGATTTAGGAGTAAAAGTTGATACTCTAAATAATTTGGGAAAGCAAGGAATAGTTTACTTATCAGATTTGTGGAAAAGTAAAGAATTCATGACCCAACAAGAGATAGAGAGCATTACAAAATGCAAAATGGATAATTTTGATTATGTCAAATTGAAATGTTTTTGTACAAAAAAAAGCCAATGCAACAAGAATTAGGAGGGAAGCAGAAAATTGGGAGAAAATCTTTGCAACTAGTATCTCTGATAAAGGCCTCATCTCTAAAATATACAGGGAGCTAAGCCAAATATATAGGAATACAAGCCATTCCCCAATTGAGAAATGGTCAAAGGATATGAACAGGCAGTTTTCAGAGGAAGAAATTAAAGCTATCTACAGGCATATGAAAAAAATGCTCTGGATCGCTGCTGATTAGAGAAATGCAAATCAAAACAACTCTTAGATACCACATCTCTCCTGTCAGATTGGCTAAAATAACAAATCAGGAGAATGATAAATGCTGGAAAGGATGTGGGGAAATTGGAACATTGTTGCATTGCTGGTGTAGTTGTGAGCTGATCCAGCCATTTTGGAGGGCGGTGTGGAACTATGCCCAAAGGGCTATAGAAATGTTCATACCCTTTGACCCAGTAATACCACTTCTAGGGTTGTATCCCAAAGAAATCATGCAAGCGGGAAAAGGACCCATATGTACAAGAATATTTATAGCAGCTCTCTTTGTGGTAGCCAAGAATTGGAAAGCAAAGGGATGCCCATCAATTGGGGAATGGCTGAACAAGCTGTGGTATGTGAAGGTGATGGAATACTATTGGGCCATAACAAATGGGGATGATACAGACTTCGTAAAACCTGGAAAAACCTACACGACATAATGCTGAGTGAGCGGAGCAGAGCCAGGAGAACGTTGTGCACAGCCACAGATATGTGGATTCCGTGAGGACCAACCCTGACATACTGCGCTTCTTTCAGCAACCTAAAGGGGCAAGGACAATTCCAGGGGACTCACGATGGAGAATGCTATCTTCATTCAGAGAAAGAACTGCGAAGTTTGAATACAGACTGAGGCACACTACATGCTCGCCTTTTCTGCTTCTCTTTTGTTTTTGTTTTTGGGTTTTTTTTTCTTGTTTGTTTTTTTTTTTTTTTTTTTTGGTTCTGTTTCTTCTTTCTCATGATTCATTCCATTGGTCAAAATTCTTCTCCACGACTTGACTAGAGCATAAATTAATTCAATGCGAAGTTATACATGACAGTTATATGAGACTTCATGCCGTCTTGGGGAGGGAGGGGGGATGGAGGGGAGAAAAACTGGAACTCAAAACTATGTAGAACCGTGTGTGGTAAACTAAAAATAAATAAAACACCTTTAAAAAAAAAGAATTCATTCCAATACAACATAAATAAATTTTTAAAAACACATAAAAAAAATTCAATGGATAAAATCTTATACTTGGACACAAAAGAAAATCAACTTTTCAAGCAGTGGTGGCAGCCCAAATGGTGAAGAACCTTGAATTCATGGATTGAAGAAAGTGGGTGTGTTTACTGAGGAGAAAAAATGACTCAAATGGACCAAGGTAGTTGTCTTCAAGTACTTAAAAGACATATGGAGTAAAAATTAAATTTGTTCTGTCTTGTCCCAGAGAGAAAATTCAGTTTAATTGAATGGAAGTTGCAAGGAGGTAAATTTAAGGAAGGCTTTAAGGAAAACTTCATGACAATTGGAGCTGTCCATGAGTGGAATGGGCTGATTTGAGAAACAGTGGGTTCTTTTGCCTTTGAAGTTTTCAAATAGAAACTTGACCACTTGTTGAGTATCTTATAGTGAAGATTCCTTTTGTTTTTGTGTTAACCTAGTAGACCACTGAGGTCCCTTCCAACTCTTTAATCCTGCTTTTCTTTGTATCTATAATTATATGATAAATGCCCATTACTTATATCACTGTGTAAACAGGTATGTATAGATTAATAACATTTTTAACATGGTTTAAATTATTTTCCAAATTGGGTGGACCATAGTTCTATCAATAGTACATTAATGTCCTTGTCTCGCCATAATCCTTCCCACAATTGCCATTTTAATCTTTTATCACCTTGTCAATCTGATGAATTTGAGGCAAAACCTTAGATTTATTTTGATTTTTATTTCTTTTGTCATTACATTTTTAATGAATAAGCTTTAACTTGGTTTCTTCTTAAAAAACTATCTATGGGGGAGTGTCTTTTAATCCTATTCTCTATTTATATTAATTTGTTATATATCTTGGATAACAGACCTTTACCAATAATATTTGGTGTAAATGTTTTCTCAATCAGCAACTACTCTTCTTATCCTAGCTCTTGGGATTTCTTTCTTTCCTTTTTTTGCATTATTTTCTTGATGTAAAACCTTTTTTTTTTTAAAAAAATTAAGCAATTGAAATTATTTAGTTTGTCTTTTTTGTTTATTTTTATCCTTTAATTATGAATTCTCTCCCACACCTCATAATAGTTGTGCTTGGAACCTCCTTCCATTCTCTTCTAAAATATTTATAATGGCGTAAACTTTCCTTTATAAATTCTAGATCCATTAGGATTTTATTTTGGAGTATGGTGTAAGCAACTGTTGTAAATATAATTTCTGCTGAATTGTTTTGGGCGTTCATTTCAAAAAGCTCCAAAATTATTTAATCATTACAACTCCTCCCTCCTCACTTCTCCTTCCCATTTACATGGGACCACAGTGCATTAATTAATCAATCAATTAATTAATTAATTCAGAATTTTATTATTTCAAAGAATATGTCATCCCATTTGATATTAATATTCCTTGCAATAGTAAAGCACATATCTCTTATTGTGTGGGTATTCTTTTGCATGGCTTTTTGTGAATATTTCACAGGAGATCTGACTGATATGTTAGAGGTCCTCTTCTAGGTATATTAATATTCTCTGCATCTTGGTACAGAACGGGTTGTCCATCTGTTATCTCTCAATATCACTATTATAATTGTTCCTCCTCCATGAAAACATTCCTTCCAACCTTCTTCATTTATTCCTTCATTCATCAGCCACCAGTCCCAGCAGTGGTGCCTACCTCCCAGGGGAAGCAGTCTCCTATTAACTCCTTCTCTCTGGGCCTCAGTTTTCTCATGTGATTAAATTAAATTATCTCTAATATTTTCTAAAATCTCTGATTTTCTAAGATAGTAATGGCAAAACTCCATTTGTACATAACACTCTGTGGCCTGTGGGAAATAGCAAAGAGTTATCAGAGATGCTCTCTGCCTTCAAAGATATTATCATCCAGTTGCAAAAACAGGGGCATACATAGTTACAGAGAATTGAGCAATAAGACACAAATAGTAATACATTAAAACAATACATAGAAGTCACAAGTAAAAATTAAATGGAAAGTATAGGCAAAAATGCTATGACTTAATTTGGAGAAAAGATCACTCTAAGCTAGGGTGGAACATTCAAGGATTTTAAGGGAACATTTTAACCTGGTTGAGTTTGCACAAATATGGAAAATTTTCAGGAAGCAAGAGCAAGAAAAACACTTTCAGTGTTCTGGAGAGAAAACTGATCTGCTCTGGATGCAGAGTGAAGCACATTTTTTTCCCTTAATTTTCTTATTTAACTTTTTGACATGTTTTCTTTCGCAACTTGTAATATGGCAATTTGCTTTGCATAACTTCACATGTAAAATCAATATCATATTTCTTGCCTTCTCAAATGTCAGGGAAAGGGGAGGTGGTAAAGAAATAATTCAGAACTCAAAATTTTAAAATACTGAATGCTAAAAATTTGTTATATGTAACTGAGAAATATTTAATGAAATAAATGATTTCTCAAAAAGAAGTGACAGCAAGGGAGTTCTAGAAAATATTTGAGAGCAAGAAGATATCAGTAAGCTAGAAGAGACTGCAAGATCCTAGGATGGAGATCTGGATGGCCTTAGATGCCAGCTAGGCCATTTTAGTGTGGGATTTGGAGTCAGATAACTTGGGTTCAAATCTTAACTTTGTCACTAACTGTGTTACCTTGGATAAAACATTTAATAATCTCTCTCAGCCCCTCAGTTTACTCACCCATAAAATGAGGGGGCTGAACTATTTATCTTTTAACATCCTTTTTAACTCTAAATCTATGATCCTATGAAGCTCAGAGAGAGGAAGTACTTTATACAAGATCCCATAGCCAGTAAGAGACAACATGGCCATTAGTGGCTTTGGTACTGGACCTGGAGTTACAAAGACCTACATTTAAATACCACTTCAGATACTTATTGACCTCTCTGAACCTCAACCTACCCATTTATAATATGAAGGGGTTGACCTGAAATCCCTTCCATTTTTAAATTTATGATACTATGCGGCAGAGATGGAATTTATAGAAAAAAACAAACCTTATGGACTAGAGATGGAAGGACTTAGGAGTTCCCTTAGTTTAGTTCGTCATATTAGAGATGAGGAAACTGAAGTCCAGAGAGGGAAAATGATTTACTCGAGACCACAGAGACAAATAAATGTTGAAGCCAGGTTTTAAATAAGATACCGTGACCACAAATCTGTAACTGCAAATCTGTAAGGTATGGGGGGAGCCTATTCTGAGTCTGTGACATCACTTATTTCAGGCAATGATTGGTGACAGAATTGTTATTCAATTCCAAATATGTTTCTTCATTTGTTCATGGGGCACAGTGAAACAGAGTGACAAAAAACTCGCATCAATGATCACAACAATTCTTTGGGATATTTTCTAGCAATGGACCTAAGATGTGTGGATCCAGTGGCTGTGTCCAAGAAGTACCTTCTCAAGGCAGGTCAACACCTATTTACACTTCAGTTACCCCAGAGAGTCTTCTAAAGTAACACTAGTGTTGTCCCGGTAAGGTAGACAAAGAGTTTTTCTTGACTTTTGAAGTTTTCCAATGTGGAGTTCTTGAACATAGGAGAATGGACATGCTGGTTTGGGCAGCTATGTGTTTCAGTGGGCAGAGTGCCAAGCCTGGAGTCAGGAAGACTTGAATTCAAATCTGACCTCAGACATTTACTAGATATACGATGTTGGACGGTCCTTGAACCTCCCTTTGCCTCAATAATAGTTGTAAAGTGCACGGCACGGTACCTGGCACACAGTAAGAGCTATCAAAATGTTAGTCAAGACGATGAGATGATGATGAAGCACACAAAAGTGTCCCCAGGCAGAGTGAGGGAGGGAAGATCCAGAATTGGATAGTATAATGAAATTCAGACGTACTAATCTCCTTTGCCATCCACGTGAAAGCCAGAAATCTTCCCCATTCAGAATATGTGGAATTACTGGAACATTTAGGATCATGGAACTCCAAGGGACTATAAAGCTTAGCTCATCCAATGTCTTCAAACCCAGGGCTTCCTTCCTCCAAGTTCAGTGCTCTAATCATTCTAACTATTATGCAATGTTGTCTCTTGTTGCCTACCTAGTAAGTGGATGATGGGAGATTTGAAATCAGGTCTACTGATTTTTAGGTCAGTATTTTTTTTTTCACTGCATGCCTTGGTCATTGAAAACACTCCAAACTTAAAAATCAGAAGACCTGGGCTCAAGTCCTGACTCAGCCATTTATTAGCTCTGTGACTTTGAACAATCTTATCTCTGAGATTCAAATTTTTCATCTTTAAAACAGAAATAATACTTGTAACACTTGTAACTTGTAACACTTAAGGTAGTCTGACAGGGCTTTTTAAGAGATTTAAGTGAGACAGCATATATAAAAGTGCTCTTTGAGCATTTAACTGAATTAAATAAACATTTACTAAGTGCCTATGGTATAAAGAATTATGCAAGGCACTGGGGATATAAAGATGCAAAAAAAGAGACATAATGCTTGAATTCAAGAATTTATTCTACAGGGAGGAATATGGTATTCATACAGATAAGTATGACACAGAGCAGAGTGCTGTAACAAGAAGGGATCTAGGCAAAACACTTCAGGAAAATATGAAGAGGGAAAGATGACTTTCAACTGGAAGAAAAAAGGAAGGTTTCATGGAGGAGGTGGCACTTGAGTCTTTAAAGGATAAGAAGGAATTTGATAGGTGGAGATGACTATGCATTGACTGTAGAGTGGCTGAATTAATTATGATATATAAATGCAGTGTAAAATTATTATGCAATAAGAAAAAAACAAATGTAAGGAATTCCTAGAAACAATGGAAATTTTGATAAATTGACATAGAAGGAACTAAGCAAAGCCAGAATAATATATTCAGTAACTAAAATCATGAAAATAAAAAGAACACTAAAGTAGTACCAAATGCTGCTTTGTTATGATGACTAGTCTTAGCCTAACGGGAAAGGTGAAGGAGTACCCTCCTCCTTTCAGCAGACATATAAGTGGTCATGGGCATGGAATGTTGCACATAAAATGAGATGCTTATGTGAAGTCTTGGTGGAAATGTGTATCAAGGGGTTAATGATATGGGCTTGAAGCCCAGGAGAGGAGGGATCCACAATTATAGATCTGGTAGTCACTTGATAACTGAATTCACAGCATGTAATGAGATAAAAAAGAGAGTGTGTAGAGGGAGAAGAGGAGAGAGTCCAAGACAGAGCCTTGAAGGATTGATAACTTTATGATGATTCAGTGAAAGAAACTGAAAAGAATAGTAAGCCAAATAGGAAGAGATAGTGTCATAATTTCAGGAAAGTAGTGTCAAAAACGGAGGGTAGAGGGTGTCTAGTAAGAAGAGGTTAAAATTGTCAAAAATCTTCATGATGGTAAAAACAAACAAAAGAAGAAAATATGGCAAGAACTAGGAAAACACCAGCATCTGGGAGAGCAATGACAATCGTGCTGACTGCCATTTCAACTGAGTAATAGGGCAGAAACTCAGATTGCAGAGGACTGAGAAAAGAAAAGGGGACAAAGAAATAGAGGAAACCAGCACAGATAAACCTTTTTTCTAGAAATTCATCAGTAAAACAAAGAAGTATAGGATGATAACTTGAAGAGATGGTAGCATCAGATGATTTTTTTTAATGGAGGAGATCTGGGTGCATTTAGGCAGCAGGGAAGGAGCAAGTGAGTGGACAGAGATTGCAAATTATTAATAGAGAGGTGAAAATTGAAGGGGAAAGTTCATGGAAGGGGAAAGGATAGGATCCAAGGTATAGGTAGAAAGGTTGGCCTTTATCAGGGAAAAATACCACCTCTTCTAAGAGTAGAGAATAGGACGATAGAATTGGGGAAGATGTTGAAGCTACTTGGGGTACAGAAGTAGGGAGAAAATAAGAGATCCTTTCATATGACCCCAGTTTTCTGAGTGATGAGGCAAAGTGAGTGAAAGTCTCTGAGGCCATCTCATCCAACCCTCTCACTTTCACTTTTTCCTGAGAGGCATGAGAAGGCATGAGAAGAGATTAGAACATTTGGAACAAACGCTATGGCAGGTGTGATAGACAATCAATCAGGGAAGAGTAAAAGGATTGCTTTGTAACAATGAGAACCTGATTGAGATTAGACAGCATTCGTTTATAGGGGAAGCAGTCACAATGGTTATGCATCTTCCTTCAGTGGCATTCTATGGTTCATGAGGAAAAAAATAGAGAAGGAAAAGTGGGGTCAATCCAAGACTGAGTTTGGAAAGAGATGATTATGTTGGGACAATGGAACAATGTATTCAAGCCTTAATTTCTTTATGGTAATCATTGTATATGCAGTATGAAATTCTATTAAACAATGAGAACCTGATTGAGATTAGATAGCCTTCATTTATACATTGATATAAATACATACACTAGATAGCATTCATTTATAGGGGAAACAGTCACAATGGTTATGCATCTTCCTTCAGTGGCATTCAATGGTTCATGAGGAAAACAAAGAGAAGGAAAGGTGGGGTTAATCCAAGGCCAAGTTTGGAAAGAGATGACTATGTTGGGACAGTGGAACAATCTATTCAATGTATACAACAATGTTGCAGACGAAAATATAAAATTCACTTTAGAATATCCCTCTGCCATGCTGGCCACCTTTTCCTCAGGATGAGTTGCTTCCAGGGATTCCTTTTTGGAGTCAGACCCAAGCAGATAGTTTATTCTTCTATCCAGATGTGCTTCTGCCTCTTCAGATTTCATTTCCATGTTCTCTGCAGTGACACCTTATCTTGTCCCCTTTCAGCTCCCTTAGAATGTAAGCTCTGTGAGGGGAGGGAATGCATGTCTTTTTGCATGTGTTTTTATCCTTAGCATTCAGTGTAGTACCTGGAACATAATAAGCACTTAATAAATGCTTGCTGCCTTGTCTTGTCTTGTCATGTCTTCCCTATAGCATCAAGATTTCTAAAGGAGGAAATTCAGTACCGAGCAGGAGTGATAGAGTGGGAAAGCAGTTAAGTAAGATACCAGTTAGAAGACTATTAAACATTCCAAGAGAGATTTTGATAATTAACTGTTAACATAGCATCATAGGGTCTCATACAAGATTTTCAGTACATGGTTAGCATTTGCTTTTCTAGGAAAGTTAAGTTTCCAGCCTGTGAACTTTCACCACCACTTCTTAAGGCTATTTTTTTCAGTAGATTTGATTGACTGACCACAGCACATGAGGAATTTGTTGTAAATGTTTAAAATGAGAGGAGCTTAGAAGAGATGAAACCTGAAGGATACCTGTTGGTTTGGAAACTGGATGGATTCTTCTTTGGTTTAGCTACAGATGTGACTACAGCTGTCAGGCCAGCTGTTGCTACTTTGTAATTGGCATGTTAGGTTTGAAATTCATCGTGTCGACAGACCAATTTTCAGTCCTGGGTGGAATAAATACAATATAATATCTGCTAAAAATAAGTTACGTGAATAATCTATAGCAGATTTTTCCACTCATTATCTCCCTCCTGATTTCAATCCTTTCAACAGTAATTGCTCAACATAATCCAGCATCATGTTTTATACATAAATCCTCATTCTGATTTCTGACAATGTTATCACCCTGGACAGAGCCTTAAATTCCTTATGGTACTCATTGTATGTGCAGTATGAAATTCTCCATTCAAACATTGCTCTTTAAATGCACGACATGTATACTTCAAAAAATAGCAGTTCTCATTTAAACCCATGCTAATGAGCATTAATATTAAATTCTACAAGATGGAACTGGCAATGACAGAGATCAAAGGAGCGTAGGATTTAGAGTAGGAAGGGGTCTCGGAGGCCATCTCGTCCAACTCTCTCACTTTACAAAAGAAGAAACTGAGGTCCAGGGGAGGGGAAGGGTATCCCAAGGTGACAAAGTAGGTAAAACAAGATTGTACTTCCAAAATTCCTGGGCTAGTGATAGAGACAAGAGAGGCAGAAATAACAGAATTACAATAAATTTGAAGTTAAGAGGACTTAGGGCTAGCATCTCAGCTCTGCCCAGTTTACTGCCCAAATGGCCTGGGGTCCCCTCTTTGGTTTCAGTTTGGACGAGTTGACTTGTAAGTTCCTTTCCAGGTCTAACCCTCTCTTCAGTGGGTTGGCTTGAGGGTCAAATCTGGCCTTCTGCCTGCTTTTCTCAGTTAATAATTATTAGGCTGTGGCAGCCCCCAATAGGTGGCAGGCCATATCTGTCCTGCTGGTCGTAGTCTGCTGAGCCCGTTTCTAGATTTTAAGGTTATTTCTAACCCTCATGTTCTAAGCTTCCTTCTAGCTTTGACATTCTGTATTGTAAGTTAAGTCCTTTCCAGATTTATGATTCCGAGAGTCTAACCTCTTCTAGTGTTATTCTGAATTCTTATTTAAAATCACTGTTGCTTAACATTTCCTTTGTATGTCATAGTTCTAACTAGACTGTAAACTGATTCTTTCACTACCTGCATGACCTTGGGCAACAAGTTCTCTGGGCCTCAGTTTCCCTATCTATAAAATGAGGATTTTGTACGAGGTGACCTCTAAGCTTCTGGTCACCTCTTACATTTTATGATCTTAGGATCCTCCAGGACAAGGCCAGGTCTCATATCTTATGATATCCCATAAAGGGCTCAGCCCAATGCACCCATGTCAACAGTTGCTAACTTAACGAATATTTGTGGGTTTGATTTGATTCTTACTATCATGAGAAAATCAGAAGAGGAGAACAAAAGGAAGAAATTAATAAATGGAAAAGGAAATGACACGCTTATTGCTAGAAAGTGTAGTACTTATAAAAGAACTTTAAGCACCAACTGCCTAGTTTCTCTCAAAATGTACTGTAGTTGGCATTGGAAAATAGATTTCTTCACTGCTTCGAAAACAACACATAAGCAATTGCTTTGCTTCAAATTAGTAATGGGAAAATTTGCTGCCCTTTAAAAAAATCCTACATGCAAACTTTGTGATTAATTTGATAAATTCTTGGAGGATTCCCACAATTATATAAACATGGGCCTATTTAGTTTGTTTGTTTGCTTAGGAATTTAGCCATATTCCCCAGGCAAAAATTATGAGGTGATGATGTCTCTGGAATGCTGAGAAAATAATAAACCACCCACAACCATCCTTTTCCCCCATATAACTGTGATAGATGGAAAGAAAAGAGGAAACTGTAGTTACCACAGAGGAGGACCGTGACTTGGGAAGTGAGATGTGTGAATGAAAAGATGAGGGAGGAGACTTTTATTCTGAGTGATGGGAAAAGAATCAGGGAGAAATGCGGACATGGAGACAAGGACGGAAGGAAGGTATCTTTTTGACAATAAGCTTTATGTCAGTCAGATTGTGTTGCACTACATAGCTATGTATATTGCAGGGGGGCAGGCAGTGTGTGTTAATGGCAAGAGTTCTATACTGGAAAGCAAGAGACGGACTCTGGAGTTGCGCCTGTCTCTTCACAGCTCTATGCATGGGGAAAACGCAACTTCGCCAAGCCTCCATTTCCTGATTTTGAAGATCCTCTTCCAGCTCTGATATTCTGAATCGACAGGATCACAGAATTAGAGTTGGAAGGGACCTTAGACATCATCTAGGCCAGAGCCCCTCATTTTACAGATTAGAAAATTGAAGTCAGGAGAAATTAAATGACTTGCCCAAGACTACACAGGTAGCAAGAGGCAGAGACTAGATTTGAACTCAGATCCTCTTAATCCAATAGTCTTCTGTTATACCACCTGACCATTGTATAAGGTCCTTTTACCTCTGACATTCTCTGTTCTCTGTTCTAAGGCCCTTTATAACTGATGTTCTGTGTTCTGAGCTCCCTCTCAACCCTGATATTCTCTGTTCTAAGGCCCTTTGTAACTCCGATGTTCTATGTTCTGAGGTCCCTTATAGTTCTTATATTCTCTATTCTAAGAGCTCTTTAATTCTGAATTCCACATTTTAAGATCTCTTTCAGCTTTCATGCTCAAAAGGCTGTTCTAGCTCTTCCATTCTCAGTTCCATGTTATAAGACATCACAGTACAATGAATAAAGTGTTAGCTTTAGAGTCAGAAGACTTGGGTTCAAAATCTGATTCTACCATTTACTAACTCTGTGATTTGTGGGAAGTCACTTAATTTGGCTTGGTCTCCATTTCCTTGGCTCTAAAATGGGAATGGGGATTGGCATAGATAACCTTCAAAGTCTCTACTGGCTCTAAATGTATGATTTTATCAATCTAGCCTTGAGGCTCTTCCAGCCCTGATATTTGGTGCTATTTCTGATCATTTTTATTGGCCCCCCACTAGGCATTGGTCAATATTCCTTTGAAGACTGGAGTTGTAGAATGTGTAGGTAAAATGTTTGGTTCAGTTGCTGTCAAAATTAATGATTTTTATTGGCAGAAGGTGGTTGAATCTAGGTATTAGAGACATTTTTTTTGGCTTGAGTGGAATTTATTTTAAAATGTAACACATGTTGCAGCCCGGGCTGTGAAGTATTAAGTGACAGAGGGCAGGGCCACCAATTTATTTCGGTGTATGATTTTGTAGTTCATGAGTAATGTGTGCTTGAATAGTTAATTTTTCATTTCAACACTGCCTGAGTATTGAAAAAACAGTGTGCCCAAAACAGTCATAGGCAATCTGAAATGTAGTCTGCTATTTAAATATGAATACCCCTTTATTCCCTCATTGAAATACCTAGAGGTGGAGTCAAGGTCAAAAAGTATTTACTGACTAGCTACTATGTGCCTAGCATTGTGATAGACATTATAACAGATACGTAGGCTATAGAACATGTAAGTTCTGTTCAAGATGAGTTTACTATAGATCTTTTTAATATCTAAAAGCTTTGCACATGGAAGAGGTATTTGATGTATTCTGAAAATCTCCTGAAAACAGAAGTTGGACAAAGACATAAAGGTCAGATTTATGATGACATGAAGGCAGATGAGAGGAAGCATGGTGTAATGGATTAATCCCTGACCCTGAAGTCAAGGAGATGTCTTGCCTCTGATACACATTAGCTGTGCGGTCATAGACAAATTGCTTAGCTTCTCAACGTCCTAGGCAACTCTCTAAGACTAAATTAGAGAAGAATGATTTATTTGCATTGGTGGAGGAAACTTCCACACTGGCAGTTACCCCCTCTGACAAACTCATGGGTCAGGATCCCATAGCCTGGTAGGTAAACTGTAGCTGTGAATGATACATTGATTGACAGAATCAGGATTCAAAAAAAAGATTGTGGTAGTCTAGAATGATGCAATGTAATAAAGACAAATGTAAAACCATGCACTTGAGCTAAATAAACAAACTTCCAAGTAAAGGATGATGGAGATGACAAGCCACTTTATTTCTCTGAGCCTGGGTTTGCTGATTTGTAAAATAAGAGGTCTTCCAATCCTAATTGATGATCTCATGTGCCTAGAAAAAAGTTTTTGTGAAAAAGTCCAGGGATAGAGGTAGGGGGTGAGGCTGAATATACCACAAGCCCAATATAAGTCAATGTTAAAAAAAGCTAATCAATCTTAGGCTGGATTAATAGAAGAAAAGTATCTAACACTAGGAAAATGATTGCTCCAATGTGCTCTGCCCTAATTAGAACCTAACAGAAGAGTTGTGCTCAGTTTAGGGATCCATATTTGAGGAAAAGTATACATAAACTGGAAGGCATCCAGAGAGAATTGGTCAGAATTATGAGGAAACTCAAATCATGACGTTCGAGGACATGTGAAAAAACTGGGGATTCTCCTTCTAGAGGAGAGAGTTTTCAGTATGTCATAAAAGCTATCTTCAAATCGGTGGAGTGATCCCATGGAGAAGATATGAAACTTGTTTTGCTTGGTGCCCAAGAGCATTATGGGTAAAAGATCAATTACAGCTCAATAGAAGGGAAAGTAATTCCCTATAAATTATATTTAGCCAAATAAAGTCAAATGAGCTATCGTGGAAGACAGTGAGTTCTTCAAAATTGGGCATATTCAAACTGAATCCAGATTCCATGATAATTCATCAGAGTTTCTGTGAAGGAGATTCCCTCTCAGATACAGTTTGGACTTTTGTTATTCAGTTGTTCTGTCACATCCAACTCTTCATGACCTTATGGACCATAGCACACCAGGCCTTTCTCTCCTCCACTCTTTCTTAAAGTCTGTCCAAGTACTGTGCTAGGCCTCAGGGATGCAGATTCAATGATCTGGAGTCTCAGGAATTTTATTGAAATTGATATTTTATTGAAATAAGGAAGACTAGGTTTAAATTCTACTCTAGACACTGCTCCAGCACAGTGCCCCACATGTAGTAAACAATCAATGCTTTATCTAATCTAGCCTGACAATCTATTTGTGCTTATCTTCCCTTGGTTTCATTTTTCTCAGTGAAATGGGAATAATAATATCTGTAAAATTTTCCTCATGGTAACATTGTAAGGGTCAAATGAGATAACATGTGTAAGATATTTTGCAAACCCTAAAACACCATCTAAAAGTTGTTTCTGTAAGGGGAAAAGGAAGGAATGCCAGCCTTAGGTATGAGTAAAGGAATGTGAGATATTCCTATTTGTCCCTTGCAAAGCTTTCTTTTTAGCTTTTATTACTCCCCAAAGTCTTCTCACTCCTTCCGCTCCCCCAGCTCCCACAAAGCACCAACTACCTTCATACTGCCCTCACTTGACAAGTGTGTGCTATCGGCCACAAATGGGTAGAGACCAGGGTGAGTCGAATTTCTTAGAATTCCACATTCCTTTTAGGACCGCTCAAAGAACAGTCTCAGATGCCCTTCCTGTCGGTGGTGGATTAATTGAACTGTCTTTGCACAGCAAGAGCAGCACATTGTCAGGTTAGAGTCACCAAAAGCTGGGTCCCTTCTCCCATCATGCCCTTTACCGAGCCTGGAGAAATGTCTAAATGAGCACAATTGTATGGGGGCAGCTAGGTGGTGCAGTGAGTAGAGCACTGGCCCTGTAGTCAGAAGGATCTGAGTTCAAATCTGGCCTCAGACACTTGACACACTTACTAGCTGTGTGACCTTGGGCAAGTCACTTACCCCGATTTTGCCCTGCCTTTCCCCTCAAAAGAAAAAAGAAATGAGCACAGTTGCTACAAAAATATGAAGTCAAAGAATGAGAGAACAAAGGCTCTTTTTTGATAGCAGTTCTTCCCTCCCATTGCAGTCTTCTTTCCTCAAATTGGATCTCCATGAGATGCTTCTTCTCTGGGCAGAGGCAGGTACTGTACTCAGTGTTCTTTCTCGGAAATATCTAGTGTGGTGGATTGCTTGTATGGCTAATTCACAGCATGCATTCACAGCCTCTGAAATATGTGGGCTATGTGCCCACATCTGACTCTGAGCATGGCTTGCACTTCATGAAGAGGGTACCACCACTCTTATCCTTTAAAAGCAAAACAAAACAAAACTAAGGGCAGGTTATCACAGCAGAGTATTAAAGGCAGTCTTTGCTAAGTTTCTTGAGTTGAGTAACAACTTCCAAATTGAAATCGTTAAACATTTCTGAATAGGATTTCAAAGATATATCATATACCTAGGTATGATCGTTTCTTATAGAGGCTATGAATCTGTTGGGGAGTATGCAGATAATTGAAAGGAAACTATACATTTTTAAAACTCAAAATCTCCAATATTCTGATATTAATTTTTTCTCTACTTTACTTTTCAAAATCTTACTTTTGTTATCTTTTGTTTTTATGACTTTTCCTAATGATTTCATAGATTGGATTTTTCCTGTTGCTACTATTGTTTGTTCCACTTACATTTGTTGTAGTCATCGTGTATATGGTTTTCTTGGTTCTGCTCACTTTACTTTGCCTTAGGTCATATACATCCTTTTCCTCTTTCTTTTTGCTTTTATTTGTATTTATTTATTTTTTAACATTCATTTTTTTAAATTTTCAGTTTCAAATTCTTTCCCTCTCTCTGGCCCCTCTTCCACTCATAGAGAAGGTAAGCAATGTAATATTAGGTAATATAAATATTAATATGCTTCTATCAATTCTTTATATGCATCATTTCTTACAACAACATAATATACCACTATATGCATGTACTGCACCTAGTTTAACCTTTTCCCAAATTATGAATTTCTATTTTTTCCCAGCTCTTTGCTACTATAAAAAAAACTGCTGCTATTGATACTTTGGTGTACTTTTTTATCACTGACCTCCCTGTGGTATATGGCTAGCATTAGTCACTCAGCAAAATTCCAATTTTTTTCCAGAGTCTAGACTAATTCACGGCTGTACCAGTGATGTATTCATGTGCTTATCTTCCTAACAACCCTCCCAACATTTATTGTTCTCTTTTTTTGACATCATTGCCAAGCTGCAGAGTATAAGTTAAAAATGTCAAATCTTGGCTCTTCTCAGCAATACATGGTTCAGAGATAGCTCCAAAAGACTCATGATGGAAAAAAGCTATCCACATCCAGACAAAGAATTACAGTCTTAATGCAGATTGAGGAAAACTATTTGCTGTCTCTATTTTTCTTCTTTTTTGATTTTGTATCTTCTTCCTCATGATTCATTTCATTGCATATAATTCTTCTTTATAACTTGACTATTGTGTAAATAAGTTTAATATAAAGGTATATGTAGAACCTATGTCAGATTACATGCCATCTTGGGGAAGAGAATGAGGGGGAGAAAATTTGGAACTCAAAAACTTGTGGAACTGAGTGTTGTAAACTAAAGATAAAAAAAATTGAAAATAAATGGTGCATTAAAAATGTCATATTTTTAAACTTTGCATTTCTCTTAATAATGAAGATTTGGAACATGTTTTCAAATATTCATTCATAGTTTGCCCTTTTAAATTTTTTGTTCAATTCTTCTGACAACTTAACTATTGAGAGATATTTAATAACATTTTAAAGGCAAAGGCAAAATATTGCCTAAATTCAAATTAGAAAAAGACCTGAGGGTGTTAATAGACCACATGCTCAATAAGAGCCACCAATTTGACATGGCAACAGCCTCAACTGACACTATTGAGAGCTACATCTGTAGAAACCCAAAATCCAGAGTGAGAGAAGTAACAATCCTATTACAGTTATCCCTTTGACGTCACGAGGGTTAGGGCCATGCCACCCTGAATCACCCCCACTCCACACTCCAAACCTGCATACACATCCATGGCATTAGTGTGATCTGGAAAATCTGTATAAAATTTTTCTGCCACTCCTTTCATACCAGAAAAGTCTGAATTTTTTTTCTTCTATGAGTTGTTTACAATACCTTATTGTAAAATTCCAGTAGACATTATATAGTACTATACATACTATGAGTTTTTTGAATTTGTAAACTTTTTCTTTGTCATCTGCTGGCTTTCATGTGTTGTCTGTGGCTTCAGGAAAACTCCCCAAAAATTCCCATTTAATTTCTTATGGCAATCCATGAGATAGCATAACCATAATGGGGAAAGCAGCAATGTGGAAGAGATAACTGTACCTGGTCTCATCATGTACGGAGACATCATATTGCCTATCATATTGCCATAATGCATATTATACATATACATATAAACATGCTTTCCCCAAGGCACAGAATTCCTTGAACACTAGACATAAAAAGGATGAAGACTCTAGTCCAGAAAGTCAAAGGCTGAGAGGGAACAAGCTTAGAACTTTAAAAATCACAAGCAGCAGCATTGTTAGCGAACCTATACTCATTCCCTAAAGCCTGAAATAATTCAAGTCTTTGAAAGTTGAGGTAAGGAAGTTTAAGACAAATATAAGCTATCCCACTTCACGTGTCACGTAAGAAACTTGTGGAGCTTAAAACACCAAGATGTGGTACTGGCAGAAATAGAAAAGGATCTAGGGAACATTTGGACAAAATGATAGATGGTGGAGTCATCAGTGGCTATAGACAAAAGCTGAGACAAGTTTGACCTTTAAGGCTGACTTGAAGGAATAAAGACATTCTTTGCTGGCATGTTCACTGAGGTATAAATTGGAAACAAAATAGAATTGTAGACTGTTTTGGCTGGAACACACCTCAGAGATCATTCAGTCCAACCATTTCATTTTACAGAGGAAGAAACCAAGGCCCAGAGTGAGTAAAAGTGACTTACTTGAAGTTGCACAAAGGAGACAGAATTGCAATTTGAACACATCTCTGGGTCTTGGTCTTGCTCCACTGGATAAGGGGCTATATGTTTGGATGATAATAATACCTGGATCCCCAAGGCATGACATTAACTTCACTGAGAGCCACTTTAGTCATCTGTAAAATCAGAATAATAATACATGTAATACCTACATAACAGGGTTATTGGGAACCTTAAAACACCTTGTAAATATTGGTTTTCACAGTATAAACAAAAGACTTTATTTTCCCATCCTACCAAAAAATGTAAGTGAACTTTATAGTATCTTTACGTTAATTTCAAATAGGACTTAAGATTTTTGTCATTTATCCACTGACGCCATGGGAATCACAGTTTTATGTTAAAATATATATTTTTTACTAACCAAAGTTGTGCTCATTTAACTCAACTAAAATGTATCAGTTGATGATTTTTTTCTTGCATTTTGCCTGTGGAACATTCCTCCTGAATAGCCAATAGTAGTCAGCCAGCGTGCCTGAAATCCATTTGCCTTGATATCATTTTTTTTTCATTATGGCAGTTTCTTAAAGGAAGCATACCCTATGCTTTTCACTGAGAGCATGTAGGTTTGGGTTTTTCCTTTTCGAGGAAAAATGACAAATGTGAATAAAGTAATAGATCTTGAATAACTTTTATGCTTCGTAACTTTATAGGCTTTCAGAAAATCATTTGCAATGTCTTCATCATTTTCTCCTTTCTCCCAATATGTTTTAATCATTTTAAAACATGATTTCCATTCAGCTCTTCATCGTCATTCAATTGTTCTTATAAAAAATTTATCACTTCTGTTACTTGAGGACTCTTTTTATTTTAGCCACATTGATTCTTTTTTTAATATATTTTTATTTATTTTGTTAAATATATCCCAATTACATGTAAAAACTCACATTCATTTTTATAAATTTTGAGGTCCAAATTCTCTCTCCCCCCTCCTGCCCCTTTCCACACCTTGAGATGTAAAGCAATATGATATTGATTTTACATATAAAGTCAAACAAAATATATATCCATATGAACTATGTTGCAAAAGACAGCGCACACGTGTGTGTGTGTGTGTGTGTGTGTGTGTGTGTGTGTGTGTGTGAGAGAGAGAGAGAGAGAGAGAGAGAGAGAGAGAGAGAGAGAGAGAGAGAGAGAGAAAAGAAACAAAGTTAAAAAAATATGCTTCAATCTGTACTCAGCGTCTCCCACTTTTCTCTCTGGAAGTGAATAGCATTTTTCATCTTAAGTCCTTTGGAATTGTCTTGTTCAGAGCCTCATTGATTCTTAGAAATTTATTTTTATATAAAGAAAACCTGCATCATTTGATACATTACCTGACAATTTCTCTTTTCATTCAACCAAGCTCAATGTGTTAGTGGTGAGAAAACTTTTTCAGGACTGAAAAACAGAGTTGATCTATCACATTCATCTTTCTTGGAATCAGTTACTTCCTTTGAAACCAGTTTTTGTTCTAAATCTCTAGCTCTCTCTCTTTCCCTTTCCTCCCCTTCTCTCCTCTTCTTCTCTATGTCTCTGTCTCTCTTTGTCTCTGTCTCTCTGTCTCTGTCTCCGTCTTTCTTCCTTCCTTTCTTTCTTTCTTTCTTTCTTTCTTTCTTTCTTTCTTTCTTTCTTTCTTTCTTTCTGTCTCTCTCTCTATTTCTCTCTGTCTGTCTCTCTCCCTCTCCTTTGCTGTCTCTCTCCTTCCTTCTGCTCTCTCACTCACTTTTTCCCACATTAGAGGATGCAAACAGGGAAGAAACACTATAACCACAACAATAAAGTTGTAATTAAGTGTAATTAAGAATTCGTATATCAGACAGGTCTTAAAGGCACAGTAAAATCCATAGAGGGGAGAAATCCTAGTAATATAGTAAGTCAGTCAATAAGCATTTAGTAAAGACCTATTATGTTCCAGGAATTTTATCAAGCACTGGGGATGCAAAGAAAGGAAAAAAAAAACTGTTCTTGTTCTCAAGGATCTCACAGTCTAATGAGGAAGACAACATACAAACAAAACATATGCAGAATAAAGAGGGTATAATCTCAAAGGGAAGTCACCAAGATTAAGGATGACTGGAAATGTTTTCTTGTTAAAGTTTTCATGTTAAAATAGACTAGGACATTAGCTGGGACTTAAAGAAAGCCACAGAAGGCAAGGGGCAGAGATGAGGAGGGAGAGAGTTCCAGGTATGAGAGACAGCCAGTGAAAATGCCTGGAACTGGGAGACAAAAGACCTTGTGAGAGGAACAGCAAGGAAGCTAGTGGTACTGGATAGCAGAGTGAAGAGGGGAGAGGCATGGAAGGTAGAAGAAACCTAAAAAAAAGGTGGGAGGGGGCCAGGTTATAAAAGACTTTTAAAAACCAGAGCGTTTTATTTATATTCAATTCTAGAAGTAACAGAGAGCCACTGAATTTTACTAAATGCAATAGGAAGGGAGGAAGTATGATGTTTTAACTTGCATTTTAGAAAGATCAATTTGAGTGGAGGAAACTACCATGAGATGAAATGTGAGGCAGGAAGACCAACATGAAGTCTACCACAATAGCCTAGATGTGAAGTGATAAGGTCTGTGCCAGGGCAGTGACAGTGTTAGAGGAAAGAAAGAAGCATAGATGAGAGATGATATGGAGGTAGAAATGACAAGATTCATCAACTAATTGGATATAGGAGGTGAGAGTGAGGATTTAAGTATGACACCTTGGTTGCAAGCCTAGGTGACTGGGAAGATGGTGGCATTCTTAACAATAATAGAAAAGTTAGGAAGAGAGGAGAGTTTTGGGGAAAAGATGTGTGCAGTTGGGGAATATTGAGTTTAATATGCCTACAAGACATTCAATTGAAGATGTCTAATGGCAGTTGCAGATGTGAGACTAAAGGGCAAGGGAGAGGTTAGGACTGGACAAACAGATCTGAGGATAATCTGCAAAGACAATAAGTGAATCCATGGGTGCTGACGGGATCAAGAAGTGAAGGAGTATGGAAAAGAGGCCTGGAAGACAGACATAGTAAGCGGATGTGACCTGGATGAAGATTCGGTAAAGGACACAAAAAAGAAGTGGTCAGACAGGAAGGAGGAGAACCAAGGGAGAGCACTGTCATGAAAACTGTCATGAAGAGAGTTACCAAAGGTTGCAGAGAGGGAAAGAATAAGCACTGGTAAAAAAAAAAGAAAGAAAAAAATTAAATTTGGCAATTGATGGATCATTGTTAACTTTGGAGATAGAAATTTCAGTTGAATGATGAGGTGGGAATCCAGACTACTGAGTTAAGAAGGAGCCAGTGATTTTAGGTGGCCTTAATAAGAATTTAAATCAGGAAATGGAGGAGAGGTGTGATAGGATAGCTAATGAGGATGCATGGATCAAGTGAAGATTTTTTCATGGGGAAGTTATGGGCATATTTTTAGGCAGTAGGAAACAGCCAATAGATAGGAAAAATTGAAGATTAGTGAGAAAGCAGGTATGATAGAGGAAGCATTCTTCTGAAGAAGACAGTATGGAATGGGATCACTTATCCATATAGAGGGACTACTTAGATAAGTAGAAGGGCTATTTTTTTATTGTGCAAAAGAGGTGAAGGAGAAAATAGTAGCAGGAGACATCTCTATAATGTGAGATGAGGAGCAGAGAAGAGAAAAATCTCACTGAATGGCTTGTGCTTTTGTTTTTTTTTTTGTTTTTTTTCCAGTGAAACATGAGGCAAGGTAATTAGCTTGAGAAGACGAGGGCAGGGGTAACCACGGAAGGTCTGGGAAAGGATGATAGACCTAAGTAATTGGAGAAATATTAATTGTTATGAGTAGACTGAGCCAATATAATAAAAATGACAATGCAACCTTATTCAATACCATACCAATTAAACAACCAAAGGATTACTTTATAGAATTAGAAAAAATAATAGCAAAGTTTTTGTGGAGGAACAAAAGGTCAAAGATATCAAGGGAATTAATTTTAAAAAGTGAAAAGGAAGGAGGCCTCGCAGTACCAGATCTCAGACTATACCACAATGCCATAATCCTCAAGCATTTTCATACTACGAAATAGAGTGGAATGTAACAGGTGAACCCCAAAACAGTGGAATGCAGTTAGGTACACAAAACAGAATCAAATAAACACCATAGCCTAGTGTGGGATAAATCCAAACATCTAAGTTATTGGGGCAAGGATTCATTGTTTAATAAAAAGGATGGTCAAATTGGAAAGTAGTTTGAGAGAAACAGATATAGACCAACATCTGACCCCATAGAGTAAGGCAATCTCCAAATGGATACATAAGTTAGACATAAAGAATGACTTCATAAACAAACTAGAGGCATCATGGAAGAAATTATCTGTTTGATCTTTGGACATGGAAAGTATTCATGACCAAACTAGAAATGGAGAGGTTAATAGGAGATAAAGTAGACATTTTTGATTACATAAAAATAAAAAGTTGGTGCACAGATAAATACAAATCAATGCAGTGTTTCTCTGATAACGGTCTCAGTGCTAAGATATATAAGAAACTGATTTAAATTTATAAGAATATGATGAGAATATCATATTTATAAGAATAATTCTCAAATTGATAAATGATCAAAATATGAATAAACAGTTTTCAGAGGCATAGTCTCAATAGCCATATAAAAAGCTCTAAATAAGTAATAATTAGAGAAATTCAAATTAAAACAACTCTGAAGTATTTCCTCATGCCTTCATCAGCAAAGTTTAACAAAAAAAAAAGAAAAAATATAAATGCCGCATGGATTATCAGAGAATAGATATGTTACCACACTGGTTATGAAACTGTGACCTAGTCAAGCTATTCTGGAAAGCAATTGGAAAAATTGCTAAAAAAACTAATAAACTGGGCATAAACCAGTCATATCACTAATAGATCTATACCCCCAAAGCCATCAAAGAAAGAGGAAAAGCACTATATATTTAAAAATATTTACAACAGTTCTTTTTGTGGTGGCAAAGAATCGAAAACTGAGGGGATATCCATAAACTAGGAAATGGCTAAACAAATTAGGGTATATGAATATGATAGCATACCATTTTTTATTTTATTTTTTATTTATGGAACAAAACAAGCATTTTCACATTGTGCTATCAGAAATGATGGAAACAGTTTCAGAGAAACCTGGAAGGGTTGTATGAACTGACACAAAATGAAGTGAATTGAACCAGGAGAAAAATGTATATAACAAGAATACTTTAAAGACCAACAATTTTGAAAAACTTAGGAATACTGATCAACTCAATGACCAACCACAATTCCAGAGGTCTCATGATGGACCCACCTCTAGATAGAGAAGTGATGGACTCAGAGTGCAGACTGAGGTGCACACACACACACACACATAAGTATATATATATATATATATATATAATCACCTATATCTATATTCATATCTATATCGTCTGTCTATGATGATATATCTCTTTATATATATATATATATATATATATATATATAGACATATATACATTTATATATTTATACATGAAATTAAAGTAAACTTACTCCTTAGAAGGAAAGCTATGGCATATCTAGATAGCATACTAAAAGTTAGAGACAATTCCTTGCTGACAAAGGTCTGCATTGTCAAATCTATGGTTTTTCCGGTAGCAATGTACAACTGTAAGAGTTGGACTATAAGCAAAGTCGAGTGACACAGAATTGACACTTTCAAATTGTGGTGCTGGAGAAGACTTTTGAGAACCCTTTGGATAACAAGGAGATAAATTAGTCAATAGTTAAAGAAATTAAGTCAGACTATTCATTAGAAGCACAAATACTGAAGCTGAAACTTAAATACTTTGGCCACAGAATGAGGACAGGATTTATTGGAAAATATCCTGATATTGTGAAATATTGAAGGCAAAAGGAAGAGGGGATGGCAGAGGATGAGATGGATTGATAGTGTCATTGAGGCAACAAACATGAGCTTGAATAGACTTTAAGAGATAGCAGACGATGAAAGGCCCTGGTGTTCTATGGTCCATGGGGTCATGAAGAGTCAGACACAAGTGAATGACTAAATAAATAACAGCAACAATAACAAACATACACACATCTATATATACACATAGATGCATATGTGTATCCATAAAAACATGGCCAGTGCAGAGATTTGAAATTTGTTTTCTTTGACTATACTTGTAGAATTGGGTTTTCTTTTTCTTGCTTTCTCGATGGCTGAGGATGGGGAGGTGGGAGTGGAAGAAGAGTTGGGGGAGTTGTCAGGCAGAGAACGCGGACTTGAGAATTTGTTTTTCAAAATTGTTATAGTTATTTTTTAAAAAGAGGCACTGTGGTGAGTGGGATAATGAATTGGTTAGTGAGGTGTAAAGAGATTGCCTTGCCACGGTGAGGGCATAATTGAAATTATGCCCCATAAATTTGTAGTGGACCTGGTCAGCACAGTTTTAGGGTTTTATCCATCTTCATTCAGTAGCATGTGAGTAGGAGCAAAGGTGGCAGATGGTGTGAGTAATCCAAAAGCTTGGGAAGGCAAGATATAGGATAAAGGGATAAGGAACTGGAGAGAAGAAGGAAATGTTGAGTTTTACTTGTTTACTAAGGGGTCAAGATGTGGAGGGAGGAAAATGTAACTAATGTAGAGGTGACAACTTAGTAAGAACTGATGGGTAGAGAGGTTGAAGGTCTCAGTGAGGACAAACAACAGAGTTTGGGATTGCAAGGGCTAGGGAGAGGTGGAATGACAATAGATTGTAATCAGATGAAGGGATTTCAGAGTTCCTGAGTCTGGGAGTGGAATATTTGTGAGTGCTGACCTGGAGGTAATAGGAAATAAGTTAAGATTAGGACTATTACAAATGCCCAAATTAACTGCAAAGGAACTATGAAGGAAGACATTATCTGAATCCAGAGGAAGAACTGATAAAGAAGTATGTATTTACATAAAATGTATATATGCATATATATGCATATATGTACACACATATTTGTGTCTAATGGCAGCCATCTCTAGGGCAAGGGAGGGAAAGAATAAAGTGGAAAAAAAGAAAGTTATATGATAACTTTATTATATATTTAAAAGGAATAGCAAGTTGTACAAAACAGATTTGTAGTTTCATGTGTAAGAATCTTTTTTTCTCTTCTACTATGTTATGGAAATGCTCATTTTATTTCCCAATTCAGGATTTTACAAAAACACTAAAAAATAAAAAAAAAGATTAGGAATTAAGAAGTTAGGGTATTCAAGTTAGTTTAAATTTCCTAATATAAAAGCAGGAGTTGGGGTAGGAAAGAGACTGCGTCTGGCACTGAATTCATCGAGGAAGGAAGAAAAGTATCCTGGAGGTGAGTAGAAAAAAGCTACCAGAATCTTGATTGGGTGATAAACATAAAAATATATATACATCTATATACACACATGTACATATATACATGCACATGAAAAACATACATACATATATGTACATATGTGCACATATATCACCATAATTTCTCCTCATTTGAGGTAATATACACACATATACATATAAACATACATATATTTGAGGTTTACATATGTATACATTTGAGGTTATATATTATATTTTAGGTTACACAAAACACACACATATATAATGTATATGTGTGTATGTATGTATATATAATCTCAAATGAGGATAAGTTATGAAGTGATGGTGGTAAAAGGAGAGCCTGGAAGTGTCATGTGGGAGCAATGAGTATTCCAACTCCCCCAACATGTCCACCAAATGGGGGACAAAGAGAGTTGGTATGAATAAAGGCTACAATTCAGAGAACAATAAACATGCATAAGACTTCTCTTGGGAGAAAACCAAACAAACATGCACATGTAGCATGGAAAAAGATTCAGCCAGCATTCCCATTTTTATACACATCAGAAATATAGGGCATAGTTCCACATTGCTTTTTCTCAAAAATTGAAGTCAAACTCATTGATCTATAGTTGGCAGATTGTTTTCTCTTCTCTTCTCTTCTCTTCTCTTCTCTTCTCTTCTCTTCTCTTCTCTTCTCTTCTCTTCTCTTCTCTTTTCTTTTCTCTTCTTTTCTCCTTTCCTTCCTTCCTTCTTTCCTTCCTTCCTTCCTTCCTTCCTTCCTTCCTTCCTTCCTTCCTTCCTTCCTTCCTTCCTCCCTCCCTCCTTCTCTTTCTTTCTTTTCCTTCTTTCCTTCTTTGTTTCTTTCTCTCTGAAATCAGGATCTCTTCCTTCTCTAATCTTATGATACCATACTCATTAACCAATATCTTTCAAAAAACAGCACCAGTGGCTCAGTAATAATACTGGTCAATTCTTTATGGATTCAATGATATAATTCATCTAAGCCAGGTGACTTGAATTCAACAAAGGCATTTGGGTACTCTCTTATTATGTCCTTTCTTATCTCAAAGACTCAAATCCTTATTAGTCCTCATTATTTTGCAATTTGGGGGACTTAGGGGGACTTTGGGGATTTTCTGTATAAAGATCATTCCTTTATAATATAATTTTTTATTTAAAAATGAGCAGCTCTGACTTCTCTCTATGACCATTTGTCAATATCCCCACATATCCCAAACAAAAGTCCTGCTCCCTTATCAATTTTCTTTTTTCTTCCCTCCTAGCCAAAAAACTAACAAACAAAAAACCCAGAAACAAAAAGAAATTTTGTTGTCCTTAGCTTCCCTCACCAACTTCATCTCATTCTGAGCTGTAGCATTCCTGGCGCTATTTTTACAGGAACTCACCACCACCATAAACATTTTCCATGACTTGGTCTTGTTTTCATCTTTTGTATATTTCTAGTTAAATCTAAGTTTGTTTCTCTGTTCCCTGTAAGACCAAATTTTTCCCCAGTCAAATCCTATTTTTCTCCTCATTGAATTTGTTTCCCTTTGTATTTTAAGAATTTCATTCTTAGGTATCTTCCATTCCTCCTGATATTACTTCTTCTGACACATTTTAATAGATAGGATCTTATCTATATTTCCCCTGAACCCTTGGAAATGCATTTTCCCAAAATCTAAGATCCCTATCACACTAGGTTCAGATTTCCTCTTCTTCATCACATATTCAAGGATGGAGTGGTCATTTGCCTTCACATTTCCTGTTATGTGAGCCACAGAAACTAATTCCTCCTTGTGGGTGAGAATCAAATCCAGAATAGAATTTTTGCTTCTTGGTTCTTCCACTGAGGTAGACAAAGACAAAATGACAAACTAGCATGACTCTGGGCAAATCATTTTGTCTCTGTTTACCTCAGTGTCCTCAACTGTAAAACAAGGATAATAACCACATCTGTCTCCCAGGGTTGTTGTGAGGATTGAACGAAATAATATTTGTAAAATATTTAGCCCACTGCCTGGCACATGGTAGGATATTAGTAAATGCTGTTTTCTACCTTCTAACCCATACTCCTTCTCTGTTGTCTGCACTAAGTAGGCCCACGTTTGTAATTATACTAACTCCTATTATTTAAAAATCCATTTCAAAGAAATTTGCTGAAAAGTGATAGACTGAGGGAAAATAGTCTGTGATATTCTATGGGAATAGGGATGAAAGGGTGATTAGTTTCTTCTTTCTGTTTTCAAATGGATGCCTATAAGTAATTGCTTTTTCAAGCAATTTTTGGAATCCCAGGTGCATCATGTCACGGTTTGGAACATATTTTGTAGTAGAAAATGTTGGACAGAAAAGTCAGTCATAAACGTCAAGCTAAACCAGTTCTTCAGTGCAAAAGATCACTCTGACATATAAGGAAGAAAGGACACTGGAGACCTGTAGCCCACAGGTCATGTTCTATGGAGAATTTGTAGGAAATACTTATAAATCTGGACAAGTGGACACAGGATTAAGTATGTATGACAGAGAGAGAGAGAGAGAGAGAGAGAGAGAGAGAGAGAGAGAGAGAGAGAAAGAGAGAGAGAGAGACAGAGACAGAGAGAGAGACAGAGACAGAGAGAGAGAGAGAGAGAGAGAGAGAGAGAGAGAGAGAGAGAGAGAGAGAGAGAGATAAAGAGAGACAGAAAGATAGGAGTCATAGGCTTTAAAGACAGAAGGGAAATCATCTAGCAATTCCATTCCCAATTACAGAAGAGAAAAATGGGGTCCAGAGAAGTTAAGTTACCTGATCAAGATCTCGTTAGTAAATAGGTGAGCTGGGATTTGAAACTGGGCAATCTAATGCTAAGATCAAAAACTTTTTTTTTCCCCACTGCATCATACTGACTTCAACCCTTGACAACTGAAATAAATTCAACAAATACTTACATAAAAACTACTTTGTACAAGTCAGGATAGTAATGGGGAAAACTCACTGTCTTTGGAATCAGAGGACCTGTGTTCAAATCTTGTTTCTGTTATTATCTTTTTTTTCATAAAATAGTTTATTATTATTTTTAAAATGAACAAATAAGAATTTAAAATTTTGTCACTTTTAATTTGAATACAGTAAATATTGATAGATATAACTTACATGAACAAAAGCTCTTTGAGGTCCTCAATAATTTTCTTTTTTTTAAATTTAATATATTTAGTTTTCAGCATTGATTTTCACAAAAGTTTGAATTACAAATTCTTTCCCCGGTTCTACCCTCCCCCACTCCAAGATGGCATATATTCTGGTTGCCCCATTCCCCAGTCAACCCTTCCATCTGTCACCCCACTCCCCTCCTATCCCCCTTTCCCTTCTTCTCTTGTAGGGAAAGATAAATTTCTATGCCCCATTGCCTGTGTATCTTATTTCCTAGTTGCATGCAAAAACCTTTTTTTGTTGTTGTTTTTGAACGTCTGTTTTTAAAACTTTGAGTTCCAAATTCCCTCCCCTCTTCCCTCCCCACCCACCCTAAGAAGGCAAGCAATTCAACATAGGCCACATGCGTATCATTCTGTAAAACCCTCCCACAATATTCATGTTGTGAAAGATTAACTATATTTTGCTCCTTCCTAACCGATCCCCCTTTATTGAATTTTCTCCCTTGACCCTGTCCCTTTTTGAAAATGTTTGTTTTTTATTACCTCTTCCCCCTGTCTGCCCTCCCCTCTATCATCCCCCCTTTTTTATCTTCTTCCTCCTTCTTTCCTGTGGGGTAAGGTACCCAATTGAGTATGTATGGTATTCCCTCCTCAGGTCAAATCCGATGAGAGCAAGATTTACTCATTCCCCCTCACCTGCCCCCTCTTCCCTTCCTACAGAACCACTTTTTCTTGCCACTTTTATGCAAGATAATTTACCCCATTCTATCTCTCCCTTTCTCCCTCTCTCAATATATTCCTCTCTTATCACTTAAATTAATTTTAATTTTTTAGATATCATCCCTTCATATTCAACTCACCCTGTGCCCTTTGTGTGTATATATGTATATACACCTACATATATACACACATAGATACACACATATGTATATATATGTTTACACATACACACACACATATATATATATATATATATCATATATGCATATTCCTTTCAGCTACTATGATATTGAGGTCTCATGAATCATACACATCATCTTTCTATGTAGGAATGTAAACAAAACAGTTCGATTTTAGTAAGTCCTTTATGATTTCTCTTTCTTGTTTACCTTTTCATGCTTCTCCTGATTCTTTTGTTTGAAAGTCAAATTTTCTATTCAGCTCTGGTCTTTTCACTGAGAAAGCTTGAAAGTCCTCTATTTTATTGAAAGTCCATATTTTGCCTTGGAGCATGATACTCAATTTTGCTGGGTAGGTGATTCTTGGCTTTAATCCTAGCTCCATTGACCTCCAGAATATCATATTCCAAGCCCTTTGGTACCTTAATGTGGAAGCTGCCAGATCCTGTGTTATCCTGATTGTTTTTCCACAATATTCAAATTGTTTCTTTCTGGCTGCTTGTGTTATTTTATCCTTGATCTGGGAGCTCTGGAGTTTGGTGACAATGTTCCTAGGAGTTTTCTTTTTGGGACCTATTTGAGGAGGTGATCGATGGATTCTTTCAATTTCTATTTTACCCTCTGGCTCTAGAATATCAGGGCAATTCTCCTTGATAATTTCTTGAAAGATGATATCTAGGCTCTTTTTTTGATCATGGCTTTCAAGTAGTCCAATAATTTTTAAATTATCTCTCCTGGATCTATTTTCCAGGTCAGGGGTTTTTCCAATGAGATATTTGACATTGCCTTCCATTTTTTCTTTCCTTTGGTTCTGTTTTATAATATCTTGATTTCTCATAAAGTCACTAGCTTCTACTTGCTCCAATCTCATTTTTAAGGTAGTATTTTCTTCAGTGGTCTTTTGGACCTCCTTTTCCATTTGGCTAATTCTGCCTTTCAAAGCATTCTTCTCCTCATTGGCTTTTTGGAGCTCTTTTGCCATTTGAGTTAGTCTATTTTTAAAGGGTTGTTTTCTTCAATATTTTTTTCAGTATTTTTTGAGGTCTCCTTTAGCAAGTCATTGACTTGTTTTTCATGGTTTTTTTTGCATCATTCTCATTTCTCGTCCCAATTTTTCCTGTACTTCTCTAACTTGCTTTTCCAAATCCTTTTTGAGCTCTTCCATGGCCTGAGACCAGTTCATGTTTTTCTTGGAGGCTTTTGGTGTGGGCTTTTGCACTTTGTTGACTTCTTTAGGCTGTATGTTTTGGTCTTCTTTGTCACCAAAGAAGGATTCCAAAGTCTGAAACTGAATCTGAGTGTGTTTTTGCTGCCTGGCCATGTTCCCAGCCAACTTACTTGACCCTTGAGTTTTTCAGCGGGGTATGACTCCTTGTAGAGCAAAGAGTACTTTGTTCCAAGCTTGAGGGGATGCGCTGTTGATTTCAGAGCTATTTCTATACAGCCAGCTCTGCCACCCCAGCACTCGTCCTTCTTCAAGAACCACCAACCTGTACCTGATGTAAATCTTCAGCAGGCTGTGCACTCCTGCTCTGATCCACCACTTACTTCCTCCCACCACATGGGCCTGTGGCCGGAAGTAACTGCAGCTGTAGTTCTGTGGCTGCATTTCCCCCACTGCCCCTGGGGCAGTGGCTGAACCGTGAACTCTGTCCCCCGCAGCTTTTCCCACTAACCTTCTCTGTTGTCTTTGGTGTTTGTGGGCTGAGAAGTCTGGTAACAGCCACAGCGCACTGATTTGGGGTGCTAGGGCCTGTCCTGCCTGGCTTCTATTCTGGTTGGTTCTGCTGCCTCCCACGCTGAGCTCTGCTCCCCTCTGCTCCATGCGTGATAGACCTCATCCATTGACCACCCAGGCTGTCCTGGGCTGGATCCCTGCTTCCCTCTGCTGTTTTGTGGGTTCTGCAGTTCTAGAATTTGTTCAGAGCCATTTTTTATAGGATTTTGGAGGGACGTGGTGGGGAGCTCACACTAGTCCCTGCTTTCCAGCTGCCATCTTGGCTCCACCCCCGGAAGGCCCTGTTTCTGTTATTATCTGCATGCTCTTGGCCACATTTATTTTAGCTCTCCTGACTCTAAGTTTGTATAAAATGAAGAGCTAAGAGTAAATTTTGCCTAAGGTCTTTTTATGCTCTAAATACTTCATCTTACAAATGCAGCAACAAAAATGAAATCCCCTGCCCTCAAGGAGCTTACATATTTTCCAGCTAGATGGCAGAGTGGATAGAATGCTAGGCATTAAGTCAGAAAGATTCATCTTCCTGAGTTCAAATCCAGCCTGAGACACTTAATTAGCTGTGTGACTCTGGGCAAGTCACTTAATCCTGTTTGTCTCAGTTTCCTCATCTGTAAAATGAGCTAGAGAAGCAAATGACAAACCACTCCAGTGTATTTGCCAAGAAAATTCCCAAAGGGTCATGAAGAGTCAGACAAATGACTAAGCAAAACAAAACAAATGAAAAAAAATACACATCCGTATTACACAAGATAGAGAGTGAAGGGGACAAGGAAGAGACCAGACAAAGTGCCGTAGGCAAATCTAAGGAAAGAAGGCACTCATCGTGGGGACATGAGGAATGGTTCCATGGAACAAATGTTATGTGAGCTGAATCTTTGTTGTTATTATTATTAAATTTTATTTTTAACTTACAGAATAAAACAAACATTTCCATAATGTAGTACAATAAAAAGATGGTTGCACATGAAACTACAAATCTACTATGCACAACTTGCTGTTATTTTCAAATATACAAGAAAACTATCATGTAAATTTCTTTTTTCTCCCTCCACCACCCTAGAGATAGCTACCATTAGACACAAATAGGTATACACACATATATATGTAAATTATTTTTTGCATATTTCTATTTACCAGTTCTTTCTCTGGATGCAGATAGTGTCTTTCTTCAAATGTCCCTTATAGTTAATTTGGGTATTTATAATAGTCAAAATAGCGTATTCATTCTAAGTCATTCCTAAAACAATATTACTGTTTCTGTATACAATGTTCTCTTGGCTCTGCTAATTTCTTGCTACATTATATTTTGTCTGTCTTTCCATGTTTTTTTTTCTAAAATCACTGAGCTCATCATTTCTTATAGCACAGCAATATTCCATCACAATCAAATACCATGACTTGTTCATGGCATTCCATCAATAGATGGTCGTCCCTGCAATTTCCAGTTCTTTGTCACCACAAAGAGACCTGCTATAAACATTTTAGAACATATAAGTGTGTGTAAGGAGGATTTTGCTATCCTTTATAGAGTTCAGTTTCTCAGGATCTATGGCCTTAGGAATGTCTAGTTTCCAGATGCTAAATAATAACTCCTAGAATAGCCCCAGGGACCCTAGATAGTAATTCCCAGAATCTTAGTGATAGGCAGTCCTACTGAGGCTGCACCATGAGATATAGGGGTGATATAACTCATATTTACTATACTTGTACAGAATGACAATATTGTTAAAGTTAACCTATGAGCTTAATGTTGGCAAGATGCCTTCTTTGTCTGTTGCTCTATAAAGCAAGTTGGCACTGGTAAGTGAGTGGGGAAAGCACAGGGGAATCATGGGGAATCTGTGTGTACCTTAACTGGCCCCCATCAAGGCTTAAGGATATTTAGGGATGCACAAGCTATGACTGTCTCAATTGACCCCATCGAGACATAGGGATAGTTGTTACCCCCCCTTCTCACTAACCCTTGTGAGAAGGGTGATTAGAGAATGCTGTAGGACCTGGTTCTCTCATTATCAGCAACCTTTTTGAGAAGACTAGATTAGAATAAAGTAAGATTATTAACCCCTCCAAAGGTATCTGCCTGTCTAATCAGATCAGGAGTGAACCTATTGGAGGCTGGAGTCCCAAAACTCCAGTGCTTCCTGTGTGTTATCTCTGAAACAATAGATTCTTTTTCTTTTTCTCTAATCATCTTTGGAAATAGACCAAGTAGTGGTATTGCTGGGTCAAAGGGTATAGGTAGTTTGATAACTCTTTGAGCATTCTAGGCATGAAGGATAGCTGGCACAAATGCATGGAGGCAGCAAGGAATGATGAGTTTGGAGACTTGCTTAGAGAGAATGGACTCTGTGCACGAGGGGAAATAATACGAAATTAGTTGGAAATGTGGGTTGAATCCAGACTGCGGATGCCTTGAAATACCAGATTAAAAAGTTGATATTTTATCTCAGAGACTAAAGATGTTTGAGTTGGGCAGGGACATAGCCAAGATTATGCTTTAAGAACATCGTTTTGACATCTGGATGGTAGAAAGATTTTATAGGGAAGGGAGTGATAGCCCAGAGTCCAAATACCTAGTTATTAGAGGTGAATAAGGAGAAATGAATAAGCATTTGGTGCTCCTCTAGCACCATAGGCATTTTAAACTCCACATATATGAAAATCAACTCCCCCCACCCCCCATAAATCTGTCCCAAATCTAAGTTCTATGAAGTGTATTCCCATCCTCTTAGTCACCCAGCCCAGAAACTTTGGCCTTGTCTTAGGCTCTTCCCTCTTATTTTTTCTTGCACAGTCCATCAATTGCAGTGTCCTATTGATTCTGTTTCCTTATATTTTGTAGCTGCCCTTTCTTTCTACAAATATGGTCACAATTACAGCTCAAGCCCTCAAGACCTCTCAGCTGGACTACCCCAGAGGCAACTAGGTGGTGCAGTAGACAGGGGTTAAGAAGACCTGAGTTCGAATTTGACCTTAGCCATTTGCTAGCTGTGTGACCATAGGCATGTCAATGAACTTATGTCTGCTTTAGTTTTTTCAACCGTAAAATGGGGATAATCATCGAGGGAGAGAATATAGTGTAAATAAAGCAGAGGATGTAGGTCAGAACATTTGGTGCCACGTATACCCTAAAGGCATGAGACCCAGTAAAGGATTAGAAGGAACAGAATTCAACAACGTCATAAAAGCCAAAGGAAGACAGGATACCAGATGGAGGGGTCAATCATCCCTGCCAAAAGCAACAGAAATATTGAGGAGGACAAGAAATTGGGACAGGAAAACTACTTTCCTCAAATCCCTAAACACTTGCAAGAGTTTGTACACACAAAAAAAACAAAACATAAATCAAATGGGAAAACAACAAAAACAAGAACAACGCAGGAGTAGACAGCCAACTGGCAAACATGATTTGTCTTTCCTAGTCATGGTGATGGAAAACATGTCCTCAGAAAATGACCTGGAAACAAATAAATCTCTTTGATTCACTACAACAACTCTCTCTGAAGCTGAGTCATTATTGTAAGCCCTACTCCCTGCCTCTAAGTAAGAGAAGCCAACTCTGATAGCCACAACTGTCTTAATGAGCTGGTCAAGGAGTAAGTGGAGGCCTCAATAAACCCTTCCCAATATACCCACATCCTTCTGTACCAGGTAGAAGATGCTTGAATTTTCAGGTCAGAGCTGTAGCTCTATAATGCTATACCTAGGTGATTTCTGAGTTCCCTTCAAATTCTCAAATGTCAAACATCTGACAGTAGATTTTGCTGGTAGTATGGGAGAGACTAAGTGCCCTAGACAAATTTTGCCAATTTCACAATATTGCTCTAGAATTCATAGTACAGACCAACATAAGACAGCTGTTTGCAGATCAACATCAGTTTACAACTTGATGTCTAGTTACAAGTAAAAAAAATATTTTCTTGAGTTTCTAATTTTTTCTTGTAATATTAACGAGCTATTTAGAGAGTTCAGTATAGATTAGGAGTCAGAAAATTTGATTTTGAATCCTGGTTCTGCTATTTCCTTCTATGGATCTATAATTTCATCAGTTCAAATTATTACCCATCCATGCCTGCCTGGCCTGTGAAACTTTTGTCCGTGCCTTCTTATAAGTTTGCCACAAGGGATCTACCCAATGTGCTAGACCATCTTCTAGTTCTTTTGATGATTGGATGATACTAATGGAACGCATTAGTTCTCCATTGTTTTATTGCCTTGTGATCATCCAATCTTCCTTTTTGCTGATACCATTTTTTGTTTGTTTCCTTTCCCTCCATATTCATTATTTCTACTATGTTGCTTCCTCTTCATACCCGCTCTTCTCTGTTGCCCTTTGGTTAATCCTCAATTTCAATTCTTTACAGACTCTAGCATTTTATAACTCATAGTTGCTCAATATCACCAGAAGAATAGGTTTTTAGAAGATGGTTCTTTGTTTCAGCTGAGAAGCTTTGTAAAGATCAGCAAACAATTTCCCCAGGGCAATCCAGACTACTTAGGCCAATTTAGAAACATAAACCTGCATTACCTCAGAAATGGTAGGAATCTCAGAGATTATTTAGTCCAACCTGACCAAGAACTTTCTTTACAATATTCTCAAGCAGTGGTTCTCCTCTATTTAAAGGCCTCCATTGATGGGAAAGCAACTACTTTATGAGGCATCCCTTCTGGCTGACTCTAATTGTTAGGGAGTTCTTCCTCACAGTAGGATGAAATCTGTTTCTCAGCAATTCTCACCAACCCAACTCTTCTTAGTTCTCTAAAGTCCCTTGTAGCCCTAAAATCTATGGTTCTGTGAATATGAAGGGAGAACCTTAATCCCTCGGAAAGGTTTTGGGATTAGTTGGAGATGGTGATGCTTTTTAAGGCTTAAGGCCTTTGCCAGAGGTGGAAAATAAATGGAAAAACAGTAATTTCATTCATTCCAGCTATTGTGTTGGTCCTTTGCAGCCCACATTTCTCACTTTGTTCCAAGATTTAAAGGAGGGATAAAAAAGTTTTTGAATACTTTTTTTGGTTCTGTTTTGTGTTAAAATACAGGTGTTGTGGCCTGCTTCTGCCCTGGAAGAATATCCGCTTTTTATGAACTAGATTAAACAAAGTTTCTCCAACTCTAAATTTGAAATAGCATATTTAAAGGCAGGTGGGTGGATGGGTATGGAGGTGGAAAATCAGAAAAGACAAAGGAAGGGAACAGGGGAGAACTCTTGGGAATCTGTTCACAGAGAGCTCTCAAAGATTTTTCAAGTTGAGGAGTGATATTATGTTAATATATGTTCTAATTGCTCAGCAATAAACAACACCCACATGCTGAATAAATGTCAAGACCAAGCCTTTTTAAAAATCTGCTTTGAAACAATGTCAGTCACTGCTATTATTACAAAGAGACTGAACACTTTTGTTAGCATTGAAATTTATATGTATATATATATATATACATACACACACACACATACACACACACACACACACACACACACACACACACACATACATATATATATATATATATATATATAAAACCTGGGGTATTAGTTACTGAAAGTAATAGACCTCATGTGAGAACCAAGAGTGGGAGGACAGACATAGTTAGTTGTTACCATTTGCCAGCCAACTATTAACAAGGGACCTCACCTCTTATCAATGATATACATGACAGCATTGTTTATTACTGAACGTGCTATAGGTCAGGAACATGCTCTGCTAACTGGCTGACAATACTATGGTGTAACATACATGTATGTAAGTATATATGTATACATGTGTATATATACACTATATACATGCTTATATACATGCACATTATATATGTATATATACATAAATATGTGCATATATGTATATGTGTGTGTATACACACCTGTGTCTGTATGTATAAATTTAAAGTGCAGATGGGTAAAAGAAAATGTGTGCCCAGTAGAAATGCTATGTAACATTCTGGAACATTAGTTCAGTCTTTCCAGTGTAGAAGCTGCAAAGGCTTAAGGTAGTAGAGCCCAGCTACTTAAGGAAAGCAGTATGACAATGGAAAAAGCAGTAGCCTTGAAGTCTTGGTTCTACTATTTGACTTTGGTCAAACCATTTCCATTCTGTGAAGTGGGAGAGTTAGATCAGACCTCTATGATCCTGTGCCATTTCTAACATATTTTTTCTACTTGTGGAAGTGAGATCATATAGTAATGATGAAACTCATAGGATGTCAGAGCTGGGAATAGATATTAGAGGTCATCTAAACCAACCCCTAGACAAATTAACCAAGGCTGACAGCTAATAGGTGACTCACAGCTCCTTAACTGAACTCCTAAGTCACAGATCTGACCACGTCATTTTCTAGCTTAAAAAAGTTTCTGCTGCCCTTTGCTACCTCTGGCATTAAAAAACAAAGAAATTGTTTAAAATTTAGAGCCCCTCCCAATCAGTCTCAAGCCACATAATAACTCCTTGAAACTCCTGTCACAATTTGCATTTGTTTTCTTATCACCTGGCACAGCACCTGACACAGAGCTGAAACTTAATATATGCGTATTGATTGACTGACCTTTCCAAACATTGCATATCATTTCCTTTTACAAGGATTAGACAGCCTCTAAGGTCCCTTCCAGCCAGAAATCTGCAATCCTCTACATAAAATCACATCTCTTGCCTCCAAGCCTTTCTGTTACAGAAAGCAAAATCTCATGGGATTCGGAATATATTTTTATTGCCATAGAGAGAGAAAGCCTGAGGAATGGGATCTTGGGTGGTCACCAGAGGAGGGGAGAAAAGATAAGAAGACCAGTGTAAGGTTTTTTATAAAAAATATAATTAAATTCCCACTCAAACTCAGAATGAATCAGAGCTCAGAAATCTTGTCTTAATGAAAATAAGAGCGGTTTCATACTTTTGTTTTTCTCCAAGGTAGAACAAGTCTGTAGGAACATAATTTAAAAATAGAAAGAGCCCCTCCCCGCCTACTCCACCCCCCCAAAAATCACTTATGAGAGGAGTAAAATTTAAGCAGCAATATTTTATGGCAAATAGAGGGTTAGCCATTGAGTCAGGAAAGTCTGGGTTCAAGTACTGTTTCTGACACATTTTAGCTATATCACTTTGGGCAAGTAAATCAGTTCTCCTTTGTGGTCTTATTTATCAGATGAAGATATTGAACTTGATGATTTCTAAGGTCGCTCAGAGCTCTGACCTTCTGTTACTGCAGTTCTGTGATCACTGGGTTATCAATCAGTCAGTTAAGTAGCATTTATTAAGTAGCTACTATGCATCAAGGACTGGGCTAAGCAATTTGGGCAAAATTAAAAGCAAAACACAAAGGAAGAGTCCTCACTCTGAATGAGGTCATAGTCTAATGGTGGAGACAACATCAAACAACTATGAACAAATTAAGTATATATACATGTATATACACACATATATATGTGTGTATGCATACAAATATGTGAGTATGTGTGTATGTATGTGTGCATATGCTTATATATAATATGTATATACATAAATGTATATATGCATGTGTATGTACACACACACAGGAGAAATTGGGCAATCTTGGAGGGAAGACACTAAGATTAGTGAGAACTGGGACAGGCTTCTTGGAAAGGTTGGACTTTAGCCAAGAATTTAAGAAGTCAAGGAACCTAGGAGGTAGAAATAAGGAGGGAGAAAGTACCAGGTACAGGGGACAGACACTAAAAGTGTTGAAGTCAAAAGATGGAGTGTCCTGTGTGAGGAACTTCAAAGAGGCCAGTAGGTTAGTAGTGGTGTAAGAGGTAAGAAGAAGAGAAATGTAGGAGGGGCTCAGGTTACAAAGGGCTTTTAAAGACAGAAGATTTTGTATGTGGTCCTAGAAGTTATTGGGAGTCACTGCAGTTCATTGAATGGTGGTGAGGATAGGTGGTAATAGGGTCAGAGTTGCATTTTAAGATCAATTTGACAGCTGATAGACTGGAGAGGGAGATGAATCAGGGTGAGCAACCAACAGACTACTGCAATAGTCCATGCATGAGGGGGTGAGGACATGAGTCAGGATGGTGTCAGTGTCTAAGGAGAAAAGGGTGCATACGGAAGACTTGTCACAAAGATAGAAAAGACAGGACTTGACAACTGATTATATGGGGGGTAGGGGTGTCATCCAGTCAATCAATAAACATTTATTAAAGACTTACTTTATGTGCTAAGTGCTGGAGGTATAAAATATAAAAAGAAAGACAGTCCTAGACCCCAAGGATGTTATAATCTAGTGGAGGAAGATAGAGGAAGGGAGAAGACAAAGAAGTAGAAAAGGGGCAGGGAGCAGCATCTGTATGAGATGGGGGCGGGGCACAGTAGAGAAATTGTTGTTGTTTATCCTTTGTTCCTGAAGATGATCATGACATCAGGAAGATGATGTCAAGACTTGCAAGTGAATTGGATTTAAGTGAGGGAGGGCTGTGCAAAGTCACCAGCCTCACTTTCTCCTCCAGGGCCATCTGGGCCCAGTGGCATAGATCCAGACAACTGGAGCTGGCCCTGGATGCACTTGGCCTTTTTAAGCTAAGGCCTTTAGCAGATTTCAGTTTGATTGAAGCAACAACCATTCAGTGTTTAAGGCTAGGTAAGAAATGAGGCAGAGAATGGAGAAGTAGGAAAAGTCACAAAGTCGTGCAGTCAGGTGAGAAATGAAGAGGTGAGAGTGAGGAGTCTTTAGATGGCACCCAGGTTTCAAGCTTGGGTGACTGGAGAATGACGGTATCTTTGAAAATAATAGGGTATTTAGGAAACAAGTGGGTATCCCCAGAGTCAATATGTATCATTTACTTTAAAAGCCTTCTCTGATAGCCCCGAAGTTTATCTCTCATAAGTACATGCTGCAGATCTCAGAGGAATCTCTGTGTTCTCATCTCAGTTTTACAAAAAAATAGTGTTATAGGAGGCCTGAGGGTTTATTTCTTTTTCAAAGCTAGTAAAATGCCACTATTTTAGATAGTTAAAAGACTGAGAAAGATCTATGGCAGAAAACGTATAAACACAGTATTCCCAAAGTTTCAAAATTTCGTTTGAAACTCTTCTATTGAACTTTTCCCTTTAACTTCTGAGAAGCACTTTGGTACATGCATGTGGATTTGTAGATCAAGAGGCCTGGATTTGGAGTCAGACAGCCTGGGTTAAAATCCTCACAGTGTGACTATTCAGGAGTCATTTAACCTCTCCCAGACTCAGGTTTTTCATCTGTGAAATAATCTGAAGTAATAGAGATCCTGGCTCACAGGTTGTGATAAGAATCAGAGGACTTAAAGAGAGGAAAGTACTTAGCCAACTTTCATTCAACATATAAATGTAAGTTTTCATTGTAAGTAGACGTAAGTAATGGGAGTTTCTGCTCCTATTTACTTCTACTTTGCTCTTGTTGGTCAGTCATCTTGGACTCTTTGTGACCCCATGGACCCTAGCACACCAGATCCTTCTATCCTTCACTCTCTCTCAAAATCTGTCCAAGTTCATGTTCGAGTACAGTCTCTCCATCCTATCCTCTACAATCCTCTTTTCCTTTTGACTTCAATCTTTCCCAACATCAGGATCTTTTTCAGAATCCAAACTTCTCATTATGTGGCCAATGTATTCAAGTTACAGCTTCAGTATTTAACCTTCCATTGAATAGTCTGAATTATTTTCTTCAAGTATTGACTGATTTGGCCCCTTTACTTTCCAAGGAACTTTCAAAAGATTTTTCCAGAATCACAATGTGAAAGTGTTCTACAGTGTTCAGCTTTTCTTATAATTCAACTCTCACAGCCCTACAATGCAACCAGAAAAACCATAGCTTTGACAATACGGACCATTATTGACAAGGTTTTATCTCTACTTTTTAGTATGCTGTCCAGATTTGCCATAGCTTTTCTCCCAATGAGAAAACATCTTTTAATTTCATGACTTTAATTTCTTTGAGCCCAAGAATATAAAATCTGATACTGTTTCCATTTATTCTCCCTCTGTGTGTCAGCAGGTGATGGGACCAGTTGCCAAGATCATAGGTTTTTGTTTGTTTGTTTGTTTGTTTTTTGATATTAAGCTTCAAGATAGCATTTGCCCTCTCCTGTTTCGCCTTCATCAAAAGACTTCTTAATTCTTCTTCACCTTCAGCCATCAGAATGGTATCATCTAAATGTCTGAGAATGTTACTATTTCCCAGGCAACCTTAATTCAGCTTTTGATTCATCGGTCTTGGTATGTCTCATGATGTACTCTGCATCTGTTATTGTTTAGCCAGTCAGCCACGTCTGACTCTTTGTGATGGTTTGGACCTTTGCACAGTAATACTGACTATGAGATTTTCTTGGCAAAAATACTGGAGTGGTTTGCCGTTTCTTCTCCAGTGGATTAAGGCAAATAGAGGTAAAATGACTTGCTCTGGGTCACAAAGCTAGTAAATGTCTGAGGCTGAATTTAAATTCAAGTCTTTCTGACTCCACACCCAGCATTCTATCCACTGAGTTACCATTATCAGCATTATATATGTTACATCTACACAAACTATTCTGTACATATTTCTATCAGTTCTTTCTCTGGCTGCAGAGAGCCTCTTTCTTCATATATCCTTTATAGTTAATTTAGGTAATCATAATAGACAAAATAACTTATTCACTCAAAGACATTTTTTTTAATTTTATCATTTTTATTTAACATTTTAGTTTTCAACATTGATTTCCACAAGATTTTGAGTTACAAATTTTCTCACCATTTCTACCCTCCCCTGGCCAATTCCAAGATGGCATATATTCCGATTGCCTCGTTCCCTGGTCAGCCTTCCCTTATGTCACCCCACTCCCCACCCCTATCCCCCTTTCCTTTACTTTCTTGTAGGGCAGGATAGATTTCTATGCCCCATTCCCTATATATCTTGTTTCCCAGCTGCATGCAAAAACAACTTTTTTGCTTTGAGCATCTGCTTTTAAAACTTTGAGTTCCAAATTCTCTCCCCTCTTCACTTCCCACCCACCATCCCTAGGAAGGCAAGCAATTCAACATAGATCACACATGTATCATTAATGTAAAACACTTTCACAATGCTCATGTTGTGAAAGGCTAACTATATTTCCTTCCATCCTATCCTCTCCCCCTTTATTCAGTTTTCTCCCTTGACCCTGTCGCTTTTCAAGTGTTTGCTTCTGATTACCTCCTCCACCTGTCTTCCTTCTCTTCTATCATCCCCCCTTTTTATCCCCTTCCCCTTACTTTCCTGTGGAGTAAGACACCCAGTGGAGTGTGTATGTTATTCCCTCCTCAAGTTGAATCTGATGAGAGTAAGATTCACTCATTCCCCCTCACCTGACCCCTCTTTCCTTCCAACTACTTTTATTTGCTACTTTTATGGGAGATAATTTACCCCATTCTATCTCTCCTTTCTCCTTCTCTCAATATATTCCTCTCTCACCCCTTAAATTTATTTCATTTTTAAAGATATCATCCCTTCATATTCAACTCATGCTGCACCCTCTGTCTATATATATATATATAATATATATATATACATATACATATATATACACATATGTATGTGTGTGTCTGTATGTATGTATATTCCCTTCAACTACCCTAATACTGACAAAAGTCTCATGAATTACACACATCATCTTTCCATGTAGGAATGTAAATGAAACAGTTCCACTTCAGTAAGCCCCTTATAAATTCTCTTTCTTGTTTACCTTTTCATACTTCTCTTGATTCTTGTATTTGAAAGTCAAATTTTCTAATCAGCTCTGGTCTTTTCACTGAGAAAGCTTGAAAGTCCTCTATTTTATTGAAAATCCATATTTTGCCTTGGACCATGATACTCAGTTTTGCTGGGTAGGTGATTCTTGGTTTTAATGCTAGCTCCATTGACTTCCGGAATATCATATTCCAAGCCCTTCAATCCCTTAATGTAGAAGATGTTAGATCTTGTCTTATTCTGATTGTGTTTTCACAATACTCAAATTGTTTCTTTCTCGCTGCTTGCAGTATTTTCTCCTTGACCTGGAAACCCTGGAATTTGGCAACAATATTCCTAGGAGTTTTCTTTTTGGGATCTTTTTCATGAGGTGATTGGTGGTTTCTTTCAATTTCTGTTTTTTACCTTCTGGCTCTAGAATATCAAGGCAGTTCTCCTTGATAATTTCTTGAAAGATGATGTCTAAGCTCTTTTTTTATCATGGCTTTCAGGTAGTCCAATAATTAAAATTTAAATTATCTCTCCTGGATCTATTTTCCAGGTCAGTGATTTTTCCAATGAGATATTTCACATCATCTTCCACTTCTTCATTCCTTTGGTTCTGGTTTATGTCTTGATTTCTCATAAAGTCATTAGCATCCACTTGCTTCAATCTAATTTTTTAGGTGATATTTTCTTCAGCGGTCTTTTGGACCTCCTTTTCCATTTGGGTAATTCTGCCTTTTAAGACTTTCTTCTCCTCATTGGCCTTTTGGAGCTCTTTTGACATTTGGGTTAGTCTATTCTTTACGGTGTTATTTTCTTCAGTATTTTTTGGGTCTCCTTTAGCAAGTTGTTGACTTGTTTTTCATGGTTTTCCTGCATCACTCTCATTTCTCTTCCCAATTTTTCCTCTGCTTCTCTTACTTGATTTTTCAAATCCTTTTTGAGCTCTTCCATGGCCTGAGACTAATTCATATTTTTCTTGGAGGCTTTTGATGTAGACTCTTTGACTTTGTTGACTGCTTCTGGCTGTGTGTTTTGATATTCTTTGTCACCAAAAAAGGAATCTAGAGTTTGAGTGTGAGTCTGAATTTGTTTTAGCTGCCTCTTCATGTTCCCAGCCAACTACTTGACCCTTGAGCTTTCTGTCAGGGTATGACTGCTTGTAGAGTAGAGAGTACTTTGTCCCAAACTTTAGGGTCCAAGCACTGCTGTTTTCAGAGCTACTTCTGCTCCACTGTCACCCCAGGCTCTGTCGCAGAAGCACTCATCCTCCCCCAAGAACCTCCAACCCGGACTGCAATCCAGATCCAGGCAGGGCATAGCAAGAGAACCTGCCTTTGTGCTCACAAAGCGCTCCTTGTACTGATCTGCTGCTAGATTCCTCCTATTGTGTGAGCAAGGGCCTTGGGAAGCAGCTGATGCTGTAGCTCTGGAAGGAGCCTCAGGAGCTTCCTGCTGCTGCCACCACTATCACTGTACCACCTCCGCCACCCCTAGGGCTGGTGGCCAGACCACTCTGAACTCTATCCCGCAGTTTCCCACTAACTTGCGCTTTGGCATTTGTGGGTTGAGAAGTCTGGTAACTGACACAGGTCAATGATTCATGGCCCTAAGGCCTGTTTCTGGCCGGCTGACTCCCAGTCTCGTCTGTCCTGGCTGTGCTCCACTCCCAGCACTGAGCGATAGACCCTTCCCAGTGACCATCCAGGCTCTCCTGGGCTGAAGATTTGTTTCCCTCTGCTATTTCTTGGGATCCACAGCTGTAAAATTTGTTCAGAGCCATTTTTTACAGGTGTTTGGAGGGATTTGGGGGGCACCTTAAGCAAGTCCCTGCTTTCCAGCTGCCACTTGGCTCCGCATCCTCAAAGACATTCTTAAAACAATATTGCTGTTGTTATATACAGTGTTCTCTTGGTTCTGCTCATTTGTCTCTTCATTATTTCATGCAAGTCTTCCCATGATTTTTTTAAATCATTGAGCTCATCATTTCTTATAGCACAATAGTATTCCATCACAATAAAAAAACACAGCTTATTCAGGCATTCCTCAATTGATGGACATCCCCGCAGCACGAAGAGAGCTGCTATAAACATTTCAGAACATATAGGTTCTTTTCCTTTTTCCCTAATCATCTTTGGAAATAGACCAAGTAGTGACATTGCTAGGTCAAAGGGTACAGGATAACTCTTTGGGCATTATTCCAGATTACTCTCCAAAATGGATGGATAAGTTCAGAATTCCACCAACAACGAATTGCTGTCCCAATTTTTCCACATCCTCTCTAACATCTCTCACTTTCCCCTTCTATTGTTTTAGTCAATCAAGTAGGTATAAAATATTATCTCATGGTTGTTTTACTCTTCGTTTCTCTAATCAATAATGATTTGGAGAATTTTTACATGACTATAAATTGTTTTCAATTTCTTCATTGGAAAACTGCCTATTCATGTCCTTTGACCGTTTATCAGTTGGGGAATGACTCATATTCTTAAAGGTTTGACAAAGTTCTTTATATATTTTAGATATGAGACCTTTATCTGATAAACTATTTACTAAAATTTCCCCCTTATTTTCTGCTTTCCTTCTAATCTTGATTACATTTGTTTTATTTGTACAAAACCTTTTTAAATTTATTGTAATCCAAATTATCCATTTTGCACCTAACTTTGCTTTTTCTCTCTTGTTTATTCATAAATTGTTCATCCTTTCACAAATTGGATAAGTAATATATTCTATGTTCTTTAAATTTTCTCGTAATATCTCTTTTTATATCTAGGTCATGTATCCATTTTGATCTAATCTTGGTAAATGGTATAAGATACTGGTTTGTTCATAGGCCTTACTGTTAACAATGCTTCCTGTCTTCGTTCTCCAGAATGTCTGGCTCTAGATCAGTAACCAAACCATTATGGTTATTGGTGATGTTAAGCTCTTTCTTGCATAGTTCTTCTGCATAGTCTTGTCACCTCCCCTTAATCTTTTCTGCTTCAGTTAAATCCTTATAATTTTCTGTCTTTTATCATGCCTGTTTTTCAGGAAACCGTTCCTCTGGTATCTCTAATGTTATTGAAGACATCTCTTGTCTATCCCATTGTATATTTTTTTCTATTTCTTTGCATTCCTCATTTAAGAAAACCTTATCTCTCCTTGCTATTTTCTGGAATTCTGCATTCAATTGGCTATATCCTTTCCTTTCTCCTTTCACTTTTACTTTCCTTCTTTCCTCAACTACTTGCAAAGTCTCACAAGACAGCATTTTGCTTTCTTGCTCTTCCTTTTCTTTGGAATTTCGTTGTTGTTACTGCGTCCTGTACAACATTGCAAAACTCTGTTCATAGTTCTTCAAGCACTCTATCTACCAAATCTGATCCCTTAAATCTATTTATCACCTCCACTTCATATTCACTGGGATGTTATTTAGGTCATACCTATATGGTCTGGTGGTTTTCCCTACTTTCTTCAATATAAGTATGAATTTTGCAATAAGAAGCTCATGATCAGGTTGACTGTGTGTATGTTATTGAGGCACCTAGGGCTTACAATGGATAGAGTACAGAGCCTGAAGTCAGGAAGACTCATCTTCCTGAGTCCAAATTTGGCCTCGGCCACTTACTAGCTATATGACCCTGAGCAAGCCACTTAACCCTGTTTGCCTCATCTTTTTTCTTCATCTGTAAAATAAGCTGGAGAAGGAAATGGAAAACCATTCCAGTATCCTTGCCAAGAAAACCCCAAAGAGGGTCATGAAGTTTTAGACACAACTGAAATGATTGAACAACGACAACAACGTGTGTGTGTGTGTTTCTACCATTACCGCCACCATCACCATCACCACCATTGTTCTTAGCTCTACTCACCACTGCTATTAATATTACTGCTAGTATTGTTGTTAGAACTACTACTGATGCCACTGGTATTACTGATACTTCTACAATTACTACCCCTACTTCTGTGTGACCTTGGGCAAGTGACTTACCTTCTTTGGGCCTGCTTCTTCTTCTTTTAAAAAGAGAGGGTTGGCCTCAATTGCATTTAAGATCTCTGCGAACACTGACATTTGATGATCCTATGACTCTATCCTACTCTTTGAAACCACTTATTTTAATCTATTTTCGGGCAGTTGTCAAGGCATCATTTTATGCCTCTTTCTTTGACTGATACTTATTGGAGAAGTTCTGCTTCATTTGCATAATTTGCCTCCGTGATTTTTGGCAACAGACTGAGGGAAATTCATTACAACCTGGAAGCCTCTGGGGAGCTGTTTTCCAGAGAATAGCAAGGAAGGACAAGAAGGTTTTCTTAGATGAGTAATACAAAGAAATAGAAGAAAACAATACAATGGGATAGATGAGATCTCAATAAAGTCAGAGATATCAAAGGAACATTTCATGCAAAAATGGACACAATAAAAGATTAAAAAATTATAGGGAGTGTGGTTTTGTTTTGTTCTGTTTTTTTGTTTTTTGTTTTTTGTTTTTTTTTTTTTTGGCTAGGGGAGCCCTGCTATCTTCTGGGAGGGAGAGGGACAGTTGTTTGAAAGACTAGGGTGAGGCACAGATTGTTTCCTAGATCAGTTAGGGCTTTCCCAGGTTTCTCTCTTACAGGACACCCTGAGTGCTTGAGAAGGGATTCAAGTCTGGTTATGAGTGGAGTAGATTCTAGCCTAGAAGCACCCAGAAGGACATCATTGGCAAAGAGGAGCAGGCTTTGCAAGTAATGCTCATACCAGCATAAGACAATGGAATGAATTCCAATTCTGTGTTCTTAAATGCCTAGCTAGAAGCTCCCTTTCCCTTACCACTCCCCTCCTCTATACCCACAGAGGCATCTAGGTGGCATGGTGGATAGAATACTGGGCCTGGAGTCAGGAAGATCCGAATTCAAATCCAACTTTAGGCACTTACTAGTTGTGCGACTCTGAGCAAGTCACTTAACCTCTGTCTGCCTCAGTTTCCTCAACTGTCAAGGGTGAGAGAAATAATAATACCTACCTTTCAGAGATGTTGTCATGATCAAATGGCATAATACTTGTAAAACGCTTAGAATTTACCTGGCACATTTGTACTGCTAACTACTTGTTCCACTGTTAACAAACTGCTCTTCATATCAAATCTTTCCTTACTCCCAGAAATTACTTTGTGTATATTTTCTATAAGTCTTGTTTCCCCCCAATAAAATGTAAGTTCTATGAGGCAGAAACCCTTCCATTTTTATCTCTAGAGCCTAACACAGAGCCAGGCTCACAGAAGACATCTATTAGATGTTTGCTGTACTGATTGATTTCTGGTCTGGCCTCTATTGATGGGGTGTGAGGGGCAGAATGTGTGTGCATTTTGAACAACAGATGGTGGTAACCATTTGTCTTGGGTTTTTTGTTTGTTTCATTTGTTTGTTTTATAGCAAATAGTTTATTTTCTAGTATCCTATGACCAGGGTCTTTGCAAGTGAAGCAGTACTGGGATTTTCAGCAAGGTTTATTTTTCTGGCTCTTGTACTGGGGCTGCCATCAAGAAAGGAGGGCATATCGGAACCTGATATATTAGAACACTAGATTGGAAGATCAGAAGCCTTGAGCTTCTCTCTCAGCTCTGCTACTTATGACTTGTGTGACCTTGGAAAAGTCAATTTTCCTATTTTCCTCATCTGTAAAATGAAAGGATTAGACTTTGATAAGATAGAGATGACCTAGAAAAGGACAATCAGAACGGTGCGGGACCTTGAGTCCATGTCCTATAAGGATTGCTTAGATAACAAACAAACAAACAAAACTGTGAATGTTTAGTCCATAGAAGAAAAGACTTAAGGGTACAGGCTACCTGCCTTCATGTACTAAAAAGAATTCTGTGTGAAAGAGGGATTAGACTTGTTCTGTCCGTCTCAAGAAGGCAGAGCTAAGAATAGTCGGTAGATGTTGCAAAGAGGAATGTTAGGCTTGATGTTAGGAAAAATTTCCTCAGCACTGTCTAAGAGTTGAATGGGGAGAGGGGAGGTTGTGGTCCTACCTCCCAGAGGTCTTCAAGCAAAGGCTAGATGGTCATTTGCCAGATATAATGCGTTAGGAGTTTTCTTGCTGAGGTCCCTCCACCTTTGAGATGTGACCTGATGATCCTAACATCTCTTTCAGCTCCAGTTCCCATGTTGTAGCAGAAAGAGCATTGGCCTTAAAGTCACAAATCCTACCCTCTGTTACTTATTAACCATGTAACTCCAAACAAGTCGCCTAAACTCTCTGAAGCTCCACTTCCTAATTTGTGAAAATAATATGTGTATTACCTTCTCCACCAGTTTATTGGGAGGAAAGTGTTTTGTTAATCTAAGATCAGTGGAGAAATGCAGGCTGCTCTTCTCCTAAGTATGGAATAAAGTTATATTTTTCTTTTCTTAACCCACCATAACAGTTCCAAATATGCTGCAGAAACAAATAGCTGACAAGGGGGAGAGACAAAGGAGAGGACTGGGGAAAGAGGCAGAGGGGACCAGGAGGGCAATGAGAATTACATATTGAGTTACCAGTGACCTGTAGGCCGATGTGTAGAAACACCCAAAGGCTCATGACTTTTGCCATGCTGTTTCTGGTGAGGTCGTTCAATCCCCCAGCTGCAGTGGCTAGCCAGTGATTACCCAGAAGCAGTGTGCTTTCTCACCAGGCTCCCCTCAGCCTGGTGGGCAATACTACGAGATCTGATGGCAGCTTTAAATTAGAAAGTGTCAAAGATGGCGGCTGGAAAGCAGGGACTAGCGTGAGCTCCCTCCGAAAACCTATAAAAAAATTGGCTCTGAACCAATTCTAGAACTGAAGAACCCACAAAACAGCAGAGGTAAGCAGGGCTCCAGCCCAGTACAGCCTAGATGGTCTCTGAGTGAGGTCTATTCCACATGGAGCTGGGAGCTGGGAGCCAAGCAGAGAGAACAGAGCCCAGCGTGAGCAGCACAGACCAACCAGACCAGGAGTCGGGCGGGAGTGTGCCCTAGCACCCTGAATCAGTGAGCTGTGGCAGTTACCAGACTTCTCAGCCCACAAACACCAAAGGCAACAGAGAAGGTTAGTGGGAAAAGCTGCAGGAGAAGAAGGAGTTCATGGTTCAGCCACCACCCCCAGGGCAGTGGAGGTGGGGCAGCTACAGCTGCAGCTGCTTCCGGCCCCAGGCCCACCTGGTGGGAGGAATTAAGTGGCAGATCAGAGCAGGAATGCAGAGCCTGCTGAAGATCTAAGTCCAGTCCGGGTTGGGGGTTCTTGGGGAAGGAGGAGTGCTGGTGAGGCAGACCTGGCACATCCCCCCCAAACATGGAACACAGAACTCCTTAGTTTACAAGCAGTCATACCCCGCTGAAAAACTCAAGGGTCAAGTTAGTTGGTTGGGAATATGGCCAGGCAGTGAAAACACACCCAGATTCAGTTTCAGACTTTGGATTCTTTCTTTGGTGACAAAGAAGACCAAAACATACAGACAGAAGCAGTTAACAAAGTCAAAGAGCCTACAACAAAAGCCTCCAAGAAAAGCATGAACTGGTCCCAGGCAATGGAAGAGCTCAAAAAGGATTTGGAAAAGCAAGTTAGAGAAGTAGAGGAAAAATTGGGAAGAGTAATGAGAAGGATGTGAGAAAACCACAAAAAACAAGTCAATGACTTGCTAAAGGAGACCCAAAAAAAAAATACTGAAAAATATACTGAAGAAAACAACACCTTAAAAAATACACTAACTCAAATGGCAAAAGAGCTCCAAAAAGCCAATGAGGAGAAGAATGCCTTGAAAGGCAGAATTAGCCAAATGGAAAAGGAGGTCCAATGGACCACTGAAGAAAATACTACCTTAAAAATTAGATTGGAGCAAGTGGAAGCTGGTGACTTTATGAGAAATCAAGATATTATAAAGCAGAACCAAAGGAATGAGAAAATGGAAGACAATGTGAAATATCTCATTGGAAAAGCCACTGACCTGGAAAATAGGTCCATGAGAGATAATTTAAAAATTATTAGACTATCTGAAAGCCACAATCAAAAAAAGAGCCTAGATATCATCTTTCAAGAAATTATCAAGGAGAACTGCCCTGATATTCTAGAGCCACAGGGCAAAATAGAAATTGAAAGAATCCATCGATTGCCTCCTCAAATAGATCCCAAAAAGAAATCCCCTAGGAATATTGTTGCCAAATTCCAGAGCTCCCAGATCAAGGAGAAAATACTGCAAGCAGCCAGAAAGAAACAATTTGAGTATTGCAGAAACCCAATCAGAATAACCCAAGATCTGGCAGCTTCTACATTAAGAGATCAAAGGGCTTGGAATACGATATTTGGGAGGTCAATGAAGCTAGGATTAAAACCTAGAATCACCTACCCAGCAAAACTGAGTATCATGGTCCAAGGTAAAATATGGATTTTAAATAAAATAGAGGACTTTCAAGCTTTCTCAGTGAAGAGACCAGAGCTGAATAGAAAATTTGACTTTCAAACACAAGAATCAAGAGAAACATGAAAAGGAAATCAAGAAAAAGAGCAAGAAAAAGAAATTGCAAGGGACTTACTAAAGTCAAACTGTTTTGTTTACATTCCTACCTGGAAAGATGACATATATGATTCATGAAACCTCAGTATTAGGGTAGCTGAAGGGAATATGAACATATATATGTGTGTGTGTGTATGTGTATGTGTGTGTGTGTGTGTGTGTATAATATATGTTTATGTACATATATATATATGTATCTATATATGTGTGTATATATATGTGTATATATATATATATATATATATATACATATATATATATATACACCACATAGAGAGAGAGGGCACAGGGTGAGGTAAAGATGAAGGGAAGATATCTAAGAGAAATAAAATCAAATTAAGGGATGAGAGAGGAATATATTGAGAGAGGGAGATAGGGAGAGATAGAATGGGGTGGATTATCTCGCATAAAGGTGGCAAGAGGAAACAGTTCTGTGGGACGAGGGGAGAGGGCAGGTGAGGGGGGAAGGAGTGAACCTTGCTCTCATCAGATTGGGTCTGAGGAGGGAATACCATACATACTCAATTGGGTATCTTACCCCACAGGAAAGAAGAGGAAAGAAGATAAAAAAGGCGGGGATGATGGAGGGGAGGGAAGATGGGGGTGGAGGTAATCAAAAACAAACACTTTTGAAAGGGAACAGGGTCAAGGGAGAAAATTCAATAAAGGGGGATGGGTTGGGAAGGAGCAAAATATAGTGAGTCTTTCACAACATGAGTATTGTGGAAGGGTTATACATAATGATATACATGGGGCCTATGTTGAATTGCTTGACTTCTTAGGGAGGTTGGGTGTGAAGGGAAGAGGGGAGAGAATTTGGAGCTCAAAGTTTTAAAAACAGATGTTCAAAAACAAAAAAAAAGTTTTTGCATGCAACTAGAAAATAAGATACACAGGCAATGGGGCGTAGAAATTTATCTTGCCCTACAAGAAAGGAAGGGAAAAGGGGATGGGAGGGGAGTGGGATGACAGAAGGGAGGGCTGACTGGGGAACAGGGCAACCAGAATATATGCCATCTTGGAGTGGGGGGAGGGTAGAAATGGGAAGAAAATTTGTAATTCAAACTCTTGTGAAAATCAATGCTGAAAACTAAATATGTTAAATAAATTTAAAAATAAATAAATAAATAAAAAAGAAAGTGTCTCCCTTGGCATAAAAAACAACTCTTCCTTTCCCTGGATTCAGAGAAAAAATGTCTGTCATAAAATGTAGACTTCCTGCCAGAAGACAAGTCTCCATTCCTTCAGAATGTAGGGTGTGCGTGTGTGTGTGTTTTTGTGTGTGGTATGTGTGTGTGTGTGTGTATTTTGAGGAGGCACTTACATCATCTCTGACTTGTATTTAGAAAATATCCATTTCTCATAATAAATATCTGTTGAAAATATATATGGTCATAGAGAAATAGTGAGATAGTAAGAGTTGTTATGATGGGATTGAAAAAGCTGCTTTACAAGGTTCAATAGGGTAATGAGAAAACAGCTGTAACATAGAAAAATTCTAATCATAAAGTATTTCTCTGGCTGTACCCAGTGTTTAATTATTCTCCTGTGATCTACTACTGAAGTAATAACTCCAATGCAATTAAACTCCTTGAGGATGGCAAGTTTGGAGTTTGCATTGTTTTGGCTTTGCATCTCCAGCACGATGCCCTAATCTGGCGGGGGCAGGGGAGGGTAGGAGAAGCTGGGGCTGACCTATAATTTTGTTAGGGAATGCTAGTATGAAGACATCTCCAAAATTCGAATTGGCAATGCATCTGTAACTTAGGATCAAAGACCTAGAGACAGAAAACCATCTAGTTGACTCTTTCATTTTATACACGAGAACACTGAGGTCAAGGGAGGCCAAGGGACTTGCACAAGATCACACAATTAGTAAGGGCCAGAGGCATGATTTGAACCCAAATGCTCTGACTGCAGAGGCAGGTTAAATGATTTGCCAATAGCAAATGTGTGTCCATACTGTGACCATACAATGTCTCTCAGGCAGGATTTGAACCCAGGTCTTCTTGACTTCCAAATTCTCAATCTATTATAACATTCTGTCTTTCACTCAGTATATATGTAACATGGCTCCTACTTAAGCAGTGTTGGGGGAAGACATGGCTCTTGATTGGGAGAGAGGTTGTGTGTGTGTGTGTGTGTGTGTGTGTGTGGTTTCTCTTTCATTCTTGAAGAGGGACATCACATGCGTAAGATGATGACATGACTTGCAATTGAATTGGACTTGAGTGAGGGAAGGCTGGATCCAGTGGCCCAATATTGATCAGGACAACTGGAGATGGTCCAGGATGCAAGGGGGGACTTTGGCTAAGGTCTTTCTGAGTTCTCACTTTGAGTGAGGCAACACCCTTTCAGTGAATAGGCTAGTTGAAGAAGTGAGTCAAGGGATGGACCCTTTAATAAAAATAATCAAACTGGGAGGGGAAGACCTTCAGGGAAGAGAATGCTGAGGGGAACACTGTGTACCTGAGAAAGAGATTGCTTGTGAGTTGCTTCCCTAGTTCTTGTTGAGAGAAACACATGAGCAGAGAACACTCTAGAGATGGAAGAGAGGAAATTTTTGGAAGCTGCAGGGATATAGAGGAAGCTACCTACTCAACATATCCCTGATTTCCAGGTTTCTTTTCTAGACTTCAGAGAAAGGATTTCCCTATAGGTGAAATCAGGCACTCCATCTTATTTTGAGCAGAGATCTTATCTCATTCCCAGATGAAGAGCTCATTCACTGGTATATTATTTGGCATAATTCTAATCTGTATAACTTCTCTGATTTCTGTTTGCTGTTTTGCTTAGATAAGTGGGTTTACTTGCACTTCACTAATCATGATGGTCTTTGGTGTAACCAATGCTTGGTAGAAAGCACCCAAACTGAGTATAAGCTAGGGTTACTCACCCCCTTAAGAGCATCACCCACACAGCCTCTTTTTCCCTGAACTTCATACCCCTAGACTGGAGTGACATTGGAGGTGTGGATGATAGATCTAATTCTATTCCAATACCCAGCTCAGAGCCCAGATAAAAAAGTTCACAGACTTGGTGGCTCTTCTGGGGCCTAACTGTTCTCCTCTTCCCTCCCTCCCCCCTCCATATTGTGGAAGTAGTCTCTATGTTTGTTGAACTGAACTGAATTATTCCAAACTTCTCCCTTATACACTTATAAAGTCCTGAGCCTCACAAAAGTGAGGTTCTACATTAATGGTAATTGCTAATATGTGCCTAGACTTCATTATTCCCAGAATGTGATATAACACTGAATCAGGAAATGAAAAGTAAATTGGAGTCAATTAATGACTGAGAAGTCAAATCTCCCAAATTATCATGCTATTTATGGATATGAACTACCCACAAAAAGTGATAGAAAGTCAGTCACTTTTCACATTTTTTTAATTGCCATTACCACTGGGAAAAGGGAGAAAAAAAGAGGCAACCCACAAAATTGTTCTGAACTGTTGACTCTTTAATGTAATTTCGTCGATCAAGCCAGGCCTCAGTGTCCTCGAGCTGAGATCAGAAGCCTGAGGGGATGGGAGTTTTAATGCCGGAGATAATTTTAGAACATGGGAACATGTCTATAAATTGTAGGCTGAGGCTGGATGATGCAGTGGGTGACATGAGGCATTGAGTTTCTGAGGGAGAAAACCGAGTGTTGCAGAAAAGTTGAGAACAAGTTGGTATTTTCCACTTTTGACACTGCTCATCCCATAAGCTCTCTATCTGTGTTAGGGGCTGAAATTCTCAACCATGTATGGCAAAATTTGTTTTCAGTATCCTCAATCCATCCTTTTGTCCCTTCTTCCTTTTCTACTCACTTTATCCAAACCCGTTCTAAGATTTTTCCTTTATTCAACACGTAAATCATAAAATATAAGAGCTAGGATAGACTTTAGAACATAGACCATTCAATGGAGTAGTCGGAAAGACCTAGGTTCAGCACTTGGATGCATTCTTGGCTGCATGACCATTGGCAAGTTACTTAAGTGCATAATGATCTAGGTTATCTTCTCAGACTAAAGTACAGCAATTGACATCTCTATCAGTGGAGGGAGTTTGAGTACTGATGAAACACAACTTCTACCAACAACAACAAAACCACAACTTCCTCATTTTGCAGATAGTGAAATTGGTGCCTAGGTATAGGAGGTTGAAGGGATGGGTCAGTGCTAGAGCCAGAAATACATTCCTTTGGAATATTTCCATGCCACCGCATTGCATTAATGGAGAGTAAACAGGGCAAAGCGGGTCGCCGGTGTTATTACCATCTCTAGCAATATAGACAAGATGATACTCAGGGATTAACAGCCTTGCCCATTCCTTTCTGCTTGCTAGTACTGCTGTTAATGAGATCATACTTAGGAGGGATTTCTGCAGAACATCAGCACTTCTGGGAAGCTGCAAGGAAACACCAGCCATAATTATCACCTAGCTGGGCTCTAGTTGGAAGAAAAGATACTTTAATTAACTAGGATGAGTAATCTGAGCTTTATATGTGGGCCCTTAGTATGTAAATAGATGGCTATTCATCACCAGGAAAACGTTCCATTATTTTCTCCAGCCTTCTAAAATGCATCATAAACCAAAGTGAGAGTTTGCTTTTGGTCAATCTGCCCTACCTAAAAAACAGGTATGGGATAGCAAATGTAATTAGGAAGAAATATATATATTGAGAGAGAGAGAGAGAGAGATTTCATTTTAATTTCTCTTGATCCATGTTTCCAGAACTTTGTCATCCAAGAAGGAATGGCCTTTATGGTAGCAGGACTTTTGCTTCATTAGAGTCATTACCAGAGGTTTCCTCACCTCCATGCCTCCATTCTAAAACGGGAAGCATCACCTCCCTCCCTTCACTAGATATATATGTTAACTGAAGCTCAGCATCTAATTAAAAGGTTTCTTATCACCACAAAGTAAATCAGGAAGAAACAGAGGATGCCTAAGTGTTCTCTGAATGGGAAAGAGAAGGCACCTTTCATTATGCATTTTCAGAAACAAGCCCACCAAGCATCAATGTTGATACTGTGAATGGCCTAAGGACTGGACACTCACTGACCAGGCCTCCTATTACATTTCCGTACAAAATGAAATAGCCAGTCTCTCAGTGTCCTAGACAACTCTCCAACACCAGAAGTTGCATTGAAATTGACGACCAACATTGGTAGAGGCAGCTGCTTCAAAATGAGTACCCTATTCCAATGGAATCACATGGCTAAGCTCTATCCCTTTAACCAACTATGGGTCTTTGTCATTTTAATTCTATTAATTTTTGCCAATTCAAAAGAGATGCCTGTTGGATTCATGCCTCCTGACTCCACTGCAAATCAAATATCCCCACCAAGTTGGAACTTCGAAATAAAATTAGGATCCTTTCCATTGATCTTATGAGTATAATTTATTTCCTAAAATCAAAAACATTTTGAGAACACACATATTCACTTTAAAATGGACTAATGACCTCAGCGTAGGTTTTGATCTTAGAATGGGAAGAGGTACCAGCAATTTGGAGGAACACTACATAAACTAAGGTAAAGAAAAAAGCTAATAAAGAATCCTATGATTAAGACTGGGAAGGAATCTAAGCTATCATCAAGACATCTACGTAGGGCAATGGATAGAGTAGTAGACTTGGAGTCAGGAAGAACTGCTTTCAAATCCTGATTCAAGTTTTTCCTTGCTTTGTGACCCTAGTCAAGTCACTTAGACTTTGTTTTTCTCAGTTTCTACCTCTGTAAAAGGATTGTTCTGAAGATCAAATTGAATAAACATATGTGAATGTGCTTCGCAAACCTCAAAGAGCTTCTGTTGTTGCTTAAGTAATTTTTCAGTTGTGTTCAATTCTTTGTGGTCCCATTTGGGGTTTTCTTGGCAAAGATATTGGAGTGGTTTTCCATTTCCTTCTCAAGCTTATTTTACAGATGAAGAAACTGAGGCAAACAGGGTACGCAGCATCACACAGCTAGTAAGTATCTGAGGCCAGATTTGAAATCAGGTTGATGAGTCTTCCTGACTTCAGACCCTGCACTTGATACGCTGAGCCATCTAGCTGCCCAAAACTGTTCCCTAAACAGTAGCCAATTTCTGGATCAACACTTTTCTTTTGTGGCACAGAAAACCATGACCCAAAATGTTAAATGACTTGCCCAGTTGTCACACAGGTTAATTGTTAGAGCTGGAGTGGCCTTGATCAGACATTTAGGAACCTAGGATCTAGAGATGGAAGAGACCTTGAAAAATACCTAGACAGGGGTGTTGTGAGGCTCAATTGAGTGAGACAATGGATGTAAAGCAGTTTTCAAACCTCAGAGTGTCATAAAAATGCCTGTTGTATCATTGTTGTTATGGTTTTTGTTAATATTGTTATTATTGTTAGGCTCCAGTCAACTTCTGGTGATGATTTCATTCCCTGAGCCTTCTACTGCCCTCCTGCTGAGCTCAAACTGTGCTTATCAAACAATACAGGGGTGTGCTGGTAAATGTTTAACAACAGAAAAATAAAATATTTGCACACAATTTTAAGTTTAATCTATATTACTAACATTTTCTCCACCATATCTTAAGTCCAGACAATCAATAAAAGAATAAATCAAGCCCTGATTTATAGTGATTATTGATTTCTGAGGTGTAAAGGCTCAAAGTTAAAATGCCATAATTGGCTCTCCAACCCCCGACTTTTTGTAGATGAGGACATGGAAGCACAAAGAAAGGAAGTGGTGTATTGCCTTTGGAGATGGAGGGGATGTCAGAAATTACCTATATCAACTCCCATTTTACAGATGGGGAAACTAAGGCCCAGTGGAGAAAAAAACTAGGCTAAGGTCTCCTGCTTAGCAAGTAGCAGAGATGGAGTTAAAATAGATATTTTCTGATCCCAAATCCAAGGCCCTTTAGACCACATTATGCCATTCCTATTTATGACTATTTGTTTCTCCCCTAAGATATGAAATTCTGGGGAAGAAAACATTTTAGACAGGTCTTGTTCTGAGCCAGCAAGATGATCCTTGAAGGGCTGAATCCAAAGCTGTCGTCTCAGAGGAAGAGAAAGCCTAGTTCTTTATCTTAATCACCCAATCTTAATCCCATCATGACAGTTCAGAATTTCTTAAGTATAAGTTGCCTGGCGTGGAGCCTTTTATTCTACATAGAGAAAAACAGCAGAGTAATTCAAATGCCAGTTTGGCCAGTGGTCTTTATTTTTTTATTAGTTTTATTTTATTTTCCAAAGTATCTTCTTATTCCTTCCCCTCTTCAGCCACTGAGAAGGCAAGACAAATAGTCTCTTGTGAACCTAATTCACAAAGCATCATAGGATTTAGAGTTGGACAGGACTGGGGAGACCAATTAGACATGTCTTCTAATTGTACAAGTGAAGACACTGATGCCTTGAGAAGTGATGTGATTTATCCAAGGTCTCTTTGACATTCAGTAGCACAGGCTGGGTGTGATGGTGCACCCCTGCAATCCCTGCTACTAAAAAACTGAAGCTGGCGGATCATTTACACTTGGGAGTTCTGAGTTACAGCCTAAGCTGATTTGGTGTCTATACCATCTGGTATCAATATGTAAAGCTCCTGTTAGTGCGGGGCTATCAGACTGCCCAAGGAGGGGTGAACGGGCCCAGATCATAAATTTATTCAGTTATTTTTCAATAGTATCTGACCTTTTGTGATCTAATCAGGATTTTTTGGTTTGTTTTTTTTTGGGGGGGGGGCAGTTATTGGCAAAGATACTGGAGTGGTGTGCTATTTCCTTCTCCATCTCGTTTTTACAGATGAGGAAGTGAGGCAAACAGGGTGACTTGCCCAGGGTCAGATGAGTTTTCCTGACTTCAGGCCCAGCATGCTATCTATCTACTGTACCACCTAGTTGCTCAAAATGGAATATAAATGAAGCAGATCAAAGCTTTAACAGTGGGATTGGATCTGTAAATGGACATTGTACTTTTAGCTTGGGCAAGATAGGAAGACCTAGTATTTAAAAAAAAAAAAAAGTAAATAGTGCAGTCAGAATTTGAACTCATGTTCTCTGACTCCAGATCCAGAATTCTTTCTATGACCTTATGCTCATTTTTAGGTTGTCTTTGCTCTTTTTCTTCCTCTTTCTTTCTTTTCCCTCCCTCCTTTCTTTTATGTTTTTTTCTTTTTCTCCCTTTCTCTAATTTCCCTCTACCTACCTACCTTCTTCTCTCCCTTGATTTTTCTCTTTCTCTCTCCCTGAGAAGCATAAGCAGCATTTCATTTATTACCCTTTCTGCAGTGCTGATATGAACAATTGGTACAGTATCAGCTCACCCCTAGCTAGCAAGGCAGAGTTCCTCCAGATACTATTGTTTGCATTTCTCAGATTGTTGATTAGGGTTCTTTTTATTCCTTTCCCCCCTCTTTATGCTATGTGCACGCACACACACACATGCACACACGTGTGTATATCTATATATAGATATGTAGACATATCTCTTTCTATAGCTATAGATAGATATAGGGATAAAGATAGAGGTATGTATAGAGATACAGACATAGATAGATGAATTATATAGAGATATAGATACATATAGAGTGATAGACGATTGATATAGAGATACAGATAGATATAGAGTGATACAGAGATAGACAGATAGATATAGACTTAAAGTTATAGATAAATAGATATAGAGATATTGATATAGCTAGATATAAAGATATAGATAGATAGATAGATAGATAGATAGATAGATTTATTTCAGCTGTATACAACATCATGGCTGCCAGTGAGTTAAGTTTCCTGGGGTTTGTAATAGAATCATCACAAACCTCAGTTCACTGTTTTCCCCAGGCAGTCCTAATATAAATGGCTCATAATTACTACACACGCAGAGGACTAATGGAATTGGCATCACAGGATTGTAAGGAAAGTCGATAGGAGCACTAAATCACAGGGTTTGATTCTCTAGGGAGTCAGGGTCAGAGCATTTCATTCTATATCCTTACTCCAAATGTCTTCAGGGTTGAATCAACACATGATGGGGAAGTAGGAGAAATATGCTTTTGCTCTAGCTCACTTCCCTTCTTCCTTCATTCCCATGAACACCTTCCTTTCTTTCTTCTCCCCTTTTTCTTCCTTTCCTTCCTTTCTCCTGCCTTCATTTTTTTCCTTTGTTTCCTTCCTTTCCACTTCCCTTACCCCCTTCCTCCCTTCCTCCTCCCCTCCTCGCCTTCCACAAAAAAATTTATTAAGCATTCATTGTGTGCAAAATGCTTCTAGTCGTCCTAAGGAGAGAGAAAATTTAGTTAAGACAGAATCTGCTGCATGTTTGCAGGCTTCCGTTTCTATCTCCATGGGACTAAAACAAGAGGCCAGGCTAAGGACTTGCAGACACAGACAGGGAGTCTCTGGGAGTGGGGGAAGCAGAAGAAATAGCCTTCCTGGTAAGACCTAAGAACACCTTCTTGTGCCTTTGTATTTGTAATAGTAAGGCAATAATAACAATGCAGATGACAGCTTTCAAAATACCTGTTACAGTATTGCTCCTAAAAGTTTGCCAGATCTGGTGAGGATTCTATAAGAAGCTGCTAGATAGAGTTAGAGGCATTGCCCTGCTCTTGGAGAATTTTCAGAAGTATGGGGGTGAAAAGTAGGGTTCCCAAGATGCAGCCAAAAAGAGGAAGTCATGCATTACTTTCAATGGTTAAGAAAGATGCATGTTTTACCCAACAGGCTATACTTTCAAATCCTGGTTTTGCTCTTCTATACTTCTTTGACCTTGGATAAATCACTTCTCCTGTCTGGGTCTCAGTTTTTTTCTTCTTTTCTAGGTAATTTGAGGTTCCTTTCAATCCTAGACGTTCTTACCTTTGATCACTTAGGGGAGAATGGTACTAGAAAGAATTTAGTGCAGGGCTACATGGAACATTGGAAAGGCTTTGGAGTTACAGGACCTGAGTTAAAATCCTTTCTCTGTGACTTTAGGCAAGCCACTTCCTCATTGGGTCTGTTTCTTCAACTATAAAATAAGAAGTATGAACTGGTTAACCTCTGAGGTTCCTTCTGACTCTGGATCTATGATCCCATGGACTCTTGAAAATTGTAGGGTTATTGAAACTCATTGCATCATAGATTTACAACTGTGAAAAAATTGAAAATTGAAATAGAAAATTGAGGTAATTGAGGGAATTGAGGGGACTAGGCCAACAGATGGTCGATTGTGGGAATTGAGTGAGCCATGCTGACTCAGTTCTGGAGCTAGCTTAGTTTCTATTCAATTATGGGTCTAGTCCAATTTCTGTCTTGTAAGAAAAATTTATTTAGTTGCAGCAATTTGGAGAAAACCTTATTACATTATATGAATCTGACACTGTGTGGCTGGGAAACTGGACCACCTCTCCTTGCTGTTTACAGACCTTAACTAAGGAACTACATTATGCTCACCAGAAACTCAGCCAGAGCCAAAGATTGATTCTCACTCCTATGTCTTATCTGAAAACTGACCCTGTATTGATGGATTAATTATTGTTTCCATGTTCCTTTTATTGTTTACAGACACTTTCAGGGGATGGGATACCTTTTTTTCAGAATTCAGGAAGTGAACACCTGTTGGCTCTTCCCCTCCCAACTTGGAAAGTCCCTAATCTTCCATACAATTAGAAATCAGATTACCTAACCATATTGTTTCCTTTTAATCAATTGGTCCTACTTGATTAATTGTTCTTAATGTATAGAACTCTGTCTTCCCCTGTATTTGGGGTCCAGGTCTAAGCTGAGGAGGTCTGCTCCAGATTAGTTAGGCAATTGGCATGCATTTCTTAATAAATTGACATGCTCAGAACATCAGACCTTTGTTTCCTCAGTTATTTTATCTTTCACCCACTACAGCCGGAAAGGACCTTAGAGGCCAGAGTCGAACCTTTTCACTTCACAGATGAAAAACTAAGTCCCAGAGGAGCAAAATGATTTGTCTACGGTAACACAGATAGTGTCTGGGAGGGGATTCAAACCCATGTCCTGGCTCCCAGTCCTATGCTCTCACCACTCCACTCCAATTACTGTTCCATGCTTCTAATTTCTTCTGCAAGGGAAGAATTAACTTTACCTTCCTTCATGGATCCTTTTCTTCTTCCTTCTCTGGCAGGAGACAAAGGAAAGAATCAGAGCAGTCTACAAATGAGAGATTACACATGCTCTTTTCCTCTCAAGACTGACTCTCCAGAGGCAACATGATATTTTGTCATATGTTCAGTAAGATCTCCTAGACTCACTGTAAATCCCATGAGCCTGTGATCCTAATGTGATGAATAAAAACCCCAACAGACTTTCTAGGCAATTAATAATCGATTTATTACTTAGGCTAGCTAACAATACATTGATGGTCAGGAGTTTCTTTTGATAGGTAATAACTCCTAATGGAGACACTGAATGTTTTAAACATTTTTTTGAAATGGAATGCCCTTGACAGGAGAAATCAACCCTGATTAGTGGATATTTAATGAGGAAGTGGGCTAGGGGTCTTCAGGTCCTCCTGCTGAGAATGTGGCTTAATCATAAGATTTAAATTTCTCAAGCAGTCTGGACAGGGGATTCCATCTACAACCAGACCACTCTGGTTGGTTGTCTTCTTCATGAGCTGAGTCACACGAAATTCTAATGGAGGCTTGCAAAGACAGGGCTATTCTCCTAGGGACAAGAACTCACTCAGGCTGGATTCTATTTACACTCCACCACTATTCTGGTTGGATGGGGCCTGGCCCAAGATTGAAAAGTATATTTCCTGAGGGTTGAGGGTTAAGGGTAGTGTCATCTATCAGCCATGTCTTTCAGATGCTGATTGACCTATAGGGACTGGTCTCTAAATGAGGATGTAAAAGAGAAAAAAGCCTTAATCCTAATTTAAGAATTGGTTGTTAATATCATAACAAAATAATAATTTCTCTCACTAAACAGGCTGATGACCCCAAGGATCAGACAGAGAGGCAGAAAAAATTACTAATTAATCTGAATCTGTTATCAAAGTGGCAAGAAATGGGAGGAGGAGGAGCCTTCAAATTTAAAACCAAAACAACCACCTACCCTCTTGCAAAGAGGGCTCAGGAAATCAGTGATGACTCAGGGTTGAGAAGGCAGAATAATAGCTTAAGTACAAAGAAGATTTAGGAGGTGTATTTTCTTCTTTTCAACTCAAATTAGGAAGCCATGGAGCAATGATTTTGGGGAAAGGCTTCATAGTTACTTGGCCTACCATTCTTCATTAACTCCAGCCCTCTCTGTGTTTCTTCCTCTTAGGTTTGTGACTAATATGAATATTCTATATGGATATATGTATATTCTATACCTATATGAATAGTCTATAGAATCCAAAAGGGTAGAGAGTGATAAAATAAGTAAAAAAATAAAAAATAAAAGTAAAGCTATCATGAGATGCTATTCAACGGTCAAATAAAATAACCCGTAAAGAATTTTGTAAACTTTGAAGCACTTTATAAATGCTAGTTGTTGCTGTTATCACCATCATTGCCTGTATAATTAACCTTTATAATTGATTTGGAAGATGGATTCTCTCATTCACTTTGCAAAAATTAGATTTGATCACTAACGTGCCTCAGTAGTACCTCTAACTATTACATTCTAATCCAAGTCACTAAGAAGGAATCATGAAACAGTAGAAAGAAAGATGGACTTATCATTGGATGACTTTGATTTGAATCCTAGTTCTGTGACTTAGGAGCCACATGGTGTATTGGAGAGTTCTAGATGAAGACCTAGGTTCAAATCTTGCCTTAGATGCTGACTAGCTGTGTGACTCTGGGCAAATCATTTCACCTCTCTTTGCCTTACATTTCTTATCTGTTCAGTGAGGGGGTAAACTCAGTGGCCCTCATGATCCTTTCTAGCTCTAAAGCTATGATCCTCTGATCCTGGTTACTACCTATGTGACCTTGGGCAAATCACTTCAATTTGCTGGGCTTCAGTTTACTCATCTGCACTAATGGTGGACAAGGGGAGTAGTCTTAAGGATCATTTAGATTCCTTCCAGACATAAAAGTACAATGCTACATTTTGACCAAACTCATTAGCTTTGCCCTTAGTCTGCATCACTATTATTCACCCAGTTTCCCAAGTCTGCAGTCTTCTGACTACTTCTTCTAGGCTACTTCTGACTACTACTTCTAGAACAACAGTTCTAGAGCAGGAAAGGATCTTAGAAACTATCTTGTCTAATGACCTCATTTTTCCAGATAATAAAACAGAGGTACAGAGAAGTTAAAGTACTTGTCCAAAGTCACACAGTCACACAAATAATAGTTATAATAATAATAGCTAGCACTTATATAGCATTTTAAAGTTTGCAAATGGCTTTAACATTATTATCTCATTTGATACAGCAGCACAGATAGGTAAATGCTGATATAATCCCTATTTTGCAGAAGAGGAAAAGAGGGCTTAATCTACTTGCCTAGGGTCACACAACTAATAAGTGCCTAAGGCTGAATTTGAACTCAGAACTCAGGTCTTCCTAACAGAAGTCCTCTTAACAGTAATTTAATGTTAACTTCACACTGAAACACCTAGCTACCTCATAACTGTCAGGGCCAAGATTTGAACCCTGATCCTGATTCTAAGTCAATTTTTTCCAGCAATACATATTATCCCTTCTCATTTGCTTCACATTAAAAACTATTTACCAAATCTCTTGTTTCTACTACATTTCTTGCAGTTATTCCCTGTTTTTCACCCTGTCCATTTTTACCATCTTAACACAGGCCCTCATTACCAACTGTATGGACTGTGGCAATAAGCTAATAAGGGACTATTCTGCTTCCACTGTCCTTCCATCCAGCCTAAGTACAATTGTCAGAATTATCTTTCCATATTCATAGAACACGAGTCCAAACCTCTACCCCACCCCATCCCCACCCCATGCCCAAAGACAGCCTAGGACAAGATGCATGGGAAAGCATGGATGGGATGCAATCCGCACCATTGGAGGAGTAAACACATTGAGGATCTCACAGATTCGCTAAAATATTCCTCATAGAACTCCTCTGCTCAAACATTTTCAGTGGCTCACCCTCACTTCCCCCAAAAAAGTTTTTTTTTTGTTTTTTTTTTCCCTTGGATGAATCTTCAAGGCCAGAAGAGGCCTTGAATAGTAGAATATCGTTCCACCCTATTTTCCTAGTCTTACCTCATGTTGTTCCCTTCCACACATTCTGACCTCTGGATGAACTGGTACTCTGTGTTCCCAAAACTACACCGCAATGTGCTGTTACCATGCGTTTGCTCCCACTGTTAACAGCTCAGGAATATATCCCCTTACCTTCTTTGCTTATTTATTGTTTATCTATCTATCTATCCATCTATCTATCTACCTATTTGTCATTTTCAGTCCTGTCCAACTCTTCATGACCCCATTGGGGTTTTCTTGACAAAGATACTGGAGTCATTTGCCATTTCTTTACCCAACTTATTTTACAGATGGGGAAACTAAGGCAACCAGGGTTAAGTGACTTACCCAGAACCCAGGTCTTCCTGACTCTAGTCTTGTACTCTATCCACTGCAACACCTAACTGCACACATATTATGTATGTAATCCAATGTAGAAATTAATTCAAGAATTAGAAAGAATTATTGAATATTGGAAAAACTGGTGGACTTTTAGTCACAATTCAAATTCCAACTACACCATTTATCATCTATGTGACTTTGGGCCAGTCTGTATTCACTCTGTGCTTCAGTTTCCTTAGCCATAACATTAGAACAACATATCATATCATAGAGGTATTGTGAGCACCAATGAGATGCTGAATATAAAAGCACATGGTAGCTATAACATAACTATAGAAATATAAGCTCTAATTATCACTATACATAATCTCATGAAGACTTTTCACTAGAAGTTAGCTTCCATGTTATCTTCAATCAACATTTTTTTTTCCTTCCTAATTGGAGAGTGACAGCAGTTTTATGCGAACTTTGCTCGTTGTAGATTTGAACATTCAGAATGATCCTGGCAGCTTTTGTTAAGATGATTACAGGTTGGAGGCTCATAACCTTTCAAGGTTTGGTAAAAGTCTGCAAGTGGGAGGAGGTTTGTGACAGCTGAGGTGTGGGCCGGATGCTTCTTCTAAACGTTTTCATTACATGCACCTAAGTATGAATACTCCAGCTTTTTCATCAATTTTCTGGTATAACATCAGAATCATATCACAGGGAGGAACTTTAAAACAGAATTCTAGAGCTGAAAGGAACCTTAGAACATAGACTATCCTAACCTAAGATCTTCTTAGAGAAGATCTAGTCCAGAGATTCTCAAATATTTTTGGTCTCAGAACCTCTTTACACTCTTAAAACTGAGTAAGGACTCCAAAGGGCTTTTCTTTATTTGAGTTATATCTACTGTTTATTTCAATTATATCTACCAATATTTACCATGTTAGAAATTAAAATATCTTAGTATTATTATGAAAATAGCTTGGAATTTGCAGACCCCTTGAAAGGGTCTTGGGAATCTCTGGGGTCCCTGGACCACATTTTGAAAACTGCTGAGATTCTAATAAAAACCCTTCATTTTCTACCCCAAGGCACCAAGGTTTTAGACTGATGTGGATAATGAATGATTGCTCAGCTGGTGTTTGTGTCACAGAAGATGCAGGGACTGAAGGTGGCTAAAGAATATTGCAACTGTTTATTATTTTTTAACGTTTAGAAACAGTTATTGTGAATAATTTTGGCAAATAATTTCCCAGTATTTACAGCATTTTGTACTGTGGTTGGTTTTATTTTGTTCTGTGAAGACACCAAATAGCTCAAAATTAATGTCTCGTGGTTGAAATTTAAACTGCTGACTTCAAAATCCCTTTGAGAAATCAATGTGGACCCAGTGGAGATCATCTCTGTGTATTTCTATCCTTGATGGTTGTTGAAAGCTTAGCCCTTCTGTATGAGGATAATATGATAGCTGGAGGGCTTTTCTGCTTTATTCAAGGACATATCAAAAGCTTAATTTATCATCCTAATTTATCTTCTAGCTTCCTGCTTCTGGCCTACTTTGATTTAGCCCTTCCCAAGGGGTGACAAACCACATTCATGGCTGAAATCTAGCTCTCTCTGTCTTACCTTTGGTGTATAGCATTGATAGTTGATTTTTGCCCTGTACTAACTCTGGGCATTGCTAGTTAAATCCAGGGAGACCAGGTCTGTTAATTTAATGATTCTTCCCTGTTCACAAAGAAGCACGATATCCACATTCCTGGGGAGGAGGGGGCCTACGTTGGCCCAGTTTCTCAGATTGATCCAGGTCTGATATAAAGTTCTCAGAGGTAAAAAGCACCTTAGACTCTGTGAGAGCCGACTTAGTGAAGTTCACAAGATTTCGTGTTTCCCACCTTCTAATACTTCACTCTTCTCTACAAACACTATAATCCAGCGACACTAGCTTCCTTGCTGCTCCTCTCACAAGACGCCCCATCTCCTGACTCCAGGCATGGAATATTCTCCCTCCTTCCTTCTACCTTCTGGCTTCCCCAACTTCCTTCAAGTCTCAGTTAAAATTCTGTTTAGTGTGAGAAAACTTGCCTAGTTCTCTTTAATCTTAGTGTCTTCCCTCTGAGATTGTCCACAATTTATCCTGTCTGTATTTTGTTTGTACATAGCTTTTTGCATATCTTCTCCCCCATCAGATTGTGAATTCCTTCAAAGCATGGGCTATTTTTGCCCCCGTCCCCCATCCTCAGTGCTTAGCATAGTACCTGGCACATAGTAAGTGCTTAATAAATGCTTATTGACTTGATGAAGGTGGGAAATAGCAGAACCAAGATTTGAACCCAGGTCTTCTGACAGAGAGTTGAGTGCTCTTCTTGCAATATTTTCCTGATGTACCTACAGAGGCTTTGTATAAATTGGCACTACTATGTGCAACTATTCATATATCTCTGTTCTGACCTGGAAAGAAAAGAAAGAGAAGCAGGGAGCTCCAGGGGAGAAATTCTTCTAGACTATTTTATACTGATTTTGTTTGTTTCTTTGCTTTATTTTGTCATTGTTCAGTCACTTGGTCATGCCCCACTTTGGCAGAGATACTGGAGTGGTTTGCCATTTCCTTCTTTAACTCATGTTACACATGAGGAAAGTTAGGCAAACAGAGTTAAGTGACTTGCCTAGGGTGACACAGCTAGTAAGTGTCTGAGGTCACATTTTAACTCAAGCTCTTCCTGAGTCCAGGCCCAGGGCTCTATCTACTGAGCCACCGAGTTGCCTCCAAGGCAAACAGCGTTGAGTAACTTGTCCAGGATCATACAACTAGTATATATGTCTGAGGCCAGATTCGAACTCATGTCCTCCTGATTGCTAACCTGGCCCTCTATCTACTGTGACATCTATTCATGGATTCTTTCTTCTAGTGAAGTTAAAATAAAGTTCAATCACCTGAAATTACCACAGGTCACTTACACTTAGAGAACTTTAATCTTTACTTAGGGCTTCATGTACTAGATTCACTTGAGCATTGTGAGCAGCTCATAGGGAACTTATAACAACCAAGTGAAGTTGGCACTGTTATTATTCCATTTTAGAGAAGAAGCAACTGAGGCCAGGCTTCCAGGGATGATGTGACATGCTGAAGGTCATGCAGCTAGAGAAGTGTGAGGAGTGGGATTAGAACCCAGACTTCTTGACTGCTAGTTGAATATTCTACCATCTATTCCATACTGCCTCTCAAATTGGACACCAAATAACTTGTCATTAATTCTGCCCTGAAGCAGCAACTTTATAGTCCCTTCCAGGGGTGTCTTCTGCCTTCACAGATCACAGACTATGAGTGTGGTATGGTAAAAAGACCTCTGGACCTTCAGTCAGGAGACCTGACTTCATGGCCTTACTCTGTCATTGACTTACTTTATGATCATGGACAAGTCATTTAACCTTCTGAGCCTCAATTTTCTGATCTCGTAAATGGGCAATAATACTTGCATTCTCTACTATAAGAAGCTATTTGGAAGGTGGGGGTGGGTGGGGAAGGAGCAGTGCTTTGTAGATATTAAAGAGGTAGAGAACTATGGATAAATTACCTAGGTGGTATTTCCTCCAGCTATGCTGTAGAAATCCTTGTTTCAGGGAGTGCAGTTTTGGGCCTCAGTGCTCTAGATTTCTAGATAGTAGCCAGAACAAGAAAATAATCAGTGGGTTGTCAAACAAATGGCTCCTCAAATTTTCTCCTCTTGGAGTGTCTCTGTTCCTTGACTGGGAGAGTAGGGCCTCTGGCTTCTGTGATACAGTCTTCCATAGTCCAAGCAGGAGGAGGCAAAGGGATGCTCCTAGCTGGCTCTCCTTCAGGTGAACCTCAATCACTTGTCAAAGAGAACAGGCTCAGGCTTCTGGGCTGCACAGGAGCAGAACATCTCTGGAATGGTTGTTGAAAATGTATTTGCTCCTCCAGGTGTGCTCCATTTTCTTGATTAAGGAATTTCTTAATTAAGGATTAATTGGATCTCTAAGCTCTAGTCTAGAGGCTCTTAACATAGGTTTTATGGAAACCAAGGGGTCCATGGACAGATTTGAGGGCATCTGTGAGCTTGGATGGGAAAAAGGGATCTTTGTTTCCACTCTCCTTTGGTTTCTTTTGTAATCCTATGTATTTTATTTTATGTCTTTAAAAACATTGTTCTGAGAGGGGGCTTGGGTTCATGTGTTTCAATGGACTGCTAAATGAGGTCATGACCTCCTGCTTCAGGATTTGAGAATCTAGGCAGAAGTATGAAGGATGGTCATGAAGGCCTCCTCTAGATATCTCCTCAATGTGTGTCTTTGTTCTAAGTCTATAGACCTACTATAGACCCATGACTGGGACAGTAAGAATAATCATTAAGTTCAAACAGACTGAAGCTAATATCCATGGGGTTTTTTGTTTGCAGTTGTAAATCTATTCAACCATATTGATAACAACATTTATTGAGATCCTACTATGTGGCTAGGGCTTGACTGATATAAACAGCAAGGAATCCAGCCCATGGGGCGGCTAGGATAGAACACAGGCACTGGAGTAAGAAGACCTAAATTCAAATTCGACCTCAGACACTTGACACTTACTACTATGTGACCCTAGGCAAGTCACATAACCCTGTTTGCCTCACCAAAAAAATATACAGCCTGTAACCTAAGGGGATTTATTCTTCTTATCTACTCCTGATTTTACATCCACCTTAGCTCCTCCTTTGGTACCTGGCACATAGTAAGGACTTAATAAAAGCTTGTTGACTGACTGATTAACTGATAATGAAGACATCATTGGAAAACTGTGAGGCGTTTTCTTTTTTTTTTGGTACTCCTAATTCACCGACACTTAAAGAAATGTTCAAAATTTTGAAATCTTGTCTCATATTGGCAAATCAATAACTCTGTACATCTCCAGTTGTGTTTGGGGGGAGGGGCAGGGGTTGAGAGCAAAGAGTTGTGAAACATCCTCTAAATGCTTTGGGCCAGTGTCATGTTAAGTCCCAATCATGGAAATAGCTCCATTCTGCGAAGCCTGTTGGCAGCCTTTACTTAGTTATGGTGCTGGAATAAACAAGATTGATCAGTGAGTGTGCATTAGAGGCATTTCAAGCTTATGTAGGGCATCAATTATTTACAGCATTACCAGTTTTAATGATTTGCAGGCTTTATGGAAGGACATGCCATGATAAATAAATAGACCAGAAGAGGATGTTCACAGTGTCAACAGTCATTTATTTTCCTTGGTTTTATTTTAAAACTGCCAGAGAGAAGGAGAGGGAGAGGAAAGCCCATTCAGCTTTGTTGTGACTAATGACTTAGGCTCAAAGCTGCTGAATCAACCGTTTTGACCAAAGCAGCCCATGACTAGGATGAGCCAGTCACATTCACAGAGAGAGTTAGGCAAACTGATTGTTTTGGATTCAGCCAAGCTGTCTGGCATGCATGTCATGTCATCTCCCCTCTCCAGACCTTGGCAGTTGCTGTCACCCATGACTGGAAAGCACTCTGTCTTTTCCTTCACCTCTTGAGAACCCCTGGCTTCCTTCAGTGCTCAGCTGAAGTGATGCTTCTGCTAATTAAGACCTATTCTGACCTCCCTGAGTTACTAATGGCCTCCCACCAGAAATTACTTTGTGTGTACCTTGTGTGCATCTTATATTAATGTATCTATGTGCAGGCTGCCCACCTCTCCCCTTCCCCCAGAATGTAACCTCCTTGAAGATAGGGACTTTTTCCTTCCCTTCCCTTCCCTTCTCTTCCCTTCCCTTCTCTTCCCTTCCCTTCCCTTCCCTTCCCTTCCCTTCCCTTCCCTTCCCTTCCCTTCCCTTCCCTTCCCTTCCCTTCCCTTCCCTTCCCTTCCCTTCCCTTCCCTTCCCTTCCCTTCCCTTCCCTTCCCTTCTCTTTTTTCTTCCTCCTTTTCCTCCCTTTCTTTTTTTCTTCCTTCCTTCCTTCCGTCCTTCCTTCATTCCTTCCTTCCTTCCTTCCTTCCTTCCTTCCTTCCTTCCATCTTTCCATCCTTCTTCAGTACTCAGCATAAGGCCTGATACATTAAGGATACTTAAAAATGCTTACTTGTTGATTGACCATATTTTTTACTTTTCCAGTAGGGATGCTTTGGCATCCAAATACTGGCCCACAATATTTTGTGTTGCTCTTCTGGCTACTAAAGAAATAAGAGAAATTCTTTCCTCCCTTGTTCCTAAAAACCTATTTGTGTTTCAAGAAGTTTTGAAGCCATGCACTGCTTATTGGATTATTTTTTAACTGCTGTTTTGTGGAGGGAATTTGTAAAAAGCCCTCAGTGTCTGTTTAGAGGTCTCCTGAAGCTTTACTTTGAATAAGAGAAGATTGGCTACTGTATTAAGAAAATTTTTTTTCTCTTGGCATCGGTTAAATGGAATTCAATCCTACAAGTCTCAATTGAGCTTGCTATTAAACTTAACCCCATGAGGAGAGAACCCACAGAACCTGAAAAGTATGTGTTCTTTCTTCTTTTATGATAAAGAAAATTAATGGCTTCTTGGAAAATTGTGTGAATGAATGAATTTATTACTTTTAATAGTACATTTGACATAACTGAAGTTAGTCAAAATGGATATGAGTGTGTGTGTTTATGTGTGCTTGTGTATGTGTGTAAATATGTGCTTGTGTGAAAGCATGCCTATGAAAGAATTCTAGTATACTGGTTAAGGGTCTTACTGGGGTTTTAAACCTTGTCTACCTGAATTTCCCTCAGCACTATTGGAGGATTGCAAATGTCCTTCTGTGCTGCTGCTTCCAAGTAACATGACATCAGTTTTGCTAAACTTCTGTGATCTATATTGGATCTTGAGTGGATGAAACAGTTTCTGGAGATGTGAAACTGATAAGTGGCTTTGGGATCCTAAGGGAAGCAGAGCACTAGCTAAGTGTCATTTCTGATGTGAAGTCCTACTTCAAAGATCTCATCAGGGACCTGAAAAATTGATTGCTTAGCAACAGCTGGCCCTCATCTAAAGGACAAGTGAGCCTGTCATATGGGCTTTGGGGATGTAATATTGAAGATGACTAACTTGGTTTAACTAAAGATAGAGGCTGAGTCTAGAGGATATGGGAGAGGGGTGGGGAACCTGTGGCCTTCAAGGTCCTCAGGTGTGGCCCTTTGACTGAATCCCAACTTCACAGAACAAATTCCTTTAATAAAAGGCCTAGAGACTGCAGGTTTCCCACCCTTAGTATGGGATAATTAGGAATATGACTGCTAAAGATTTAGTATGCCATCTTTCCCAGAACAGCCTTCCCAAATGTTTCATTCTCATAATTTAAAAAAAAAATCCTACATATGTGAACCTACAGAAACACATGGCAATAGAGTGACAGGATGCAGCCCTTTCACCTACCCATTTAGCATCTGCCCTGGTACTTTTTTTCTTCCCAGACCTAAAATTTCGTTAATGTAGTTAGCTCCTAGTGAGGAACTGCCTCAATCAGTGCAGATGGGCATCTTCTTTGGAACTAATAGTCTTAGAAAGTGGACTGGGGCACTTAGAGGTTCTGTGACTTGCTAAGGTCAAATAGATGATATATGTTAGAGGTAAGACTTAAACCCAAGTCATTATGACTTTGAGTATAGTGTTCTATGAGGAGAAAACCCACAGAACTTGAAAGGTACATGTTCTTTCTTCCTTTATAATGAAGGGGATTAATGGCTGATTGGAAAATCATGTGAATGAATGAATTTATTTCAAAGACCTATGCCATGCCACCACAATGCCTGCTCCCTTTCTCAACATTTTTGTACATATAAATACACATATGCCACCATCCCTCTCTACAACATGGATGTCATTACCTTCAACTCCTAGCCAAAAACTGGCCAGGATGCCCAGGATATGGCAGCACATCAAGGACAGCTTCATAACATACCGAATTTCTAGTAAGCTTGCCCAACCATATGACCTGTGGGACTGGAGTTTCTGGCTTCCCACCAAACAATAGATAAATGAATAGAAGTTAGACTCTGTCTTGCCATTGGATTTATGTGGCACTTACTTGAACATGTCAGAGAGAGCATATGGACTATAGCAGAACATTGTGTGAAAAGAATAGTCTAAGTGATTAATGATGTGAGCCAATTTTGATAGGTATGATGGATATGATTAGACAGTGCTTATCCACATGCCCCAACAGTACAGAAACATCTGGATGATTACCTAAGCATTTTAATTTTTCATCCAGATTGTTGCCATCATGTAGACATAACCAGAGTCTAAGACTTAATGGAATAATAAAAATTTTAGAATAAAATAAAATCTCAAAGATCATCATTCCAATTCCTTCATTTCACTCTTCACTCTGGAGAAAAGAGGTTATTTTCCTCATGTTCCACTTTTTTGTCTTTGAATGAATGAAAAAGTATTTATTAAAGCACTCACTATATTTAAAGCTCTATGTTAAGTACTGAGTGTACATATAGGAAAGTGAAACAGTCTCTATTCTCAGGGAACTCACATTCTAGTAGGCAAAGACTACAAAGCAGCCTGGTAGCCCTTAAAGTACACACGTCTAAAGAAGCAGGGAAAATGGCCAAGTGCCTCGATGTTGGGTGGATAAGAAAGGAAGTGAGGGGCTCTGGACATGTGATTTCATTGTTATAGGGCACCCCCTGTGTGAAAACTCCCTCTATCTAAACAGACTGGCAACTAATAGGCATAGAGAGTTGCCTGGAGTCCTGAGAAGTTATGTGACTTGCCCAGAATCAAACAGGCAGTCTTTTTCAGAGGTTAGAGTTTAACTTAGAATTTCTTGACATGGGGTTCAGAGTTTTATTCATTACTCTCTGGCAGTCATTCTCCAGGTGTGATCCTTTCCTCCCAAGAGGTCCTTGAAACCCTTTCAGGGGTTTCTTGAGGTCAAAACTATCTTCATTATAATATTAAATTACTTGCCTATGAAAATATGCCACCCATTTCTCTCAATACATGTATGTGAGACCAGATTCTTTGTATTGTTATTCTTGTTTTTCAATTGTTTTCATTCATGTCTGACTCTTCATAACACCATTTGAGGTTTTCTTGGCAAAGATACTGGAGTGGTTTGCCATTTCCTTCTCCAGTTCATTTTACAGATGAAGAAACTGAGGCAAACAGGGTTAAGTGACTTGCCTAGGGACACACAGGTAGGAAGTGTCTGAGGCCAGATTTGAACTCAGGAAAAGGAGTCTTCCTGACTCTGAATGTAGAAACAGATGTGAGAATCCAACTGTCTCCTCTTTAACCAGACATTGAAGAAATTTTTTAAAAAATATGCAAAACAACGCAATTCTTCTCACTGATTTTTTTTTGTTTTGGACAATATAGTTATTTTTGCAATGATTTTATTCATGTCATACTTAATGAGCTTACAATTTTTATTGTAAAATTAATAATTTTTAAATTTAGCTGTTTCAATCTTTGATATGATAAACATTGAAAGACATAACCTGGAACAGCAGAGGAATCCAGCCAGCACACAGGTCTGGGAGAGCGCTGGTTGAGTGAAACACAGGATCAGGAAAAGGCCCAGGGCAGAAGTACCGGCCATGGCCACAATTGAGCCACAGGCTTCTCAGCCCAGGATGGGAGTCTGTCGGAACTATAGGAGACACCAGCACAGAGCCTGCGGCTGCAGAAGCAGCTAGCCCAGAGGCCTCCAACCCATAGTCTAAAGGTTTGAAACTCGCATTCTTGTATGTCCAGGAGCCATAATGGCCAGGTAAAATGGCTCTCATCCCTCTCTTGAATAAACCCAGACAATACCCCCATGGGAGAAACAGAGGAGCCAGAAGGGGGGCTTCAGTAGCAAAAGAAGTTGGGGAGAGGGCCCTTCCTGTGGTGGTGGAAGGAGATTAGTGCAGGAAGAGAGGTGTCCCAGCAGCCCTCACCTAAGCAAAACAAGAGTAAGGTCTAACAAATGTCAATGCCAGGAACCCAGACGTGGCTTTGCAAAGCCAGGGAAAGTGGCGGACACCAGCACAGACAACATCTGAGACCACCTGTGCTATAGAGCACTCCTGGGGAAGATGAGACTCCCAGCAGCCAGACCACCCTTCCCCAACACCTCACAAAACCTGAGGTCATAGCACATAAAGCTGGATTCCAACACAAGAAACTTGGGACAGAACCCCCAGAGCCCCAGAAGAATAGATCCACTTTAGAAACCAGGAGAAAAAAAAAACAACATGAAAAAGAACACTAGGAAGTTTTCAAAGACTATTGATTCATATTATGGAGACAGGGAAGAGCAAAATACCAATTTAGAAGAGAATACCATGGACATTACACCCCCATCAGAAACCTCAAAAGAGAAAGTGAACTGGTCTCCAGACCAAAAAGTATTCCTGGAAGAGCTCAAAGAGGACTTTGAAAACCAAATTAGGGAGGTAAAAGAAAAAAGGGAAAAAATTCACTGATGAAAACAAATTTTTAAAAAGTAAAATCAGTGAAATGGTTAAGGAGAATCAGAATATAAATGGAGAAAATGTCTCATTGAAAAGTAAAATCAACCAAATGGAAAAGGAGATAGAGAAACTAAAGGAAGAAAACAATATATTAAAAATTAGAATGGGGCAAGTAGAAGCTCATGACTCTATGAGACATCAAGAATCAGTCAAACAAAATCTAAAGAATGAAAAAATAGAAGAAAATGTGAAATATCTGATTGGAAAGACAACTGACCTGGAAAACAAAACCAGACAATCTAAGAATTATTGGTCTACCTGAAAGCCGCGATGAAAAAAAAAAGAATCTGGACAGTATCTTCCAAGAAATCCTTAAGGAAAACTGCCCCAAGGTACTAGAACCAGAGGGTAAAATCATCATTGAAAGAATCCACTGATCACCCTCTGAAAGAGATCCCAAATTGAAAACTCCAAGAAATATTATAGCCAAATTCCAGAACTACCAGGTCAAGAAGAAAATATTGCAAGCAACTAGAAAGAAACAATTCAAATATCACAGAACTACAGTCAAGATCACACAGAATCTTTCAGCTTCTACATTAAATAACAGGAGAAATTGGAATATGGTATTCCAAAAGGCAAAGGAGCTTGGACTACAACCAAGGATCAACTACCCAGCAAAATTGAGCATCATTTTCCAGGCAAGGAGATGGACATTCAATGAAACAAGGGAATTCCAGACCTTCCCAATGAAAAGTCCAGAGCTCAATGGAAAATTTGATGTTCAAATAAAAAACTCAAGAGAGACATATAAAGGTAAACAAGGGAAAAGCTCTAGTTAATCAATAAGGCAAATTAGTTATATCCCTATATATGATAGTTTTGTTTTATATTTGTTTTATACATATGTCAATCTTGACAATAGTACAGTTATTATGACAATTGAAAGGGATATTCATAGACTGTGGGTGTCAGTGTAAAAAAACTGTTATAATGATAAAAATATAATTAAGAGATATGAAGGAATGGTTCTGGGAGAAGAGGTAAGGAGGTAGTAGAAAAAAGGGTAAATTATATCACATGAAGAGGCACACAAACCTATTATAGTTGAGGGAAAGAAAGAAGGGAAAAGATCTGTATTTGAACTTTACTCTCATTGGATTTGGTTCAAGAAGGGAAAACATATTCTGATAAGTATAGAAATCTAATTTGTCTGACAGGCAGTGGGAGGGGAAAGGGAAAAGAAAGGGGAGGTGGTGGTCAGAAGGGAGGGAAGAAGTAGCAGGGGGAAAAGGTAAGATAAGTGAGGGGAATAAAGAGGGAGAGTAAACTAAGGAAGGTGGTGGTCAAACCAAACTGTTGAGGAGTGGAAGGGAGAAGGGAGAAATAAAAGCATAAAAGGGGGGAAATAGGATGGAGAAAAAGACACAAATAGTAATCATAACTGTGAATGTGAAAGGGATGAACTCTCCCACAAAATAGAAGCAGATAGCAGAATTGATTAAAAACCATAATGCAGCATACAATATGCTGTTTACAAGAAACACATTTGAAACAGGGGGATATACACAGGGTAAAGGTAAAAGTCTAGAGTAGAATATATTGTGCTTCATCTAAAGTAAAAAAAAAAGCAGGGGTAGCAATCCTAATATGAGACAAAGCAAAAGCAAGAACAAATCATAGAAACAATTAATAACTTTATTCAAGAGAATGACAATAATGAGACACCATACCAAACCTTATGGGATGCAGCAAAAGCAGTTCTTAGGGGAAGTTTTGTATCTCTAAATGCTTACATGAATAAAGTAGAGAAAAAAAAGAGATCAATGAATTGGGCATGCAACTGAAAAAGCTAGAAAAAGAACAAATTCAAAATCCCCAATTAAATAACAAATTAGAAATACTGAAAATCAAAGGACAGATTAATAAAATTGAAATCAAGAAATTTATTAAGTTAATAAATAAAACCAAGAATTGTGGTAAACCTTTGGTCAATTTGATTTAAAAAAAGGAAGAAAAAAACCAAATTACCTGTATAAAAAATGAATAGAGTGAACTCACCTCCAATAAAGAGGAAATTAAAACAATAATTAGTCATTATTTTGCCCAATTGTATACCCTTAAATTTGACAACCTTAGGGAAATGGATAAATATTTACAAAAATATAAATTGCCCAGGTTAACAGAAGAGGAAGTAAAATACCTAAATAACCCCATCTCAGAAAAAGAAATTGAGCAAGCAGCTCCATGAACTCTCTAGGAAAAAAATCTCCAGGGCCAGATGGTTTTACATGTGAATTCTATCAAATCTTTAAAGAACAATTAATTCGTATACTTTATGGACTATTTGGGAAAATAAGTGAAGAAAGAGTCCTACAAAATTCCTTTTATGACACAAATATGGTACCTGAACCAGGAAGAGTCAAAACAGAGAAAGAAAATTATAGATGAATTTCCCTAATAAATATTGACAATATTAGCAAAAAGATTGCAGCAATTGATCAGGAGAATGACACATTATGACCAGGTAGGATTTATTCCAGGAATGCAAGCCTGGTTCAATATTAGGATAATCATCAGTGTAATTGATCATATCAACAACAAAGCTAGCAGAAACCATATGATCATCTCAATAGATGCAGAAAAAGCCTTTGATAAAATACAACACCCATTCCTATCAAAAACACTAGAAAGCATAAGAATAAATGGAGCCTTCCTTAAAATTATAAATAGCATCTACCTAAAACCATCAACAAGCATTATCTGTAATGGGGATAAGATAGATGCATTCCCAATAAGATCAGGGATGAAACAAGGATATCCATTATCACCCCTACTATTCAACTTGGTACTAGAAACATTAGCTGTAGCAACAAGAGAAGAAAAAGAAATTGAGGGAATTAGAATAGGCAAAGAAGAAACTATATTATCACTTTTTGCTGACAATATGATGATTTACTTAGAGAATCCTAGAGAATCAAGTAAAAAGCTACTTGAAATAATAAACAACTTTAGTGAAGTTGTAGAATATAAAATAAACCCGCATAAATCCTCAGCATTTCTATACATTACTGACAAAGCCCAACAGCAAGAGATAGAAAGAGAAATTCCATTAAAGTTACTGTAGACACTATGAAATATTTGGGAATCTACCTGCCAAGACAAACCCAGGGACTATATGAACATAATTACAAAACACTTTTCACACAAATAAAGTCAAATCTAAATAAATGGAAAAACATAAGTTGCTGGTGGTTAGGCTGAGCTAATATAATAAAAATGACAATTTTACCTAAATTAATTTACTTATTCAATTCCATACCAATTGAACGACCAAAAATTATTTTACAGAACTGGATAAAATAATAACAAAATTCATCTGGAAGAAAAAGAGGTCCAGAATATCTAGGGAATTAATGAAAAGATATGCTAGGGAAGGTGGCCTAGCCATACCAGATATTAAACTGTACTGTAAAGCAGCAGTCATCAAAACTACCTGGGACTGGCTGAGAAACAGTGTGGTGGATCAGTGGAATAGGTTAGGTACACAAGATGCAGTAGTCAGACTATAGCAATCTATTCTTTGATAAACCCAATGAATCCCACTTCTGGGCTAAGAATTCACTATTTCACAAAAACTGTTGGGAAAATTGGAAAATAGTAGGGCAGAAACTAAGCATAGATCAATATCTTACACTGCATACCAAAATAAAGTCAAAATGGGTCAATGATTTAGGAATAAGGTTCATACTATAAGCAATCTGGAAGAGCAAGGAATAGTTTACCTATCAGATTTATGGGAAAGGAATGAATTCATGACACAAGAGATAGCATTATGAAATGCAAAATGGATAATTTTGATTATGTTAAATTGAAAAGTTTCTGTATAAACAAAGCCCATGCAACAAAGATTAGGAGGGAAGCAGAAAACTGGGAGAAAATATTTACAACTAGTATTCCCGATAAAGGACTCATCTCTAAAATACACAAGAAACTGAGACAAATTTATAGGAATACAAATCATTCCCCAGTTGAGAAATGGTCAAAGGATACGAACACACAGTTTTCAGAGGAAAAAATTAAAGATATCTATAGGCATGGGGAAAATGCTCTAAATCACTATTGATTAGAGAAATGCAAATCAAAACAACTCTTAGGTACCACATCTCTCCTGTCAGACTGGCTAACATGACAAAACAGGAAAATGATAAATTCTGGAGAGGATGTGGGAAAATTGGAACACTGTTACATTGCTGGTGGAGTTGTGAATGGATCCAACCATTCTGGGGAGTGGTTTGGAACTATGACCAACGGGCTATAAAAATGTGAATACCTGTTGACCCAGCAATACCACGTCTAGGGCTGTTTCCCAAAGAGATCACATAAATGAGACAGGGACCAGTATGTACAAAAATATTTATAGTAGCCCTTTTTGTGGTAGCAAAGAATTGGAAGCCAAGGGAATACCCATCAATTGGGGAATGTCTAAACAAGTTGTGGTATATGAATGTAATGGAATACTATTATGCTATAAGAAATGGGGAAGATACGGACTTCATAATAACCTGGAAAAACCTACACAAATAATGCTGAGCAAGGGGAGCAGAACCAGGTGAACATTGTACACAACCACAGACGTATTAATTCTGCGATGACTAACCTTGATAGACTTGGCTCTTCTCAGCAATACAAGGTTTAAAGACAGCTCCAAAGGATTCATGAGGGAGAGAGCTATCTACATCCAGAGAAAGTACTCTGGAGTCTGAACACAGATTGAGGCAAACCGTGTGCTCTCCTTTTTTTTTCTTTTGTTTTTCTCTTTTGTTTTTGTTTTTTTGTTTTTGTTTTTGTTTCCTCCTTCTCATGATTCATTCCATTGGTCATAATTATTCTTTACAGCTTGACTATTGTGTAAATAAGTTTAATGTGAAGTTATATGTAGAAGATATATCGAATTCCATGCCTTCTTGAAGAGGGGGGGGGGTGCAGAAAATCTGGACCTCAAAATCATGCGAAACTGAGTGTTGTAAATTAAAAATAAAAAAAAATTAAAAAAGACATAACTCATATAAATAAAAACACCTTGGTGTATTCAGTAATTTTTAAGAGTATAAAGCAGACCTGCACAATATAAGGCCAATGGGCTACTTGCAGCCTACCAAAGTGTCCCAGGTGGTATGTTGTACAGGCCTGTTTTACACCTTCTACATTTTTTATGGGCTGCTCAAAATCCTTTCACGAGCCTCTAGCAGCATGCAGGCCATAAAGCAGCCAATAAGCCGAATGTTGTGCAGGCCTGGTTTAAAGGATACTAAAACTGAAAAATTTGAGAACCACTGCTCTTTGTCTTCATCTTGTGGGTAATTAATAAATGTTAATTGAGTTTAATTGTTGAATTTTTTGTAATCCTTGGGCCAAGTTTCCCTTTACTCCCACCCCTGAGTACTAAGAGCTCACATGGACCAAGTCTAATCCTTGGAGCCTGACAATTTTCTCTCTTTGGCTCACACTGGAAACTCTAGAGAAATCTCTCAAATAAATCTTAGGCTTGATTCATTTGTGTTTCCTCAATTGTGGGGAACAGCATCCTCATTTACCACATAGGTGATCAATGTGCAAGTGCCCTTCCACCAGAGGTCTCTGCCCCGTAATTTCTTAAAGATGATTTTTTGGCAGGGAGGAGATGCTCATCAAGGTTCCCCCGATTAGCTCTGTTACACTTACAGAGGAGGAAACTGATTTCTTAGAGAGGTGAAGTGACTTGCCAAAGGTCATGTAAGATTTTAGCGGCAAGCCTGGGTCTTTAGATTCCTAATCTTGTGTTCTTTTGACTAATAATAATAATAATAATAACATAAATAATAGCTAACATTTATATAGGACTTTAAGGGTGGCAAAATGCTTTACAAATATCTCATTTGATCCTCACGACAGCCCTGGGAGGTAGGTGCCTTTATCATCCCCATTTTGTAGACTAGGATGATGAGTGCCTTACTCAGGTAGTAAGCGCCTGTGTCAGGGGACAGGTCTTCACTCAGGTCCTCCTGCTCCCAGTGTTCCAACCACTCCACCACCTGGCTGCCTAAAACCACACTATCTTGCTCTCCTCAATTAGCCTGACAGCCAACTGCTTTGGCAGTCTCTAGAGAGGAGGCTCGCCCAAAGGTTCTTTTGTAAACATCTCCTGTGGTCTTTTGAACCTTGGCTTAGGATTAGGAGGGTTCAAATAGAATCTGGATGAGCCTTCAAGTTCCTTCTGGCTCTGGGTCTATGACTTTATTTTCATGCCTGATAAACACATTTTTTTCTCTGTCATTGCTAATAAAGGGCAACTCATTGTAAGGTTAACACAACAAATCAATCAGAATGGAAAGGGAACACAGAATAAATGTCAGGGAGCAGTTTGGTCATTATGAGTAATCTTATTTCAAACCACGTTTTCCTGTATCAGGGACTGAGGTAGCATTAGAACACTGAATAGCCAGAGGGACACAATCCAATCCACGTGACAGGACTCAGGCAGCTTTCCACACCGTATTTCTGCACTTCTAGTGACAGGAGATGAACTTTAGATTCTATCGGGATAGGGAGCTCCCAGTGAGGAGCTTCCTCCATGAATGTGGGTGGGCACCTTTTCTCCTCTTAGAGTTGCCTAGAGCAGTGAGAGATTAAGTGCCTTGCCGCCACCCCCACCCCAACCCCCCAAGGTCAGACAGCCAGTGTCTGCTGGTGGTGGGACTTAAATGTGGGTCTTCTTGACTTGGAGGTTGGCTCTCTAACCGTGACTTGGAAAAAGTAATGAAGGAAATGAGATGAAGGGATGACGGAAAAAAAATGATGCAAGGAAAATTCTAGAAGCTGTGTGCCTCAGATGATTTGTGAGGAAGAACCCATCATAGACAGGGTAGATCAATGGGAAGAAAACTAAATCTGTGGTCGATTCCCAAGTCTAAATCCTGGCACTGACACTTTGCTGTGTGATCGTAGGTTAATCTCTTGCCTTCTCTGGACCTTTATACCCATCTCTACAAAATGCAGGGAGTGAACTAGCTTATCACTAAATTCCCTTCAATTCTCAAATCATTAAGTCCACTCCTTGAAGCAATATTTGTATATGGAGTAAGATTTCAAAGTTCCTTTACCTTCTGAAAAGAGATAATAAGCCATAAAATACTTTGCAAACTTTTTATAGGCATTATGTAAATATCACCTCTTATTTGTATTTGCAGTTACTCTGAATGTGTTCCTTCTTTGTAGCCACCTGCAGGTGAGATTTTTCATAAGGCAGAAAAGTCAACATATCGGAGAAGAAAGAGCACTGGATCAGGAATAGGGGAACCAAGTTCTAGTTCCTCATTCTGCTGTCAAAAGATTGGACTAGGTAATCTTCAAGGACCTTTCCAATCCAAAATTCAATGTTTCTAAGGATTTTCCATTCATGTTGTTGTGGCGTTGTGGATAGAGTAAGATTTTTTTAATATATTTTTTTTTATTTTTTTAAATTTATTTATTTAACATATTTAGTTTTCAGCATTGATTTTCACAAGAGTTTGAATTACAAATTTTCTCCCCATTTTCAGCCTCCCCCCCACTCCAAGATGGCATATATTCTGGTTGCCCTGCTCCCCATTCAGCCCTCCCTTCTGTCACCCCACTCCCCTCCCATCCCCTTTTCCCTTCCTTTCTTGTAGGGCAAGATAAATTTCTACGCCCCATTGCCTGTGTATCTTATTTTCTAGTTGCATGCAAAAACTTTTTTTTTTGTTTTTGAATATCTGTTTTTAAAACTTTGAGTTCTAAATTCTCTCCCCTCTTCCCTTCCCACCCACCCTCCCTAAGAAGTCAAGCAATTCAACATAGGCTACATGTGTATCATTATGTATAACCCTTCCACAATACTCATATTGTGAAAGACTCACTATATTTTGCTCCTTCCCAACCCATCCCCCTTTATTGAATTTTCTCCCCTGACCCTGTCTCCTTTCCAAAATGTTTGTTTTTGATTACCTCCATCCCCATCTGCCCTCCCTTCCATCATCTCCCCCCTTTTTAATCTTCTTCCCTCTTCTTTCCTGTGGGGTTAGATACCCAACTGAGTATGTATGGTATTCCCTCCTCAGGACAAATTTGATGAGAGCAAGATTCACTCCTTCCCCCCTCACCTGCCCTCTCCCCTCCTCCCACAGAACTGCTTCCTCTTGCCACCCTTATGCGAGATAATCCATCCCATTCTATCTCTCCCTATCTCCCTCTCTCAATATATTCCTCTCTCATCCCTTAATTTGATTTTATTTCTTTTAGATATCTTCCCTTCATCTTCAACTCACCCTGTGTCCACTCTCTCTCCCTCTCTCTCTCTCCATATATATATATATATATATATATATATGTGTGTGTATATATACACATGCATATATACATACATGCAAATTCACGTGTATATACATATACATATACATATATATATATATATATATATATATATATATACATATGCATGTTCCTTTCAGCTACTATGATATTGAGGTTTCATGAATCATACACATCATCTTTCCATGTAGGAATGTAAACAAAACAGTTCAACTTTAGTAAGTTTTTTAAAATAAGTAAGATTTTTTAAAATAAGTTCTATTGAATTTTTACATCTCCTTTATTCCTCAATGTGTCCTCACCTACCCAGTGAACCATCCCTTGGGTAGAGTTAAATAAGTCCCAGCTTCTATCAAAAAAACTGACACACTAGTGATACATCCAGCTCAGTATTCTTTCTTACAAAGCTGATATCAACCTCGAGGTGTTAAGAATGAACTGCAAAGAACCGTAATTTCTAAATTTTCTAATATGGAATCCATCAGAAGACTTCTGACACTAGCTCTATGATCATGGGCAAATCGAATTGAATAATTAAATAAACTATAAGAGAGTGGAGAACCTGGCTGTCCCCCATGACCCAAATGCTCCCCCTCCTCATTTTCGCCTCCTTGCATCCCTGTATTCCCTCAAATCTCAGCTAAAAATGTTTTAGAAGAAGCCTTTCTCCAAATCCCCTTCAAATCTAGGGCTTTCTCTCCATTAACAATTTTTTAAAAGTTTATCCTGTATATAGCTTGTTCATATATAGCAAACATGGCCATTTGTGTGTTATCTCTTCCATTAGACTGTGAGCTCCTTGTGCAAAGTTTTAACTTTCTTTCTGTCTCCAGCCCTTAGGACAGCACCTGACACATAGTAGGTCCTTAACAAATGCTTGTTAGCTGACTGACTGAGTCCAATTTCTGTGTCAGACAAACATATGAAAAAATATGAACAGGGGCTGGGGCAAACAGGCATGGGCTCTGCATTGGAAGAAACTCCAACATCAATGGGATCACAGTTATTTTTGACTATTGTAGCACAAACTGAACATGAGAAGGCTGATTTCTTGATTTAAAAAAAATCTCTTTGCTAAAGTGAAGCTCTGCTTCTAGGGTGGAGGGTGAACTGTGCCAAACTTCAGGAGTTTTGTGCAGCTATTTTCAGAGATACTTCTAGGGAGCTGTAAGTTTAAGGAGAGGGATGTTCACTACTCCCCTGGGCTGTGCTCTGGTTTCTGAGAGACCACAAGCACTCTTTTTTACCCTAGAACTGCGCCTGGTCCCTGCTCCACTGCGGTTGCATGCTCTGGTGTGTTAATTGCTCCTCTTTGCCCTGGGACTATCAGCAAAGAGTGAGACCTGGATTCAAGTATTGACAAAGCAACAGAGTCCTGCTCCCAGTGCCAACAAAGAGAATGTTTAATCTCTTTCTTATCAGTTCTTTCATTCCCTTACCATCTGTGGTCAAAGAGCTCAGGAAGCAACAGCTGCCACTGCTGAATCAGTTTCTCCCAAGGCCTGCTCCTGATTTGTTGGGGCCCAGTCTGTGCTGGTGTGGCCTGCACTAGACTGTGCTCCACTCTCACCCTCGAGCAACAGACCTTTTCTGCCAAACTTCTAAGCTGTCTTGGGCTGAAAAAATGTTTCACCACATCCATTTGTGGGTTCTGCCACTTCAAAATTTGTTTTGAGGCATTATTTAAAGTTGTTTAGAGGGTTTTGGGGGAGAGCTCAGGCCAATCCCTGCCCTTTCTCTGCCATCTTGGGTCAGCCTCCTCTGCAGTTATCTTAAATGGAATTTCTCTCTCTCTCTCTCTCTCTCTCTCTCTCTCTCTCTCTCTCTCTCTCTCTCTCTCTCTTTCTCTGTCTGTCTCTCTCTCTTCCTGCTGTATTTAATACATAGAAATACTGATGATTGATATGTTTTTATAGCCTACAACTTTGTTAAATTTGTTAATTGTTTCAACTAATCTTTTAGTTTCTCTACAGTTCTCTAAGTATAGCATCATATAGTCCACAAAGAGTGATGGTTTTGTTTCCTCATTGCATACTCTTTTTCTTTCAATTTCTTTTTCTTGTCTTTTGCTATAGCTAGAATTTGTGGTACAATATTGAATAATAGTGGTGATTATGGAAATCCTTGTTTCATCCCTGATATTATTGAGAAGGCTTCTAATTCATCCCCATTACAGATGATGCTTTCTCTTGGTTTTAGATAAATAGTACTTGTCATTTTAAGATCCATTTATTTCTGTGGAATCTAGTGTTTTTAATAGGAATATGTTGTATGTGTATCTATAATGTTTGCATCTATTGAGATAATTATGTGATTTTTGTTGTTTTTGTTTTTGATATGGTCAGTTTGGCTGATAGTTTTCCTAATATGGAACCTGTGTAAATCCCACCTCATCCTAGTGTATGATCTTTATGATATTGCTATAATCTCCTGATAATATTTTATTCAAAAATTTTGCACCAATAATCATTAGGAAAACTGGTCTATAGTTTTCTTTCTCTGCTTTGCTCTCCCTGATTTAGATGTCAGTAACATATTTGTGTCATAAAAGAAATTTGGTAGGACTCTTTACCTAGTTTTTCAAATAGTTTAAATGGTATTGGAATTAATTGTTCTTTAAACATTTGGTAGAATTTATTTGTAAATCCATCTGGTCCTAGGGATTTTTATTTAGGGAGCCCTTTTTTGACTTTTTCAATTTTGTTTTCTAAGAAAGGTTGCTTAAGCATTCTATTTCCTTTTCCGTCAACCTGGGCAGTTTATGTTTATTTTTTATAAATATTCATCCATTTTACTTAGATTGTTAGTTTTATTGCCATTTATTTGGGCAAAATAGCTTCTACTAATTGCTTTAATTTCATGTATCTTGATGATGCATTTACCCTTTCTATTTTTTATATTGTTAATTAGGTTTTGTTCTTTATAAAATCAAATTAACCAATGATTAATCTGTTTTATTGTTTTTCCCCTAAAACCAGCTTCTAACTTTCAATTTTATTAATCTCTCCTTTGATCTTCAGGATTTCCATTTTGGTGTCTAGTGGATGATTTTTAATTTGTCTTATTCTGGTGTTCTTTAATTGTATTCCCAATTCATAAATCTGCTCTTTCTCTTTTTTTACTATGGTAAGCATTTAGGAATATAAAATAATCCCAAAATGCTGATTTGGCTGCATTTCACAGATTTTTGGTATGTGGTCTCATTGTCATTCTCTTTCATGACATTATTGATGGTTTCTATGATGTATTCTTTGATCAATTTATTCCTTAGGGTGAAATTATTTATTTTCCAATTAATTTTTAATTTATGCTTCCAAGACCCTTTATTGAATGTAATTTTTATTGCATTGTGTCCTGAAAATGGTTCATTTAATATTTCTACTTTTTTGCATTTGTTTGTGAGGTGTTTATGGCCTAATATGTGGTCAGTTTTGTAAAGGTGTAATATATAACTGAGGAAAAAAAGGTATACTTCTTCCTATTCCCATTCAGTTTTCTCCAAAGGTCTATAATATCTAACTTTTCTGAATTTCAATTCACCTCCTTCACTTTTTTCTTATTTATTTCATGATTTGATTTATTTAGCTCTGAGAAAAGAAAGTTAAGTTCCCACACTAGTATAGTTTTGCTATTTTCCTCCGATAACTCCAAATGAGGTAATTTTTGTAAAGCATTTAGCACAATGCCTGGCACATAATGAATCCATGTTGAAATATAATTCTGGTTTTCTTTTAAAGAATGTTTCAAGCACCTCTTTATTATCAAATGCCTGTCTTTTTTTGTTTGTTTATGGCTGCAGGTTCAGTCAGCATGGGCTATATCCTGAGTTCCATTGCTCATTGGAACATATATCATTCCCTTCTATGTTTCTTGTGGCTGCAGAATATTCTTGCGCTATTTGAATTTCCTTTGCATTTGAAGATCTTTGTCCTAGTTTGCAGAATTTGTTGCTTCTGAATTGAATTATTAAATTTAACCATTATGTGTCTTGAAGTTTGAAGCCTTAGCTTTTTTTGAGTGTTCATTTGGTTTGATTTTTTGCTTGTTTGTTTTTCTGGAGGCAATATTTGTATTCTTTCAATTGATATTTCCTTTTGTGCATTCAGAAAAAAATAATAAATGCTTATTTTCTTCCTTCCAAAGTAAGGGTAAGGAGGGAGTGTATACTAGATATGTACTTGTATAAAGGAATAGAGATTTGATATGGAAAGTTTCATGTGGGGAATAGGAAGTAGGTCAACTTGGCTAGAATCTAGAGGGCATGAAGAATAATAATGTATAAGAAGCCAGCATTATAGTCCAGAAGGGAAAAAAATGTCTGTTTTTTCCTTCATCCAATGGGTTATTTATTTCTTCCTGAGTTATGTTGCCTCTTCTAGGCTGCTGCCTCCTCCCTTTTACTTTGCTCTATGTAATGAGTAATTTCTATACATGGACCCACAAGTCCCAACCTAGACTATCATGAACACTCTTCCCATCGTGGCCTGAAGACCATAATAATCAAATCTCCCTAGGAATATGCTTGATTGCATATCTATTCCACTGAAGGTATTAGTTTTTGGAAATGATTGAATCTGCCCCAGAGTTTTAAGGGGGTTGATATGTTATCTTCATCTAGAGGTATCAGTCACAGCACCAACTCAAGGGAGTTGAGGGACTACCCCAACTTAGAGGTGTTGGTTCCACTCCCAGTATAAGGAGGAACTTGGTAGACTGCTCCAATACTGTTGTCTTCTTGTTCCTTGAATCCTGTTTCCTAGGGTAAATACGGCTACATGGCCTTCCATATAAGACATAAACATGCCAAATGAAAGGCCTATTACTTTTACCATTTCCTGGAATTTTCAAAACTCTGATAGCCCATAAATATAGCCTGCAGCTAGATTGTAGAGGGGTTTAAATACCAAACAGAGAAGTTGATTTATAACAGCAGCCTTCCTTTCAAAATGTCCCCATCCATGGGGATGGGCCTGCTGTAACCATCCCTTCTGGTAACACACATGGGCTGACCCTAAAGCTAGTTCTTTCTGATAGGCCCCTTGATAAAGAAGCTTCTGAGAGAAAGAGACAAAGACAGACAGATAGAGACAGAGAAACAGAGACAGTAACAGAAAGATAGTCAAAGACAGAGATATATGAAAGAGAGAGAGACACAGGCAGAGAAAGAGAGGGGCAGGAATAGGTCTTTATACTTTTAGTCACCCTTAGAATCAGGAAGACCTGAGTTTGAGTTTCACCTTGGATATATAATACCAGTGTGACCATCAGCAAATTGCTTAACCTCATAATGCTCCCAGATGACTCTTCCAGGTTATAAGTTGCAGATTTTTTGCTGGTCTGTATCATTTAATGGATGGGAGGAAGGAGACCATGTACTTCCCTGCATTGATAAAAGTTATGGACTGTCTACCCCTCCCCCACCAGGAGTGACAACTTAATACTTACCTCACAGGTTCTATGAGGATAAAATGAGATAAGAGCACATAAAACCTTTAGTAAGCCTTAAACACTCTATAAAGTATTATAATCCTCTCCAGAATCTGGAAGCCATGAAAACACTGTGCAGGTTGTCCTGTCTGTTTGATGGGAAGCCTCTGCATTCCTTGTGATATCTTAGAGGAGGAAATCACACTCTCCTTTTGTAGGACAACCTCGTGTCTGAATAATTTACATCACACATTACAGAGAAAAAGAGAGAAGAGCCAAAAAAGTCACTTGTATTGAGTAATCTGTGGCAGAAAGTTAACTTGTCTTCTTTTGACAATCTGCTCCCCTGGGGCTTTCCCCCTGGCACCATTAAGAGAGAAAAGTAATTTGGAAAGAAATTAGAGAAATGTGCATCAGGTATTATAGAAACGGAAAAGATCAACATTTAAATAAGTCAGTCTAAATGGAGAAATGATGGGGAAATCTGAATTACTGAGCAATTTAAAAGGTTAATATGACACAGTTAACTTGGTATTGAGGGAAAAGGAGCCAAGAAAATCTAGCAAGAGAAAAAGTTCAGATACTCATAAGAACATAGTTTTAGAAGAGATCTCAGATGTCCACTAATCTAAACTTTCATTTTATAAATGAAAAAACTGAGGCAAGCAATGTGAATGAGCATCGGGGACATGAAATCACCATCCTGAAAAGAATATTGAATTATTTTTTAGCTTTTTAGGCAACTGAGTCCTTTAGCTTTAGGATCACAAGGTTGTAGAGGTAGATCTGGAAAGAATCTTAGGTCATGGTGTTTTTGCATCTGGAACTCTCCAACTCATTCAGCTTATTAGCTTCGAACCCCTAGATGTTCAATCCCATAAAAACTTCAGAAGTGTCCCCAGCATTCTGCAGCCCTCTTCTCCCTAGTCACTCCGCCATTCCTGCTTTGTTTCTTCTCCCATCCAGACCCTTCTGCCCCTACTATGTGCCAGGTACTCTGCTAAGCACTGCAGATGTCATGTGGGCCATCTCGAGGCCTCCTGATCTATATCTTGCCACTGGACACAGTTGGCTCTGGAGGAGAAAATGAGGCTGGTGACTTTACACAGCGCTCCTTCCCTCACTTAAATCCAGTTGTCTGATTTTATATACATACATACATGCATATATATATATGTATATATAGGTATATATACACATGTGTGTGTGTAATATATCATATATGATTATATGTATATAGATACAAGTTTATATGTGTGTATTATGTATATACACATATATACATAATATAAACACACACACACACACACACACATACACACACTTATATGAGAGAGATATAGAGCCTGCTATGTGCCAGGAACTGTATTAGGTGCTAGGGATGCAAAAAGAAGCAAAAGACATTCCCTGACCTTAAGAAACTTACAATCTAGTGGGAGAGACAACAAATATATACAAAGCAAGCATAAATACACAGCATAAATAGGAGATAATTAACAAAAGGAAAACACTAGAATTAAGAGGGTTGGGAAAGCTTCCTGTAGAAGATAAGATTTTAGTTGAGACTTAAAAGAAGCTTTGAAGGTTAGTACTTAGAGTGGAAGAGAGAGGAAAAAAATCACCTTAGAGTTCATCTAGTCCAATCTTCTCATTTTACAGATGAGGGAACTGAGGCCCAGGTTCTTTTCACTGTATCATGATTAAAGTTTCTATATTACATTATACTAAGACCTTCCATCAATTAAAAACTTCAGCTAATTCTAAATGACCATAATTCACAATTAATCAAACAAGTTGATAGCAAAAAGTAAATAATAATTATTATATTCTACCTCTGATGAAATTTCTGAAAAATCTATGATTTACAATTGACTTACTAGTACATATTTCCAACAGAACCGCATCAAGTAGTCCTCTGTACACCAGATTCCCAAATGTTTTGTTTTGTTTCCAAGGCTAGCAGCAAAATATCCTTCCTACCCATTTATGCCAGGACCTCACTAAACTACTAAATAGTGCCTGTCAGCAATGAAATTAAGTAATCAGGGCTTAAGAATAGTCATTTGCACACTGTTCAAAATGACTAATTCAAGGAAGCAAACAAAAAGGTTTTTTATTAGGTTGATCCTCAGCTAACCTCCTCCCTGAGAATGCCAATTCATTGAAGTTTCATTATAACCAATTGTTTCTGTTAGCATCGCTAAGGGTATAAAAGTTGGCTTGCCATATAAGTCAAGAGCTCGTTTGAATACCCATCTCTCACTTCATTCCCCAGCTTCTCATCACCTTTTATGGCAGAAATATAAGGTGATACTATGTCTTCTCTTCAACAAATACATGACTTCTCATCCTGAGTGATTTTTTTGTACACATTCTCCCACACATCCTAACCAAAGGACCTAACATTCCTTCTAAATCTTTTTACGTTACCCATTTGCTATTCTTCACACTCACTCTTGATTGAGTGTAAAATCACCTAGTATATTTAACCAGTCTCAGACACCAGACTATGTTTAACATCCCATCCAACCATACATCAAGTCCCCTCACCCCCAATCCTGATGCCACCAGATCCAGGGCTCCTCTGACTCTAAACCTGACCCCTTCTAATTTATCCTCATCACTACTACCATCCCACTTTCCACCTCTTGCTCTGAGCATGCCGAATAAAGCATTATCAACATGGTTTCTGGAAAGAGTAACAGTTAGTAGCCCTATATCTCCATCCACCATATTTATGACTCCCCAGACCAAAACTCTCTCTATGTGTTGTCTCTCCAGTCAGAATATGAGCTCCTTGAAGGGAGAGGGCATCTCACTTTTTGTTTCCCCAGCACTCAGTACACTGCATGGCACATTGTAAGTGCTTAAGATATGACCATTCATTCATTCTTCACCACTGGAATACAAGTCCCTGCTAGCCTGAGTTAACAACCTTCTCTGGGGTCCTTCAGTTCTCTTCAATTTCTGTGCTTCAGTGCACCTATGGCCTCAACTGAATTGGCGCTCCCTCTGTCAGTGCTGATTATAACCCATCCATTTCATCTCATCCTAGGTGTTTCTTATTTATGCCTATTTGTATAATCTCCCTAGAGGACATGCCCGGCGGGCAGGAAGCCTTTCTCTAGGACTTTCAACACTTTACCCCTAGCAATGGAACACTTGGTTTCTATAGCCATTTCCTATAATCTTGCTGAATTAACTAGTGGCCATCTCTGGGGTTTGTGATCATTTGTGTCTCTCTATCTAATCTGTGATGTCAAAGCCCATATAGAGTTTTAGTCACTCTATCAAGTTGATTGATTTATAAACCAATCTAGTGGAAAGTTATTGGGGACATATGTCCTTTGATTGCTTCACAGTCACCCAAGCTTTGACACTGGTTCTAGTTCCTGGAGTGGAAGTAACCCGTGATTCAAATGCATCAATTTTACTAATGATGTCTCATGACATTTCTTTTATGCAGATAAGTTCTCCCATCCTTTTCCCATGCATTGAATGAAATTAAAAGGTCAAGATTTCTGTAAGAGAGGCACCTTCAGTGAAGGTGAGCATGTTGGCACTTTACTGATTGGGCTCTGGAGACTGCAGTTTCTTCCTAATGATTGATTAAATTTCAGGAGGCTAGGGTTTTGTTTTGTTTTGTTGCTAAAGGAGCCACCTCTCTATGGTCTAAAAAAGTGAGTTGTGAACCTACTGTCTCCTTTTTTTCTTTTCATCCTATCTGCTCTTTTGAACTTCCTGACTTGAGTAGGTGCAGTAAGTAGGAGGAAGAAACTTCTCTTTTCCCAACTCTACCTAGAAGCAGAAAATGGTAAGCAGAAGAAGCACAAGCTTAGCTTCCTACGCTTGCTCAGGTGGCCTAAGAGGGGACTTCTGCCTTTCTATGTCTTTTTTCAACACAATTCAGTGATAAGAGATTTTTGTTACTGAATGATTTTTCCATGCAAGTTAGAGAGGTCCCAAGAGATCAGTGGTTCTTGAGTTCCGGAACTGGACATGAGCCTGTGGGAGAAGACTTCCTCAGCTCCATGTTCCTTGGAGAACAGAACCACCTACGAGGAAGAATCGCTTAGATCTGGAGGACTGAAATCATACCTTGGGGTGGGGGGAGGGAGGTCTGTACTTCGTCACACTTACTATTGCTCTGAGTTACTCAGATGGTACAGGTGAAATGTGAATGAAGATTATATCTTCACCAGTCCCCTAATATGTCTACTTTCTTTTAGGATGGGGAAGGCTAAAGAATCTAACTGGATATTATAGAGCTTTTTATTTCTTTTTTTTGAAGGCATTTTATTAAGCTCCTCAAGAGAGCAGGTGTAGTGCTCACAGGAACACTCTGAGCTTTTTATTTCTTTATTCGTTTTTGGGATTCAGGGCACTTGCTGTATTTTCTGTGGTGGATGAAATAAAGTTTATACCATACTCAATGCCCATGTTATATACTGAGTTCTTGTGTAAGAGTTAGGAACCCTCACTTGCTAGCTGTGTGACCTTGGGCAAGTCACTTAACACCAATTGCCCTGCCTTCCCCCCTGCAAAAAAAAGAGTTAGGAACCCTGTTATCTAAATTTGTGGAAATCTAGACAGGAATCATATCTAAGTTTTCTTCAGGGGCTTTTCCTAAGAATAAAATGCATGGCTGGGAAATTATTGTCATTATTATTATTAGTAGTAACAATAATGCACTTCTATGGCACCTTAGTACATGCGAAACACTTTAGAGATAATGACTTTCTTTGGATTCTGAATTCTAAATTTGGGTCCAAGTTAGTGTGAGTGTAAAGTCATACCTGCAGTGGCCCTCAGCCATGGGTGGCATATTACTATTGATAATGCCCTACAGTCAACTTTCTTCCACCTTCCAATTACCATCTGGGTCATCTACAGTTTTGAGTCTTCCCTTACCCTAGTTTTCCATGATTTATATTCATATCGCATCACTGGGAGAATGTATTAAAAGATGGGCTTTTGTGGATGGGAGAGATTTGGGATCATTAAAAGCAATGCCTTGTTTTAGAAATGTAATCATTACTATTCTCTTCATTATTCTATTCAATTGTCAGTCCAGCTCATGATCCACCTGGAAGATCTATCCAGATTGCTGTATTGAGAGACAAGCTCCATGGACTACACAATCTGAGTAATAAGCCTCATTTATTATGCCCCAACTCTTTGAGAAATCCATCTACAAATCAGTATGTGCTCTTCCTTGCTCTCACCCTCTTCTTCACTCTCTGCAGATGGCTTCCAACCTCAGGATTCAACCAAAACTGCTTTCTCCAAAAGTATTAATGATCTCACGATTTCCAAAACTATTTTTCTTTTGCTAATTCTCATCATTTCTATCTCTCTGTAGCTTTTAACACTGTTGATCACCCTCTTCTCCAAATTTTTTCTTCTCTCCCTGTTTTCATCACATTACTCTTTCCTGACTCTTCTCCTGCCCATGTGACCACTCCTCAAACTCTTTTTCTAGAGTTTTATCCCTATCACCCCCACTAAGCCCCACTATTCCCATGTGCTCTGTTCTGAACCCCTTTTCTTTTCCTTCCATACAATTTCAGTTGATGATCTCATAAGATTCCATAGATTCAATTTTTAACTCTATGATGCCAATTCTCAGTTCTATTCATCCAGCCCTAATTTCTCTCTTTACCTCTCCAATTGACTATTGGACATCTCAAACTGAATGTCCTGTAGACATCTTAAATGCAACATGTCCAAAACTGAAATCACTATCTTTTCCCCCAAACTCTCCCTTCTTCTAAATTCTCTGTTACTCTCAAAATCCTAACCATTCTCCTCAGGCTTGCAACTTAATTTCCATCACCAACTCCTCACTCTCTATCATGCCACAGACATTCAATGTATTGCCAAGGCCCCCTTCTCTTCTCTGGCAACACCACCACCCTGATATGGCACCCCATCACCTGATGCCTGGTCGGTTGCAATATGCTTTTAGCTGCTTGCTGGTTGCTTGGTGTCCATTTCTCAATTCTCTCCCCTTTCTAGTCTATCCTCCACTCAACTATCAAGTTCATCTTCCTAAAGTGCAGGTGTGACCCATGGAACCCATTGTTAAACAAAGTCCAGTGGTTCCCTACTACATCCAGGATCAGATAGAAAATCCTCTATTTAATATTCAAAACCCTTCCTAACCTAGTCTCTTCCTACATTTGTAGTCTTCTTACACTTAAATTCCCTACATACACACACACACACACACACACACACACACACACACACACACACACACACCAAATAGTTTGAGATCCAGTAATATTGGCCTCCTTGCTGCCTCTCACAAAAGATAAACTACCTCCTGGCTCCATGCATTTTAACTATCCCCAATACTAGGGTCCTTTTCTTTCTTCATCTCTATCTCCTTCCTGAGGTTTCCTTCACTGGTTTCCTTCAAAGAACATCCTACCTTGTTAAAAAAGCATTTTAGAGCCCTCTTAATACTGGTACCTTCCCTCTGTTTGGCTGTCTTTAATTTATCATGTAATGTAGCTTGCTTGTACATAGCTGTTTGCATGCTTTCTCCACCCCATTAGACTATGAACCCCTTGAGAGCAGGACCATTTTTTTGTCTTTCTGTGTATCCAAAGCATTTAACACTGTGTTTGACACTTAGTGGTGCTTAATAAATGTTTCTTATTATTTATGCACTTGTTTTTTATTTTGTGGATTTCTAAGCTAATTTTTCTTGCGTGGCAGTAGATTTTGCTGTCAAGTCCCACAGTGTTTGGGGATAACCAGTTAAATGTCACCTGCAAATGAGACCATCTGGAGGACCTCATCATTTACATGGAATCTTTTTTCAATTTGGACTCAGCATATATCACCTTCTAAGACACTAGCAAACTCTTTTGGTTAGAATATGTCTCTCTGCATTATGCCTTGCTTTTACGTTGATACTCAGAGAATCAATCAAAAGATTATCTCTGTAGTTTCATATATGAATTTCATAAGATCTTAAGTGAATGAGGCATCTTGTTGAAAAATCTTAAGATTATATTTTATTTTCTGACTAACTTCACAGCCGTAAAATTATCTTTAACAAATGTCTTCCTGATCAAACACTATTTAGAGAGTTCTGAAAAAATAATTGCTTGTTTTTGCAAGTTATAATTATTTTGAGTTAATGAAGCTTTGAACTTTATTCACCCATGATAGTGGAACTTACTAATAGAAATACTCTTTGAGAGATTTTGTATAGATAAAAATCTTGAAACACCATAGAATATAAAGGATCTTCTTGGTTAGTGACACAAAAGGTATACAGAGGCACATAGAGGGCATAGACAATCTGCAACATATTTTCTGATGTCCTGTGGAGTCATTCATTTATTTTTGATCTATTCTAATTTTGAATGAGTCCATTACTTAAAGTTTATTATTTTCTGTTCTAATGTTTATACTCTTCCCAATTCTTTCATCTTGATCTTTCACTTTATTTATCTCTTGCTCTTTTCATCTAGATATTCATGTAGTCTTTGTGGAAAATTCATTTTCCCCTTTGGTTCTGCTTGTATATATGGTATTAATCCCTACTTCTGTATTGGATCTGGGGACATGTCAGGATCTAAAATAATCCTTCCTAGTGGTTTTGTATTCTTCAGTGGAGTCTTCTTTTTAGCTTAGTTATAAAATTGGGATTTTGTGCCAGGACTGGGCTCTGCCTCTTCCTCTGCTTTTGGGTGGAATAGTTGGCCCTGCTTGCTCTCAAGTATGTTCCTTTGCTAATCTCTACCCTCCAGGGTTGGCCACCCCTGGTTTTCTGAGATTCTGAATGCTGTGTTTTCAGAGCACCCTAAAGAATCTCAGGACAGTGCTAGGGACCTCAGGGGCCTAAGTTTTCAAGTCTGAGCACTGCTATATCTGTATTAGTCACTGTTGCTCTTGACTTCCAACTTTCTCACTAACAATGCCCTAGGTCTTTTTAGTGGAAGCCCTCCACTTTCATTGCTTCTGGACACAGAGTCTTGCATAGTGCAATATAGTTTGTCATTGGGTCTTTTGATCATTATTCCATCTGGTATGATCTTCCGGTTTTGACTGGAATGAGGAGCTGATTTACCTTCCTATATTTAAGCAGATATCTTGTTTAAATGTCACAACAACATATTTCTAACCATGATCCAGTCAAGAAGAGAAGTGAGGGATATTGATAAGGAAATATATAATCAGAAAGGATGGTTGACCAGTAATGTGACAAGAGTGAGAGATAACTGGTAGAAAGTCAGAGTACTAAAATGGTACTCACAAAAAGTGAAAAGCCCTAGAGAAAGGAAGGTTTCAAGTTTAGTGAATTCTCTCTGTAGGATCTATTGAAAAGATGGGCAAAGAAATCCTCAAAATGTGAAGGAATGGATGATCTGGAATCTACACCAATGGAGAGAGTATCCTTATCAGTGAGATGAAGTATCAGAGTACAGGTGAAGCTTTAAATGTGATCTGAAAGGCTTTATGTAATGGAATGCAAAATGTTATAAAAAGAATGTTTGTGAAGAGAGAGGGGCAGGTAGCTGGTGCAATGGATAGAGCCCTGGCTCTGGAGTCAGGAGGACCTGAGTTCGAGTCCAGCCTCAGACACTTGACACTTAACCATGTGACCCTGGGCAAGTCACTTAACCCCAATTGCCTTACCAAAAAAAGAGGAATCTGGGAGAGGAAGGTCATAAGGTTATATAAAACTTGGCTTCAGACCAGACTGAACATGGGGTAAATATGGTTATTAACAGTAGTCATTCTGCTTTTAAATGTTTTGCTCAGTAGAAGGTGAATTCTGATCTAGTCTACTTCAGCTGATATCTATATTCTAGAAACTCTCAAACATCCATCTTACCCTGACCTTTTCACTTGAATGCTGAATCAATTTCTTCTATGTACAATGGATAATCTCTACTTCCATATCATAATGATATCTAAACTTAAATGTGTGAAAAGCCTACTTTATTATTTTATTCCCTGTTATGGGTTACAGAGGTTAGTTTTTAGAAGATGGAACAGTGCTCAGCCTTTCTGTATAGTTATGTCCAGAGTAATTCAAATAATATATCCCTGAAATGGTCACATTATTGGAATTTTCATTGCATATTTTGAGGGGTGCTGAAACAGATTACCACAATTTACACAACCATACCTTTGAATAGTGCGAATCCAAATACATGCAACTGTTTGGGGTATTCATTATTCAAACTAATTGAAACCTAGATATTCCACATACTTTCCAACTGAAAAGTTATATGATGAGTCTACCATCATGCCAGTGAACTGAAAATATAGGCTATCTACAAATATATGTATTTGATAGACATTTATTGAAGGAGATACATAAATACGTATGTTACACACATTTCTATCTGTCAATTAATCTACCTATCTTTCTATAAAAAACAAAAACAAAAACAATCAGTGAGAGAAAGCAAGCATCAGGGTCATATCTGCAGTGGTTTTGCTGGATGAGAAATGGATGCCCTTCTGTGCCAAGCAGACACACGAGTCCCAGCATCTAATAGGAGCAGCAGGAGAAGGACATTTCATTTTCTTTTTATATGGGGAAAATTACTCTATCTGGCACATATTTAATGATCCCATATCAGCTTTCCTTCCTTCAAGAGTTCTAAGGTAGTTACTGGCTAAGATAGAGAAGGCTAAATTCAGAATTAGAATGCCTAGCACTTATTTTATTCAAGATCTTGCTCCAACATCTGTGAAATTCCCTTATCCGTACATTTCCAGATCAAAGGAATCAATCCTTCCACACAGGGCATAGGGTGTATAGAGTGTTTATGGAGGAATAGCCACTCTGGAATGAGGGTTTGCTGAGCCCTTTTCAATATTTCTCATCTACCTTCAGTACCTACCTGACACTCAACTCTCACCTATGGCTCCAAGAAGCTGTAACTTTCACAGTGGCCACAGCTTGGTAAACCATCTTGGCAGATGAGTTAAACCAGGTTGAGGGTAACTGACAGGCCTCAAACCCAGTGGTGCATTAAGGGGATTTCTACCCCAATTATGTGAAGACTTCCCCAAGGGAAATCGGCAGATGAGAACAATTTGTTGCTATGGTCCTGAAGGCAGCTGAAGCAGATGATGTGGAGCACTTAGAACTTGGTCAGACATCAAAGATGCCAAAGTAATCTTGAGTTTTGTCTGCCATTGGATTTTGATAACATTGGAAGAGTGTGACTGATGACCATGCAACTCTGCCTCACTTAAATGCAATTCACACATGAGTCAAGACAACATTCATTGATGTCATTGGTGCTCTTTGAAAATGAAGGAAAAACAGAAACAATGTCATACAGATCATTATTATATATGCAGCTATAATTCCTTAGGATTTGAAAAAAATCATGGCTCAGATTTACAAAGGTAGCAAATAGCAAAAAAAAAAAAAAAAAAACTCTAAAAATGTCATTAAATCTATCCATGAACAAGTCTAATAAAAAGACTCTTAAGAGTTCAGAGAAAAGTTCGGTAAGATGCCATGGACTAAAATTCTGTAGGGGAAGTCATCCCAGGAGACATGGGAAGCTCTTAGGATTAATTTCTGAGGGCAGAAAATAACATAATTCTGATGTGATGAAAAGGATAAGTTGTTTAAAAAGATCAGGGAACTCACAGAGTAATTTAGATTTTTATAAGCTATACATAGAAAACTGAAGAAGGATCAGGGAATGAGAAAGCATGGCACATTCTTGTAACAATAACGTCAGGGTACTAAAATTTAGAATGATTTTTGTCTGGCCAGGTAGGGAACAGAAAAAAAAATGGTGCTTATATTTTAGAATAAGAAAAAGCATCAAAGAAGAGCTAGAAATGCTATTTAGAATGGATAGGACAGTGATAATGAATACAAAGAAGGTGATGCTCGCCAAAGAACTTTCATGTTAGAGGATGTGGCCAGAATGGCCTTTGTTTTCTTTGAGTGACTCAGCTTACCTCATTGAGCCTCACTGGATGCTGGGGCTTCTCCTCTGGGGCAGGAAGCCCAGCGACCATGCCTGGGAACAGAGAACTTCCTGTGTGATGAGTCATGGGGCTGGCTGAGGGGAGGTGTTGACTCCAGAGCCACTCCCTATTGGGTGTTAACCTAGGGGGAGGGGCCAACTCAAGAACCAATAAGCCCTGGTCATTCAGGCGGCACTTGATGATGTCAAAAACTCTATAAGAGGGAGAGGACAGCTTGAAGAGCTCCCTTTCCTTTTCCAGTTGGAGCCAGAGATGCCTACAGCTGAAGCTGAAGCAGGAGTTGCCGGTAGCAGGGCTGACCCACGTGCGGAGCAAGGAGTGCTGAGCAAGGACTTGTGACCAGTGGGTAATCTTCTTACCATAGAGGGGAAGCATGTACACGATTTTGCTTTATACCATCATGCTTCTCTGCGGCCTCCTGGTTACTCTTGTGAGGTGGACTTATTGGGCCTGGAAGCTTTTGAGCAAAATATCAAAATGGGGACACCAGTTTGTGGGCCTGTTACTTTGGAGTTTAAATACATGCTTTAGTCCTTCTGCCTTCTACCTAGAGAATTCCTTATGTCCTGTGCTTCCAAACCTTTCAGACATATATGAGATTCTCTTTGAAATCATAAATTCTGCATTCATAATACAGAGGACCAAATTTTGAATCCTACATCCTATTTGTGTAACTTTTAGGAAGTCACCTGGGCCTCTGTTCGTCCATCTGTGAAGTGGCCTATGAGGCTCCTTCTAGCTTGATATCTATGATCTGATGAATTGTTATTTTTCTTTGGTTTTCTCTCTGGGATAATGAATCATCCTAAACTAGAAAGGAATAATAATAATAAACATTTATATAATGCTTATTATATGGCTGTTCTAATTATTATTATTTCATTTGGTGCTCAAAACAACTTTGTGAGGTAGGCACTATTATTGTCGCCATTTTGCAGTTTGGAAAATTGAGGCAAAGTTTAAGTGACTTTCCCAGGGTCAAACAGCTAATGTAGTTTGAGACCAGCTTTGAACACAGGTCTTCCTGACTCCAGACCTGGCATAATATCCGCCATTCTAATTAGCTACCTTCAAAGGATCTGCAAACTATAAGTTAGTGGGTTTTTCTTCGATTTCAATTCCTGACAAAATTCTAGAGCCTTTTTTAAGGGACAATTGGTGACATCCAGAAAGTAAAGTAATCACAAAGAGCCAGGTTGGCAACATCAAGAGCAGGTCATACTATAACCAGATGAACCTCAACAACTTATTTTTAATAGACTCCTAAGGGGGACTTCCGGGGGTGGAGCCAAGATGGCGGCTGAAAAGCAGGGACCTGCGTGAGCTCCCCGCAAGGGCCCTCTAACAAACTATAAAAAATGGCTCTGAAAATATTCTAGAACTGCAGAACCCACAAAATAGCAGAGGGAAGCAGGGATCTAGCCCAGGGGAGCCTGGATTGTCTCTATCGCACAGAGCAGAGGGGAGTGGAGCTCAGCGTGGGTGGTGGCAGGACCAACCAGACCAGTAGCAGGCTGGAACAGGCCCTAGCGCCCTGAATCAGGGAGCTGTGGCAGTTACCAGACTTCTCAACCCACAAACACCAAAGACAACAGAGAAGGTTAGTGGGAAAAGCTGCGGGGGACAGAGTTCACGGTTCAGCCACTGCCCCAGGGGCAGCGGGGGAAATGCAGCTACAGAACTACAGCTGCAGTTACTTGCTGCCTCAGGCACATGTGGTGGGAGGAATTAAGTGGCGGATCAGAGCAGGAGTGCAGAGCCTGCTGAAGATTTGCTTCAGGTCCAGGTTGGTGGTCCTTGAGGAAGGAGAAGTGCTAGTGTGGCAGAGCTGGCTGTATAGAAATAGCTCTGAAATCAACAGCACATCCCCTCAAGCTTGGAACAAAGTACTCTTTGTTCTACAAGCAGTCATACCCCGCTGAAAAACTCAAGGGTCAAGTAAGTTGGCTGGGAACATGGCCAGGCAGCAAAAACGCACTCAGATTCAGTCTCAGACTTTGGATTCTTTCTTTGGTGACAAAGAAGACCAAAACATACAGACAGAAGAGGTCACAAAGTCCAAGAGCCTACACCAAAAGACTCCAAGAAAAACATGAACTGGTCTCAGGCCATGGAAGAGCTCGAAAAGGATTTGGAAAAGCAAGTTAGAGAAATAGAGGAAAAATTGGGAAGAGAAATGAGAATGATGCTAGAAAACCATGAAAAACAAGTCAATGACTTGCTAAAGGAGACCCAAAAAAATGCTGAAAAATACACTGAAGAAAACAACACTTTAAAAAATAGACTAACTCAAATGGCAAAAGAGCTCCAAAAAGCCAATTAGGAGAAGAATGCCTTAAAAGGCAGAATTAGTCAAATGGAAAAGGAGGTCCAAAAGACCACTGAAGAAAATACTACCTTAAAAATGAGATTGGAACAAGTGGAAGCTAGTGACTTGATGAGAAATCAAGATATTATAAAACAGAACCAAGGGAATGAAAAAATGGAAGACAATGTGAAATATCTCATTGGAAAAACCAGTGACCTAGAAAATAGATCCAGGAAAGATAATTTAAAAATTACTGGACTACCTGAAAGCCATGATCAAAAAAAGAGCCTAGATATCATCTTTCAAGAAATTATCAAGGAGAACTGCCCTGATATTCTAGAGCCAGAGGGTAAAATAGAAATTGTAAGAATCCACCGATCGCCTCCTCAAATAGATCCCAAAAAGAAAACTCCTAGGAACATTGTCGCCAAATTACAGAGCTTCTAGGTCAAGGAGAAAATACTGCAAGCAGCCAGAAAGAAACAATTTGAGTATTGTGGAAAAACAATCAGGATAACACAGGATCTGGCAGCTTCCACATTAAGGGACTGAAGGGCTTGGAATACAATATTCCAAAGGTCAATGGAGAAGGCAAAATATGGATTTTCAATAAAATAGAGGACTTTCAATCTTTCTCAGTGAAAAGACCAGAGCTGAATAGAAAATTTGACTTTCAAACACAAGAATCAAGAGAAGAATGAAAAGATAAACAAGAAAGAGAAATCATAAGGGACTTACTAAAGTTGAACTGTTTTGTTTACATTCTTACATGCAAAGACGATCTGTATGGTTCATGAGACCTCAATATAATAGTAGAAGAAAGGAATATGCATATATATATATATATATATATATATATATATATATATATATATATTGTGTGTGTGTTTGTGTGTGTGTCTATGTATGTATATATATATATATATATAGGTGTGTATGTATATATATATGTGTGTGTATGTATGTATACACACACACACAGAAGGCACAGGGTGAGTTGAATATGAAGGGATGATATCTAAAAAAATAAAATCAACTTAAGGGAAAAGAGAGGAATATATTGAGAGAGGGAGAAAGGGAGAGATAGAATGGGGTAAATCATCTCTCATAAAAGTGGCAAGAAAAAGCGGTTCTCTAGGAAGGGAAGAGGGGGCAGGTGAGGAGGAATGAGTAAATCTTGCTCTCATCAGACTTGACCTGAGTAATGAATACCATACACACTCAATTGGGTACCTTACTCCACAGGTACGATAGGAAGAAGAAGGAGGAAAGGAGGAAGAAGATAAAAAAGGGGGGCGATAGAAGGGAGGGCAGATGGGGGAGGAGGTATTCAAAAACAAACACTTTCAAAAAGGGACAGGGTCAAGGGAGAAAATTTAATAAAGGAGGATAGGTTAGGAAGGAGCAAAACATAGTTAATCTTTCACAACATGAGTATAGTGGAAGGGTTTTACCTAATGATACGCATGTGGCCTATGTTGAATTGCTTGCCTTCTCAGGGAGGATGGGCAGGGAGGGAAGAGGGGAGACAATTTGAAACTCAAAGTTTTAAAAACAGACATTCAAAAATAACAACAAAGAAAAAAGTTTTTGCATGCAACTAGGAAATAAGATACACAGGCAATGGGGCATAGAAATTTATCTTGCCCTACAAGAGAAGAAGGGAAAGGGGAATGGAAGGGGAGTGGGGTGACAGATGGGAGGTCTGACTGGGGAATGGTGCAACCAGAATATATGCCATCTTGGAGTGGGTGGGAGGGAAAAAAATAGACTCCTAAGGGTCTGAGTGGATTTCAGGCTCAACATGAGCAACAAATACTTTTACATGCCAGCTTATAAACCTAACTCAATTCTAAAGAGGTATAGCATCCAGGATGAAATGATCATTCTCCAGAACTCTAACCTAGTCAGACTACATGTGGAGAATTGTGTTCTATTCTTGATACATCTGAAGGATGTGGGGAGACATTTAAGCTAAGAGGAATATGATGGCTATCTTTAATATTTGACAGACTGATATGTGAAACAGAAATTCAACTTATTCTGTTTGACCACAAAGGACTGACTTCAGAACAATAAGATGCAGTTCCAGCACTTTAGGTTCAACATTCTTTTCACTGCTATACACAGCCCTAAGTGTGCTAGGAAGCAAAGATAAATTTATTTCCTACATCAACATTCACTGTATGCACTTTTTTGATCTGTAGACCAAATGTTTCAAAGACGGACCCATCCTCATACCTACTCAAGATCATACTAGGTAGATTTTATATTTCTACCCATTTATATTCAAGTTTCACCACTATATCTTCTAATCCTTGCAACAGGACCTGTGTCACCCTGAGCTCTATGTCTATCCCAGCACAGTAACCTCTCTGGCAGGTCCTTCCCAGATAGAAAAGTTACTGACAGTTAGCCAACACTGTGGTAGTAAATATTTAACAACCAACTTTGTGAGATAAATGTATACATGAAACTTTTTGAGGTTTAAATTTCATTATTAACATTTTCTCCATTACTTACTTAAATCTACAATCAACAAAACTATATTCAAGCCCTGATTAGTAGCATTTGCTAATTTCCAAGGTGTACCATAAATGATCATGATGAAAAAATTTTTTTGACCTATTAGAATATTTTACTCCAGAAATAGGTATTTATTGTTTGATTTCGACTGCCTATTTTGAACATTCTGGGATACCTTTATTCCATTTTTCAGGATACAGATGGTCTGTGTCATCATTTGTGTCTTTACTTTCTAACATCATAAATTTGGCTCTGAGCATTTCTGGGGTCAATATATTAGAGGGCTGATCACCAGCCTCCTACTCAATTATTTCCATCCTGTTTTCTTTTTGTAATTTGCTGAGAATTTCTGGCACATCACTTGGAAGCATATCCATATGTAGGGGTCCTGGCCACAAGTTGGTGTTATAATGGAAGCATCAGGCAAAGCTTAAAGAACCATGGAGCTATTTTTTTCCAATTCTCTGCTCCAGGAATAACATCCTTCAGATTTAGAAATTTCTTTTGTGTAATGAGAACACTACATTCTTTGCTGAATACATATTTTGAATGTGTACACAGGTGATAATCAGTTGTTACTCCTGAAGAGGTCATCTGGTGCTTCAGAGAGAGAATAATGGAACAGAGGCTTGGGCAGAATCTGTAAGCCAGTTTAAGTTGGCTCCAGCACAATATGATATAATTGATTTTGTCTTCTAAATTGCCTTATATATTATGAATCAACGATGCAGTTAGATCAAAATAGCATTAGACTTTGTTTTTTTTTTTTTGAAATCTAAGACCTAACTAGCATAGTCCAATGTAAACCAGCCAGAGTCTCATTATCACAAGGATGGCAGAGACTTTTGGCATCTAGCTCAACCCATATAACCAAAAAGTAAGATCCATAATAACACTCACCCCTGCCCTCCAAATCAGCTGCCCACACAGATGTGACCAAAATAAGATAAAGTAAGCTGGGGTGTTGTCTCAGGCGATCAGGACAAGATAATCTCCATCATTTTCAAACAAATGTATCATTGCCCCGATTCTATCCCTTAACAGCATTTCTTGTCAAAGACATTTGTTAAATTGCCTTCAGAAGGGTTTGCTGCAGGGGACAGAGGGAGGAGGGACAAGAAAAGGGGAAAAATACCTATTTCCCCAGCCATCGAGATGCTGCCATTGCAACCTCCTAATTCACTTCAGCCCTATTCATTTGATAGCCTATACATTGTCTTGCCTCTGGCTTGGAGCATGTAAGCCAGGAGTTTTCAGTCAAGAAAGGCCCTCAGGAAGACTTGTAGGGCTTAGAAACCTTACCCTGAAAAAATAAGAAGGAAAAATGCAAGCTATTTTATTAAATTCTCTTTTTTTAAAGCCTAAGTGGCACCTGTCAAGAGCTGTAACAAGGTCAAATGTATAAAAATGAGGAAAGCTTGTTTCCTTGCCTTCAGCAGGCATTTCCTTTGAATAATAATTTGATACCTGTGAGAGCTTTGATGAGGCAGATTCACTGAACCCAATAGTACAGTTAGCTGTCACTTGGCAGTGATAATATAATTATGAGTTCAATTCACCAAGAGGTGGAACAGAGTCATTCATATGCCATATACCCAGTCTCTTTTCTCTCCATTGGCTCCTTCTGATGTGACAGGGTTTTTCTATTTCATTGAATGACAAGCTGTGTTTAGAGATAGTCGAAGAAGAGGCACAGTTGGTAGAATAAATGATTAAACCCATTTAAACACACACGTGTGCATGCGCATGCGAGCACACACACACACACACACACACACACACAATCAAGAATCCAGAATAGGATCCTTTCTCTACAACTCGACCCCCAAGGTGTTCTTCTGAAGGTCCAAACACATCCAAAGATTATATGGATGAAAAGAAGGTATTGGTACTGACTCCATTCTGTGAATCACTGGTATGTTCTCTCGAGTGAACATGATAATATTAATAATAATAGTGACTATAATTAATAGTTATAAAACACTATATTCTAGGTATTACTTTATTTTGTGCTAAGTGGTTTCTAATTATTGTCTCCTTTGATCCTCACAACATAGTCCCCATTTAATGATAAGGAAACTGAGAGAGAGATTAAATGACTTGTCCAAGGTCACACAGCTAGTAAGTATCTGAGGCTGGATTTGAATTCAGGTCTTTCTCTGGCTCTCAGTATCCACTGTGCCAATTTGCTGACTCTAGTGAGAAACACCATGGAGTCCTCTACCTTAAAGTCATACATACCTTCATTTTTCCAGTGTTTCATTGTGGTTTGGAGATGATCTAAGACTGATGAGTTCTTCATAAGTGGAACACAAAACCAAGCAGATCCCATCATCTGGTAAGCATGGCTGTCAGGATGGAGTACACAGACCCCGCTCCTGACCATGCACGCCTTCATGTTGGCTCACAGTAGACAAAGATTGTAAACATTCCTTTGAGAATATATGTTGCATCCGACAAATAGTCAACCCATTTGTACTCCCTGCATTTCATCCCCTCTTCTTGCCCCTGCCCTGCATCTTGGTGTTTTTGCTTGTCTGAGTCATAGAGACTGATCCATTGCTGACACCCTGGGGCTATCTTGGACTGACTTTTTATACCTGGTTTTTCACCTTGCAATAACATGTCCTGTCTTTTCCTCAAATGGACATTCATCTAATCACTTTCAGATGCCAGTTCTTCCATTGGCTAGAAATGAGATTCGGGTATCATCCTTGACAGACAGTGTGTTGATCAATCCAACTATGAAGCTGTCTGTCAATCCACTTTAGACTTGATGCAAGAGAAACTTCTTAAAAATTAGAGCTGTGCTGAAGTGTAATTGAATGCCGACAGAGGTGGTTGGTTCCCCCTCATTGGAAGCATTCAAGCAGAAGTCATATGACAATTAGTAGGACATGTTATAGCAGGGATTCCTTCTATGTTTGAGTTAGACTCTGTGGCTGCCGATGTGTCTTCCAGATCTCACATTCTAGGATCCAAGTGTCTGCCTGGCTAGGATTAGAGCAGCTAAGTGAACAAGTGACTTTTGTTTGTTTGTTTGTTTCTAGTTTGGTTTTATTTTGCTGCAACTCATGAAAAATATCTAGTAAAAAGTAGGGTACATCAAGGAAAAGAACCCTGAAGTACTGTACAAAGAAAGAAAAGTTCTGATCTCCATCTCAGTTCCTATTGAAAAGAAGCATCTGATTATAATACTATTTCTACTTTAATCAAAAGTAGAAGCAGCTAACATTTCATGAGGAAGATAATCTCAGGAGAGTTCTCTCATCAGCTCACAGGTGTTGTAGTTAGGAAAAGCTTCAGAAAAGTTCCAGTACAGTTTTCTCATCACATGAGACAGTATTCTTTCATCTAGGCTACAAGATTATAGATTGAAGACCTCACTAAGGGGTAGAATTTGTCTCTTGTCTTATAGTGATGGCTATTCAATGTAAAATGGTTTATTGTAAGAACATGTCTGTTCTCTCAGAAAAATCCTGTTATCTCTTTTTACCGTTTTCTCTGTGACTGGGAAGGATTTTAGAGGATATGTAGCAAATTTCAGATTTCTAGAATGTCCAGTGAGCCCTCAACCATGGTGTGGTATCACAGAATTTGAGACTGGAAGGAACCTTGGCAGCCTTTTTATATTTTAGGCATACAGGACTACTTGGGTATTTGGGAAAGATGGGATTCACTCCAGTGAGAGAGACTGACTCCACATTTATCCAACGTGCATTTCCTTGGATGAGAAACCTCAACTTTAGACTAATGTCAGTATCTGAAACACTATGTCCAAAGGGTAGGTGGTGCTTACCAGAGTCAACTTGACCACTTATGGGTTCAAGTACAAGTCCTTTGTGTTTTCTGTTACGTGAAATAAAGCCTATCTAAGCTACTTGATTTTATTAGCACGAATATTTGAATGGATTCTACGGGCTTTTTTACCTTTCCTGCAGAAACCTAGACATAAGTTTTATTCTCATGTTGCTTGGGCAGAGTTAAAATTCAGTTCAGATTCTGATGTTCCCAAGGAAAACCCTATGTGAGGAAATAAGCCCAAAAGAATGATTATGAGGAACCTCAAAATAGAATTCACACCATGTCAACTAAAAGCTGAAATTCTGGGTCACAGGTTATAGACTTTCAGCTGGCACAATATGAAGCTTCTACATAAATGTCCAAGTTTAACCTTCAAATAGGCTATTAGGTCCATTACAAAAATAATCTCCATTTTTTTCTTTTGATATCACAGAAAGGAACTATTCTGAATGGGCTAATATACTATCCTCAAACACAGAGCTAATTTCTTAACATCCATTTCTTAGAAATTTCTTTCTTCCTTTGATCTAACTCAGCCATCCAGGTTTATATTAGAGAGGGGAGAATTACTTCTCACTCCTGAAGCCCAAATATGTGTCACATGGCTTCAGAGAAAGAACTAAAATATTAAACAGAAAGAAAGTTGAATAGGAGTAAAGATTAAGTTCTTTGTTGCCTTCTCTAGAGTTCTTCCCACAAATGCACAAACACAAAAACATGGGGGCTCAGTAGAAATTGATTGTAACACTCAATAAATATCAGATTCTCCCCTCTATTTTACATTGGGAGAGCCCACTCCCTTGTAGTTTGGAAATTTTAACAGCAACACTAAACTAGCCTGGAGAGATATTTAAATACAATGTCATGTTTGGATGATAGGAAGTAGGGCTCCCGGCTTCCAACCTTCATGAATAGGTAATGAAGATGACCACAATTCATTGTGGTACCGTGAAGAGAGGACTGGAGTATGGGAAGACTGGCACAGAGTGAATTAAATGGAACAAGGAGGACAATACATACAATGACCACATTATTGTAAATGGAATGAAGAATAACAACAAAACTATTGAAATGGAATATTTTGAAATGATAACAGTCAAATTTAGTCTTAAAGAAAAGAATGAGAATGCACCTTCCTTCCTTCCTTCTTTGCAAAGGCAGGGCTATTCATTTGTAGCACTAGATATGATGGGCAACTAGGTAGCGCTGTGGATAGAATGCCCAGCCTGGCCTCAGGAAGACTCATCTTCCTAAGTTCAAATCTGGCCTCAGACACTTACTAGCTGTGTGATCCTAGACAAGTCACTTAACCTGTTTGTCTCAGTTTCTTCATCTATAAAATGAGCTGGAGAAGGAAATAGCAAACCACTGCAGTATCTCTGCAAAGAAAACCCCAAATGGAGTCACATAGATTCTGACACAACTAGATATAGTGCTGGACTAGGTTGGTGTTTTATTCCACTATTTTTTAAAAATAGATGTTTTTAAAATTTTTATTATAAGCAAGGGCTATAAATACAAAAGACGGCAATGTATTTTTGAGAGAGATGGGGGAGGGAGGGAAGGAAAGAGACAAACAGAGACAGAGAGAGAGGAGAGGGGAAATAGTAGTTAAAAAAAAGAAACAAACCTGTGCTATTGTCCTGGCTCAATGACTTGCTAATCATAAGACTTTGGTCAAGACCTCTCAGTGCCTCAGTTTCCTCATTTGTAAAGTGAGAGATTTGAACCACATGATCTCTAAGGTCTCTTCTAGCTCCAACATCCTTTGATTTGATAGACATTTCTATGTGAGCTGAAAGCTACCACTGGACTACATATCAAAGCAAAGCCACTGATTTTTGACTATTCAGACGAGTAAAGCGATTATAGTAGTTGATATTTGCCTAGACTTTAAGGTTTACAAAATGATTTAAAAATACACTATCTTATTTCATCCTTAGAATACCATGTAAGACAGGACAAATAGCATCATCCACATTTTGCAGATTAAGAAACCAAAACATATGTAAGTCACAAGCACTACGTCTAAGACATTTTACTTCCCTTTGCTACTATAAATATGACCTTAAATTATATTTGATTCTGGGAATCTATCTTGTGATAAATGAACATTACCAATTATAGCTTTTGTGTTATTTAGAGAAATATAGGAACTGAGATCTGCCAGGATGACCTGACTCATGCATTCCAGTCCCATAGTGAATATGTGCAGTTATTTTTTGTTACAATTGGGGTGAGGAGGAAGGATGGTGCCTTTCTCTCTGACCTTGTGTTCTCCTCTACTTCCAGTGAGAGTCATACTTTTGATTGCTTAGAAATAAGTAGAATTTTGAATCTATCTGGAGTTTTAAGTCCATAAAAAATCCAAAGGCCAATATTGATTAGGACTTTTTTGCTTGTTTATATGCTATTCTTTCATTTGTACATTCTATCATGTACAGCTAGGTCCTGGCTAATACAAATAATTAAATTGTGAAATAGTAGTATTAATCTAAGTCATGCTGCATATGGTATATTGCAATGGAACCAATGACCATATTTTATATAATTATAATTTCAAATAGTACAAATTTGAATATATGTGGCCATGTCATGGGATTCATTATTTCAAATCATCACACTAACTTGCACCAATTTTTTCTTTTAGGAGCATAGGATTCATAAGGATTCATAGCTAAAAGGGACCTTATTAGTCCAATCCCCTCATTTTGTATACAAGGAAACTAGACCCAGAGAGGTGAAACCCAAGATCTATATCAGATCTAAAACTATTGTCCAAGTGATCTTTTGAATTATCTTATTCCAAGGTCAAATGCCTCATAAGTAGGACAACTAGTAGGACAACTCTTCTAACTCCAAACCTAGTGTTCTTTCCATTTCATGACTCTTCAAAGTTTCTCAGTAAATAGAATCTTTTCTCATTTCAAATATTAGTTTCCAATGCCCTGGCCATGATCATAATGATGGTCCTGGCATGGAAATGAATCTTGGCTCCCAAGTACTTTGCAGTGGAGCATAAGCTTTGGCAACTTCTGCAATTAGTCAATCAACAACTTAGTATTTGCCAGGCACTGTGTTCATTTGGGTACACAAAGAAAAAGAAAAAGCAAGGAGCTTATATCCTACTGAGAAAGAAATGTAGATGAATAGGTGCATACATGATACATACACACAAGTCCTGGAAAAGGCCTTCTGATTAAGGTGACCTTGGAGTTGAATCTTGAAAGAAGCCAAGGGAGTACAAGGAAGGAGGGAGAACATTTCATGAACAGGAAGTACACTGAAGTGAGAGATGGGGTATGTGAATGATAGTAAATATAAGCCCTGGAAGAGAATGTCCACTGTCTGGGGAACCAGCCCAGCTCTAGATACAAAGAAGTTCAGATGTAGAAGGCTATCGACCAAGAAATGATGGCTTGAAGTGTCCGCCCATGGGTCCACTGAAGAATTCAAACAAGAACCATTCCTACAGTGAGGAATGAAAGTAAATTCACATACACAGAGGGAGTAATGCAAGCTGAGCCAAGTAAAAAGAGAGACCCAAGGGGCAGTGGCATAAGTATAAACTCTGTGTATCCAAGCAAAAATGTCAACCTTTGAAAACAGGAGAGGTTAATGATTGGATTTGTTCTGAAGTTTATGCCCAAGGGATAGAGAAAGAACAAAAATTCTGCTGCTGATTTATGTCCATCAATGTCCAATAGAAGAAGTCAGAAAACTAAAGCCAGCAGTCAGGACTTCCTTGTCAATCTATAATTACAAAGTCCTTTGAGGTAAATTACTGAATTCTCTCAGCAACCTCAGAAAGGGACAATGCTAGCTTTATCTTTGTGTGTGTGTGTGTGTGTGTGTGTGTGTGTGTATGTGTGCACATGCACACACATGTGTGTGGGCGCACGTGTGTGCATGTGAGAGACACACAGAGACAGAGACAGAAAATGAGACAGAGAGCCATAAAAAGACTGAGAGACAGAGAGACAGAAAGAGAAACAGAGACAGAGACACACAGAGACAGAAATTAAATGAGCTCTCAGAAGTTAAGCCATAAACTGAAGGGGAGGCCAATGCCAAGGTCAGTTACTGAGTCTCAAACTGTAGCCCTCATAAAACCTCATTTCTTTAAGGTTGAAAAAGCCCACTTCTCAAAACAACCCCGTGAGGTAGATTGTGTGAACAGTTTGCTCTCTTTTGTAAATGTGGAATGTGAGGTTCAGAGAATTGAGATGACTTATCCAAAGTCACACATTTAGGAAGGTATAGGGCTGCAATTTAAACCCAAGTCTTCAGACTGCATGTTGAGCCCTTTTTCCATTGTACCCTGGTTGGATTGTGGGGGGAGGGGGGTGAAGGAGATGTTTTCTTTTCAGGAGGAGAAAAGGCAGAAATAGCAAGCTATACTTCATGGAGGAGGCAGGGTATAGAAGCCGATGCCTCCAAGAGTTTGTCTTTAAGGGGACTTACACACTTTTACACAAAGTGACATTTTGACTTCATATAGCAGTAATTCTCTTCACTGGCCCTACCTCCTCCTTGGAAACAGAGTTTTCCTACAGATAATAAAACAGGATGGCACAGATGGTCCAAAGAATTTTAATGAACTCAAAATTATTTTCAACTTGTTCAGTAATAAGAGGTTATTGTTTACTTAGTAACCTGGCACATAGTGCAACGTGTTTGTTCTACAATTAGTCTGTATAGAGAAGTCACAATGTCTTGATTGTTTAATTGCATCTTTAATGGGGAAAATTAGCATTTCCAAGAAAGAAAACTTGGGTCTTCTTAGTCACTTCCAAGAGGCAAAGTATCTAAGTAATATGGGCAAAGCATATCTGGACACTGAATTATCTCCCAAATCACATCCTTTCTTTGATTTCTTTTGGTTATGTCTCCATAGGTCACCGCAAATGGATATAAAACAGGTCTTTGAAGCAGAAGACCAGAATTTGAATACTGATTCTGCCATTGACTTGCTTCTGTCCCAGGGTGATACAGAGTTCTCTTTTTATCAATATTATCCTTTCTTTTCTCCTTTTTTCCCCTCAGCTTTTTCACTGGTAAAATGAGGAGGTTGAATTTGTTGTTTGTTGTTGTTGTACATCCTTTGTTTTCAAGGAGAACCATTATGGGTGATGTCTTGACTTGTGCATGACTTGGATTTGTGAGTCAGAGTTATACAAAGTCATCAGCTATCTAAGGGCACTTCCAGGTTCAAAATTCTACAATTCTATGATTTGCCATTGAATTGAACAGACCAGAAAGGCAAATCACAAGTTTCATTTGTTTAACTAAATTAACTATATTGGTTGTCTGGTTGTTGTGTATACCTAGTCTTTCTGAAGGAGGACCTGAATCCCAGTGCCATATACTTATTTTAATAGAATTTCAAGTGCAATAAAACCAAAGAAACTCCAAGGTGAAATGGAAGGCACCTCAGAGTGCTCGCACCTGGACAGGAATCCCTTCTAGGACTTTCTTAATAAGTGATCATAATTTCAGACAATGCTGGAAAATATCAGCCCAGTTTGGACATCAACTTTATGGCACGAAAGGGTTGGGGTTTTTTTTGAAGCAATTGGGGTTAAGTGATTTGCTAGGGTCACACAGCTAGTAAGTGTCTGAGGTTAGACTTGAACTCAGATTTTGGTGACTCAAGAACCATTTCTCAATTCACTGCACCACCTAGCTGCCTCAGATTATCAACTTTAGTAAAGAGTAGTAAGGCAGAATTTTTGAATTAAAGCTCAAATAGGAACATGATCACAATGACAAAAGATGGTCTCTACTTGCCTGTGCTGTAATAGAAAGCACTTCTGTGGTTGCACCACCTATTTTCTGACCTGATATAGTGTCTCCTGTCACCAGACACACAAGGTTACCACCAATGGCATCACCTTGAACCACGGCAAATTAAATGTGTCATAAACAATTCATTCTTCCAAATATAAGTTAAAAGTTAAGTTAAAGTTAAGTTAAAAGTTGCATCTGTTTAAATAGCTAATAGATTTGTGCTTAATTTTTGTTGTTCTTGTTTTTTTTTATTGGACCTGTGATTTCATCATGTGGGGAAGTCCCTAGTATGTAAACTCTTCCACTGATACATATCCCCAAATTATCTATAACTTGCGTGGAGGCATTGATGAAATAAGCAACTTGCCATGTGAACACATACAGTATTTTTAAAATATATTATATATTTATATATAGCTTTCATATTGCTTAAATTCCCCCCGTATCCTTCGTCTTCCCTCTCTGAAAGAGCCACCTGTATAATATTTTTTCAAAAGAAAAAGTAAATGAGAAAAAATTAACATAAATGATCTATATTTTTTTTAAAAAAATTGACGATATATGGAATACATAGACCCTTGCACACTCATCTGTACAAAGGAGTTGGGGAGGGGAGCAGAATGTCTTCTCATTTCTCTTGTTTGGGGCAAAGCTTGTTCTTTGCAATTTTATAATATTTGTTTTTAATTATTCTTTGTTCTTACATTTACATTGTTATAGTTATTATGTATATTGTTTTCTTGGTTCTGTTTGCTTTGCATCTGTTCATTTAAGTCTTCCCATGTTTCTCAGTATTCATCACTTTCATTGTTCATTACTGTACAGAAACGTTCCATTACATTCACATACACAATTTGTTTAGGTATTCCCCATGTAAAAACGAAGCGGGGAAGCCTATCTGAGCAAAGAAACCAACCTCTATTAAAAGAAAAAAAAATGTGGAGTCTACATCCACTCAAAATACAATCTGAGACCCTGAGATACAAAATTCACAGTTATTTATAGGTCTGTCCATGTATGGTGCAACAAAATCCTCTAGAAGCTGATTCATGCAAGATTGCATTTTGCAGGCCATTATGTCCTAACTTTATGACATCCTAACTTTGTACTTTCCATGATGTTTCAATTAGGCCTTTACAAAGCTTTCTTACTTTATCATTTTAATATAAAGATTTACATATAAGTATGATTGTTAATAGTCACATGCTTAAAGTACACACTTTATAATGATTTAGTTACACTTCTAAGGTTAACTAACACAGGAACTTCCTTGGGACTACATAATAGTTTGGTTACACACAGGTTTTTTAACTAGGACTATGTCCTTTCCTATAAATCACACAGTTATTTCTTATGCTAATGATTATAGCTGATAAAAGTTTAACAAGGCAATACAGAACAAAGCACTCAAGGCATTGATGATTGACTTTTTCCTTTCACTCAATTAATAGGTGGTAGAGTGGAAAGAATTCTGGACCTGGAGTCAGGAGGACTCATCTTCCTGAGTTCAAATCTGGCCTCAGACTCACACCAGCTATGGGATTCTGGGTAAATCACTAAAACACTGTTTGCTTCAGTTTCCTCACCTATAAAATGACCTAGAGAAAGAAATAGAGAACAACTTCAGTATCCCTCCAAAAAAACCCCAAATGTGGTAATGAAGCCAGACATGACTGAAAGTGACTCACACCATAGCGAGAATGAGTAGAAGTGAAACCTCTAGGTCAGAGCATGGACATTTTAGTCCTTTTACTTATATAATTCCAAATTGCTTTCCAAAAGGGAAAGTAATTCACAGCTTCACCAGCATGCATTATTTTACTTATTTTTCCACTATTTCTCCAACATTTACTATTCCTGCCTCACACATCTAGTATATGTCAGAAACTGAGCTTGAAACCAGCTCTTCCTGACTATAATGTTGACCCTTTGTTCATTATCCTTAAATAGTGTTTGAGGCCCAAATTATACATACATTTAAGCAATGATTATTTAATTTCTTGAGAGCTGGCGGTCTTCCTTGTAGTGTTACAACATTGAGTTTCATAAATAAACATAGAATTTGCTATAAACATGGGCCAAGTAGAAAATTACATATTTCTTATCCTTTTTTGCCTTATTTCTTACCCATATTTTTTATGCTTAAGGTTGAAAAAGCACACTCCTCAAAATAATCCTGTGATCTAGCTTATGTGAACAGTAGGAAGTTAGTCTTTACAGATGAGGAATCTGAAGTTCAGAAAAGTAAAATGATTTATCCAAGATCACACAGCTAGTAAGTAAAGGGCTCCGATTCAAATACAAATCATCAGACTCCAAGTTGAGCCCTTTTTTCATTACTTTCTACTCTCTGATTGGATTGGGGCCAGAGTAAATTAAAATATCAATAAAAATTAAGATTAACAAATGAATTCAATGGAAGAATGCTTCACTGTGAGAAATGAAGAATATGAAGAATAGAGAAAAGACTAGATTAAATTAAGGGAGACTTTTTTCCTATAGGATTGGTAACTTGGTGATAAATACTTTCAATCACAGAAAGTAACAGACTATCTGCTGAGAAATAGAGAAGTTTCAAACTGCACTGATGGAGAATATCTCCATGGCAATAAAAATCACAGATCTTTGAAGACTTGAATTAGGTACATGCTGAAGAAAAAGTTTTCCTTCTCCATTATTATCTTTTTTTAAAATAAATAGGTTTTTGCAAAAAGAAAGCCCCAAATGTACTAAAATATTTACAGCCACACTTTTTTTTTGTTAGTACCAAGGTAAATAAAAACTCACTGGGAAATGGTTACCCAAATTTCAGTAAAGGAGTGCAATAGAGATGAGATAATACCCCCCATCCCACTCCTCTGCAGAAGTGGTAGGTAAATAAGAGTTGCAATACATATATTTTTAGACATTTTGATGTATTAATTAGTTTTGTTGATTTTTATTCTCTTTTTCTCTTTTTTCATTAAAAAACACTTTGATTTGTGGGATGGTGCCCTGGGAGAGAGAAGGAGGAGAAATACCAGGGGAAATGTTGGTGATGTAAGAAATTTTAAAAACCAATAAAAGTTAAGATGAATGAATACACTAAAAGAATGTTGGACTGTGAAAAATGATGAATATGAAGAATACAGAGAAGACATTATGAACATAGGACCAGGAAATCAATACACATCATGACTACAATGATGTAACTATAAGGAACAATAAACAAACCAAAAGCCTGAACCTAAATGCTACAAAATTATACTGCCCAGGATTAATCCAGAAGAAGAGATATGACCCTTCCCTTCCCATTTCACAGACCTGGGGGCTTATGTAGAACACTGAATATAATGTTAGAATTTTTTGATGTGTTAGTTATTTTTATTGACCTTCCCCCCCCCACTTTTGTTACAAGGAATGGTTCTCTGGGAAAGGGGAAGTGTGTATTTGAAAATGAAGGTGATATTAAAACTAAGTATATCCATAAAAAAATCAGAAGGTATTTTGTTACCTGTGTAACACTAGCTTTGATAGCTTCTCCCATAAAGACTGTGAATACTTTTACTATATCTTAAAAGTGAATATGATATTTGGAAAAGTGGCAGTTTAATTGCCATCTGGAGGAGTAAACTGCCATGTCTGGAGAGAAAGAAACTGTTTGTTGACAGAGAAGAAGAAAAAAATTAACTAAAAAAAACTTCTTTTCTGAGTTAACTGTCAAGAAGAAAGAGTCTGAAGAAACATTTCCTAAGAGAACTCATGCTCATGGAGAAAGTATCCAGAAGAGATTTCAACTGGTTATCTTAGAGATTGGTTATCTAGGGAGTTAAATGGTGGGAGTGTGTTTCTTTAGAGGTCAGCAGTTATAGGTGATGATTAGAAATGAATTTACATACCGTTTTCACTGTAATATTTGTATTGTCTTTGTATTGTTTATCACACCATTAACAAACTGTATTGCTAGTATATTGATGTTTTATTTGTTTCTGAAACTAGAGGGTCAAAAGAGAGATAGTGGAGGGAACCTCTGAAAAAAAACAATTTCCACTGGTGTATTTTCTAAATTGAGGTGAAGGTGATTAGTTAATGAGAGACATTGTATACTTCTATTAACACCTGAGGAAATATCAGAACATACCACTTCATTACCTTAGATCCCAGATTTGAATTTGTGAGTAAATGAGCTGGTAACAGTTAAGGGAAGGGTGACCATTTGTATTAGTAAGGCAATAAACACAACATTAACAATAATCGTGAATATGCCTATGTAGTTCTGAGTCACAAAGTATGAGAGACTCTCCATATAGGAGTAAAATGTTTATTCAGACATCAGATAACCAGATCCCATAACCAAGCAATCTGCTCCCACAACCAGTGGGCCCACTTTGTAATAGCAGCAAGGAACTTAAAACACAATATCACAGCCTGGAGCCTCACCATCCCAAAACCTCTCGGGCTCCCTGCTGGGGCCTCCCCAAAAACTCACAGTACAGCTGTCACAGTCTGCTCGGCTATCACAGTTCAACTTTCTTTACCTCAGCTCTATCAACACAGCCATTAACAGCCATAACGACTCTCTCTACATTCCCTGTGACACAACTTCCTTTTCTTCTCAGCAAGCTCTTCCCACCATGTGTGACTTAGGCTTCCTGTGACATAAGCAGGTCACATGGCCTATTAAGGGGTGGGAAAGATCTTCAAATCTAAATTGCTATTACACCATTACAGCTAAGTTATATGTAGTAGAGGGAAAGGAGTATAATTCCTACAACCTAATATACCTATATTTTCAGTGATATATTTTGTTATCACTTTCTTGAGTTAATAAGTCCACTGAACTTAGGATTCAGAAGACCTGAATTCAATTCTGCTCCAACAATTATTAGTTCCATACCTAAAGATGAGTCACTTGACTTTTCCAATTACCTGTTTCTTCACCTGTCGTACAGGAATAATAATCTTTATAATATTTATCCACCAGGTTGTTGTGAACATAGGTTTTTGCAAACAGCAAAAGGCTAGATAAATGTGAAAATTGTTATTATATAAATAAAAGCCAATATGATATTTGTATGATTATTCAGTAAACAGGACAGTGGCCTCCAAATACCTTTCTATTCTTGGGTATCCCCAGCCTCTATTCCTTTCCAGCTCTGCCTTGCCTGGTTGGCTGTGAAATGAAAAGACTTGGACAGTAAGATCCTGAAAGAGAGAACATTTCTCCCTAAGGGTTGAGGCACTGACAAGCAATTCACTGGAAAGAGTGGTTGGGTGTTAGGAAATTTCTGGATCACTAAATAAATTAGGTTCTAAGTTACATTCAGTATACCACTATTATTGTGCAGGCTGGAGGAATTGTCCCCTTGAATCTTAAAAGATTTATATCAAATTATGGTCATTCTAGGCTTCCTGTGGACAAGTACCATCATGCGATCACAGGTTCAGAAAACTGTTTCTGAGCAATCAAAATATTACATGCAAAAAAAGAAAATTGAAGACATATCTTTGAGGTAGTACAAATCTTCATTTCACAGTATAACCCCCATTTACATTTGTAAGAATTGAGCCATATTTCAAGGGATGGTGTGCTATAGTGGATAGAGCCCTGTACTAGAACTTAGGAGACCTGGATTCAAATTTTTTGCTTTCTACCCAATTTAGAGACTTTCTAGCTATGTATTTGTAGGAAAATTACCCCTCAGGACCTTAATTTCCTCATCTATAAAATGCTGATAATAATACCTGTACTATATGATTCATTCGGTTATTGTGAGGATAGTATTTTATAAACCCTAAATTCTGATATAAAAGTGATCTACTATTATAAATGTAACCTGGGGCAAGATTGTGTTAGCAATTACTACATAAATTCTTTTAAAAAATCATTGATTGGGGGAAGCTAGGTGGCACAGCAAGTAGAGCACAGGCCCTTCAGTCAGGAGGACCTGAGTTCAAAGCCTGCCTCAGACACTTGACACAATTGCTAGCTGTGTGATCTTGGGCAAGTCGCTTAACCCCAATTGCCCTGCCTTCCCCCGGCAAAAAAAGAAAAAGAAATTGAGTGTTTTTAACATCACCATAATTTTCACCAGTATCTTTCCCCTCTTCCTTTAAGAAAGACATCAAAAATAAATATTTTAAAGACAAAAAAGGGGAAAAAATCAGTACAACTGATCAAAAGTTTGAAAATACGTATAATGTACTGTTTACAGATCTTCCATTTCTGCAAAGGTGTGAGTGTGGGTTCTTTGAAATTTTGCAACATTAACTTTTGATTAGTTGCTCTTTCAATTTGCATTGTTGAAGTTTTTTATTATTTTTTAGCAAAAGTGATTGTGCTTTGTTAAAGGTTTTCTCTGTAATTATTGAGGTAATTATGTGTTTTGGGATGTTTTTGTTTTGAAAATGATTAAATTAGGTTGAACTTTTCCTAATGTTGATCTCCTCTTGCATCTCTGGTATAAATCCAACCTGTTTAAAATATTTTGTCCCTTGGATAAACTTATGTAGTCTATTTGATGGGGTTTAGAAAACAGTTTGGATCAATTCTAATTATATTGGTCTATCGTTTTCCTCTGTACTTTATCCTTCTCTGATTTAGATATTAAGATTATGGCGATCTCGTAAAAGGAAAACTCGTAAAAGTAAATTTTGGGGAATATTTTTTGTAGTATCAGTAGTGATAGTTCTTTAAAAGTTTGAAAGAATTCTTCTGTGTGTCCATCAGGAACAGAATTTTTTTCTTTTGGTATTTCCTTACTGCAAGTTCCATTTCTTTTTCTGGGACTGAATTAGGATCGCTATTTGGTCTTCAGTTATCTTAGGTACTTTATATTTTTGAAAGTATTTCTCTATTTCTTTTATGTTATTATTTTTGTTAATATATAACTGTGCATGGTAGATTTTGATTTTTAAATATTATTTCACTTTGTGTATTTGTTTTTAGGTAATTCCTCCCCCTTTTAAAGTAAGATTGACAAAAGTTTTTTTAAAAATTTTATTAGACATTTTAAAAATGCATTCAGTTCATCACTACTCTTTTTTTCCCTTTGGTTAATATATGCTTGAAGGAATGATTTCCCTCCTTAAGACTGCTTCAGGTACATCCCAAAATTTGGTATACTGTTTCATAATTGACACTCTCTTTCAAATAGTTATTGTTTCTAAGATTTGTTCTTTGAACCATTCATTATTTAGGATTTCATTTCTAAGTTTTGATTTAGGTCTGCATCATTTGTTTGTGATTCCTGAACTGTTTACTACTTTTATTATGTTATGGTCTGAAAAGGATATGTTTCTGGCTTTTTCCATTTGTTTATGATGTCTCTCTACCCTAACACACAGCCAATTTTTGTAAAAAGTTCTGAGTGGTGTTGAGAAACATGTATGTTCTTTAGCAATCTCATTTAGGGGATACCAAAAGTCTTTTAGTTTTATTTTCTCCAGCAATTTTCTTCTAGTCTATATTTTCCTTTTTGTTTATCTTTCTGTTAGACTATTAATCTCCCACTGTTACTGTGTTGTACTGTGTCTTCTTGTAGTTCAATTAATATTTCCTTTATCAATTTCAATACAAAGGCACTTGAAGTTTGTGTTTAATATTGATATTGATTTATCTTCTTTGGTTTCTTTCAGCTTAATGTAGTTTCCTTTATTTATTATGTTGGGAATATTTGGTTTTGCTTTGTCTGGTAGCATAAGTACAACTCTTGCTTCTTTTATTAAAATTTACCCATTGCATAGTAAATTGTATTCAACCTCTTATTTATATTGTGTATATGTGCATGCCTATATGTATATCTTTTTGTGTGTGTGTGTGTGTGTTAAAACAGCTTTAATCTCGGTCTTCGAGGCTTCTCGGCACAGTAAGAAATATTGCACATGATCAACATGTATTGTTCCAGGGGTGGGGGTGGGGGGACAGGGAAATTGCCTTCTTAGAAAGTACAGCCTGGTGGGGGAGCAGGTAAGGAGGAAAGGGGTGCACCCTGCCCTGCCCCCCCCCCGCCGACCCAGGGCCAAAGTGCAGGAGGCCCCCCAACCTTGATCCTCCACCCCTTCCCCCAAACTAACCTGAGTCCAGACCCTTGAGGGAGGGGAGAGAGGGAAATGGGTGCCACCACCCTCAGTTCTGGGCTATCTCCCCAGTACCCCCTCACATGGGGGAGCGGGGCTCCCATCTTTCCCTCCTTCAGTCCTGCCCTCATGAGCCATTTTGCATAAAGTAGAGTGAAAAGATTCGCAAGATAACAAACTCCAGGTTATGTACAGGGGCTCCGTGGGGGCCAGAGTCCCCCCTCTGCCCTCTGCTGCCTCCCCTTAGTCCCCAGGGAGGGAGGCAGTAGGAAGAGGGGGCCTTATTCCTCCTTTCACTGGAGGGAGGCTTAATGTACAGGGCTACCCACCCTCCCCACACAGCTTGCTGCCCAGGGCCAGCTCAGGGCCATCTGTCTCCTCCATGGGGGTCTCTGGACCCTCGGGGATGTCACTCCCCGGCAGACACCTCACCTGCCCCCTGGGGAAGGGCCAGGGGGTGGAGGGGAAGGCTGGCTGGCCCCATCCCAGCTCGATTCACCGGGCGCAGGCTCCGAGGGCTGGGGAGGGGCAGCTGAGGGGACGGAGGATGAGGAAGAGTCCGGAGCAGGTGGGGGCGAGTCCGGGCCCTCAGAGGGGGGCGGGGGAGCAGCCCCTGCGCTAGCTGGTGGAGGCCCAGGTCCAGGGGCCTCCCCACCAGGGGGCTGTTCTGTGGGTGTGGCCGCCAGCATAATCTTCTGTCTGACCTCTCGGATCTTCAGCTGGAGACACATTTTGGAGGGAAAGATGTCTGCGTAGCGGGCCTGGAACGCCGCCGTAGCCTGGGCTGAGGGGAAGAAGCCATGGTCCTGGAAGAGCTGCATGACCAGTGCCCGCCGCTGGTCCAGGGTGCGGCACAGAGACGAGTAGGGCACCTTCTCGTACTCCAGCTCCCCCAGCACATCCTCTATATGTATATCTTAAGTATATCATATGTATGTATACATACATTTTTGTTCTTAGGTATACTTCTTATAAACAGTAGATTTGGGGGTTTTATCCAATCAGTCTTTCTTTTTCATTTTCGTATTTAATCCATTCACATTTAAAACTGAGATAAGATAAGGGTCCAAAGGGTAAGATCCCTTTTATTTAAATTGTACTTTTCTCTTAGAAATATCAGTTCCTGCAGGTGTTAGAGAGGATATTGCACATGACAGGAATTTTCCTTTTTCTCTAGTAGAGCAATTCATTATTAATCTTTACTTTCCCCCTCATATTTTTCCCTATTTGCCATGAAATTTCCTACCTAAGTCCATCCTTTCCCACTCTTCTGGGTATTGGTTGCCTTCAAGAACTCTAATTCATCATAAGTGATTTCTCTATAACTCTCTTCCCCTATGGGAGCATTCATCTGGGGTACCCTATTTGTTGTTGTTCCGTTGTTTTTAAGTCATATCTGACCCTTCATGACCCCATTTGGGGTTTTCTTAGCAAAGATACTGGAGTGGTTTGCCATTTCTTTCTCCACTTCATTTTAGAGGTGAGGAAACTGATGTAATCAGTGTTAAGTGACTTACACAGGGTCAAATAACTGTGTCTGTGGCCAGACTTCAACTCAAGAAGATGAGTCTTCCTGACTCCAACCCTATCCAAGTGCCACCTAACTTTCCCAAACAAGAAACTACCATTTTCTTACCCCACTTTTGAATTGCTCCCTTTGTTTCCTCACCTATTATGCTGTAGGTTCTTTTCTTCCTGAGATACTATAAGAGTTATTCTCCCTTCATTGTTACACTTTGTCTTGGCAAAATTACCTTCATGTTCCCTCCTCCTTCCTTCCTCTCTTATGCACCCTCCCATTCTGCAATTTAGTCTCAGGAAAACATAGATTCACCTGTAGACCAAGATGTTCTGAGGTTTCAGCCCTGTTTTGCCACTATCACTTTTATTCTACTTCTGTTTTCAGCCTTGTATCCTTATGAACACTTAAGGGGAAAAAGTCTTAGTGGCCTCTGTGTTAATATTTTGCTCTTATTGGTTGCTATATTTCTTTACCCTTTTTATATTTCTGTTGTCTAGGGTGTTTGAGAAGCAAATAGTTTCTTCAGGTCTAGTTTTCTTTCTAAGAATGTTTCAAATACTTCTTTGTATTTAACATTTACATTTTTTTATTTATGATCAGGTTAAGACTTACAAAATAGATCCCCTGGACTGCATCTTCAGTTCCATTGCTCTTCAGAACCCATTGTTTCATTTTCTCTTCTACTTTCTCACGGGTACAGAATAATCTTATGCTATTTGAGTTTCATTTCCTTTATTTTTGAAGATCATTCTTCTGGTTGCTTGCAGAATGTGTTATCTGTCATCGAATAGGGTAAGTTTAATCATCCCATTTCTTGGGATTTACAGCATAGTGTTCTGTTGTTCTTGTTTTGTTTTCTCTGGAGACAATCTTTGAATTCTTCCCATTTTTACTTTGTTTCCTGTGTTCAGAAGTTCTGGGCAGTGTCCTTTTTTGCATTATATTGTACAGATCTCTTTATTTGTTAAGTTCTTATGGGAGATGTCTAATCTCTCGGTTATCTCCACACATCCTTTCCTTGAGCTTAATTTTTGTTGTTTGTAAGGAGATCACCTTTTCTTTTAGCATTATTGCTTCTTGCTTCTCTTCCAGATTGTCCTTCACATCTGGTGTATTTGCTTTCCTCATAATCTATTCTTTCTTTTGTTTGTTTGGTAAGATCTGATAGTGCAGATATAAGTTTTTCTATTCTGTCAATTGTTTCTGCTGTGCAAGCCATAAACTCTGACCTCACAATTCTTATTTCTCTTTAAAAAAACCGTTCAGTAGTAGCATGCAGTGGTTCCATGCTCCCTTGGGAATCCATAGGGTCCTCTGACTTATGAGGTGTTAATTCATTTTCCTTTGTCTCATTAAAACTATTCATAGATGTTTGAACTAATTTAGCTTATCTGGAGGCCATATTTGCTTTTGTGATTAATCATTTCCATGTTAGTTTATTCATTGATGCTCAGTATCTTTACCTGAGTAATCTTCCACCTGGGGTCTTTGACAATTTCAGTCATTACCCCCATATTGTCCTATTTCTCACTTCCTCACCTCCCATTTCATTATAGTTTCCTTAGATGCTGTAATTCAAAGGTATCTTAGGCTTGTTGTTGTTGTTTTTGTTGTTGAGTCATTTCAGTCATGTCTGATTATCCATGACCCTATTTGAGGTTTTCTCGACTAAGACACTGGGGTGGTTTGTCATTTGTCATCTGAGGCCAACATGCAACAAAGTATGCTTGTGCTCATCTTGGCCTAACAATTGACACCAAGAAAACCCAGGTGCTCCACCAACCAGTACTACACCATCCATGTGTGGAACCATCAGTTACATCAAATGGAGAAGCATTGAGTGCTGTGCATAAATTCACTTACCTTGGCAGTATACTTTCCAGGCAGAAGGAGGAGATGAGGAGCTTAGCACATGCATTGCCAGAGCTAGCTCAGTGTTTGGGAAGCTTTGAAGGAAAGTGTGGGAAAGAAGAAGTATTAGACTGCCTACCAAACTGAAGGTCTACAGAGATGACCTCATTGTTGTATACTTGTGAAACATGGACAGTCTACCAGCACCATGCCAGGAAACTGAATCACTTCCTTTTGAGTTGTCTTAGGAAGATTTTGAAGATCATCTGGAAAGATAAGATACTCGATACTGAGTGCCTTTCTCAAACTATACTGCCAGGCAATAAACTATACTGCAGAGAGTGTAGCTCTGATGGGCTGGCCACCTTGTTTGAATGCCAAAGGTAAGTTTGCCTAAAAGATTATTTTATAGACAACTCACAAAAGGCAAGAGCTCACATGGTGATCAGAAGAAACAATACAAGGACATTCTCAATGTCTCTGAAGAACTTTGGAATTGATTGCATGACATGGGAGAATTGGCAAAGGACTGTCCAACATGGTGTGCCCACATCAAAGAAGGCACTGTGTTTTTTGAGTGAAGCAGAATTGCAGTAGCTCAAAAGAAACATGAGATGTGCAAATTTAGAAACATCTTCATCCCAATGTTCACATGGACTATTTATACCCAGTTTGTGGTAGAACTTTCTGATCTCGTATTGACCTGATCAGCCACACTTGATCATACTATATCTTGACCCCAACATAGTGGTGCTATTTTGGTCCTCTTTGAAAACAAAGGACAACAACCTATCCACAACCAACCAGGATTCATGGTGTCCCATACCTCAGAAATAGCTGAAATTGCTTTAAGTCTTGCGTGTATGTCCTATATGGGACAGGTCTAAAAGAGAAAATGCCTACTCCTCCATCTTATTTGTCACATGCCTACATACTTTATTAAATACACGTGAAGAACTGAGAACTGAATGACAGAGGGAAGTGGGGCAGGACCCTAGAGTGTGTATACATCAGCCAAAACTAACTGCTGCCAGGTTTGACTGTATAGGCTTGATGCATATATGTGTATTTGTGTGTATTAATCTAGGTTCATACATATACATATTATGTGTATATGTATGTATCTGTATGTGTGAGTATATATAAATATATGTGCGTATATATACATATATAGTATATATGTATATATACATATATATACATATACATACATATGTATGTGTGTGTATATATGTGTATATGTGTGTATGTGTGTGTATATATATATATACCTACTCTCGATAGTTTATTGCCCTTGAAATTTTGTTTTTCCTATGGGAATTTCCTAGAACCCTAATTTTAGTTTGTCTAGTTTCTCAGAGACACATGGTATATAAATAAGTATATGTTATTACCTACTACAAAAGTTGACAATTTCAAGACATATATACTAAGAGGAGTTCTTAAGGGTTTTTAGACAACCACCTTCAAGTTGTGTATGATACAATTTTGACTAGAAAAACTCAATGTCCCTATACTCATCAAAGTATTCAGATCTCAGTTCTGTTCCCTCAGTAATGTTGTTCAGCATTAATAAAATTGGAAGAAGTGATCAAGCTTTCATCCCACATCAATGGCAACAAATGCCTAGATGAGAAATCTTTTAATATGATAACACTTCAGCACTGCTTTAATCCAAAAAAGCAGCCTCCTGTCTGTGCCTCATTATCCACAATGACATCTGGAAGCTACAGGGCCTAATTTAAAAATATAGATTAGCCAGGGAGTCTATGCAATTATCAGTTGTTTTAACACATTGAACTCTGTCCTAACTTTGTAGTTGTATAGCTTTATGTAAATGTATCAGTCATTCCCCATGTCTGTCCCTATTATCTGCTTTCACCCTTCAATATGCTCTTCTTTCAGTGCCTGCCTTCCACCTGCTGATAATGGCCCTATTAACTGAACTGTAAGTTAGACAGAGAGTTTGTTTTTGCTAATAAACTGCAAATTTCCCCTCATGACCTCGACATCAACTAGTGGCTTTTGTAGCTATCCCATTCTGTTCCTGTAATTTTGGAACATTGGCAGATTTTCACATGCACGACAAAAGATAAGACAGGCCAATTATTCTTATGGCAATAGGCCTTGTTTAAACTCAAAGGAAGATCTGAGGCCTAAAATGAAACACCTGGCAGGGGAAACATAGAGATGAATGGCTATAAGGGAAGAATAGCATCAGTGATGTCACCAGATCCTCAAGCTCAGTGGTCTTTAGGCCATGGGAAGAAGAGGGATCAGTATTTTCAATGGTTCTACAAAAATAACTCTTCAATTTAGCATGTCCAGTTGTTTTCTTTTTCTTTTTTAAACTTCAACACTAGATCTCTCTATCTTTCCCAGGCTAGAAGTGTAGGCACTACTCATGGGCTTGATCCCACTATTGGTCATCATAGAATCTTTAACCTGATCTGTTTCTGACATTGGCTGATTTTCCCCTACTCAGGCAACCCAGTGTCCTTCTGCTCTTAGAAAATCATCATGTTGATGACAAACAGTAAAAACAACTGCTTGGTAAAGCCCACTGTAGCTCAGGTTCTCAAGTTCAAAAAAGCCATCATTCTTAGTTCCCAAAATAGGTGGGATTACAGATATGTACCACCATATCTGGACATACCCAGCTTCAGAAGTTTTCCACCTCTATTCCTAGTCTACATCTGGAATACCTGAGTGCTTTATATTCTCCCCATCAGTGCAGCTCACCAAGGTTTAGGTTATATAGGGAAGACATGAATTCTCGCTCATGCCCATCTGACTGTCTCAGATAGGTAGGTGTTAGGAGTAGGTCAGGGGAAGCATTGGGTGTACAGTCATAATACATGGAAATTTTACAGAAAAACGCAAAAGGATGGGGTCATACACAGAGTGCTATGGCAAATGAGCCTTCTAAATTTCAGAGATTTCCCCAAACCACACAATGATCTCTGGCCTATTACAATGAGGAAACATGAAATCAAAAAGGATATTTTAAGCCTTTGATTCTTACTGCCCTAGACCAGGCCTACAAAATCCAGCAAAGTTGTCACCTGAGGAAAGGGGATAGGCAGAAGAGGTGAACCAGGCTAAATTTCCAGTAGAAGGTCATATGTATGTGTATATACATACATACATACATATATATGTGTGTGTGTGTGTGTGTGTGTGTGTGTGTGTGTGTGTGTGTATATATATATATATATATATATATGTTATGGGGAATCTGATGGGTCAGGATTTTGGATCTTGGGAAACTGTGCTCTAAACTTATGTTCATATATATCCCTATACTCTATAATGTATTGTCTTTAATAAACTTTTTTTCTCCAATGGAAATGTGCAAGGATCTTAATTTCAATTTGCCTAGTTTCTTAGAGCCACATGATGTAGAAATGAAGAAATCAATGGTTTATACGTAGGAAATTTGAAAAGACTTCAGAGACCCATCTCGTTTGCTCCTTAGTTTTACAGATTAGGAAACAGGTCTAGGGAGGCTACGTGAATTGCCAAAGGTTAACCAAGTAGTAAGATCAGAGGTACTGGTACATGTGTTTCAGAGACATTTTGAAGGGACCTTTTGGATGATGGCTTGAGCACAATACCATCTGGTGGACAACTCAGATATTGCCCTCCGTCACTGGGTAACTAATCTAGTGACACACTGCTTTTTCAAAGACTTAAAGAAGGTAGTAGTAGCACATGAGTTGATTTGGGTTGCTTACATAAGGATTTTTTCCTTTCCAAGCTCATATCCCCATCTTGCAATCTATCCATGGATGCCTTGGGCTTCTATGTGCTAATGCCATTGGCTTAGCCCCCACTAGTATGCTTCCCTCCAAAAGGATCAGTTGAGAAACAGTTTAGTTAACTGACTTAACTTTTATTGAGGGATATTTAGTAAGGGAATATTTAAATTTTGAGGTACAAAGTATTCCTCCAAAGTTTCAGTGACACATAAGTACATGGTAAAATAGGCTCAAGCATAGAGAGCATGTGGCAAAGGGGTAGCATAACTCTTGTTCACTAAAAATTCTTTTCTTTAATTTGTGGGATGCTTTGGCAAATGGAGTTTGTCTGCTGGGCTCCATGTTGGTCTGTGGGTCCAATCTGTCCTTGGCCCTAATTCAGATGCTGCTGCCAGCTAGTCCTGGTATGTGGCAACAATGACAAAGGGAAACTGTGGGGCTCAGCGTCCTTTGGACACTTTGAAGCTTACATGCTCCTCCTCAGGTCAAAGGTAATGAGGGGAGAAGACTTGGCCAAGGTCAAAGCTAAGGCCTTTCTGCCCCCTGTCTACAGATGACTCCTCTTCAGAAATATGTTCTCCACACTTTCTCCAGTTTTTTTAAGAAAGTTTCCCATTCCAGCTATGTCAGTGCTTTTACAAAAGACTCAGAGATTGTGAAGAAATTCCACAGAAAATGGAGCAGATCTCTTTGTCTGTCATCATTTCACTTTATCAAATGACTTTCAAAGACTTTTTGCATTTAAGTATTTTGGTTAATAAATTAATATGAGTACAAACAACTAGTTATTGGACTAAAATGGGGTGGAGTGGTTTTGATCCCACCTCTAATATCCATGCTGTGTCTATTTTTATGTGTACATATTATTTTCCCCCATTAGAATGTAAATTCCTTGCGAATAGCAATTTTGTTCTTTGTACTTATATCTTCAGTATCTGTCACAATTCCTGGCACATAGTAGATACTTAATAAATGCTTGTTGATTGAGTGATACTCCAGATTGTGAGACGGAATGTTCACTTTCTCCCAAATTTCACATTATTTCAATTTGAGCAACCATTTTCTCCTTATTGATCCAAATCAGAACAGCAAATTATTGCTCTGTGTTCTCCGAGTCTCGAAGGATGAAATTTTTAAGCCAAATGGAATTTTTTCAGTTGATTCACATCATACTTATCTTCTGAGTTCGTCAGATCTCTGGATAGTTGAAACTCTCCATCACTGCTCCATCATGTTTCTGTGCCAGACTTGTGATCTGTTTCCAAAATTCCTCACCTATTTGCTCCTTCCTTTTTGGTCTTCAATATTTTCTCATGACAATACTATGACTATTTTCTGTCTAGTGACCATCAATCTAACAGTTCAAAAAATATTGTCTACTCTGTGCAAGTCAAACATGAAACGGTCCTCTACTCAAGGAGATTTTCTAGCAGGAGGGGAGGAGAAGGAAGGACAAACTCTCTCCATCATGTTTTCATTTCAATGCAACAAGTATTTATTAGGCACCTGTTGTGTGTAGGGCGTTGTGTTAGTAGGAATACAGATAAAATACAAAACATGATTACATTCTTCTAGACGTTGCCACTCCAGTTTCTGGATTTCCTGGCTTAAGTATATCTTCTCATGTGACAATATTTCACCATCCTTGTTGTCATGTTTTTTAATTTTTGAATGAAGTATGTCCCTTCATTGAGTCACTAAATCCTGTTCTATCATGTCCTAATGATACCTTCCATTCTTTCCAAATTTACCTCCTTCCATTAAGATCTCTAGTTCACTTTATGTCTCATGCTTTATCCATTTGTTTACCTATCCATTTGAAATTATGAGTGTTATGGGAGCTATATATGTATGTATATATATATACATAGAATATATGATGTATATATACTATATATATGCATATATATGTGTGTGTGTGTGTGTATATATATATATATATATGTATCTTCTGTGAATAACTTCTTTATACTGCTGTCCTTCCTTTGATATACCTTCCATTCTTCATGACAGGGGTTCTTGAGAGATTTCAGCAAGTTTATGAACTTGGATGGAAAGAAACAAATTACATCTTTATTTTCAATAGCCTCTAACAGAAATTTAAGATTTCCTTCAATTATGCATAAATGTTATACTGAGAGGGATTTCTTAAGCCTTGCCCAATGGCTAAATGGGTTCATCATACTCACAAGAAGGGTTAAGAAGCCCTATTTAGCAAAATCTCAGTTTTCTCCCCAGCTATTTAATTTTGATTCAAAATCCTCTTAATCAATGGCAAATAAGCCATTAATAGCCCTAATTAGATGCCTTCTATTATACTGGACTAGATGTTTTCTATGGTCTTTGCTAGTTCTAAAGCTTGTGATCCTGCATGACAGGTCTCTGAGTAAAACCTTAACATTTCACATAATGTCACTGATCCATGAAAGTTCTGCTCCTGGTGCCTTGGGATTTTCCCATCTGGGCCAACTAGGCACGAGGAGTCTGACTGGGAACAAACACACTGCTCAGTGCTATGCTGCAACTCAGTTTATTTCTGACTGAGTTTTCATTTGGTCAGAATGATGAGGATTCCAAAAGCTATGACGGCCTATCTTAATTGTTGTTTGCTTACTCATGCAGGCAAAGCATAGAGGGCATTTCCCAGAAACCGAGCAACTCAGGCACCCGTTGTTTCTATGTTCTGCTTGGAAAAAGTACCTGGCAAGTCTTCAAATTTGTTAATAGAGTCACTTGGGAAGCACAATTTTAAGAAATTTATGATGTTTTAAAAAAAAAAAACATTAACGTCAAAGAATTTCTTTAAAACGCTGGATATATAAATAGTTTCTTGGCCTATGAGATTGAAATAAATGAATAATTTCTTTCTTGTTTTATAAAATGTATAAACTTAACCCTAAAAAAACTTTCCATTTGTGAAAAATACTTTCTATCTTTATCAACAAATACCTTCCCTGGTATGCCTCATGATGGAACGGCCAGAGCGTCAGAAGAGAGGCCCTAACATTCCCATTGAAAACACTCAGGATGTACCCAGGCAAATGAAATGAGTAGAATGATCATTGAATGAACACTGCCCTTAGAGTCAGAGGACCTGTATGTGAGTCCCAGCTGCCCTCTAGCTATGTAACCATGAGCAAGCTACTTAATTTCTCCATTGTGTGACTGAGAAATCATTCAAATGTTTGCTCAACCATGAAATGCCTTATCTATAGGATAGAAATAATAGCACTTAGAGGGATATTTTAAGAAAATTCCTTGGTGGACTCATGATGAAAAATGCTATGTACATCCATTGAAAGAACTGATGGAGTCTAAATGGAGATTGAAGCATACTATTTTTCACTTTATTTTTTTTTCTTTTTTGGTCTGTTTTCTTTTGCAATATGACTAATATGAAAATATGTTTTGCATGATAGCATGTATAACTTATATCAAATTGCTTACCATCTCAGGGAGGGTGGAGGAAGGGGAGGAGAGGAGACAATTTCAAACTAAAAATTTTTAAAAAGAACATTAAAAATTGTCTTTATATGTAATTGGAAAAAATAAAATGTTATTTGAAAAAAGTCCCTTGTAAATTTTAAAACCTTATAAAATGCAAATTGTACAATTTCTATTTCTTTATTAATTACTACCTGTTATGAATTTGAGTCCTCTGAGAACACTATTTCCTCATCTGAAAAACAAAGGGGTTGGGCTAGATAAGTTCTGAGGGTGTTTTGCTTGTTTGAATCTAACTGTCAACCAATGATCTGCTAAGAAGTAGCATAACTCAAAGACCAAATGGTGGATAAGTATGTATTAACCAAATTGTGACATGCGATTGAACATGAAGTCCACTGAGGTAGTTTATCAATTTATGTATCTTCGACTGTTGTGGTAGATGGATAATGAGCTGGGTCCAAGTTTAAATCTGAGAATAATATGTTGGATCACATTTAAAATATTTTCCAGTGTGTTCAATGATTTGAAGTGTTTCCTTTAGCATAGTGTCTTGCCTGTAGTAAGTACTTAATAAATGCTTCCTCCTTCCCTCCCTTCTTCCTTCCTTCATTTGTTCCTTCCTTCATTTTCTCTTCCTTCCTTCTTTTTCCCTTCCTTCCTTCCTTCCTCTGAAAAAAGAAAGCCAACCCTTGGTTTCATATTTCTTGTTCAGGTTCAAAGGGGAGTCACACATTCGACTCACCCATGTGACCTAAAATCATCACAAAAATGGGACTTAAACCGACGTGGTCTAAAAGCCTCTGATGTCACAAACATGTCACTCAAACCCATGTAAACTAGGCTTTCCCTAGAGGCAAGGAGGTCATCAAAGACTCCTAATTTAATCAAGGAAACCAAGGCCAAACTCTTCAAGGGCACTTGGTTGAATAAGTGCTAAGAGACCATCTTGATCGCCAATACAATCCCTAATTTAGTAGCTTTGGATTTGGGGAGAGGAGGAGGCAGAAAGCCTTTAAATGCACATTAGCAGGGGTACTCAAAGAACCTATACAATTTTCTCTGACATAATATAACTAGTCCCATCTATTTTATGATTGCTTCTTCTCTAAAATAAAGAAGTCCTTCCTCTCCCCACTGCTTTTAACAACAATTCTGCTAGCAGCAGCTGTTGTAGGGATGTAAGACCCAACAAGACCAGCAACAAGTGCTGCCAGCACAGGTTCTTTTGATATGCTTTACTAAGGAAAGTAACTTTAAGGGGTTAACAATCTCACTTTATTCCAACATATAAATATCATTCACTTAGTTCAGGAGGAAAAGCCAGCACCCTGAACTTCAGAGTAAATACAAATTACAAACAGAGACAATATAAACAGAACAAATCACAATTCAGTTACCAGAGAAGAACCAATGGATCTGGGTTAGCAAAGCCGGTGGGGGTGGGGGAGAGGAGGGGGCAGTTACAACAGCTTGCCCAGAGTCTCCGTATCAACACTCTTCCAGTGAGTGAGAGCCCCAAACAAAACATCTGGGTTTCTTCAAAGCCAGGGAGGCTCTTAACAACAGCTTTCCCAGAGTCACGTGCTTCTCTTACAGTGAGTGAGAGCCCCAAGGAAAAATGCCAACCTCTGAGTTTACATATCCTTTTCAGGGTCAAAGGTATCACAACATGCGAGTCAAACCCAGGTGACCTAAAAGCCTCTGGCATCACAAACATGAGATTCAAACCCATGCAAACCAGGCTTTCCCTTGAGGCAAGGAGGTCATCAAAGACTCCTGAACAAACCAAAGAAACAAAGGCCAGACTCTTCAAAGGCACGTGATTAAATAAGTGCTAAAAAAGAAAACAGTAAAAGAAAGTCCCACCTTAATTACCGATACAAGGCCTGGCACGTGGTAGAGATTTAATATATGTCTATTCTTGTTAGTTTGATTCAAAGTCCTGGGTTTTATTCCATATCTCAAGGCTTACAGATACTGGTAATTTACATGTTCTCTTTCCCCTATTATAATGTAAGCTTCTTGAGGGCAGTAATTGTTTTGTTGTTGCTGTTGTCATTGTCATCTTTATTATTATTTGTTTTTTGTTTGTTTGGGTTATTTATTGTTTTTGTTTTTAACTTTTTGTTTTTCATTTATATCCTTAGTATAGTGCTTAATATACTACACAAAGTCAGATCTTAGTAAATACTTGTTGACTGACCATGAACCTTATGGGCTGTGTCTGTCCAGGGGCTAAGGGTTGACTCTCTGCCAGCCCCATGTTCTTTTTTCACGTGGAGGGAGGGCCTCAACTGAAGGTGGTGATACAACTGTATTTATCTCCGGGAAGATGAAGCTCATCAGGAGATAAATTACCCATTTCTCTAGCAACTCTGAGTTATTTTCCCATATGGGAAGGGGAGAAGGAACAGACAACCTCAGAGAAAGATTATAAGTTTGAAGTAGTTTTATAGATATAGATAGATATAGATATAGATGTATAGATAGATATAGATATATGTGGATATAGATATAGATATTCATATAGATATAGATATAGACATAGATATAGATATAGATATAGATATAGATATAGATATAGATATAGATATAGATATAGATATAGATATAGATATGTTCCTGGGCACAATTGGGGCCCATGAAAGGGAAATTTCTCTTCACTGTCTGCTGACTCTGATGTGAGTCATTTTCTGTATTCTGTGTTGTGTATAAAAGTGTATTTGTGTGTGCGTGTGTGTGTGTGTGTGTGTGTGTGTATGAAGATACCTGGGGGGGATGCTGATTTGCAAGGTTCATTGTTGTTATATATTGTGTTATCTCCCATTTACACTGCTTATATCTTGTATATACATAGCTGCTTACATGCTATTTCCCTTGTTAAAATGTGAATTCCTTGAGGGAAAGAACCATGTTTTTTGCCTTTCTTTGGATCCCCAGGACTCAGCACACTGATTGACATACAGTAAATGCTTAATAAAGGTCTGTTGGCTGATTGACTATGCCAAAAACTAAGGTTTTTGGTTTGCTTATTTTTTAAAATGCAAAAGGAACTCATGAACATTCTACGGGAAGTCTTTGTCAATTGTCCTTAATTCTAGTGCTTTCCTTCTGCTGATTTTTGTTCAAATTTATCCTGTATACAGCTTGTTTGCATGTTATCTCTCCCATTAGATTGTGGCTTTCTTGAGGGCAGGGACTGGGTTTTTTTTTTACCTTTCTTTGTAACCCCAGCCCTTAGCACAGTGCCTAGCACACAGTAGATGCTTAACAATTCTTTATTGAGTTAGTCATAAAATTCAATTAAATTACTTTAATAACTGAAGTTTAAAAATGCCTAGTACAAGAATAAAAACAAGATAAAACACAACCCACCTTTGAGAATCAGTAACTGAAGGGAGCACCCTGTAGGCAGATTAAATTCATCAGGTATAGGTTTTATGGGTCTGCCATATGAAAGCCCACCTGACTAAGGACAGAGAAGCTCTTCACCAGAAGGTACACTATCAGTGTCAGAAGTAAGAGGAATACGGCAACTGGTATAGCATAATGCCTGGCACATAGTAAGCGTTGAATCCATGCTTATTGGTTGGAGAATTGATAGACTGGAGACATGGGTAAGAGGTAGGGAGTCATTTTTCTGTAACAGGAGAATCACATTGTTTCTAGAATCATCTATCCTGGAAATATTGAAGAGGATTGGCATTTAATAGCATGCTACTTCTCTTTCCCTCTACCCCATATCCAATCAGTTGTCAAGTCATGCTGTCATAGCATCTCTCGTTGGTGCCCACTTCTCTCCACTGACACTGCCACCACCTCATACCTGGACTATTGCGTTAGATATGTTTTGTTAGTCTCCCTCTCTCAAGTCTCTTTCAACTCCAGTTCATCCTCCTGTCAGCTGTCAAACTGACCTCCCAAGTCTAACCATGTCATCCTCTTCCCCTTACTCAAAAAATCCCAGTAGCTTCCTATAACCTCTAGAATCAAATATAAGATCCTCTGTGTGACATTTAAAGCCCTTCATAATGTGTCCCCTTTGACCTTTCCAATCTTCTTATACCTCACTCCCTTCTACATTCTCTATGATCCCATGACACTAGCCACCTTCTTCCACAAACCACTCCATCTATTTCCTGGCTTCCTTCAAGTCCCAGCCTAAAACCCATTTTCTTCAAGAAGCCTTTTTCTGGTCCTTTTAAATGCTGGTGTTTTCCCTGTCTGATTACCTCCCACTAACCCTGTTTGTATCTCATTTATACATAGCTGTTTGTATATTGTCTAATGCCCCACTCCCTCCATTAGACTGTGGACAACTTGATAAGAGGGAATACTTTTTATTTTTGTTGGGTTGTTTGTTTGGTTAATTGGTTTTATTGCTCTCTGTTTGTGCTTAGCCCAGTGGCTAATATTTAGAAGATGCCTAATAAATGCTTGTTGACTTGACTGACTTCCTTGGAATGTCTTTTATATTAGGACTCTCATGTTGTTTGTTTTTCTCAGTCACTTCCTCTACTGCTGTTTAGTTTTTCTTTGTGGCTGTTTACCTTTTTTCACCACCTAGACTATATGCTTTTGGGAGGGCAAGGACTAGACTGATAGAACTGAAAGGGAGCACTTCACATAATCCCTTTATTTTAGAGTTGAGAAAACATGGTCTCAGCAGAACGGAGTATCCATGGTCATATACTTTATAAGTGATAGATTTGAATGCAGATCTCCTAAATCATGACCTAATGCTTTTTTTCACTATACCATACTTGCCTTTCCTTTGAGTCTACCATAGTATCTAACTTCACTAAATATTTGTTCAATGAGGCAATGGTTATTAAATAGGACTGTTTGCCAGTATATATTTTTCTCTATTTTTCATACCAACTCCTTATGTTTTTATTTCTCCATAGAGTAAGAAACAGACAGATGGTCCTCCATTTGGGATGACTTAGACATCCACCTGCCTAAAGGCAGCTATGTTGAGCCAGATGCTCTGTTGGATGCCTACTGAGCTTAAGAATTCCATACTGAATGGGCAGTCTCACCAAGTAAGTATAGCCCTTCTATCTTAGCATAGTGGATTATGATCTTTGGGTTGCTTTATAGGTATCTTAGAAACATCAAAATCGATGCAATTTGCTCTATTGATAAATTATTCTACAAAAATAGCTTAATTGACATTTTATGACTTGTAAGCCCAGAGAGGAATTTTGTGATCTACTATTCCAATTCATTCTTTTTTTTATTGGTGAGGAACCTGAAATTCTGATTGGGGAAGTGAGTTGTGTGAAGTTACTCATCAAGTTAATGACAAAGACAGGATGCGTACTCCCTGACCTATGATTCTTCTCTTTCTACCATTCTGCACTTCTCTTAATTCTGAAGAGGAAAAAAACAACAAACAAAATAACTACATATGAAGAAAAATGATGTTTCCTGCAATAGTTCAAGCCATTTCACACCACAAAGCTGCTATTCAGATAACCCATTAGACCTGCAAACATTACTCAGACCTGTTGATGACGATGATGCTTGCCTCAAGCCATCTCAATGATGAATCAAGTGGTTATTTTAAACATCCCTATTAAAAACCTTTTTGATGTCATCATTAAAGAGGAGGCATGGGGACAAAGTACTGCAAAAATTACCTGTAATTTCCAGAGGAAAAATTATTCAGTTTAATGATTGTAGATACATTAAAGGACAATTTCAGTCCAGGACTCTGGGCTCCTCTATGTTATTCCAACAACCATCACCACCACTCCACTCCCAAACCCACCAGACAATAGCCCACGGAGATGTTCATAACACTACCCAGTGTAGTGAGGAAGGAATGGGGAAGGGGCATGGATAGGAGTCTGCCTAACAAACCTAGGACGAATAAGGATACATATCAAAATCATTGGGTCATGTCCACAAGTCAGATTTATCAATAAAGAATTCTTTTTTGGGGGGGAGGTCATATCTTGTTCTTTGGCAAATTTAGAACTTTATATTCTTCTAAAAATGGTGTTCAGGAGCTTCCAGTTTCTGCCCTAGCTTTAAACAGCTTCCTCTCCTACAACAGTGGAGACAGTCCAAGACCCAGAGCGCAGGAGCTCCAGGAATTGTGGTGCCCTCCCGACCACCAATCCTGCTTGTAGCCAAGCCTTTGCTGCTGTCATCTAGGGCAGAGGCGTCAAACTCTGACTGCATTCCCAAGCTGCTTGTAAAACTCCCAAGTGTCCTGACCAGATGAAAATGTAATTCAGAAACATTTAACAAAATAAATAAAAATACAATGCAATATAGATAATGTTCATTTGTGATTTTCTAAATCTATATGCTATGGAAGCTATCTGTTTCTGTTTGAGTTTGACACCACTGGTAGGGAAGCACCCCCTTTGGAGATATAACCTAGCATCAACCTACCTCTGCAGGAGCCACAGCCCCCACCTCCTCAGCAGCCACAGCTATTGAGGATTAAGAAAGTTCTAACCAGCAGAGTCCTTGGCACTATCAAACAGATTAATGTCAGAAATAGACATGATTTTTAGTGAATATAATGCTAAAGAAACTGCATTGCCATATGGTTTGTCAGTACACCCTAAGGACCATACGGCCAGCTGACTTGTAGCTGAAACTACCTCATATGTGTTGTCTTTTCCTATTAGCATGTGAGTTCCTTAATAACAGGGACTGATTAGAAATCATAAGGGACTTACTGAAGTTGCTTCTCTTGATTCTTGTGTTTGAAAGTCAAATTTTCTATTAAGCTCGGTCTTTTCACTGAGAAAGCTTGAAAGTCCTCTATTTTATTGAAAATCCATATTTTGCCTTGGAGCAAGATACTTAGTTTTGCTGGGTAGGTGATTCTTGGTTTTAATCCTAGCTCCATTGACCTCTGGAATATCATATTCCAAGCCCTTTGATCCCTTAATGTAGAAGCTGCTAGATCTTGTGTTATTCTGATTGTGTTTTCTGACCTCACCCAGGCTGGGCATGGAAAAGTTCCCCACCCCCAATATCACATCAGATACAAATCAATGGCTCCCAATTGTCTCAGTGCTGAGAAACACAAAAACATCCCACTTTATCTGCCCCATTCAAACAAAGGCCAGAATCATTAAAGGTGAACAACAAAAAGTCCCACCTTAATTATTATTACACTTGGAAGCTCTGGATTTTGGCTATGATGTTCCTGAGAGTTTTCATTTTGGAGTTTCTTTCAGTAAGTGACCAGTGGATTCTTTTTATTACCACTTTGTCCTTGGGTTCTAGGAGATCTGGAGAGGTTTATTTTAAGATTGCTTGAAATAGAATGTCTATGCTCTTTTTTTGGTTGTGAGGTCAGATACTCCAATGATTTTTAATATTTTTCTTCCTTGATCTGTTTTCCAGGTCATTTCTTTTTGATATGAGAAACTTTCCATTTTTCTTTTATTTTTTTAGGCTTTCGATTTAGTTTAAATATTTCTTGTTATTTTCAGTAGTCATTAGTTTTTATTTGTTCCATTCAAATTTCCAGGGAGTTTGTTGCTTGGGCAAGGTTTTGAACCTCTTGAGCCAAGCTGTTATTTCTTTTCCAATTTTTTTCCTCAAGCACTCTCCTGATATTTACAAAATCCTTTAACTCATTTTATACTTTTATCTCCTCTAGGAATTGTAGTTCCTTTTTTTCCCCTGAAGAAATGCTTATAGATGACTTAGAGGGCATTGCCTTCTGCACTTGTGTCTTCAATGTCCCTGCCACTATAAAAGCACATTATGTGGACTGCTATGGAACTCCACTCTTATCAGGAACCTGGAAAGCTCTACTGGCTCACAGCAGTAGAACTATAGACTCCTCTTTCACCTATGGTTCCCAACCTGGATTTGCCTCTGCCAGGTGGGCTAGGCAATGAAAGTGAGATTCTGCTCTGTGCCTGAAGTTTGAACCACACCATTGCTACTGCCGCTTTCTGAACTTCCTCAATTCTACATACACCACCTGTGGCTTCTTTATGTGGATGCAGCTGTAGTGTGTGTGTGTGTGTGTGTGTGTGTCCCTTTTTACTCCATCCTGGATATGCAACCCTGGACTAGGTAGTGTGCAACAAAGATGCCAATTGGTACCTGTCCCCATCACGTTACCCAATTGTGGGTATGAGTACCCCATTATGAAACTGAGACCTCCTCTTGCCCTGGTGCATGGTCTCTTCCCTTGTGCAGAGTGCCCCATGCTGTGTGCTGCTAGCCCAACTCTGTCTCCAACAACTACCTGTCTGTCTTCCTATGTTGAGCTGGACTGGATAAAGGACTCATTGTTAATTTTTTGTCAATTCCCCTATCAGAATTTGGTCTGGAGCATTTTCTAGAACTACTACAAAGTGTTTATAGAAAGGACCTCACTAAATGCTCAATATCACTCTGGCATCTTCACTCTGCTTCCTCTTTCTGTCTCAAGTTCTTAGCACAGTCCTTTACACATAGTAAACACAATAATTTTTTTTCATTTACTCATCATTTTTGTGAAGATATTTAAATCACTTTATCTCCCCAAATTTTTCCCTTATTTGAACTTTTTAATACCTATGGTCCATACCATTCATTCAGTGCATATGTGTGTATGTATGTATATATGTATGTATGCATGTACATACACATATATGTATGTATATTAGGAAGGCAGAATTTATGATTTCAAAGAGAATCTCATATGTGCCTAAAAGGTCCGGAACCGCAGGATATAAGGAATTCTCTGGGCAGAAGGCAGGAGAACTAAAGCATGTATTTACACTCCACAATAACAAGCCCACAAACCAGCGTCCCCATTTTGATATTTTCATCAAAAGCTTCCAGGCCGAATAAGTCCGCCTTATAAGAGTAACCAGGAGGCCACAGAGAAGCGAGATGGTATAAGGCAAAATCGTATACATGCTTCCCCTCTACGGTAAGAAGATTACCCACTAGCCTCTAGTCAGCTCTGCTACCGGCAGCTCAGCTTCGGCTGTAGGTGTCTCTGGCTCCAACCGGAAAAGGAAAGGAGGATCTTCAAGCCATCCTCTCCCCTCTTATAGAGTTTTTGACATCATCAAGCGCTGCCTGAACGACCAGGGCTGATTGGTTCTTGACTTGGCCCTTCCCCCTAGCGTAGACCACGTTAACACACTTCCCCTCAGCCAGCCCCACGACTCATCACACAGGAAGCTCTGGTCCTGCCCCGGAAGAGCAAGCCCCAGCGTCCAGGGAAGCTCAACGAGGCAAGTTGAATCATTCAAAGAAAATAAACTCCATTCTGGCTACACTCCACCCCTCACAATGTTCTAGGATGCACAATCCAATCATAATTCAAATTAAATTATATATCCTAGAACATTGTGATCCAATTATGCAGGAAACTAAAACATATCATTCACAATAAAACAAAACATATCATTCAGTGACATTCCCAAATATTGGTTTACGATTCAAATGTGATCCACCCCTAGATCCCAGCCAGATAATCTCTTCATTCAATCATCCCAAAATAATTATTAATAATTCAAGTGTCCACCCCTAGATCTTCGTATCCATTACATAGGATCAATAATATCATAACAATAAAACAATATAGCAGGGATAACACAAAATAAGTACACAGAACACTATCATCATTCCCCCCTCAAACAATTGGGGCTCAAAATCTTGGGGTAATGGGTGAAGGTCTCATTTTCCATAGCTTCTTCTTACTGAAATTGAATGTAGAAGTGTCCCTGCCCCAAAGAGTCCCATTCCAGAGTTCAGTTCTTTAGTGAGCTGGCAGGAATTCCAAGAATGCTACGTACTTAGGCAGTCACCGGAAACTGCAGGGTGCTTAAACCTGCAGGAGACAGAACTAGAGACAAGGTTAACTAAAACAGAGAACAAAAAGAGTAGGCAAGTATGGGCTATTATCCTTTAAATAAAATCATCTCCAGTTTAGTTGAAATTTCAGTTATGCAGAGATCCAATATCAGAGCCAAACTCAGATGGGAAATGTTTCTTTTTAAATGGAACACAATGAGGAAACTAAGCCAAGAAGATCCAGCATTGTCCTCCCAGCCTTTCCCCAGATGTACAAGGGAAACCAGGAGGATGCCATCCTAGATAGACTAGGATTGTCCTCCCAGCCTTTCCCCAGATGTACAAGGGAAACCAGGAGGATGCCATCCTAGATAGACTAGGATTGTCCTCCCAGCCTTTCCCCAGATGTACAAGGGAAACCAGGAGGATCCCATCCTAGATGGACTAGGATTGTCCTCCCAGACTTTCCCCAGATGTACAAGCTTTCATCCGTTAATCACACAAAGTCACCTTCCCTCTGAGTGGCTTGTGTCAATTACCAGCATCAGCCATACCTGTGGGGTCCGTGAATCTAATATTATAGCCCTATTCACGGTAAAATATATGGTTCAGGGGCACGATTTGGTAATTATCTTCCCCTGAATAGACAACTGTTACAATGTTGTTCTTCCCATGGGCTATGACTTCTGCAGCCTTTGGAATATCATCTGGCTTCCGTTTTACCCATACCTTAGCTCCCAACTTTATTCTATCAATGGAGCAAGCCCCTTTTGCCCCTCTAGTAGTTATTTTGGGAGGAGGGTCAGTTTTCACAAAGGGTATTTTTTCACAGGGGATAATAATCACTTGAACTATCCTATCATTCCTACCAAATTGTACAGGTTTTTCACCCAAATTCTGGAGTGCCACAACAATTTCTTTTTGATAATTCGAATCTATCACTCCAGCCAATACATGTACTCCTTGAGCTGCTAATCCTGGTTTAGGTAATATCTGTCCAAAATGATTCTTGGGGATTCTCATACATACTCCAGTAGGGGTTTTTCTTATCTCTTTCATATTCAACCTAAAATTCTCTATACAATGTAAATCATATCCTGGGGAACCAGGTGTTCCTGGACATGGTAGGGGGACATCTTCCCTCACAGTCCAAAATTCTATATTTTGGATCTCACGTGTTTGCTGTTCTCTAATCTGCAAATTTGGGGTCATCATTCTGGCTAGAGGTGTACTCCCCCCTAAGGGCCTATTATTCAAATTACGTAAGGCAATAGACAAATTATCCTTCCAATGTCGATATGAATTATTAGAGCTTAATTTTCTCAGCTGTTCTTTCAACAATCCATTCATTCTTTCAATCAGCCCAGATGCTTGTGGGTAATATGGGATATGATATATCCATTCTATATTGTTCAACACACAATATCTTTTCACTTCTTTGCCCTTGAAATGTGACCCATTGTCACTTTGAATCTGCATTGGGGTTCCATAGTATAAACTTACAATATCTAGGATTTTACAGGTGTTTTTCTGAGTTGCGTCCTTATAAGGACAAGCCACTAGTACACCTGAATAGGTGTCAACACACGTACATACATATTTACATCCTTTATCCTGGGGTAGTGGGCCAATATAATCTATCTGCCAAAATTTGGGCTGGAACTTTTCCCCTTGCTATTTCTCCAGTTACTATCCTAGGAAGAGTTCGTTCTTTTTCTAATTGACATATACAACACCCCTCTGTTATTTGTTTTAACAACGCATGAGAGATACTGATACCCCAATCCTGTGCCCATCGGTGGGTGGCCTGGACCCCTAAATAGCCGGCAGTCTGGTGGACCCATCTTGCTAAGGCTGAGTCATCAGTTGGAGTTGGAGTAGGGACAATACATTCAGTGGCAATCTTTGCTAGCTGATCCACGTGTGCATTGTACTCATGCTCTGGTGTGGTCAGGGTCGCGTGAGCATCAACATGAAAAACTGACAAATCCGTAACCAAAGACATGTCCCATATATTTTCCCATAACTCTTTACCCCAAACTTGTTTGCCATGAATCTCCCAATTCTGATTCCTCCATATAGGCATCCAAGTAGCTAATCCATTAGCTACCGCCCATGAATCAGTAAATATATGACACTGTCCTCCCTTCTCCATTCTGATGGCCTGATGTACTGCCATCAGTTCAGCATATTGGCTACTTCCCCCTATCCCAGAACTTTCCAGAGTTCGCCTAGTACAGGGGTTATAGGCTACTGCTTTCCAATGTCTCTTCTGTCCTAAATATTTTGCTGTCCCATCAGTAAACCAAGCATGTTTCTTCTGTTCTACACTTAGTCCATCATACCCATTATTCCATCTCACTAAGGATGGCACCATCTGTTGCTTAGATTCAATGGGTTTTTCATTTCTCTCAGTGCCAATGTTCGCCACCGATTCATGTAAAGCAGAAACTCCACTTTTGCCTGCTCTGGACCTATTCTGAATATACCACTTCCATTTGATTATGCTCGCCTCTTGTGCATGTCCAATTCTGTGAGAAGCTGGGGTACTCATTACCCAAGTCATAATTGGAATTCCAGGCCTTAATATCACTTCATGACCCAGGGTTAGTTGCTCAGTTTCTACTAAAGCCCAATATGCAGCTAACAGCTGCTTCTCAAAAGGTGTATACTGCACTCCAGATGAGGGCAGTTTCCTTGACCGAAAGCCTAAAGGTACACTTCGGCTCTGTTGTTTTTGCCACAGACTCCAATTTGCATAGTCATCTTGTACAGTCACTTGTAACTCCACTGGCCCATTTTGCATAGGCCATAAGTCCAGAGCTAATTGTATAGCAGCCTTTGCTTCCTCAAAAGCTCTACTTTGTTCAAGGCCCCAATCGAATTCATATTTCTTTCTGGTGACTTTATACAAGGGTTTTAAAATCTGTCCCAAATGTGGGATGTGGAGTCTCCAATAACCAAATAGCCCTATGAACTTTTGGGCCTCTTTCTTATTAGTAGGGGTGGGAAAATCCTGAATTTTTTGTCGAGCTTGTGGGAGAATTTCTCGCAGTCCTCTATTCCACTGTATCCCCAAGAATTTTACAGTTTGAGCTGGCCCCTGAACATTTTGTGGGGTTGATTTCCCATCCTTTGCTTTTCATATAGTCAGTTAATAATGCTAAACTCTCCTCCACTTCTTTTATATTCTTTCCCTGTATCATGATGTCATCTATGTAATGTGTAAGCTGTACACCAGGTAGCTTTAATTCATCCAAATGCTCAGCTACAATCCTGTGGCAAATAGTTGGGCTATGAATATATCCTTGTGGCAGGCATGTAAATGTATACTGTCAGCCTTGCCAAGTAAAAGCAAACTGGTTCCATTGCTTGGGGTCTATTGGGATCGTAAAGAAGGCATTGGCCAAATCAATAACTGCATACCAAGTCCCTTCATGTTTTTGTATTCTCTCTATTAAAGTAACCGTGTCTGGAACAGCAGCATACAAGGGAGGAGTCACTTTGTTCAGCTGTCTATAATCTACTGTCATCCTCCATGTCCCATCTGACTTTCGGACTGGCCAGACAGGGTTGTTCCATTGAGTAGTTGTAGGGACTAACACTCCTGCCTCAACACATTCTCTTATAGTGTTGGCAATTTCATCTTGCCCACCTGGCACACGATATTGCCTCAAAGTAATTACTTCAGAAGGTTCGGGCAAAGTGATTGGATCCATCTTGATTTTCCCCACTAAGACTGCATTAATGCCTATTTTCCTCACAGCAAATTGGTATTTCCCTTCAGGTAAATTTAAGGTCATACCCTTCAAAATGTCTATTCCAATGATGTATTCAGGAATAGGCACAATAACCACACTATATTCTTTCTTGGGCAACTGTCCAATTTTCATCATCAATTTAACTTGTCTGGCTGATATTTCAGTCCCTCCTAGTCCTGTGATGGTAATAGGAGTTCCGTGGCTGAATTTGTCTGGATTCCCATAGATAAGGGTGGCCTCGGCCCCAGTGTCTATTAATGCCCTAGTTACTGTACTTGACCCATTTTTCCAATATATGGTCAAGTTAATGTGAGGTCTGCAATCCAGCTTACGTATTTCCTTAATTTGGGCTGGTGCCTGGCCTGTTTCCTAGTATTCCCTGGAATGTGATTCACTTGGGTATAAAGGTTCACCATCTGTAGCATTTGCAGGAGCAGTTCTTATTTCCCTATCTCTCCTGTTATCGAGTCCTTTATCTCGGTACATCCTGTACAATTCATTGGTTGGAATGCCATCTATCATTTCAAAACCTACCCCTGCTCTCAATAGAGCAATGAACATTTCTTTTCTTGTCACTCCATTTTGGCACCAAGTTTGCTGGCTGTTCACCCTTCTCTCTCGAGGAGATCTGTCCCTTCCCCAGTCTCCTAAGTCATGTAACTGTAAAATCTTATTTATCACCTCTGTAAGATGGCTCCCTACTTCCCCAAGTAACAGATGCAAAATTAGTTGTTTATAAGCAGGGGGAGCTGTCCTACTTATTAAATTCCTATGAGGGATTCCTATGGCATCATTGTAATATTTGTCTGCAGTTCCTGTCATAATAGCAGTCTTCATTACCTTCCTCCTTTAGTCTCACGATACAATCTTTAAGTGAATACCAGGGTCTGTGCTCAGTGGGCCACATAGAATCATTAGTATATCTCTTATTGCATCCCGCAGCAGCTAATGCCAACAGAGTAGTCCTGCTAGCATCATCTCCTCGCTGATGATGTTCCCTAAAAGCTTGCTGAACTAGAGGATCGTGGCTGATACCTATGAATCTCATACAGTCCCTCTTATCTACTAATATTCCACCGGCCCCTTGATCACTGAGCCTTACCATCCAAGATATTAACGGTTCTCCTACTCTTTGGCTGAATCTACTCAAAATGTCTGTGACCTCTTGTGGTGAGAAATCTTCCTGAAATTCCCTCGTAACTAAATTGCCACCTCTGGTTTCTGTCCTCCTCCTCTCTACGGAACGAACGCTTGTCTGAGTATTTAACCATCTCCCATTCTCTGTGTGAGGGATGTCCTGAACCCTAGTAGCGTTTTCTGTCTCAGCCCCTAACACTGTCTCTTTTTCCCCCCACTCCCTTCCCCTGCCACCATGGCAAGGACAAAGCAGGCAGTCAGGCTTGGTCTGGGCTGAGTTGGGATGCACTCTTGGCTTATTTGGCCTCCTGTTGCTCCTAGCCACATTAATAGAAAAGTTCTCATCTGAGTCAGTGGGTTCTTGAGCAGCAATTTGTTCTCCTGCTATCTGAGATTCCCCTTCTTGCTGTGGGGTAGGAGTGCCCCCATCTCTTTCACTTAATCTCAATCTTTCATATACTAGCCGGTAGGCTGATAACACTATCCAGCTTTGCCTAGATAGTGATGCCCCTGACTGAATCCTAACCTCTTGTAAACACCTTTCCAAATCCTTAGGATCTCCTCTCTGTAGCCTTGGTTCCCAGTTTTCACAGGGTCCGGCTTTTTTAGCCAATTCCTTTGCTAAGGAGGAATAAAATGGATCCTCCCACCCTGGGATATTCATCTCTTCCTCTGAAGTTCTTCTGCTTCTGAACAGAGATCTTATATCTAGCGATCCCATCCACCTTCGTCGCCAAATATATTAGGAAGGCAGAATTTATGATTTCAAAGAAAATCTCATATGTGCCTAAAAGGTCCGGAACCGCAGGATATAAGGAATTCTCTAGGCAGAAGGCAGGAGAACTAAAGCATGTATTTACACTCCACAATAACAAGCCCACAAACCAGCATCCCCATTTTGATATTTTCATCAAAAGCTTCCAGGCCCAATAAGTCCACCTTATAAGAGTAACCAGGAGGCCACAGAGAAGCAAGATGGTATAAGGCAAAATCGTATACATGCTTCCCCTCTACGGTAAGAAGATTACCCACTAGCCTCTAGTCAGCTCTGCTACCAGCAGCTCAGCTTCAGCTGTAGGTGTCTCTGGCTCCAACCGGAAAAGGAAAGGAGGATCTTCAAGCCGTCCTCTCCCCTCTTATAGAGTTTTTGACATCATCAAGCGCCGCCTGAGCGACCAGGGCCGATTGGTTCTTAACTTGGCCCTTCCCCCTAGCGTAGACCACGTTAACACACTTCCCCTCAGCCAGCCCCACGACTCATAACACAGGAAGCTCTGGTCCTGCCCTGGAAGAACAAGCCCCAGCGTCCAGGGAAGCTCAACGAGGCAAGTTGAGTCATTCAAAGAAAACAAAGTCCATTCTGGCTACAGTATGCATATAGCAAACTTTTCATCTTTTCTAAACCACCTTAAAAAGAAAGTTCAGTTGATCTTTCTTTTTGTTTTTCTGTCATTTCATTCACTCTTATTTTTTCCTCTTTCTCAATCTTTTACTTTCTTTCTCCCTTCCTTCCTTCCTTCCTTCCTTCCTTCCTTCCTTCCTTCCTTCCTTCCTTCTTTCTTTCCTTCCTCCTCCTCCTCCTCTTCCTCCTCTTTCTTCTTCTTCTTCTTCTTCTTCTTCTTCTTCTTCTTCTGCTTCTTTTTCTCCTCTCTCTCTGTCTCTCTCTCTCTCTCTCCCTCCCTCCCTCCTTCCCTCTCTCTCCCTCTCTCTCTCCCCATCTCATCTCTAACCACAAATCATTTCCCATTCCCAACTTCTCCCTCCAACAAAAACTTCTAAATAAACCCATTATGGATCTTTTTCCTTTTTCAGATTAAGAAAGGACTGGACAAGTGATGGGGAACGTGCATCCTCAAGGCCACATGTGGCCCTCTAGGTCCTCAAGTATAGCCCTTTGACTGAATCCAAACTTCACAGAAGAAATCCCCTTAATAAAAGGATTTGCTCTGTAAAACATGGACTCAGTCAAAAGGCCATTCCCAAGGACCTACAATGCCACATATGGCCTCAATGCCACAGGTTCCCTACCCCTGGACTGGACATCCTAAAAAAATCTCCTGGAAAGCCTTTCATATTCATTTATCAGCTGAGGACAAAGAGCCAATCAGACTGATGACCATGATACATTTATTTCTGATAATGGAGATACAACACTTACCTTTGATAATACAACACAGCAACATCTTCATACCAGGCTTTGCTGAGTTATTTACAAGGTTGTCATTTTGGATTCACTTTCAATGACTGCCTCAAATCCTTGCAAAGGGATGATGCCAAGAAAATTTAAAGCTAGCAGGATCAAACTGTGATGATGAGCGATTATAAACTAATCTGACTCAATAATAATAATACTCCTTTACATATGTGTATGTATGTGTGTGTGCATATACATAGATATTTCTATGGTTTGAAAATGATCCATAGACAGTGCTCATGTGACTGTCCTCATTTTATCTGAGAGATATGTGTTCTTCAGCTCCAAAGTAAGGAGACCATACTTAGTGAGATTTATGGGACTTTTTCACCATCTAAATTATAAGATCCTCACATCACACAGTTAGTAAGTGACAAAGCCAGGATTCCAGCCCAATGGCTCTGTCCCCCAACCCAGTGCTCTTCATATTGTACCAATCCTTTTTATCTTGTTGAGGGGGAAATCATTTTTCCACAAATGCCTAATATCTACCCCATCTTAGCAAATCATTCCAGTGTGTCAACTTCAGAAACTTGCCTTGTCTGATAAGAAAGAGCTAGACTGCATATTCCCTTCCTTTTTTTTCTTTTATTCTTTTTTGGTTATTATATTTTCTTATGGAACATTGACTTTCATGCTCTGGGCAAAACATCCACTGCTATTTTTCTCCTGATTTGCAAGGATCACCTCCAGTTAAACTCAGTGGCATTTTAAGAGCAAGATCATTTATCTTTCCTATTTTAAAAATTCCTCTTCAATTAGCCCCCAAAATGCCCAAAACTCAAACCAGGAAATTTATCCTTCTGGATCCTTTTCCTGATAAGGTCAGATGCTCTTATGTTTTAGGCATCACTGACTTCTTCTAGCTTTTCACCAAGATTTCTCTATGGTGAAAGCCTGGAGTTATGTGTACTTAGTGAATGTGAAGGGGATAGAAGTTACCAGGTCTACATAAAAAGTGCTTTATACAAAAAAAGTATTGGTGCTAAGGGGAAGGAGGTTCCATGGAGAAAGATAATAAGAGGTAAAGTAATCTCTTACATTTTGGTGTTCCATGATTTTCAAGATAAAACATTACTGGAAGAATAGTGGCATGAGAAAAACAGTTTTTTCTTTCAGGAAGAATCAATGAAGTTGAAACTAACAGAAGGGTACTTAAGTGGGGCATGGTAACAATGAGTAGTTCATGTAATCCATTGGCATCTTCACAATGGAAAGCTACATTGGTATCTTCACAATGTAAAAAAGAGGCCTCCAGCATGATGAAAGAATGAATGAAAAAGCATTTATTAAGCACTTAATATGTGTGATGCTGTGCTACACTCTGGGGATACTGTAGCAACAATTCAGCTAGCAGCAGCTGTCGAGGTGTAAGACCCAAGAGGACTAGCAACAAGAGCTGCCAACACAGGTTCTTTTGATCTGCTTTACTAAGGAAAGTGACATTGAGGGGTTAACAATCTCACTTTTATCCAACATACAAATATTACTCACTTAGCTCAGGAGGAAAAGCCAGCAACCTGAACTTCAGAGCAAATACAAACAAATTACAAACACACACAATATAAACAGACCAAATAACAACTCATAGTTGCCAGGAAAGCATCAATATTTGGGTTTATTCAAAGCCAGGGGACTCTTAACAATGGCTTACCCAGAGTCAGTTTCCATTCTTCCAGTAACTGAGAGCCCCAAACAAAACATCTGGGTTTCTTCAAAGCTGGGGGACTCTTTAACAAAACAGCTGCCCAGAGTCTCCACATCAACACTCCTCCATGAGTGAGAGCCCCAGACAGAATGCTAACCTATGAGCTTTTATACTCTGTTCGGAGCTGAAAGGATTCACACCTAATCAGCAAAAGGGCACAGGCCTGGGGTTTAGCACCTAGTTAGCAAAAGGATGTGGGCCTGAGGCTTTGCCACTAGTAAGGTTTACCCAAAGACATTTAGTTAATTTAGCACTCTAAAACAGTAAAAAAAGTACCACCTTAATTACCAATACATATACAAATACAAAAATGAAGATTGTGCCTGTCCTTCAAGGATCTTACATTCTAATAGGGGGAAGCAACACACGCAGGAGTATGGTGTCTGGGGAGAGATGTTTTTATTTGGAAAATAAAACTCATCAGGGGTAATGAGTGGAGCTATAGGCAAGTAGACTGACAATGCTTTTACAGTATATAGTGGCTAGCAAGAAGATAATAGTAAATAAAGTGAACTCAGCCTGGCCTGGATATGTGAATCGTGGTCTTGTAAAGCATTTAACAATCAGTACAATAGGAACACCAGAGCTCTGAAGTTGAAGGAGTGAAGTCCTTAAGGGTACTCATAGTTTCTGGTCTGGGTTGAAAGGTGGCTATCAAGAAAACAACAAAGACATGACTTAGAGTTCCACAGGATAGGCAGGCATACAAACACTACAATCTCCATCATTGGTGGGATAGTTATCACTCCACATCAATGACATCAAACATCCTTTGAGATTATTGAAGAGTCCCTTACAAAGAGCAGTGGAGTGTTTGATCAGTCAACCTTCAATTAGTATTTATTAATAATAAAAATATCTAGCATGTATATGTATGCATATATATCTATATCTATCTATATCTATATCTGTATATAGATATATATAGCATTTAGGTTTGTAAAGCCCTATATGTGTGCATTTATATGTATATAAATTCTTTTGATCTTGACAACAACACTGTGAGGTGGGTATGCCCATTTTACAGATTAGGAAACTGACATTGAGACAGATTAAATGACTAGTCCAGGGTCACAATTAGACAGTATCTGAGATAAGATTTTACCTCAAGTCTTCTTGTCTCTAATTCTACAGCTTTGTTCAATACAACGCATTGCCTCATGTGGACAAGCCATCAAGATAACCGAGTTTTAAAAAAATTAAATATATATTTAATATTTTATCAAAGGAGACAGCATAAAGTAGATATAGGTTTATATATAAAATATGTGCAAAATAGATATAATTTTGGGACGAAGGCACAAACATCTGGCAGAGGGGGACCCGAAAGGCCTTAGGGAGAAAATGGTACTTGAACCGAGTATTGAAGAAAATAAGGATCTTAAGAGGTACAGATGTGGATGGTGTACCATTTGGGGAATGGCTGAACAACTTGTGGTGTGTGATGGAATATTATGGCACTATAAGAAATGATGAGGCAGAATGCTTTCAGAAAAACCTGGAAAGACTTAAGCAGGAAAATATTGTACAGAGTAATAGCAATGCTGTATGATGATCAACTGTGAATAACTTAGCTATTCTCAGTAATCCAGTGATCCAAGACAACTCCAAAAAACTTATGAATAATTCTTACAGAAAAAGAAGTGATGGAGTCTGAATGCAGAATGAAGCATAGTATTTTTTTTTACTTTCTTTATTTTTTCATGTTTTTATTTGTGTTTCCCTTCACAACATGACTAATACAGGAAATACACATGACTGCAAATTTGTAACCCATATCAAATTTCTTGCCATCTCAGGGAACAGTTAGGGGAGAGAGGGAAGGAGAGAATTTGGAACTCAAAATTTTTAAAAATGAATTGTAAAAATAATGTTTTTCATGTAATTGGGAAAAATAAATTATTAATATAAAGATGAGGATGGTGCATATACTAGGCATGGAGATGGGAGATGGAGTGTATGTAGGAGTTACACTAAAAAGCCCATTTGACCAAACTATAGTGTATGTTAGGGTAAGTAATGTGTAACAAAGCTAAAAAGGTAAATTGTTTCCAGGCTGAAAAAAGCTTTTAAAAATCAATTTCCTTACGTAGAGAAAAGAGTCAATTTGCTGCATACAATCTTTTTTTGGATCCCAGGTTCATTTAAGTGTTTCAACCTCCCATTATTTGGATAAGTCATCTGGATGATTCAGTTCCCAATATTTGAGCTTCAAGTACTAGGTCTTCTAGTAGTAGAGCAGGTAGGTGGAGCAGTGATTAGGAGCACTGGGTCTAGAATCAGCTCTCTCTATTGTGCCCCCCAGCTACCCAAAATGGAGCATAAATGGAGCAGGTCCAAGCTTGCATGCTCATCAGCAGTGGTATTGGGTCTGTAAGTGTTAACTATACTTCCTGGCCAGATAGGAAGACCAAGTATTTAAACAAATTGGAAAAAAAGTAAAACGTGCAGCCAGGATTTATTCTTGGACATTTTCTATCCCTCAAGAATGACTTTCTTTTTTCCATTTAATATTTTATTTTTCCCCATTTGCATGCTAAAACAATTTTTAACATTGTTTAAAGTTTTGAGTTGCAAATTCTACTCTTCCTTCCCTTCTTTCCCTTCTCCCTCCCTGAGATAGTAAGCAATCCAATATTTTCTGTACATGTACAATCATGTAAAACATTTCCATATTAGTCATTTTGTACAAGAAGACTTGAACAACAACAAAAAATAATGAAAGAAAGAAAGTGAAAAACAGTACGCTTCAGTCTATATTCAGACAATATATGTTCTTTCTCTGGAGGTGGATAGTACGCTCATCATAGGTCCTTTGGGATTACTTTAAATCATTGTATTGTTGATGCTGTTGTCTTCTTCTAGAAAGGACAAACAACAACAACAACAACAATGACATATAATATTTCTGTTACTGTGTGCAACATTCTTCTGGTCCTGTTCACTTCACTCTGCATCAGTTCATGGAAGTCTTTTCAGGTTTCTCTGAAAAAATTCTGCTTGTCATTTCTTATAGCACAGTATTTCATCACAATCATATGTAATAGCTTGTTCAACTATTCCCAAATTCATGGGCATCTTTTTGATTTCCAATTCTAGGCACCACAAAAAGAGCTGCTATAAATGTTTTTGTACTAGAGTTGGAGTAAAAAGTAAGTGGCTCTCACTCTCCCTTATAGGCCTCTAAAAACCTAGACAATATCGCTGTGGGAAAAACCCTGGAACAGCTGAGCCACAGAAAAATAAGGTGAAGCAGTCTTCTAGCCTAAGAAGCTTGAGGGATTAACAGGAAAGGTCATTCACTCTGGTGGAAGGGGAATGGTACAGGATGGGAAGAGTCCCAGCAGGCCAGCAGGAGGCCCCAAGCCCCACCTCAGCAAGCTAGCAGGAGATCCTGAGCACCAGGGTGGTTTAGCAGATAAGTGCCAACACCAGGAGCCACCCTCTCCCAAGCGCCTTCACACAGGCAGGGGAACCAGAAGATTCCAACTCAGAAAACTACCACATGCACCAGCAGGCAGATGTCTGCCAGCAGCCAAACCTTCCAGTGCTTCAAAGCAGCCTGGGTGAGCAGGCATCCTCCAGGGGCCAGACCTCACATCCCCACCCTGAGAGCTTCAGTGTTGTTGACCCCAGCTCAGCACCAGGTTTGCTGCCAGAGACCTACAACCTCCACCTGCCAGCACCTGAGGCCCCAGCACACAAAGCCAAAGAGCAAGTCCCTGGCCCCCAGCACAAGAAGTTTGGGCCAGGGCCCTTTGTGCTTCCAAAGGAGAGCTCAACTTTAAAAGCCAGAAAATAGGCAAGCACCATGAGCAAAAAGCGGAAGTGGACAATGATCAAAGATTCTTATTATGGGGACAGGGAGGATCAATGCACAAATTCAGAAGAAGACAACATTGTCAATATACCCATATCCAAAACCTCAAAGGGGAGTATGAACTGTTCTCAAGCATAAAAAGCCCTCTTGTAAGAGCTTAAGAAGGATTTTAAAAATCAAATAAGAGTGCTAGAAGAAAAATTCAGAAAAGAAATGAGAAGTATGCAAAAGAGAGTCAATAGCTTGGAAAAGGAAGAACAAAAAATGACTGTAGAAAACAACTCCTTAAAAAGTAGAATTGGAAATGGAAAAGGAGACATATAAACTCACTGAAGAGAAGAACTCCTTAAAAAGGATAAGGGGCCAAATGGAAAAGGAGGTATGAAATCTAATTGAAGAAAACAACTCATTAAAATTAGAATTGGGCAAGTGGAAATTAATGACTGTATGAGACATCAAGAATCAGTCAAATAAAATCAAAAGAATGAAAAAATAGAAGAAAACACAAAATACTTCATTGGAAAAAGATCAGGCCTGGAAAACAGAACCAGGAGAGATAATATAAAAGTTATTGTTCTACCTGAAAGCCATGATGAAAAAAGAGCCCGGACAGCATTTTCTAAGAAATCATCAAAGAAAATTTCTCTGAGGTCCTAGAACCAGAAGATAAAATAGTCACCAAAAGAATCCACTGATCACCTCCTGAAAAAGATCCCAAATTGAAAATCCCAAGGAATATTGTAGTCAGATTCCAGAACTATTAAGTCAAGCAAGCAGCCAGGAAGAAACAATTTAAATATCATGGAATCACAGTTAAGATTATGCAGGAACATGCAGGTCCTACATTAAAAGCCTGGAGGGCTTGGAATATGATATTCCATAAGGCAAAGGAGCTTGGATTACAATCAAGGATCAACTACTCAGCAAAACTGAGCATAATATTTAAGGGTGAACATGGATGAAATAGGGGACTTCTGAAACTTTCTGATGAAAAGACCAGAGCTCAACAGAACATTTGATCCCCAAATACAAGACTCAAGAGATACATAAAAGGGTAAACAGGAAAGGAAAAAAAACTCAACATGTTATTCAATAAGGGCAAATTGTTTAAATACCTACAAGGGATGATACTTACACCTCTTGAGAACCATATCTTTATCTTTTATGTCCTTTTTTATTTACTTATTTTTAATTTTTCATTTATTTATTTATTATTTTTAGTTTTTAACATTGATTTTCACAATAGTTTGAATTACAAATTTTCTCCTCATTTCTACCCTCCCCGCCCACTCTAAGATGGCATATATTCTGGTTGCCCCAATCCCCAGTTGGCCCTCCCTTCTGTCACGCCCCCTCATCCCCCTTTTCCCTTACTTTCTTGTAGGGCAAGATAGATTTCTGTGCCCCATTGCCTGTATATCTTATTTCCTAGTTGCATGCAAAAAATGTTTTTTTTGAAGATCTCTTTTAAAACTTTAAGTTGCAAATTCTCTCCCCTCTTCCCTCACCACCCACCCTCCCTATGAAGGCAAGCAATTCCACATAGGCCACATACATTATCATTATGTAAAACCCTTCCACAATACTCATGTTGTGAAAGACTAACTATATTTTGTTCCTTCCTATCCTATCCCCCTTTATTCAATTTTCTCCCTTGACCCTGTCCCTTTACAAAAGTGTTTGTTTTTGATTGCCTCCTCCACCATCTGTCCTCCCTTCTATCATCCCCCCTTTTTATCTCCTTCCTCCTTCTTTCCTGTGGGGTAAGATAGCCAATTGAGTGTGTATGTTATTTCCTCCTCAGGTTAAATTTGATGACAGCAAGATTCATTCATTCGCCCTCACCTGCTGCCCTTTCCTTCCTACAGAACTGCTTTTTCTTGCCACTTTTATGAGAAATAATTTACCCCATTCTATCTCTCCCTTTCTCCCTCTCTCAATATATTCCTCTCTCATCCCTTAATTTGATTTTTTAGATATCATCCCTTCATATTCAACTCACCCTGTGCTCTCTCTCTCTCTCTCTCTCTCTCTGGCTCCATACATATATATATATATATATATATATATATATATATATATATATATATATATATATACATATACATATATATATATATATATATATATATATATATATATATATAGTCCCTTAAGCTACCGTAAGTTATACACATCATCTTTACATGTAGGAATGTAAACCAAACAGTTCAACTTTAGTAAGTCCCTTATGATTTATCTTTCTTGTTTACCTTTCCATGCTTCTCTTGATTCTTGTGTTTGAAAGTCAAAATTTTCTATTCATCTCTGGTCTTTTCACTGAGAAAACTTGAAATTCCTCTATTTTGTTGAAAGTCCATATTTTGCCTTGGAGCACGATACTTAGTTTTGCTGGTAAGAGATTCTTGGTTTTAATCCTAGCTCCATTGATCTCTGAAATATCATATTCCAAACCCTTGGATCCCTTAATGTAGAAGCTGCTAGATCTTGTATTATTCTGACTGTGTTTCCACAATACTCACATCGTTTCTTTCTGGCTGCTTGCAGTGTTTTCTCCTTGATCTGGGAGCTCTGGAATTTGACAACAATATTTCTAGGAGTTTTCTTTTGGGGATCTTTTTCAGGAGGTTATCGGTGGAATCTTTCAATTTCTATTTTGCCCTCTGGTTCTAGCATATCAGGGCAGTTCTACTTGATAATTTCTTGAAAGATGATATCTGGGCTCTTTGTTTGATCATTGCTTTCAAGTAGTCCAATACTTTTTAAATTATCTCTCCTGGATCTATTTTCCAGGTCAGTGGTTTTCCCAATGAGATATTTCACATTGTCTTCCATTTTTTCATTCTTTTGCTTCTGTTTTATGATATCTTGATTTGTCATAAAGTCACTAGCTTCCACTTGCTCCAATCTAATTTTTAAGGTAGTATTTTCTTCAGTGGTCTTTTGGACCTCCTTTTCCATTTGGCTAATGATGCATTTCAAGGCATTCTTCTCCTCATTGGCTTTTTGGAGCTCTTTTGCTATTTGAGTTAGTCTATTGTTTAAGGTGTTATTTTCTTTCAGTATGTTTTTGGGTCTCCTTTAGCAAGTCATTAACTTGTTTTTCATGGTTTTCCCCCATCACTCTCATTTCTCTTCCCAATGTTTCCTCTACTTCTCTAACTTGCTTTTCCAAATCCTTTTTGAGCTCTTTCATGTCCTGAGACCATTTCATGTTCTTCTTGGAGGCTTTTGTTGTAGGCTCTTTGATTTTGTTGATTTCTTCGTGCTGTATGTTTTAGTCTTCTTTGTCACCAAAGAAAGATTCCAAAGTCTGAGTCTGAATCTGAGTCCGTTTTCGCTGCCTGGCCATGTTCCCAGCCAGCTTACTTGACCCTTGAGTTTTTCATCATGGTATGAGTGCTTGTAGAGTAAAGAGTACTTTGTTCCAAGCTTGAGGAGCTGGGCTGTTGTTTTCAGAGCTACACAACAAGCTCTGCCACACCAGCGCCACTCCTCCCCCAAGAACAGCCAACCTGGACTGCGACTCAGATCTAAGCTGGCTCTGCACTCCAGCTCCGATCCACCATTTAATTCCTCCCACCAGATGGGCCTGGTGCCAGAAGCAACTGCAGCTGTAGTTCTGTAGCTGCACCACCTCTACTTCCCCCCAGGGCTGGGGCTGCACCGAACTCCTTTCACTCTGAACCATATCTTTATTGCAATATTTCAAATGGGTTTACATAGAGAGGGTTTGGGTATAAGCTGACTTTTATGTGATGGGAAAAAGTCTAATTAAGTGGTGCAAAGGGATTGTAATGGGAGAAGAGGAAAAGAGGAGGCAGGAAAAGGTAAATTACATCATATGAAGAGACACAAACACCTATTACAGTACAGGGAAAGAAGGGAGGAAGATTAGCATTGTTTGAACCTTATAACATTTGGCTCAAAGAGTGAGCAACATAATCAGTTAAGTATAGAAATCTAACTTATCCTTTAGAAAGTAGGACAGGAAATGGGAAAGGGAAAAGAAAAGGGAGGGGGTGGATAGAAGAGAGTGAACAAGTAGTAAGAGAAAATCAAAAGAAAAGGGAGAGGGCTGATAGAAGGGATGGCAGATTGAGGGAGGCAGTGGTCAAAATCGAAACTCTAGTGATAAGGGAAAGGGAAGAAGGAGAGAGAAAGCAAGGTGGAGAAATAGAATTGAGAGAAAGACACATATAGTAATGATAACTGTAAATGGGAATGGGATGAACTCTCGAAAAAAACGGATATGGATAGCAGAGTGGATTAAAAACCATAGTCTTACAATATATCTTTTACAAAAAATACATTTGAAGCAGAGGGATACACACGGAGTAAAGGTAAAAAGCTGTAGTAGAATATATTGTGCTTTAGCTGAAATAAAAAAGCAATGATAGCAATCCTGATGTGAGACAAAGCACAAGCAAAAATAGATCTAATTAAAAGAAATAAGGAAGGAAACTACATTCTGCTAAAAGGTAGCATAGGCAATGAAGAAATATCTTTACTAAACACATATGTACCAAGTGGTATAGCAGGCAAATTCTTAGAAGAGAAGTTAAGGGAGTTACAGGAAGAAATAGACAACAAAACTATATTAGTGGGGAACTTCAACCTCCCCCTACTAAAATTAGATAGATCTAACCACAAAATAAACAAGAAAGAAGTTAAGGAGCTAAATAGAATTTTAGAAAAGTTAGATATGGTAGGCCTCTGGAGAAAATTAAATGGGGATAGAAAGGAATATACCTTTTTCTCAGTGGTACACGATACCTACATAAAAATTGACCATGGACTAAAGCATAAAAACCCCACAATCCAATGCATAAAGGCAGAAATATTAAATGCATCCTCTTCAGATCATGATACAATAAAAATTATATGTAATAAAGTTCCATGGAAAGATGGGCTAAAAATTAATTGGAAACTAAATAATCCAATTCTAAAGAATGAGTGGGTCAAACAACAAATCATAGAAACAATCAATAACTTCATGCAAGAAAATGACAATAATAAGACAACATACCAAAACTTATGGGATATAGGGAAAGCAGTTCTTAGAGGAAGTTTTATATCTCTAAATTTTTTCATGAATAAAATAGAGAAAGAAAGAGATCAACTAATTGTTCATGCAACTAAAAAAAAGCTAGAAAAGAGCAAATTAAAAATCCCCAATTAAATACCAAATTAGAAATTCTGAAAACCAAAAGAGAGATTAATAAAAATTGAAACCAAGAAAACTATTGAACTAATAAATAAAACTAAGAGCAGATTTTATGAAAAAAAATAAATAAAATAGCTAAACCTTGGGTTAATTTGATCAAAAAAGAAAAATAAAGAATAAAACCAAATTACCAATATCAAAAATGAAAAGGGTGAATTCACCACCAATGAAAAAAAAAATTAAAACAATAATTAGGAGCCATTTTGACCAACTGTATGCCAATAAATTTGACAATCTTAGTAAAATGGATCAATACTTACAAAAAATATAAATTTCCCAGACTAAAGGAAGAGGAAATAAAATACTTAAATAAACCCATTTCAGAAAAAGAAATTGAACAAGCCATCAATGAACTCTGTAAGAAAAAATCTCAAGGGCCAGATGGATTTACAAATGAATGTTATCAAACATTTGAAGAACATTTAATTCCAGTACTATATAAACTATTTTAGAAGAAGGACTACTATCAAAATATTTTATGGGGGCAGCTAGGTGGTGCAGTGAACAGAGCACCGGCCATGGAGTCAGGAGGATATGAGTTCAAATCCTACCTCAGACACTTGACACAATTACTAGCTCTGTGACCTTGGGCAAGTCACTTCTCCCCAATTGGCCTGTCTTCCCCCTCAAAAAAAATTCATGATACAAATATTGTTCTGGCACCTAAAACAGGAAGAGTCAAGACAGAGAAAGAAAATTGCCCTAATGAATATAGATGCAAAGATTTTAACTAAAATATTAGCAAAGTGATTATAGAAACTTAATTCAAGGATAATACACTGTGACCAGGTAGGATTTACACTGGGAATGCAGAGCTGGTTCAATATTAGGCAAACAATCAACATAATTGACCATATCAACAATAAAACTAACAGAAATCATATGGTTATCTCAATAGAAGCAGAAAAAGTTTTTGATGAAACACAACACCCATTCCTATTAAAAACACTAGGGAGCATAGGAATAAATGTAGTTTTCCTTAAAATGATAGGTAGCATCTATCTAAAACCACAAGCAAGCATTATATGTAATGAGGATAAGCTAGAAGCATTTCCACTAAGATCAAGGGGGAAACAAAGACGTCCATTATCGCCACTGTTATTCAGTATTTTGCTAGAAATGTTAACTTAAACAATAAGAGAAGAAAAAAGTTAAAAGAATTAGAATAGTCAAAGAAGAAACAAAGCTATTGCTCTTTGCAGATGGTATGATGGTATACTTAGAGAATCCTAGAGAATCAAGTAAAAAATTATTTGAAATAATAACTTTAGCACAGTTGCAGGATATAAAATAAACTCACAAAAATCATCAGCATCTCTATATATTATTAATAAAGCCCAATAGCAAGGGATAGAAAGAGAAATTCCATTAAAAGTTACTATAGACATTATAAAATATTTGGGAATCTACTCGTAAAAACAAGCCCAGGGACTATATGAACACAATTACAAAACACTTTTCACACAAATAAAGTCAGATCTAAATAATTGGAAAAATATCAGTTGCTCATGGGTAGGAAAAACTCATGTAATAAAAATGACAATTCTCCCTAAATTACTTTACTTATTCCATGCAATACCAATCAAACTACCAAAAAATATTTTATAGACCTAGAAAAAATAATAACAAAATTCATCTAGAAGAACAAAAGGTCCACACTATCAAGGGAATTCATGAAAAGAAATGCAAAGGAAGGTGGCCTAGCCATACCAGATCTTAAATTGTATTATAAAGCAGCAATCATCAAAACTACTTGGTACTGGCTAAGAAATAGAGTGGTAGATCAGTGGAATAGGTTAAGTAAGCAATACACAACACTCAAAGACTACAGTAATCTACTGTTTGATAAATCCAAAGATGCCAGCTTCTGGGATAAGAACTCACTATTTAACACAAACTGCTAGAAAAACTGGAAAATAGTATGGCAGAAACTAGGCATAGACCAAGATCTTACACCCTATACCAAGATAAAGTTAAAATGGGTATACAATTTAGATATACAGGCTGATACTATAAGCAAGGAACAATTTATCTGTCAGATCAATGGAGAAGGGAAGAATTTATGACCAAACAAGAGACAGAGAACATTATGAAATGCAAAATGGATGATTTTGATTAAATTAAATTGAAAAGTTTTTACACAAACAAAGACAATGCAACCAAGATTAGAAGGGGAGCAGAGAGCTGGGAAAAATTTTTTACAACCAGTGTCTCTGATAGAAGCCTCATTCCTAAAATATATAGAGAACTAAATTAAATTTACAAGAATATGAGTTATTCCCCAATTGATAAATGGTCAACGGATATGAAAAGGCAGTTTTCAGATGAAGAAATTAAAGCTATCTGTAGTCATTTGAAAATGTGCTCTAAATCACTACCGATTAGAGAAATGCAAATCAAAACAACTCTGTGGTACCACATCACACCTATCTATAGTTGTAAGGTGAAATTCATGACCTTGGAGAGGACCATGGACATGCCTGAATGGTTTGGAATCATGAAGTATAGAGAATTCCCTAGGTAGAAGGCAGAGGAAGTATAACATTTATTTAGATTCCAGAGGATCAAATCCAAGGACCAATGCCCCCAATTTGATAAAGTAGCAATAATATTTCAAAACTGATAAGCCCACCTCACTGTAGTAACAAGGAAACTATAACAAAATATTATATCAAGGAGCCAAGCCATACCTGTAACTTCCCCTCACTGCTAGGGCCTTCCTATAAAAGATCACTCATGAATCCTAACTCTCTGCTCAGCACTCTCTCCTGAAGTTCTGCTGATTCCGAGTTCCTTGATCTCCACAACTCTCTCTTGTTCAGCACTCTCTGCTTTGTACTCTCTTTTGATGCTGGCTTTTTGCTTCTGGATCCTGCTGCTCTTTGCTCCTCCACTCCCAGTTCTGCTGCTCCCAGTTATGAGCTCTCTTTTTATACAGTCCTACCTGTCCTCTGATTGACTAGAACTTAGTGCACATACCATTGGCTCTAGTCTTAGCAACTTCCCTTAAGGCCATGAGGGTTTCCCACCTCAGGCAAAGTAGCAAATTAGTTTGCTGATTAGCCTGGGGCCTCATTACTAGTTAGTGAAAAGGTGTGGGCCTGTCTCTAGTCAGGCCTCCCTCTGTTGGCCCCACCTGAAGCTTATTAAATTGGCAGGAAAATCTTTCACTTACTGATTGGCTTTACACTATCAAACTGGCTGACAGGACAAAACAGGAAAATGATAAATGTTGGAAAAGATGTAGGAAACTTGGAACACTAATGCTTTCTTAATGGAGTTGTAAACTGATCCAACTATTTTGGAGAGCAATTTGGAACTATGCCCAAAGGGCTTTGAACTGTGACCCTTTGAACCCAGAAATTCCACTTCTAGGTCTGTATTCCAAAGAGATCACAAAAATGGGAAAGGGACACACATACACAAAATATTGATAGCAGTTCTTTTTGTGGTGGCCAAGAATTGGAAATTGAGAAGGTGCCCGTCAAGTGGAGAATAGCTGAACAATTTTTGGTATATGAATGTAATGGAATACTACTGCACTATAAGAAATGCTGAGCAAGTGGATTTCAGAAAAACCTGGAAAGACTTATATGAACTGATGATGAGTAAAGTGAGCAAAACCGGGAGACTATTGTACACAGTAACAGCCATATTGTCCGGCGACTAACTTTCATAGATTTGGCTCTTCACAGAAATGCAAAGATCTAAGACAACTTCAAAGACTAATAATGAAAAAATGCTGCCCACATCCAGAGAAAGAACTATGAAGTCTGCATGCAGAATGAAGCAGACTATTTGCTCTCTCTTTTTTCTTTTGTTGTTTTGTTTTGTCTCTTCTTTCTTGTGGTTCCACCCATTAGTTCAAATACTTCTTTACAACATGATCAATGTGTAAATATGTTTAATATGAATGTATATGTAGAGCCTATATCAGGTTGCACACTGTCTTGGGGAGCAGAGTGGGCAGGGAAGGGAAGAAAATTGAAAACTCAAAAACTTACGGAAGTGAATGGTGAAAACTGAAAATAAATTAATTTAAAAAGAAAAAAAAAAACCCAAATGGGGTCCTGAAGAGTCAGACAGCATTGAACAACAGCAACTTTGTTACAGAGTGGTGCTAGAAGAGAGAGATATTACCTGCCTCCTCATTTGTTGAAGACCAGCACTCCTGGAAACTTCTAGGCATTGAACATGACAATGTCAAAAACATGAACCCCACAAAATAAAACAAAAAAAGTTTTTGTACAAATAGGTTCTTCCCCTTCTTTTTTGGTCTCTTTGTGATACATACCTAACAGTGGTATTGCTGGATCAAAGGGTATCCAACGTTTTATAGTCCTTTGGGTATAGCTAAAAATTGCTCTCCAGAATGGTTGGATCAGTTCACAACTCCACCAACAAGGCCTCAGTGTTCCTGTTTTCCATATCCCTTCCACATTTAGATTTTCGTTTGTTGTCATATTAGCCAATCTGATAGGTGCGAGGTGATACCTCAGAGCTGTTCTAATTTGATTTCTCCAATCAATAGTGATTTAGAGCATTCTCTCATATGACTATGGTTTCAATTTATTTGTCTCAGAACTGCCTGGTCATATCTTTTGACCATTTATCTATCGAGGAATGACTTGTATTCTTAAAAATTTGTCTCAGTTCTCTATATATTTAAGAAAAGGGGCTTTTATCAAATATACTTATCCAGAGATCTGACAGATAAATTATCCTTTGCTCTTATAATTTTCTTATGGTATCACCCTTTAAGTGTAAATCATGTACCCATTTTGACCTTACCTTGACACATGGAGTGAGATGTTAGTCTATACCTAGTTTTTGCCATGTTGTTTTCCAGAAGTTTTTGTCAAATGATGAGTTTTTGTCCCAAAAGCTTGGATCTTTGGATTTATGATATACTAGTCTGCTATGGTCATTTACTATAATGTATTCTGTACCTCACCTATTCCTTTGATCCACCTCCCTATTTCTTATCCAGTACCATGTTGTTTTGATGGTTATCACTTTCTAATGCAATTTGAGATCTGGTAGAGCTAGGCCACCTTCCTTCACAATTTTTTTTCATTGATTCACCTAATGTCTTCGACCTTTTCTTCTTCAAAATAAATTTTGTTATCATTTTTCCTAGCTCTACAGAATACTTTTTTGGTAGTTTGATTTGTATGGCACTGAATACGTAGATAAAATTGGGTAAAACTGTCAACTTTATTTTGTTGACTTGGCATAACCATGAGCAATTAATATTTTTCCAATTATTTAGATCTGACTTTATTTGTATGAAAAGCGTTTTTAATTCTGTTCATATAATTCTTGTGTCTGTCTTGGTAGGTAGACTCCCAAGTATTTTATATTGTCTACAGCTATTTTAAATGAGATTTCTCTTTCTGTCTCTTACAGCTGGACTTTGTTGGTATTATGTAGAAATGATTCATGTAGGTTTGGTAATATTATAGAAATGATTTATGTGGGTTTATTTTGCACTCTACAACTTTGCTACAGTTGTTAATTATTTCCACCAGTTTTTTAGTTGATTCTCTAGGTTTCTTTACATCATATTGTCTGCAAAGAATGATGATTTTGTTTCCTCAATGCCTGTCCTATTTTTTTTCAATTTCTTTTTCTTCTCTTATTACTATAGCTAACATTTCTAGCACAATATTGAATAACAAAGGTGATAATGGACATCCTTGCTTCATCCATGATTATATTGGGAAGGCTTCTAACTTATGCCCATTACAGGTAATGTTAGCTAATAATTTTAGCTTGATATTACTTATCATTTTAAGGTATGCTCCATTTATTCCTATCCTTTCTAGTGTTTTCAGTAGGAATGGGTATTGTATTTTTGTCAAAGGCTTTTTTCTGCATCTATTGATTTACTCTTTTGATTTCTGATGGTTTTGTTATTGATATGTTGAATTATGCTAATAGTTTTCCTAATATTGAACCAGCCCTAAATTCTTGGTATAAATCTCACCTGGTCATAGTGTATGATCTAAGGATGACTTTCCCTATGGAATTTTAATCTATGGGATTCTATTTATTTTTCCTCTGAACCCTTTAAAAGGTGCTTTCCTAAAAGCTAGAATGCATGTATGATTATGCTCACTTTTCATATTATTTTTTCAATGACTAGTCTGAATAATTAGAAATGCCAGGTGTAATGAGGTTGATTTTGTGAGGGACTAAGAAATTCTAAACCTTGAGAGAAAAGGTAAACTGGTCTTAGGTTCTCATTCTTGGAGTTGCAGTTGAGAGAGCCAAATGGTAACTCTTAGTCTGATAGACTGCAGAATTGTGAATACTGAACCAGGAGATGGAATTCAACTGTGTCTGGGAGTATTGAAAAGAAGGACACAGTTTTTAAAAAAAAAATTTGGAAGGAGGAGGGCAGGGCAATTGGGGTTAAGTGACTTTCCCAAGGTCACACAGCTAGTAAGTGTGTCAAGTGTCTGAGGCCAGATTTGAAGTCAGGTCCTCCTGACTCCAGGGCCAGTGTGCAACTCACTGCACCACCTAGCTGCCCCAAAGGATACACTTTTGACTGGTATATGAGAGAGTTGGAGGAATGGACATTTGGTATGTTGATGAAGTAAGTTGGAGAAGCAATCTGTAACAGAGCAACAGGGAACAGTTCCAGTGGACTAAGGACAGATAATGATGTGTCTAGGGCTTCCTTTGCTCAATTCTCCCATTACAGAAAGTGTGGTTAATCTGTTTTCTCCAACTGAAGGGGAAAACTGATGACATATGTTATACTCTTCTTTTCTCTTCTCTTTAATCTCTACCTGCAAATGGCTGGAATTCACCAGTGATTAGTATCTTCCCCACAAAATAATGTATATGTTTCATATGGGTTTTGTACATCTTTCTATATGTGTATGTTGTCTGTCCCAGGAGTATGAAAGTTCCTTAATGGAAGAGGCTGATACACTTTTTTATCTTTGTAACCTCAGTTTCTATCCTATGCCTTGCATAAATTGGCATTTAATAAATATTTGAAGATTGGTTAAATGACTACTTAAAACTGTGCATGTTATCTGGCCACAAAGGGGGAAAAAAGTAGAATATGTCACTTAAATCCCATACGCTTCTATATTGAGTGGAAGCAGAACTAGAGTCCTTTAAAGCAGGAGGAACCTTGTCTGTGAGTTCCATTGTGTGTTCTTGTGGAGTGCTATATAGTAATTTAATAGAAAGCAACAATAAGACTGGTACAAAACCAAAGCAGCACAGTCCCCTATTTGTCTGGAAGAGTTAATGCAATTTACTATTCAAAGGAATCTAATATATTTCCCAGAAAGCAATAAGCCACAAATCAGCTGAGGTGAGCAGGAGTCATACCTACTGAACCCTGTAGACCTATAGTTTCCCAACCTGGTGCATAAGAAATAAATGTAAAATCAATATCAAAGTATTTTTTCCTGTATAGATGATGGTGTCATCTTTCTGTGTTTTAATCCAAAAAACATACCATTGAATAATGTTATTTACCCAAAAAATCTTGTGGGAGAAATCATTGATACTTACACATTATTTGATATGACATATATCAAAATGTAGTACTCTTATTTAGTCTTGGTTTTTTAGTTTCACTTTAGAAAATAAAACTCTACTCTATAACAATAATAAAAAGCTCTTTGTGAATTCATTTCACATCTTCTTCTGGGACTCTTGGTTGAAATTCAAGGAAGAGTCTCATTTCTCATCTCTTAGACTGAACACAAATATTTAATTTATAAACAAGGGGAATAAAATCATAGTAATTGATGTCTAAGTGATTCAACCAAGTAGCAGATATTTATTGTGGGCCTGTTGTAGGCAAATATGTGTTCTAAACAACTTGGAAAAATTTAGAAACTATTCACTTCAACTCATTCCTTAGAAAAACCATCTAAAAAACCATTTTTCTTCCAACATGTATGAAGTATTGTGACAGAAAAAATGCTAGATTTGTAGTCAGAGATTGCTTCTCATTACTCATGTGACCTGAGTCTCAGTTTCCCAAGTTATAAAATGCGGAGACTGAACTAAATGGTCTCTAAACTCTCCTCTAAATCATGATGCAATGGGAAAAAGAATATGCTGTATTTGGTATCAGAAGAAATCTGTTTGAACCCTGCCTCAGACACTTGTCATCTGAATGAAGATAAGGAAGTCATTTAAGCTCTCTGATCTTGTCACATCTTCTGTAACACTAAGATAGTAACACCTAGAGTGTTTACCTTACAGGACTATTGTGAAGAAAAAAAAATGAGATAATGTTGGTAAAGCATTTTGGAACTATGAAATATAAACTATTATTAGCAGATCCAGGAAGTCCTGGCAAGACAGCTGGATGAGTAGTTGTGATTAAACCTAGCTCCCATTAATCACTTCAAAACAGCAACTGAATAATGCAAAAGAAGAGAATACAAAGAAGGGAAATTAAAGAAATGGTCATAGCGAGAATCAATTTACAGGAAAAATAATGCAAAATATATAAGGAAACAAATACACAAGAAAATTTACAAGTACAATGAACAATTAGGGGCTGAAAATAAAGTGACTCAAGTTCTCTAGAAGGAAAGAACATGACAGTACAAGAATCATGTTAAGAAACCCCTAAACCTCTGGCTCTCTGTCTCTGTCTCTCTCTCTCTGTCTCTGTCTCTGTCTCTGTCTCTCTCTCTCTCTGTCTCTGTCTCTCTCTCTCTCTGTCTCACTCTCTCTCTCCCTCTCTCTCTCTCCCTCACTCTCTCTCTCTCTCTGTCTCCCTCTCTCTCTCCCTCTCTCTCTCTCCCTCACTCTCTCTCTCTCTCTCTCTCTCTCTCTCTCTCTCTCTCTCTCTCTCTCACACACACACACACACACACACCAGTGAAATGAGGTTTGCTGCAAGAACCTTAAGAGTTACTGATAAGCCAAAGAAGGAAAATAAAGGAAGTTCTAGCACCTATAAAGATGCCATAAAAATCAACAAAGGAAATACAAAAAAAGAAAAGAAAAATAAGACTTGACAGCACAGAACAAAGCGTGGAATATTAATAAATCAGTGACTTTTCTGAGGAGCAGAATTGTTCAGATGGAAGGCAAAAATTAAAAAGTGAGAAAAAATAACAAAATAAAATGTAAAAAAATAAGCCAAGACAACTGAAAGATTTGAGATTCATACATATGTTAGTGATAATAGAAAATACATTTCAATGACACAACATAAGTATTTGTCTTTCATAAAAATTGTAAGAAACAAAAGCTTTGGATACCATATTTCAGGAGATCACATACAACAGGTAACCAACAATTTTGATTTCATAAGGAAAAAGTTAGCTTGAGAAAATTCCCAAGACATGAGTATTTCATATTTAAATTACCTGAAAGTATCATCATCAAATTTCAGAACCTCAATAATAAAGAATCTTATATGTAGAGAGCAAGAAAATCATTTTTATATATTTGAGAAATGAGATCTTTATCAGAGAAACTTGCTATAATTTTTTTACAGTTGTGATTACTATGTATTTTTTTCCATCCTATTTTCCCCATTTATCCTACTCTTTCTCTCCTTTCACCCTTTCCATTTTCAGAAGTATTTTGCTTCTTACTATGTTTCCCTCAATCTACCTTCCCTTTTATCAGCCACCCTCACCTTCTTTTACCCCTTTCCCCTCTGACTTTCCTATATGGTAAGATAGATTCCTATATCCAACTGACTGTGTATGTTATTCCCTCTTTGAGCCAATTCTGATGAGAGTAAAATTCACACCCTGCTCCCACCTCCCCCATCTTCTGCTCCACTGTAAAACCTCTTTCACACCTCTTTCATTTCAGATAATTTACTCTATTCTAATTCTCCCTTTCCCCTTCTCCCAGCAAATTCCTCTTTCTTGCCCCTTAATTTAATTTTATTTTTTACATAATCATCCCATCATATTCAACTCATACCCATCCCTTCTGTCTGTGTATACTCCTTCTAACTGCCCTAATAATGAGAATGTTTTTAGGAGTTACAGTATAATTTTCCAATGTAACAATGTAAAAAGTTTAACTTTATTGAATCCATTATGATTTCTCATTCCTGTTTATCTTTTTATGCTTCACTTGAGTGTTGTATTTTAAAATCAAATTAACTATTCAGTTTTGGTCTTTCCATCAGGAATGCTTTAAAGTCCTCTATTTCATTGGATATCCATTTTCCCCTGAAGGATTATACTCAGTTTTGCTGGATAGTTGATTCCTGGTTATAATCCTGGCTCTTTTGTCTTCTGCAGTATAAGAATAATTAGAAACGGAAGGTTTCTAAAATCCCCCCCCCCAAAAAAAAACCAACAGTGAAGAAGTCTTATGTTGATAAAAAGCATAATATAATAGGAGATTGTAGAATAAAATTGAATTTAACAATTGTAATCTGGAGTGTAAATGGATTGAATTCACCTATAGAAAGAATTGTAGCATAGGGGAAAAGCAAAAAATGATTATATGGAGGGAACTCACATAAAACATAGGGATATATACCACTTTAAAATCAGAAGCTGAAGTAAAATTTCTATTTGTCACCTGAATCCAAAAATAAAAGTATTTTTACGCATGATTAACTACAAGATAATTAAACAAGATAACTAGATTATGTTTAAAAGTTCTATAATCAAGGTAACAGTAACAATATGAAGTATATATGAAGCAAACAGCATTAGGGACATTTTCTTAAAGGGAAAACATGCCAAACTAGATTGCATAATATCATAGAAGAGGTATTTGATGTAATCTAGTTCAACCTCTTGATTTGTGAAATGAGGTAAATGAGATTGAGAGAGATTAGGTGACTTGTCCAGGGTTACAAATGTAGTTACGTCTGACAGCCATGATCTGAACCCCAAATTTTGAACTTACCTTTCTTTTCACTACATTACAGTACTTACCATAAAGTATTTATAGATGTGGATTTGAATATTCTTCTGTTGTAAATTGACAAATCAAACCAAGGTAATCAATGAGATTACAAACTTTAAGAGAATGTTGAAAAAATACTCAGTTTGATAGATGAATAATGATAATTTGATGAAGATCACAAATTTCTTGTCACTGTTGTTGTTGTTTATTTGGTTTTTTTTATCAGATATATTTTTACCCAATGTATCATGCTTTAGTGCATAAAGAACTCATAAATAGATGCCTAAAGACAAAAAGTTTAAATGTATCTTTTACCAGAAATTTAAAAATGATAAATAAAGGGAATATAAGCAAAAGAAGTAGACAAAAACTTATTAAAAAAACAATGTCTAAAATGATGAACAGGTCATCACAAAAACAGAAAAATCAAAGATAATGATAATAGCAATAAAATTTCAGTATTTATGGGATATAGATAAAGTGGACCTCAAAAGCCAATTTATATTTCTGAACATTTATACCAAACATGGAGAAAAAGACAGAAATAATGCACTAAGCACACAATTTAAATAAATTAGAAAAGCAACAAAGAGATCCAAAACAGGAAATGTTAGAAATTAATGACAAATACACAGAATAGAACATTTTTCAAAATAATTGAACAAAAGAAAACAAAGACATGTGGCTTTTAAGGTCAATAAGATAAACTGTTAGCTGTATTACTTTTAAATGAGAGAATGGAAAACCACATTAGCAATTTAAAAAAAAAACTTAAAGGGAAAAATCTCAACAAATGCAAATATAATAAAGGAAAATCATTATAAATAATTATACTCAGGCCTTTGGCAATATAATGGAAGATATGAATGGCATGCGTGAAAAGCTCTAAAAATATATAATAACAAATCAATAAAATTGGAGATATATAACCTAAACAAAAGAGAAAGAAAAATTAATTAAATGAGCTATATGAGAGCTACCATGTGGTGGAGAGGGCAGGTAAAAAATAAAACTCCAGCACCATAAGAAGTCACAAGTGAATTCTATCAAGCATCTAAAGAACAATTAATTTCCCTACTACATACAATGCTTTCAAAATAAATGAAATTGGCACACTACCAAATCCCTCTTTGCAGAGATAGGATTCCCAAACAAAAACCAAATAAGGATAACATAAAGGATGATAACTAAGGACTGATGATTTCATTGGTGATCAATGAGTATTAATACATAAAAATTAAATACCATAACAAAGAATATGATAACATATGCAAAAATATTCAATAAAAAGAAGTTAAATTTATACCAGAAATTCAAAGATAATTTGACAGGAGGCAAATTATTAACATGATTAGTCATATTGATAAAACAAATGATTAAAACTATATTAATTTTTTCAAAGCAGCTTCACAAAAAGGTGTCTTTTGGAAGATTATTTTGATAAAATAGTACTTTTTAATCTCATGATAGATCCAGCTCCATTGAAGAAAGGAAGGAGTGAAGGAATAAAGGAAGAAAGGATGGATGGCATATTGGAAGAAGGAAGTATGATTATGCATTTATTGTCCATCACAATAGGTCAAAAAAGCAGTAATAAAAAGTGTTTTCAAGTGTGACAATGGGAATAGGAGGTGGAGATGGATGTGAGAGGTCACAGTATCAAAGATCTAGAGCTGGAAGGGTCCTCAGAAGTCATCTAGTCCAAACTCCTCATCTTATAGTTGAAAAACTTGAGGCACAGAGAGTTTAAGTGCCTTGCCCAAGGTCATACAGATAGTCTCAAGTAGCAGAGCTTGGATTTCAGCTCAAGTCTGGTTCCTACAAGTTCAGCACTGTGTCTTCGCTACCACACTGATGTTGGTGAGATTAAAAACAATGAGACTTGATAATCAATTGAATTTGAGCATATGAAAATGAAGCTAATATATATCTATTCCAGTTTGACTTAAAGAGAAATTAAGGAATTTTGATACTCAAATTTAGTACCAAAATTTATGTCCAATGAAATAGAATATAAAGTATGGCCAATATAATGTTTCCATAAATAAATAAAGAATATTTTGAATATTAAGCAGATTTTTTTTGTTCAGACTAATACTTTTGCCAACAGTTGAGTCATGTAGACAATTATTTGATAAACAGAATATTAACCAATAAGCAATCTATTTATTACGTTGCGCATCTGTTGAGGTGTGTGTGTGTGTGTGTGTGTGTGTGTGTGTGTGTAGTTGAGATACCTAACTTCCCAATCAGGAGCAAATTTATAACTATTATCACTATGATACACATTATTTGATTTAGTTCCAAAAATGAATTTGAGGCACCCTCGGAAATTCATGTCTCTAAATTTTGATGCAACCTCCTTTGAATAGGCATCTGTTCATTTCTCAGATAATTATTAACTTAGGAGCACAGAGAAAAGAATATTACAAGGATGCTTCCTGCAAGTGACCTATTTATGTGAGAAAATGCAAACACAGCTGGATGATGACTTGCCAAGATCCCCTGAGGTTCCTAGGCACTCTCACCTGGGTAGGGATTCACACTGAACTATGTCTCAGAACATACTTAATCTCAGTCCTGTCGCAGCATTTGCTGCCATTATATATGTGCTATAAGAATACCTCTCCCCTATCACATACCTACTACACCCTTGACAAATTCCATCACACATCTTCTCCCTCAACATCAATATTTATAAGGGAAATTGGTCTATAATTTTATTCATCTATTTTGGTCCTTTCTAGTTTAGTATCAGCACCATATTAGTGTTGTAAAAGGAATTTGATAGGATTCCTGCTTCGCCTATTTTTCCAAATAGTTTATACTCAATAATATTACTGAGGTTAAACTTTTTTTAAGGGATTGGTAGAATTCAGTTATTAATCTATCTAGCCCTGGGGATTTGTTCTTAGATGTGTTGTTGATGAATTGTTCAATTTATTTTTCTATGATGTTATTCTGGGCAACTCGTATTTTTGAAAATGTTCAACCATTTTGCTTAGGCTGACAAACTTATTCGTATGTAATGGGGCAAAATAGCTCCGAATCATTTTAATTTTATCTTCATTGGTAGCGAATTCACCCCTTTCATTTTCAATACTGATAATTTGTTTTCTTCTTTCCTTTTATTAAAAGCAAATTAACCAATGGTTTATCTATTTTATTATTTTTTTCATAAAACCAACTTCTAGTTTTATTTATTAGTTCAATGTTTTTCTTTACTCTCAATTTTATTAATCTCTCCTTTGATTTTCAGGTTTTCAAATTTTGTGTTTAATTGTGAATTGTTAATGTATTCTTTTTCTAATTTTTAGTTGCATGCACTAATCTGCTCTTTATCTATTTTATTGATGTAAACATTTAAAGATATAAAACTTCTCTTAAGTATTACTTTGCTGCATCCCATAAATTTTGGTATGTTGTCTCATTGTTGCCATTGTTTTTAATGAAATTATTGATTATTTATATATTTGAGTCTTTGACGTACTTATTCTTTAGGATTGGATTTGGATTGGATTTAGGATTGGATTCCAATTAACTTTAATCTACCTTTCCGCTACCCTTTATTAAATATAATTTTTATTTCTTTGTGATATTAAAAGGATGTATTTAATATTTCTGCTTTTCTGCATTTGGTTATTACATTTTTATGCCCTGATTAATGATCAGTTTTTGTGTAGGTGACATGTACCACTGAGTAAAAAGGTATATTTCTATTCCCATTCAATTTTCTCCAGATATTGTGTGTGTGTGTGTGTGTATAGTTTTTACAAAATTCCATTTACCTCCTTAGCTTTTTTCCTTTTTTGTTAAATTTATCTAGCTCTGACAGGAGAAAGTTGAGATCCCTTAATAGTACAGTTTTACTGTATATTTCCTTCTGTAATTAATTTAACTTCTTTAAAAAATTAGATTCTACACCATTTGGAGCATAAATGGTTAGTATCTTTCAGTATGATATAGTTTCCTTCCTCATCTCTTTTAGTTAGGTCAATTTTTGCTTTTGCTTTGTCTGAGATCATGATTGCTACAACTGCTTTTTTTTTTTTTTACTTCAGCTGAAGTGTAATAGATTTTACTCCTGCCCCTTACCTTTACTTTGTGTGTGGCTGTGTGCTTCAAATGTGTTTCTTGTAAACAATATATTGCAGATTATTTTTAATCCACTCTGCTATCCATTTCTTTTTTATGGGTGAGTTTATCCCATTCATATTTACAGTTATGACATCTACGTATTTCCTCCACCCTATTTTTCCCTGTTCATCTCTCTCTCTGTCTCTCTCTCCCTGTCTCTCTCTGTCTCTCTCTCTCTCTCCCCTTTTCCACTGTCCCTCCTCACAATTGTTTTACTACTGACTACCACTTCCCCTAATTTGCCCTTCTTTTTATCAGTCTTTCTCTTAGCCCCATCTCTTTTCCCTTTCCTACAGAGTAAAATAGATTGCTACATCCAAGTCAGTGTTTCTATTATTTCCTTTTTGAGCCAATTCTTATAAGAATAAGGCTCAAGTATTGCCCATCACCCTCCTTATATGCCCCTCCACTAAAATACTTCTTTTGTGCCTCTTCCATGTGAGACATTTTACCCCATTCTGTCTCTTCCTTCCCTCTTTTCCTAGCACAATACTGTTTCTCACCCAGTAATTTGGGGATATCATCTTATTATAGTCAACTCACACCCAAGCCCTCTTTCTACATTTATTCCTTTTAATCACCTTAATACTGACAAAGTTCTTAAGAGTTGTATCATCTTGTGCTATAGGAATAACAACAGTTTAACTTTATTGAATCTCTTATGTTTTCTCTTTCTTGTTTACTTTTTTATGCTTCTCTCAAGTTTTGTATTTGAATACCAATTTTTTTGTGTTCAGCACTGGTCCCAAAATTAGGAATGCTATTTCCTCAAATGTCCATTTTCCCCCTGAAGATTATACTCAGTTTTTCTGAGTAGGTGGTTCTTGGTTGTAATTCTAATTCCTTTACCTTCCAGAATATAATATTCTGCACCCTCCAGTACTTTAATGTAGAAGCTGACAAATTCTTTACTGTGGCTCCATTGTATTTGAATTGTTTCTTTCTGTTTGCTTGCAGTATTTTCTCCTTGGCCTGGGAACTCTAGAATTTGGCTGTGATATTCCTGGGAGTTTTATTTTGGTATGTCTTCCAGGTGGTGATTGATGGATTCTTTCAATCTGTATTTTATCCTCTCATTCTAAGATATCAAGGCAGTTTTCCTTGATAGTTCTCAAAATATGATGTCCAGACTTTTTTTATCTTGGCTTTCAAGTTGTTCAATTATCCTTAGTAGTTCAATCTATTTTCCAGGTCAGTTGTTTTTCCAATGAGAAATTTCATTTTTTCTTCCACATTTTTCATTCTTTTGATTTTGTTTTATCTTTTGTGACTCATTGAGTCATTCATTTCCACTTACCCAATTCTAATTTTTAAGGAATTATTTTCTTCATTGAGTTTTTTTAACCTCCTTTTCCATTTAGCCACTTCTACTTTTTAAGGAGTTTTTTTTTTTCCTTTAGTGAATTTTTGTACCTCCTTTTCCATTTAGCTAATTCTGTGTTTTAAGGAGTTATTTTCTTTGGTAATTTTTTGTATATCTTTTTTTCCTCTTCTGATGCTTCCTTTACCAAGCTGTTGCATGACTCTCCCATCTCATTTCTTTTAACATTTTTTCTTCTATTTCTCTTATTTGATCCTCTGTTACCACAGTAATTACCTACCTATGTTCAGGTTCTTTTTTGTTTGGGATTGGGTTTTTTGCTCATTTTTATACCTATTTTGGGACATTTTACTTTGTATAAAACTTAGGAACCTGCTTCTGAAGTTAATAGTGATCTGTCCCAAGCTTCTTGTGCTGAGTTCAGGGATTTTCTGCTAACTTGCACCAGGCCTCAGCGCCTAGCTGCTGGCTTACACTGCAGGGGGGCCTCATTGCTGGCTTGTGCTGAGGATGGGACCTCACTCCTGGCCTGCACTGTGGGTGGGATCTCACTGGTAGCCTGCTCTAGGTGCTTGACCTCACTTTTGGCTTGCTTTGGGCTTGGGGCCTCATTGCTGGCCTCCTGTGCTTTGGCTTGCTGCTGGCTTGCCCACTGAACTGTGCTCCCCTCCCACTCCAATAAGACAGACATTTCCAAGCTGTCCTAAGCTGGTAAGCTGTTTCATTGCCCCAAAATTTGTTCTGAGGAATTATTCTAAGGATGTTTGGAGAAGAATTTGGGATAGTTCAGGTGAGTTCCTGCCTCACTCTGTCATCTTGGCCCTAGAAGTCTCCAGAATGTCTTAATGGGCTAATCAACTTATTACTCCCAAAGTAGTCTTGGGATTTTTCTAAGGGATAGGCTTGGAAAACATCAACAAAGCAAAACCTTGCTGGCTACTCTGGTGATGTGGATGGTAGCCACATTAATGAAAAGGGATCAGAAAAACCTTTCATGGAATAGGCACACTGGCTTTCTCCATGATTTTAGGCAAGTTATTTAATCTATTTGGAACTTAACCTCCTCACAGGCAGTTATGTGGTGAAATTGATAAGCACTGGACCTGGAAACAAGAAGATCTGAATTCAAATCCTGCCACAGATACTAACTAGCTTGTGAATGTGGGCCAGTCACTTAATCTTTTTCTGCCTTAGTTTCCTCATCTATAAAACAAAGACAATAATACCACCTACTTTCCAGGGTTGTTGTGAGAATAAAATAAGATAATATTTTAAAGCACTTTATAAATCTTAAAGCAGCACATAAATTATATGTGTCTATGTATAATAAAATGGTTGGACTCTAAGAAGTCTATGACCCCTTCAAGTTCTCTCATCATTTTACAAATGTACAAACTGAGATCCAGGGAGGTTGAGTAGCTTGTTCATGATTACACATGTAGGTAGCAAGTGGAAAAACTGGGATTGGAACTTATGTTTTTTAAATCCAAGTTCAGCAATTTTTCCTACTTCACCTTGGCACATAGAGTCCTTAGATTGGTGATTACCAAATGTCTTAAACATACACATTTAGCAATAAAGGAATAAAGTTTTAAAAAATGAACATGCACCCTCAAGATGTATATATTTACTTATTTATAAATTATTTTATTAATAATCATGACAAGGTCATGAGTCCACTGAAGTACTGAAATTCAACATCTCTATTAGAAAAAGGCAGAAATTGGGCATGAAATGCAGACTTTTTAAAAATAGATTTGTGATTACACTAGTCTGGAAGTGGAAAGTCCCTTAACCAATTAAGATCAGGAAAATATCTAGGAGAGGTAGTTAGAGAGATGTGTGTGTACACACACATGTGTATGTGGATGCCTATTTGTATATGTATGTAAGCATAAATAAAAACACATATATAAAACCAAAGAGATTTATATTCTTAGGGAGTTGCCTAGAGCTCTAGGTACAAAGCAGGACTTGAAACAAAATCTTTCTAACTCCAAAGCCTGCACTCTATCTACTATGCATACTACGATGCTGCTGGATTTTTTTGTCCAATAATAATGTTTTAAAAACATAGAAGGAAATGTCCTCTTAGACCATGCATTTTTGCTAGTCTATGTTTTTAATTTCTTTTTTTAAAGTTATTGATTTTTTTTTTATTTTTATATTATTTCCAAATATACCCCATCACTCATTAACTTGTAGCTCCTTAAAGGCAGGGATTGTCTTTGCCTTTCTTTGTGTCCTCAGCACTTAGCATAGTGCCTGGCATATAGCAGGCACTAAATAAATGCTCATTGACTGACTGACCTCTTGCCTGTCCAAAGAGTCATTGATCATTCTTCCTAAGCCTTCTTTGCTAGACTTTTCTCCAGATTATGGAAGCTCATCATGGCTATCACACAGGGCTCTGTCCTGGGTCAACTTCTCTTCTCCCTCTATAGTCTTTCACTTGGTGGTTTTCATCAACTCTCAGGTATTCAATTATCTTTTCTGCTGATGACTCCCAAACTTACTAATCTCTACCTAATCTCTCTGCTGAACTCTGGTCTTGACAGTCCAACTGGCTATTATAGGTGCTTGCTTAATAAGGGGCAGCTAGATAGCACAGTGGATAGAGTTATGGAGTTAGAAAGTCCTAAGTTCAAATCCAACCTGATACACTTACTCATTATGTAATTATGGGCAAGTCAGTTAACTTCTATCTGCCTCCATTTCTTCATCCATTAAATGGGGATAACAGCATTTACTGTCCAAGGTTATTATGTGCATAAAATGAAATAATATTTGTAAAGCACCTTGCAAATCTTAAATCACTGTACAAGTGCTGGCTATTATTAAGAAGGAAAGAAGGAAGGAAAGAAGGAAAAATCAATTTAGCAAAACATAACCAATATGTTGAACAAATCTGACAGCATATGTAACGTTGTAGACTAATAGTCCTCCATTTCTGCCAAAAAGGGAGGTAGAGACATTTATTTTCTTGTCTCTTCTCCAGAATTAAGCTTAATTATGGTAATTCCATAGCATTTAGTTTCATTTATTATTGCTGCTGTTGTTCTTTTCATTTATATCATGGCAGTCCTTATGTACATCACTTTCCCAGTTCTGCTTAATTCACTTTGTATCATTTCACATCTCTCTATGATCTAGTCTTCTTTTTTCATCATTTCTTACAGTTCAGTGATATTCCATTACATTCATGTACCACAGCTTATTGATCTATTTCTCAATCATGGAGCATGTACTCCCAGATCTTTGATCCCATAAAAGTTTTATCTTTATTTTTTAAATATATATTTTGTCTTTATAGTCAATTCTTTTTTACATTATAGTTACTTCCTGATATCTGTCCCACCCCTATCCCAAACCAATGGTGGGATTCAAATAAATTAACAACTTGTTCACCATGGAACTGAGCCAAGGTGCTGCTACTGCCCCTGAGGTGACTGGCACCGTCCCTGTTCCACTAACAACCAGTTCACCGAACTCAACCTAAAATTAGGTACCAGTTTTCCTGAACCAGTGGAAACTGGGTGAATCCCACCACTGTCCCAAGCCCTCCCTTATATCAAAGAAAATAGTTAAACCAAATGAACCAAAATAACATGGAGCAATTTATCCCCATATTCTAACTGTCTAATGAGAGGGAGGAGGTGTGTTTGATCATCACTGTAACCAAGATTGGCCATTACATTTAATCTCATTTCTTGTGTCTTTTAATAGTATTATAACTTACATTATTGTTGTCTTTGCACCCATGTTGTTGTCTCTTCCTTTATACCACATCAGTTAATATAAGGTCTTTCCATCTTTATCTGAATCTTTAATAACCACTGTTTCTTTTTATTTCATTGTTTCATTTCGTTACATTCATATAATCGTCTGCTCAGGCATTCGCTCAATGTATGGTTACCTACTTCATTTCAAAGTTTTATTACTACAAAATTTAAGTTTTTGCTTTCTTTAAATCTGAGGCCCTGTTTCCACAGGCACCATATGGTGGGTCTATAGGTGAATGAATGAATGAATAAAAAAAAGCATTTATTAAGTTTTTACTGTGTGCAAATCATAGTCCTTAGTACTAGAGATAAAAATTGAAAAGGAAGATAATACTTACTCTCAAGGAGCTCACATTCTAATGGGGGAGACACATATAAAAAATTTATCCACAAATCAGCTAAAAAGGCTCCATTGTCCTTAGAATACTGGAGCAAAGCAGATGATAATACAACTTCTTTAGTTGTTGTCCAGTCCTTTTAGTCATGACTGACTTTTTGTGAGCCCATTTGGGGTTTTCTTGCCAAAGATACTGTAGTGGTTTGCTATTTCCTTCTCCTGCTCATTTTACAGATGAGGAAACAGACAAAGAAGGCCCCATGGTCACAGCCCATGGTCACACAGCTAGTAAATATCTGAAGCTGGATTTGAACTCAAGTCTTCCTGACTCCAGGCCCAGTGCTCTATCCACTGCACCACCTAGCTGCTCAGTTTCTTTAGTACCATTCCCATTAATAAAACCACATCAATTTCTGAAGTTGAGCTTCAAAGCTAGTTCTTATGCCCATGCAAAGATATTTCAGACATACAAGTGTTGCCTCTGGTGAATTCAGGATTTGGTCTGCTACCTACCAAGATCCATGATTAGCATCTATATAAAGAAATCCAAGGATGAAAGTTTGAGGCCCTTAGGCCACCCCCTAGTACTGATACTGAGAGAAGCATTCCCACATGGTACTCCCTCCTCATCCATACAGAGAGGGAGTTGGACCTGTAGAGGATGACAGGCAGAGGGGCATTAGAAATAGCTTTCTATAGCTTTTTCCTTTTTTCTCCCAGTCTCCTGAAGAGTTTTATGCTCCTTCCTCCAGCATTTTCAATTGAGTAGATATTTATCTTCACATGGGGAACATGTGCAGCCTTCTTTATAACATGAGTCATATAGAGAACAGTCACAGTTGATCTACCTGTTTTCGAGATGAGACTGTTAAATGTCATCTGCTGGCTGGGCTCACTTTGGGGGTTAAGAGATATTTCTTGTAAGCTTACAAAAGCAATAAATTATTTTGTTCTTTTTTTCCTTCTGGAAATTTTTGTCAACTCTCCAATTTATGTGAATATAAAGCCTCTGGTTTCCTAGGATTTGGAGATGGAAGGAGTCTTGGAGATGATTTAATAAAACTCCTTTATTTTATAAATAAGTAACTGGAGGCTGAGTGATTGAAAGGGATTTGCCAAAGGTCACATAGATAGTAAGTAGCAGAGCCAAGATACAAACCTATGTGTTCTTCTAAGCTCAGTGTGCTCTCTGTCTCTTTCTGTCTCTGTCTTTCTCTGTTTCTGTCTCTCTGTCTCTGTCTCTCTCTCTCTCTCTCTCTCTCTCTCTTTCTCTCTCTGTCTCTGTCTCTGTCTTTCTCTGTTTCTGTCTCTCTGTCTCTCTCTCTCTCTCTCTCTCTCTCTCTCTCTCTCTCTCTCTCTGTCTCTCTCTCTCTCTTTCTCTTTCCATACGTCCTCTTCCTCACAATAACCATATGAAATATTTTTGCACCCTCTTACTCCAAATCCAGAGTTCCTTTCACTATATTCCACTCCCTGTGTAGACTTGAGTCTTGGGGTGTTAAAGTGGAAGGAATGCTGTATCTGAAGTTAGAGGACTGGGGTTTGAATCTTGCCTCTGTTACTTACTTCCTGGTAGATCCTGAAGTCACTTAATGTTTTGAAGATTTGATTTTCTCATCCATAAAGCAAAGGGGTATTCCCAGGAGCCAAGTTGGTGGCATAAGCAGTAAGTCACTTTCCACCCCTCCTCCATAGACTTTCAAAAACCCAGAGAACATTGCTCCAAGAAAAAAATCCTGGAACAGTGGAGCCAGAAGGAAGACTGGGTACAACAGTCTCTTGGCTTGGGAGGCTAGGGGGATTAATGGGAAAGGTCCCTCTTGCTGTGGCTGAAAGGGACCAGTACATAATGGGAGGCATCCCAGCAAGCCAGTGGCAAGCCCCACCTGAGCAAACCAGCAGGAGACCCTGAGTCCAGGGGTGTTGGAGGAGGAAAATTCCAACATCAGACACACATCAGCCACCACTCACAGCTCCAGCTCAATACCAGGTAAACTACCAGACCACTATAACATCCATCCAACTCCTGAGGCCCTAGCACAGAAAATCAGTAACCAGGCCCCAAGTCCCCAGCACAAGAAGTCTGGGACAGGGCTCCCTGGACCCCAGAAGCAGAGATCAAACTTGGTAGCCAAAAAAAGGCAAACAACATGAACAAGAAGAATCAAAGAAAAACAATGACCATAGAGAAATATCTTGACACAGAAGATTAAAACATAAATCCAGGAGAAGACAACATGGTCAGTATACCCACAACCAAAACCTCAAAGGGGAATATGAACTGCTCTCAAGCCCAAAAAACCTTCTTGGAAGAGCTCAAGAAGGATTTTAAAAGAGGTAGAAGAAAAAGGTAAAAATACAATTGGCAAAATGGGGGGAAAAGTACACTGAAGAAAACAATGCCTTAAAAAGTAGTATTGGCCAAATGGAAAAGGAGGTACAAAAGTTACCTGAAGAAAACAAGTCATTAAAAATTAGAATTGGGCAAGTGGAAGCTAATGACTCTATGAAACATCAAGAACCAATCAAACAAAATTGAAAGAAAGAGAAAATATGAGAAAATGCAAAATACCTCATTGGAAAAACTGACCTAGAAAATAGATTCAGGAGAGATAATTTAAGAATTATTGGTCTACCTGAGAATCATGATGAAAAAAAAGCCTGGACAGCATCTTTCAAGAAATCATCAAGGAAAACTATCCTGAGGCTAGAACCAGAGGGTAAAAAAGTCATTGAAAGAATCCACCTATCACTTCCTGAAAGAAATCCCAAATTGAAAATGCCAAGGAATATTGTAGCAACATTCCAGAATTGTCAAATAAAGAGGAAAATACTGCAAGCAGCCAGAAAGAAACAATTCAAATATTGTTGAACCACAGTCAGGCTTGCACAAAACCTTACACCTTCTACATCAAAAGATAGGAGGGCTTGGAATATGATATTCTGTAAGGCAAAAGAACTTGGATTATAACCAAGAATTAACTACACAGAGAAAGTGAGCATAATTTTTCAGGGGAGGAGATAGACAATCAGTGAAATTGGGGACTTCCAGACTTTCCTGATGAAAAGACCAGAGCTCAACAGAAAATTTGATCTTCAAATACAAGATACAAGAAAGGCATAAAAAGATAAAGAGAAAAGTGGGAAAAAGAAAAGAAAACATGTTATTCAATAAGGATAAACTGTTTACATCCTTACAGGGGAAGGTGATGCTTACAGCTCTTGAAAACTGTATCTTTATTACACCATATAGAAGGGAAACACATAGACAAAGGAGATGGATTTAAGTTGATTTTGATCTGATGATAAAAAACCTAATTAAGTTCTGAAAAAGATTATAATGAGAGAAGAAAAAAGGAGGAGGCAGAAAAGGGTAAATTACATCACAAGAAGAGGCACAAAGATATATGAAAGTAGAGGGAATGGGGCAGGGGGGTGATGAGCATTGTTTGAACTTTACTCTCATCAGATTTGGCTTAAGGAGGGAATAACATACTCAGGAATAGAAGTTTAACTTGCCCTATAAGCAGTAGGAAGGAAAAGAAAAGGGAGGGAGTGATAGAAGGGAGAGAAGAAGTAGAAAGGGAAAAGGGAAAGAAAAGGGAGGGGGGCTGATAGAAGGGAGAGCAGATTGAAGGAGGCAGAGGTCAAAAGCAAAACTCTACTGATGAGGGAAAGGGAGAAAGGAGGAAGAAAAACAAAAATGGGTGGGAGGATAGGATGGAGAGAAAGACACAAATAATAATCATAACTGTGAATGTGAATGGGATGAACTCTCCCACAAAATGGAAGCGGATAGCAGAAGGGATTAAAAATCATAATCCTACAATATGTTATTTACAAAAACACATTTGAAACAGGGGGATACACACAGGGTAAAGGTAAAAGGCTGGAGTAGAATATAATATGCTTCAGCTGAAGTAAAAAAAGCAGGGGTAGGAATCCTGATCACAGACAAAGCAAAAGCAAAAGTGGATCTGATTAAAAGAGATAAGGAAGGAAACTATATCCTGCTAAAAAGCACCATAGACAATGAAACAATATCATTATTAAACATATATATATATGTATATATATATACATACTAAGTAGTATAGCATCCAAATTCTTAGAGGAGAAGTTAAGTGAGTTACAGGAAGATATTGACAGCAAAACAACCTCTCTCTCTCTGAACTATATAAATCTAATCATAAAATAAACAAGAAAGAAGTTAAGGAGGTTAATAGAATTTTAGAAAAGTTAGATATGGTAGACCTCTGGAGAAAATTGAATGGACATAGAAAGGGATATAGTTTTTCTTGGAAGTACATGGCACCTACATAAAAACTGACCATATCCTAGGGCATGAAAATCTCACAATTCAATGCAGAAAGGCAGAAATAGTCCTTTTCAGATCATGATTCAATAAAAATTATATGTAATAACCAGCCATGGAAAGATAGAGTAAAAATCATTTGCAAACTAAGTAATCTAATCTTAAAGAATGAGTGAGTCAAACAACAGATCATAAAATCAATAACTTCATCCAAGAGAATGACAATACTGAGACAACACACCAAAACTTATGGAATGTAGCAAAAGCAGTTCTTAGAGGAAGTTTTATGTCTCTAAATGCTAACATAAATAAAATAGAGAAAGAGAGAATCAATGAATGGGCATACAACTACAAAAGCTAGAAAAAGAACAGATTAAAAATCCCCAATTAAATACGAAATTAGAAATTCTGAAAACCAAAGGAGAGATTAATAAAATTGAAATTAAAAAAACTACTAAACTAATAAATAAAGCTAAGAGCTGGTTTTATGAAAAAAACAATAAAATAGATAAGCCTTATTTAATTTGATTTTTAAAAAGAAAGAAGAAAACCAAATCAGCAGTACCAAAAGTGAAAAGGGTGAATTCACAACCAATAAAGAGGAAATTAAAGCAATCATTAAGAACTAGTTTACCCAACTACATGCCCATAAATTTGACAATCTTAGTGAAATGGATGAATGTTTGCAAATATTTAAATTGCCGAGATTAACAGAAGAGGAAGCAAATACTTAAACAACCCCATCTCAGAAAAAGAAATTGTACAAAGCATCAATGAACTCCCTAAGAAAAAAATCTCCAGGGCTAAATGGGCTTACAAGCAAATTCTATCACACATTTAAAGAAAATTTATTTCTAATTTGATGTAGACTATTTGGCAAAATAGGCAAAGAAGGAGTCTTACCAAATTCTTTTTATGATACAAATACAGTATTTATACCTAAACTGGGAAGAGTCAAAGGACAGGAAGAAAAATATAGATCAATTTCCCTAATGAATATAGATGCAACAATTTTAAATAAAATATTAGCAGAAAGATTGCAGCAACTTATCATGAGAATAATACACTATGACCAGGTAGCATTTATTCCAGGAATGCAGGACTGGTTCAAAATTAAGAAACCTATCAGCATAATTGATCATATCAACAACAAAACTAACAGAAACTATATGATTATCTCAATAGATGCAGAAAAAGTTTTCGACAAAATACAACACCCAATCCTATTAAAAAATAGAGAGCATAGGAATAAATAGTCTTCCTTAAAATGAGAAGTAGCATCTACAAACCATCAGCAAGTGTTATATGTAATGTAATGTATATATTATATGCAATGTAATGTTACATGTAAAGCAATAAGCTAGAAGCATTTCTAGTAAGACCAGGGGTGAAACAAGGATGTCCATTATCACCACTGTTATTCAGTATGGTACTAGAAATGTTAGCTTTAGCAATAAGTGAAGACAAAGAAATTGAAGGAATTAGAGCGGGCAAAAAAGAACCAAAGCTATCACTCTTTGAAGATGATATGATGATATACCTAGGGAATCCTAGAGAATCAAGTAAAAAACTGCTTGAAATAATAGCTTTATCAGAGTTGCAGAATATAAAATAAATCCACATAAATACTTGGCATTTCTATATATAACTAACAAAGCACAAAAGCAAGAGATAGAAAGAGAAATTCCATTTAAAGTTACTGTAGACATTATAAAATATCTGGGAGTCTATCTACCAAGACAAACCCAAGAACTATATGAACACAATTACAAAACACTTTTCACAAAAATCAAGTCAGATTTAAATAACTGGAAAAACATCAATTGCTCATGGGTAGACCGAGCTAATATAATAAAAATGACAATTCTACCTAAATTAATTTGTTATTCAGTGTCATATCAATCAAACTATCAAACAATTATTTTATAGAGCTAGAAAAAATAACAACAAAATTCATCTGGAAGAACAAAATGTCCAGAATATCAAGGAAATTAATGAAAATAAATGTTAGGGAAAGTGGCCTTGCAATACCAGATTTTAAATTGTATTATAAGGCAGCAATCATCAAAATTACTTGGGTAGTGGTGGATCAGTGAAATAGATTAGGTACACAAGACACAGTAGTCAATGACTATATTAGTCTACTGTTTGATTACCCCAAAGACTGCAGCTTCTGGGATAAGAACTCACTATTTGACAAAATCTGCTGGGAAAACTCAAAAATAGTATGGCAGAAACTGGACATAGGCCAATATCTTATCCTGTATACCAAAACAAAGTCCAAATGGGCACACGATTTAGCTAAAAAGGCTGGTACTATAAGCAAACTGGGAGAGCAAGGAATAGTTTACTTGTAAGATTTATGGAGAACAGATGAATTTATGACCAAAGAAGAAATAGAGAACATTATGAAATGCAAAATGGATAATTTTGATTACATTAAATTGAAAAGTTTTTGTACAAACAAAGCCAGTGCAACTAAGGTTAGGAGAGAAACAGAAAGCTGGAAAGCAGTTTTTACAACCAGTGTCTCTGATGAAGGCATCATTTCTAAAATACACAGAGAAATGTGTCAAATTTATAAGAATATAAGTCATTCTCCAATTGATAAATGGTCGAAGAATATGAACAGGCAGTTTTCAGAGGAAGAAATCAAAGATATCTCTAATCATATGAAAAAATGCTTTAAATCACTATTGATTAGAGAAATGCAAATCAAAACAACTCTCAGATACCACATCACACCTGTCAGATTGACTAACATGAAAAAACAGGAAAACCATAAATGTGGGAGAATATGTGGGAAAATTGGAACACTAATGCATTGTTGGTGGAGTTGTGAACTGATCCAACCATTTTGGGGAGCAATTTGGAACTATGCTCAAAGCGCTATAAAAATGTGCATATCCTTTGACATAGCAAGACCACTTCTAGGGCGGTATCCCAAAGAGATCATAAAAACAGGAAAAGGACTCACATGTACAAAAATATTTATAGAAGCTCTTTTGGTCATGGCAAAGAATTGGAAATTGAGGAGATGCCCATCAATTGGAGAATGGCTGAGCAAGTTTTGGTATATGAATGTAATGGAATACTACTGTGCTATAACAAATGATGAGCAGGCAGACTTCAGAAAAACCTGGAAAGACTAATATGAACTGATGCTGAACGAGGGGAGCAGAACCAGGAGAACATTGTACACAGTTACAGCCACATTGTATGATAACAAACTTTGATAGACTTGGCTCTCCTCAGCAATGCAATGTTCTAAGACAACTCCAAAAAGCTCATGATGAAAAATTCTATTCACATCCATAGAAAGAACTCTGGAGTCTGAATGCAGATCAAGGCATAATATTTGCTCTCTTTCTTTTTTTGTATTATTTTGTTTCTTCTTTGTCATGGTTCATTCCATTAGTTATAATTTTTCTTTACAACATGACTAATGTGAAAATATGTTTAATATAAATGCATATGTAGAACCTATATCAGATTGCACGGTGTCTTGGAGAGGGGTGAGGGAAGAGACGGGTAGAAAACTGAAAACTGAAAAGCTTGTGGAACTGAATGTTGTAAACTAAAAATAAAAAAGGGGTTAGACTAGATGGCCTCTGAGATCCCTTCCAATATTAAATCTATGACTCTATTACCTGCTACATTATTATATTCTCTGGAGACATTAGCTAAGGCTCATGCCACCCTTTGACTGTCTTAAAGCCTTCAGCACTGAGGAAAGAAAAAAGGAGAAAAACAGGAAAGAGAAGGAGCAACCCAATTTTTCCTGCCCTGTGAAGCATGGACAATTTTTTTTGTGTGAGTTCTATGACAACTTGGCTTCTAGCTTGTGAGACAGAGAGTCAGGTTGTTTATCCCCTACAGCAAGCGATAAAAAAAAGGAATAAAAAAAACAGAGCTATCAAAGTCGTTATTCACAAATACTACAAAAAAAGAGAGAGATAATGATTTACAAAATAAACCTGCCACTGAACAGAGGAAGACAAATTAATTCATATGCATAAATCTGTATTTGGAGTAATAACTGCTATTTCTTTTCTGATGCACAGGGTCAATACTGAATGCATTTTGTCTCTCCTATATGTTCCTTTTGAACAAGTGAGGTTTATTATAATTCCATTCCAAGATGAACATATTGTATTCCAAAGCCATGGGAACTTAAGTTCACAATTTAAATTTGAATGGCTAAATTGATGTGTACTATTCATAGAATTTTAAAGCTAGAGACTTATTTTGTCGACCACTCCACCATCCCACCTGGCTTTTAAAGAGGAGGAAACTGAGTCGCAAAGAGGGAAATTATTCTTCTAAGGACAAAAAGTGAGTTAAAGCCTGATCCTGTATTATTAATAAGGTCATGGGGTTTAAAGCTGGAAGGGACCAAAGAGATGCCCTTCCTTGTACTGCCAACAAAACGGAAGCTCAGGGATGGTAGATAACTTGCCCAAGGTCAACCAGAACTTTTCCCCACTATACCACACTTCTCAAAGAGACTTTAATGGCATCTATTCCAAAGCCTTAATTTTACAAAGATGGAAGCCAAAGCCCAGAAAAATGAAGTGTCTTAGACAGTACAGTTATTAAGTGATATAACTAGGATTCTGAGTCTGGTACCTTTGGGACAAATCACTTAACCTCTCTGGCCTCAGCTTCCTCATCTGTAAAATAAGAAATTTAGACTCATGACTTCTTCTGTCCCTTCTGGCTCTAAGCCTATGACCCTTCCCTTATCTATAGCTCTCTCCACTATATCACATTTTATCTTTTCTCACACACCTAGTAAGTGTCAGTTTTGGGCATTCCAAATTTAGGCAGCTCAAGTCTCTTTGTTGTTCAGTAATTTTTCAGTTGTGTCTAACTCCTTGTGACCTCATTTAGGGTTTTCTTGGCAAAGACACTGGAGTGCTTTGCCATTTCCTTCTCCAGCTCATTTTACAGATGAGGAAACTGAAACAAACAGGGTTAAGTGACTTGCCCAAGGTCACACAATTAAGTAGTATCTGAGGTCATATTTGAACTCAGCTCTTCCTGATTCCAGGCTCAGTGCTCTGTCCAGGTGCCATCTAGCTGCCCAGCTCAAGTAATACCCTGATATAAAATCCAGGTTCCTAAATGCCTAGGTTATAGGTCTCTTACAAGTAAAATTTCTCATGTTTTCTCTTATCTTTCTATTTCTCTAATAGATTTTTTTCAAAACACTAGCATGAAGAAGATGGAATTTAGAAGATTTTTTTGATAAAATGATACTTTTAAAGGCTATGTGCAATCCAATTCAACAGAAGGAAAGAAGGAAGATTAAAAGAATTTATTAAGCCCCTACTATGTGCCAAGCTATGTGTTATATGTGTTACAAATATCTCACTTGCTCTTTATAACATCTAAGGAAGTAGGTACTATTAAAATGCTGATTTTACAGATGAGGGAACCATGGCAGAAAGGTTGTGATTTACCAAAGATCACATGATTAGTAATTGTCTGAGGCTGGATTTAAACTCAGGTCTTCCTGACTCCAGGCCCTGCACCCCTATAATGAAATTTATTCTGTCTACTGTAATTCTCCCCTTCAGGTACACAGTTCATTAGCTCTGTGTAGAGGGGAGCCAGAACCCTGGAATCTCTGTCCTCTGCATTCCTTTCCTTATGCTCCCTTGAAAACTGGAGACTTTACTTTCAGTGATGGGAGCCATGATGGGGGAACAGAGGCACCCAGCTAGAAAATCTGACACTAATAAAGAAGAGACATTCACAATCATGAAACAGCCTAATCTTAGATTCTAAAGATGCAGACTTGAGTACTTGCTTAAAAGCAAACTCAGTGCATGACCTTGAGAAATTCATTTAACTCCAAGAGCCTTACTTTCTTCATTTGTAAAATGACCCATATCTTCTTGTACTACTGAACTTGTAAGGCTGTTGTAGGAAAACACTTTGTGAACCTTAAGGACATCTATTCCCATGTGTAGCATCTCCTCTGGTCTCAATCCTCCAACTCAAACAGACTTTCTACAAGTTTTAGAATATTTCATTTACACTTAATAGGGTCTAACTTTTACATCCCAATGTTTATCTATGTCTCTAATGACCTTCAACTTTGCAGAAGTCTAAACAGGGAACACCATTATGCATGAAAATGGGAGTTGTTATTTCTGTAATAGCCTGCTCATCTCTGGCACATACCATCCACTAAACCACCTCAATTATAACTCCTCAAATGCAGTGCCACCCAGAAAGTACAATGGAAAAGGCCACTGAACAATAACTGGTTATATTCATACAGCATCACTCTATAGGATCTAAAGCATTTTATCATTCCTTATCTCATTTGATTCTCATAAAAACTGTATGAGGTCAGGGCAGGAGTTATTATTTCCATTTCACAGATGAAGAACCTAAGCTGAGGGAAGGCAAGTGATTTCTTTTAAGTCACATAGCTAGATAATGGCCAAGGTGACTCACTGGAGTGATGAGGGAACAATGGGTTGTCTGACGAAGTCACTGTGTTTGCTGGTTTTACCCTCTCCAATTTATCCTGTATGTATTTGGTTTACATATTGTTGGTTCTATGTTGTCTCTCCTATTAGATTGTGAGCTCCCTGACAGCAGGGATTATTTTTTATTGATTTGATTTGTTTTTTTGTTTATTTTTGCTTTTCTTTGTATTCCTAGCACTAGCACAGTGTCTTACATATAGTAGGTGCTTAATAAATGTTTGTTGACCTTACTTGATAGAAAAGAAGCCTCACTTGAGGGAAAAGGGATGGACCATGTGGCTGAAAATGGTTGTGTTACAAAGCCAAGGCATCCATCTCTCCTAACTCCAAATCTGGAACATTTTTTACTCTATATTTCCATTTCGTGTTTCTCTTTTCTTAAATGGAACACCCTTCCTCTTAGATTTTCTTTGTAATTATTCTTTAAAATAAACTTGAGAGTCACCCTTCTTCTGAGATGGGACAAATGCCTGGATTCCTGTTCTTGGGCTCCAATATCCCTCATCTGTACAATAAGGAATTGGTCTAGAGATTTTCCAATGTGATCCCAGCTCTGACATTCTAGGGTAGCAGCAAGAGCACAAAGGAAAGAGCTCACAGTTTGGACCCCTGAACTTGAACTCCAAACACTTGAATTCTGGGTTCTGGCTCTGATACTTATGACTTCTGGGATGCAGGGCAAGTTACTTAAGTTCTCTGAGCTTCCTTTTTCTAATCTGCAAAATGAGAAGATTGGAATAGGTTCCAGCTGCCGATGATCCACAACCCTCTGTTCCTATTTTCTAAGGTTACTTCTAGCACTAACATTCTAGTATTCTGTATTCTGTATTTCTCACTAGCAATAGAGACATCATGAATGATGTCACAAGTCAATGCTATTCCTGTCTTTCTCCTAATTGATTGTGAAACTGGTTTTATATTTAGAGCCTGGAAATATTTCCTTAGTACTCAACATGTTGAAGCACAAAGCCCATTCAAGTAGGCCTTTCTTCCCTCTTGTCAATTCTGGCAGGTATGTCATGATTGTACTGCTCTCATTCTCCTGAGGCTTTATCAGTTCTCCAGAGGACTTTCTTGTATTCAAATGTAGCAAGTGGGGAATTCACTTATCTTTCAAGATTTCAGTGGTTTGAGTGCTTACACAGAGTCAGGTGCCCAGAACAAACTCTCTAGACAGGTTAAGCCCACTGAGGAGTAGCCAAGAGGGAATTTTTGTTATACCCTAGAGCATGCAACATACCAGTTTTTTACTGCACACTTTGTTATTGGCCATGAACTTTTCCAGAATTTTCATGTGTTCATTCTAATACCAAGCTTGTATATCTGAAGACAAATTCTATTGAGGAGTAGAGATAGTGCCTTTCTTTCTTATCATTTGAAGAGTCCTATAATGGCCAATTTCATTCCAGGACATTGTTGCTATCCAACTCCATTTGGTAGGAGAGTGTCAGCCTTATTTTCCACTTTCCTTCTTTCCTTCCTTCCTTCCTTCCTGGCTCAACAGAATCGTTCAATGAGCCACCAATCTCAACCCCTCTCCCTCATGCTTCTTCTTTTCAATAAAAATGCTAATTTTCTTCAAAGCCTTGTTCAAATCCAGCATCTTTCATCCTCATTTTTCTATGCTGATTATAAGGCTCTTTCCCTTCCTTGAATTCCTATAGTCCTCAAAATCAGCATTCTACAATCTTGCAAAGTATTTTATGCTATATCATATTGTTAATTTTGCTTTTAAATTTATTTATTTTTAGTTTACAATATTCAGCTCCACAAGATTTTTTGAGTTTCAAATTTTCTCCCCCTTCCTCTCCTCCCCGCTCCCCACACAAGATAGCATGCAGTCTGATATAGGTTCTACATATATCTTCACATTAAACATATTTTCACAATAGTCAAGTTGTAAAGAAGAATTATAACCAATGGAATGAACCACAAGAAAGAAGAAACAAAACAGAAACAAAAAAAAGAGAGCAAATGCTTTGCTTCTATCTGCATTCAGACTCCATGATTCTTTCTCTAGATGTGGATCACTTTTTCCATCGTGAGTCTTTTGGAGTTGGCTTAGAACCTTGCATTGCTGAGAAGATCCAAGTCAAAGTTAGTCATCACAGATACAATGTGCCTGTAATTGTGTATAATGTTCTCCTGGTTCTGCTCCCCTCAAGCAGGGGTCATATATTCTATAGTCTTGGACGCTAGCACTACATTAGACTTCCATGAGGACTTAGTACTTCTAACTTGTGCATTTGGGCACTGAGTGATATGATCATCCAATGAATACTAACCATAATGAGCTTATGTTTGTCTAGCATGTTATATTTACAAAGCAATTTTTGAGATTGGAAACGTTCATTTCTTTCTGCAAAGATGCAATTGTCATTTTTAATTTCAAACTCAGAATTCATTTGGTTGCCTACAAAATTCACTCCACAATTCTCCTTATGCAATCGCCACTTTCCTCTGGTGACCCTTTATACCTAATATTGTATTTAGCCCAGCATGTACTGATTCTTGTTAAATCTTCAGGAAGTTTGGTTTTCTTTTCAATGCCATCTGTCTGTTTCAGTTTTATAGCTACTTGATTGAATACAAATCATTTTCATAGATATGCTATTCTATCCTCACAGTGACCCATGAAGTAAGTTGCAATTTGTAGCCCCATTTTACAGATGAAGAAACTGAAACTCCAAGACATGAAGCAATTTCTCTGAGGCCCCATGGCTAGTAAGTGGTAGTTTCAGGACTTGAACTAACCTCTCTATGCTATGGCTGGTGCACTTGACATAGAATGATGTTGTCTTTATTAGCCACACTGGTAATCCCAGGAATTTAGGCAAAACTACTGTTTTCCCCAAATGATCCCAGTTTGCCACATGAAGGGATTTGCCAAATAACTGATGAAGTTTCTTACTTGCCTTGTTTTTGCAAACCAGCCATTGCCTACTGTTAAACAACCTTAGCCTGGCATCCCTGGTGACAAAACCTAAAGCCATTACTCATTATACTTAAATATGACTTTTTTACAAATAAAATATGATTCTGGGGTTCCTGTTGGGTATCTTACCCCACAGGAAAGAAGAGGGAGGAAGATAAAAAAAAATAAAAGGGGGGGGAGGGCACATGGGGGTGGAGGTAATCAAAACAAACACTTTGGAAAGGGGACAGGGAGAAAATTCAATAAAGCGGGATGGGTTGGGAAGGAGCAAAATGTAGTTAGCCTTTCACAACATGAGTATTGTGGAAGGGTTATACATAATGATACATGCATGGCCCAGGTTGAAGTGCTCAACTTCTTAGGGAGGGTGGGTGGGAAGGGAAGAGGGGAGAGAATTTGGAACTCAAAGTTTTAAAAACAGATGTTCAAAAACAAAAAAAAAAAGTTTTTGCATGCAACTAAAAAATAAGATACACAGGCAATGGGGCGTAGAAATTTATCTTGCCCTACAAGAAAGGAAGGGAAAAGGGGATGAGAGGGGAGGGGGGTGATAGAGGGGAGGGCTGACTGGCGAACAGGGCAACCAGAATATATGCCATCTTGGAGTGGGGGGGGAGGGTAGAAATGGGGAGAAAATTTGTAATTCAAACTGTTGTGAAAATCAATGCTGAAAACCAAATATGTTTAAATAAATAAATTTAAATAAAAAAACCATTTAGTATTCAGTGCATCAGTTCAACCCTGAGGCCACAAGTGAAAATGACTGTTTGCAATAAAAATTAAAACTCTCTTGAGTGAGATAGCATCACTGTATCACTGAAATTTTCCTGGAAAATATATTGCCTTTTGCTGGAGTCCAATGAATCAGTACTCTAAAGACCACAGTCTGGCTATTTTTTTCCCAAGTATGGCATCCTGGAATTTGAGTAAGACCTTTAAGACAAATGTAATAGGGAAATATTTTCTCAGGACTTGTGCTATGAATTCTTTGAAAAAAAAATTTAACTGTATTTTTCTTATTTGTAAGCATACTTCACAATAGTTTTTCTAAAATTAAGAGTCCGTAACAGTAAACTTGTAAGTAGTTTGTCCATCCCATGTAGGGGTAGCCTTACACCCTATTCTCCTTTAAATTGTAATTCACATAAAGTGATCCAAGGCAGGATAAGAAGGCCATCACTTAACTTTGTCTCTAAACATCTTCCATCTTATAATAGTGAATCGGGTCTTATTCACATTAGAAAGAGGAAGGAAGTGGGGTTGACAGAAGAAGAACAATGGGTGGTCACAAAGCTAGCCTATGGTGTTCACCAGAACAAATCAAATTGGTGAAGGGGCCAAATAAAAGAGAGACTAGTGAAGCAAGTCCAAAAGTGAGAGAAGATAGTGAGGAGGCCTCAAATAGTCATCAGGGAGATCAGAAAGGATTTTTCATTTAAAACTCAATAGCTATCCACCTGTAATGGTGTCATGTGGTGGAAAGAGCACTAATTGTCTGTGGAGTTAGAGGGCCTAGGTTCAAATCTTGCCTCTGATGCAAATTACCTGTATGAACTTAGGCTGACAGGCTTAATTTAAGTAACAACTCAACCTCCCTGGGCCTCAGGTTTCTGAGCTGTAGAATCAGAGGGTTGGACCAAGTGACATCTTCTTACACTAGGTCTATAATACCAATATCTGTGCTGAGTAGATGGAATCAGACTAAAGGTTAGTTTAGGATGGTCTTAATGTGGGATCCACAAACCAAATTTTGCAGATATATTTCATGGCATCAGTAAATTTAAATGGGAAATAATTACATCTTTATTTTCACTATCATGAAATTGAAACTTGACATTTTCTTCAGCTATTAATCTAGGCAACAAAACAGTAGAAATAGGCTTTGTCAGACTGCCAAAGGCATCCATGACACAAAAAAATTAATAACCCTTGGTCTAGTAATACATAGGCTGTGTCAGTGTGGTACAGTAGAACATGTGTTGGAACTGGAGGCAGAGGACATGCGTTCAAATCCTGGCCCTCTCACTTACTACATATGTGTCATTCAGGAAGATATTTTGTTTCCCAAAGCTTCAATTTCTTCATTGGTAAACTCAAACAGCAAGAATTTATTTAGTGTCTAACATATCCCAAGAACTGTGCAAACTCTGGGGATACAAATACTAAGAATGAAACAATCCCTATTCTCAAGCAGTTTACTATAAATTCATGTTACCTAATCTCAGTCAGGTCCTCACTGCAGCAAGGCAATTCTTTTATACCTTTTTAATTGATTTACACTCCCACTCATCACAATGGCTATTTCAAACCCTTTTGTTCCCTACTCAAGCCTTCCATAGCATCCCCTTTCCCTCCCCTCTTGGCTGAGAACCTTGTGTCATACTTCACTGAAAAAATTGAATTCCTTCTCCTAGAGCTCCCACTTCTTTCTTCCTCACTGCATTTTCCTCTGTATTTTGCCCTACTATCTATCTCCTTCTTCACACTATCCTTCATGAAAAGGTGGCCCTTCTTGGAACATCAAACACCTTGATGTGCATTCTTGATCTTATCCCATCTTATGTAACATACTGCTTCTTCTGACATCCCACTCTCTCTCTGTAATCTGCAGCTTCTCCCTGTCCATTAGCTGTTTCTCCACTGCCTACAAACATGCCAATGTTTCTTTATCCTTCAAAAATTCCTTACTTAATCCTACAGCTCAGAGATACATATACAAACATATATATATATATATATGTATATATATATATATGTATATATATATATATAAGAGAAAGCTATCCACAGTCAGTGCTTCTACTTTCTCAACTTTCACTAGATTCTAAACTCTTTCAAATCTGTCTTTGCACTGGCTGTTTGCTTATGCCTAGAATGCTCTCTCTCACTTCTTTCCACTTTCCATTAACTCATCCCAAATCCCACCTTCTGCAGGAAGCCTTTCTCTCCCTTCTCCCACTACTGCTAATGCCTTCCTTCTAAGATTACCTTCTGTTGACATTGCTCGTATCTTTTACATACATAGTTATTTGAATATTTTCCCTCCATTAGAAGTTAGGTACCTCGAGGCAAGAGACTCTTTTTGCCCTTCTTTGTATCCTCAGTGCTTACTCCAATGCCTGGCACATAGTAAACCCTCCATAAATGATTGTTGAATGACTGATGGATTGAATCAGGTTAGACTAGACAATCAATAAAGTTTCTCTTCCAGCTCCCAGTGTATGATACTTGTTTACTATGATTCCCATGAAACCATCACAATTGGTTGCAAAAGTAAAGAAATCCAGCCAGTCAAATCTTTGTTCTAACTGACTGCGGTATCATTTTTCCCTGTGGCTATAAGGTGGGTGCTGTGATGTGGAAGTGTAAGCAGTGACCAATTTCACTACTGAAGTGTTTCCCAATTTTGCTCCATTTAGAGTCTAGGATTCAATCTCTTTTTCTGTATTTCTCTCCTCTTGATTTTTCATTTCCTTTACTCATTTCCTTTCTCCCTTCCCCTTCCTTCCCTTCCTCTCTGTCTCTCTCACTCCTTTCCTCTTTTCCTGCTTCCCTCCCTCCCTTTCTTCCTCCCTGCCTTCTTTGTTTTCCTTCCCTCCTCTTTTTCTTCATTCCATTCTTCCTCTGGGAGAAACCTTTCAATACTGTTTAATGACCCTTCTCCTACTTCTCCCTGCAAAACTAAATCATGCAACCTTCCAATGTGCTATTCAAGTCCCATTTGTTCCATGAAGTTTCCCCTGGCTGCTTAGCCCAGGCACCAGGATCTATCCTTTCACTGAATTCTGGTAGCATTCTGGTTACCCAACCACACACATAATTTGATGTCTATGCAGTGTTTTTTTAAATATATCAACAGAACTATAACTACTAGCACAAAGTGAATGGGACTTAGCTTCAGGGTACAAATGTAATGGAGAGGAACACACTTTCTCCCCAGAAGATGAGCTTCCTCTAAGAGAGGGCACCCTTGCTCCCTGCTGTGATTGCTACCCCCTACCTTATGACTATCTTATATACTGGTCTGTCGTGCTGCATTATACAACCTTCAAACCACTACCCCCAAGGACTCTGGCTTCCACATTGCTATGGTACATTTCTTTTTGGATCTACCTCCCATTGCCCCAACTCTCTTGGGATTGTGGGCTGTACTTTCTTCTCCTAGAGTGACTGACTTCTGTACCCTCAGTATCTCTTCCCACAGTATTCCCTCACAAATGACTCTCTGCACCACTGCCCACATACTTCCCACAGCTGGTTTTGCACCAGTGGAAATAATTTCCAGTTAAAGCTCTTCAAATGTAACCCCTATTTCCTCAATTGGGTTAAGCCTGCTTTCTGTGTAAGAACAGTGTATACTTTGTTTACTTTGGGGTTGCGCTGCCAGGAAGTCACAGGATAGCCTTACAGTTTAGAGCTGAAAACAAGAGACATGTGGATGTCACGTCTTGAGAGAGAGAGAGAGAGAGAGAGAGAGAGAGAGAGAGAGAGAGAGAGAGAGAGAGAGAGAGAGAAAGTAGGCCTAATTAAAACCCATGTGAGATCTTCAAAGTTCACAGAACATAGAGTTGTGAATAATGACAACAAAAGCAGCTATAAATTAAATGAAGGGGAAAGTGCCGAGCCCTTTCTTCCCTTGCTTTTCTGCCTTTCTGAGAGGTGGTTATCTTTTCTACATTATTTCTTCTTGTCCTTGAATTACAACAGAGATGATTGTAGACTGGCTTTACCTTTTGTACACACTCATCCATTCAGAAGCTCTTTCATCTGCTATTGAAATTATTGGGCCAGAAGCCAATTCTGGAAACACTACGGGATTTTTTTTCCTCTTTCCAGGGACTGGAAGTTGGCAATGCGGACAAAAGCCAACCTACTTTGCTTCCCCGCTCAGAACAATTTAAAAAATACTGTTTGTCCTCTAGGAAGTAGGGTAAATAATGCCACATCATCTCTCAAAGCCTCAGTTTCCTCTTCTGAAAAAAATTGAATGTCTTGGCTTAGATCAGGGACTCAACCCTTCTACTATTTTGTGGACTAGTTTGGCAGACTGGTGAGGTCTATGGACCTCTTTTCAAAATAATGCATAAAATAAAATAGGATTACAAAGAAAACCAATTGTATTGAAATACAATTATCATTTTTTAAGTTAATAGATCTTCCCCCTCCGGGCTAAAAACCCCTTGGAAATGATGTATAAGATTCTTTCTAGATCTGAAATTCTACCAGTGCCTAAGCCTTTGTATTTTTGAGTACTATGTCAAAGAATTGATTTCTTGAGCCATAGGCAGGGATGGGAAGCCAGATTGTAATAACCCTTTACAGGAACTTGAAAAATCACTTTTCTTTTACTCTTCGTTTCTCAACCTGGAAAATATGGGAACTTGGACTAGTAGTCCTTTAAAGTGACTTTGAGATCTAAAATTCCATATTCTATATTTTAAACTACTTTCTAGCTCTGACATTTCTATAACACAAACATTTTATGATTTTATGACAGCAGCCCTCCATGGACTAATGTGAAGAGGCATGACAGGTGCAGTTTCCCTCTGCAAGGAAACAACCAGATGAGGAATTAATCTCTTATTTCTCAAGGTTCTGTGCCTCTGGGCATCCTCCTAGCAGCCCCCATGTATCTATGACTAGACTTCCCTAAGATACTCTCAGAGAGCATAGAGAGGAATTGAGATTCTCTCCTGTTGCTCAATGTAACCCCAGCTCTAGTAGAAACTATACTTAAAGGATAACTAGCAGGTACTTTCCTTTGGCAATTTGCACCACCTTCCACCTGCCCTAGTTGAGAAGAAGCAAAATTGAAGCCTAAAAGTGGGTACAATATAAATCATGGGCAGATTTGACTTGGAGCCATAAGCTCCTCCACTCACAGAGGATGGTTCTAGCAAGTCAATTCAACAAACATTCATTAAATTTCTGCCAAGTGTCAGACTTTAAGAATACAAAAACAACAACAAAACAGCCCCTGCTCTCAATGTGCTTACATTCTATTAGAACAATATAGGATGTGCACACATAAAAAAATTTATACACAAAATACATACTAAGTAATTTTGAGAAGCAAAGAAAACTATACCTAGGATCCAGATGTGGCAGGAAGAGGCAGCTGAGTGGCAAAGGGAACATGGTATTGTAGTGTGAGCTGCTTATTATGAGGCTCAGTTATATGAATGAACCAACTTGAATCAGATGGAGCAACATTTTAATCCATTTCATTTCATCCACACTTGTGCAGACCAGGTTTAACTTGCTACTTTGTCATGACACATGGCCAATTTTATCCCAGAATGTTGCTTACTCGATTCCATGTTCTTCCTAAGCATTTGGGGGAAAGGCATCCAGAACTATGATTTTAGCATATAGGTTTTTTTTTGGGGGGGGGGTTCCCTTGGATACTTTGACTCACATTTTCCTTTTATTTTTAGTTTATGGAATAAGGCAAGCATTTCAATAACATAGTACAATAAAAAGATAATTTCACATGACATTGCAAATTTACTATGCACAACTTGCTATTCCTTTCAAATATACAACAAAATTCTCATGTAAGTTTCTTTTTTTCCCTTTTTCTTCCCTCCTCTCCACCCCCCCCACCCTAGAGATGGCTACCATTAGAACATATAGAAAACCCTCAATGAGAAAACTACCTCCATCAAAGCAAACTAGCAGCCTCGCTGCAATTTATAGTCTTAAGGAGTTGTTACTAATCCATAAATCCATAAAAATACTATCTCTTACATTGAGATAGAAACAGCTAATTTGATTTGAATGAAGCTTTAGCAGAAGACACTGACCAAGAAGAACTGGGTGACTTCACTTAGCATGAAGACTATTTGGAGAAGGAAAGCAGTTCATATGAAAGAACCCTTGGGGTTGATTTAATTAAATGATATCACAAGATCCTTTCATCTCTAAGTCTGACTATCCTTATCTTTAATATTTTGTCCTATCTAAGTCAGGCAGAGTGTAGGTATGTGTTTTAAACAATTCAAGAGTGAAGAACGGTTCAGGTCTTCCTGACTCCTGAACCAGTGTTCTATCAGGGCTTCTTAAACTTTTTCTGCTAGCAACCCCTTTTCGCATTTTGGCAGCTTTCCTTGATGCTGCATGGCCCGAGTGCATGTGCAGGGCAAAGTGTGGTGCATTCTTTGTGTTCAGAACCGAGACTACAGAGAAGTTGCCTGATGTAACATGGACAAGCACTGCCAGAAACACCTCAGATTCACCACATGTTTGACTTTGAATTAATTTTTGGTCATTGTGCATTCAGAAATCTTTTACTGTTGCTAGATATTTTGTGACTCCATTTGGGGTCACGATCCACAGTTTAAGAAGTGCTGCGGACGGGTTATTATTCTGTTAGGCAGCTAGAGGGTACAGTGGCTAGAGCACTGGTCCAGGAGTCAACAAGACTCGAGTTCAAATCCAGCTTCAGACACTTACTGGCTATGTGATCCTGAGAAAGTCATTTAACTTCTATCTGCCTCAATTTCCTCAACTGTAAAATGAAGCTAAAAATAGCATTACTTCAGCATTGTTGGGAGGATCAAATGAGAGATTTATAAAGTGCCCCATAGTGCCAGGAACATAGTAGGTCCTTCATAAGTGGTGGGTTTTTTCCCATTAGTCCAGCAGAGTATATCTATACAGTTCATTGGGCAATTGCTCAATTCTCCATTTCATTTGACCTATGTAAACACAGCCCAAGTTAAAATAGAACAGGAAATGTTCCAAGAATCTTTCATTATTTGCTGTGACCATGTCACCATTTACAATGCTATTGAGGAGGGAGGTGTTACCATAGAAACCTCAACAACACCTAGTATGACACTCTGACTCTGACAGCTGTATTTGTAAAGACCCACAGAAAGAGGCTGATATTTTTATTCATTTCTTTGGCCAATTGTGCCTTCTTGATGAGCAGAGGGGGTATATTTGTAGATTTACATTTATTGGTTTGCAAGCAAGAAACTATAGGAAAAATGCACACTTATATGCCTCAAATCCATTTTACCTCCTACTAGATTTTCATTTCAGTAACATCTTCACTTAAAATACATACAGACATACCTCATTTTGTTGCACTTTACTTTATCACATTTTTTTAATAAATTGAAGGTTTGTGGCAAACCTGTAGTCAAGCGAGTCTATCAGTGTCATTTTTTTCTAACAATATGTGTTCAGTATCTCCAGAGGAAAGGAGGTGCCTCCTATCTCTGCTTCTTCCTATCTGTGTTGTGACCTTAGACAAGTACCTTTCACTCCTCTCTAGGACTCATTTTTCTTGTTTATCAAATGAAAGTCTTGGTCTTGGGGACCTCTAAGAATTCCTCTCACTCTAGATCCTGGGAGTCTACATAGCTTAGGAAGATCTACTGAGTACAGCATGTTTTCCAAAACTTTCTAACTGTTTTCCTGGTTAAATTATGCAAACACTATCCTCAAATACACCTCTAAATTATTTCGTGCCCAGGAGCAGGATGTGTGGCTTGTAGTTAAAGGGCCTAGAGGCATTCGTTACACTTCAAATAGAACTGAGGAATGGGAATTAAATAAAAGATCCCCACCACAAATCTAATTCCTACTCAATATTAAAATAAAGAAATTGATGGGGAACAGCACCATTTCCCACCTGAATCAATAGGATATTAGAAAAGGTAGATTATTTCCAGATCATTCCTCCACAATATTTCACGCACTCCCTCTGGCAAATGTCCCATTGATGGCTGGAGGACACAGAAGGAAGTCACAAAACGAATCTGAGAAGGTTAAAGAGGGTTGTATTTATAATAATGATGAAAAGCAGCTTAGAATAGACAAAGAGGGAGATGTTCATTAAAGTTTGAAGGATGAATAGCATAGAAAGAGAATAAAAATTGTAGAATAAAAGACCTAAAATTCTAAAATCATAACTAAGAAGTCTTATCAAATCAAGGAATAAAAACCTTCTTCTGCCCTCAACTTCTAGGAGACAAATGACAAGAAAACCATCAGACATTAGGGAGTTTGTCTTTTTGGGGGGAGAAAAAATACTTCCAAGAGGCTTATAATACATAAGAACAGAGACTAGAATGGTGATTCTATTGGTATAAGAAATGCTCAGATGAGGAAACTCCCTCTAACAACCTAGGTCAGCCCCTTTTTGTAACTTACAGAGTTTTCTAGAACAAAGGTCCAGCAACACTCCAGAGGGTGTCCCAAACCTGATTAAAATGTAATTGGGAAAATTTAACAAGATAAATAAAAATACAATAGAAAATTGGTTGTTTAGTCATTTCAGGCATGTTCAACTCTTCATGACCCCCTTTTGCGGTTTCCTGGTAGAGATACTGGAGTGATTCATCATTTCTGTCTCTGGCTCATTTTGTAGATGAGGACACTGAGGCAAACAGGGTAAATTGACTTGCCCAGGGTCACACAGTTAGTGTCTGAGTCCAGATTGGAACTCAGGAAGATGAGTCTTCCAGATAGAGTACAACACTTATCTACCCACAACAGAAAATAGATAATGCTAATATGTCGTTTTGTAAGTCAATACGTGGCTTGTAGGGATCCTTGTATATGGTTTAGTGGCCCCTGTTTCTATTTGAGTTTGACATCACTGGTCTAGAGCCCTGTGGAATTAAGTGTCTTACCCAATCTGACATAGTCTATATAAATCATAGGTAGAATCTGAAGCCAGAGCTTCCTGCCTAGGAAACTGCTTCTTAACCCACTATTCTATAGCTATATGTAGGATACTTAGCCAAAGGCATATTTAGCCAAAATCTCCCAGTTTCTACACTTCTGCCCACAGCCCTATAGAATTCAATTATACAAACACTTATTAAGATCTTATTGTCTGCAACTAGCACTAGGATGAATGCTGAGGGAACTCCTATCTCCTGCCTTTGCACTACCTGTTACCCATGCTTGGAATGTTCTCCCTCATCAACTGCACTTCCTGGTTCCTCACATCCCATGGCTAGTGCTTTACCTCTGAGATCACCTCCAATTTATTTTCTATGCACATAGTGGTTCATATGTTGTCTTGCCATTTGAAGTATAAGTTCACTGGGGACAGGGACCCCATATTTGCTTTTCTGCATATCCTCAGTGCTGACACAAGCTTAATGAATGATTGTGAACTGATTATACTTCATCAGGTTTCCCAGACTATAAAGCACAGAATGAAGGAATGAATGAAGCATTTAAGTGCTACTCTATGCAAGGCACTGTGCTCAGCGCTGGAGATCCAAATAGAAAAGTAATATTGTTCCTGTCAAAGGGCTCACATTCCAATGGGGATGAATACTGACATATTTTAGAAAGATTTTCAGCAATGAAAATGAGAGATGGTGTGGCACAGGGGAGACAAAAATGTCTTCAGAGGCACAAAGACTTGGATTAAAGTCCAACTTCTGATTTATACTGGCTGCGTGACCCTTCACAAGTCACATACATAACCTCTCAGTGCTCTGGGCAATTCTCTAAGGTTATAACTTGTGGAGAGTGTGTCACCTGTGTTTCATGCTCACCAAGAAGTTCCCCATGCCAGTTAAATCTCAGATTCAGTCTTTATCCTGTTCAACAGTGAGAAGAGAAAGACTTTTGTTGTTGATACTCAGCCAATTAAACAAAACCCTTTCTTTCCCCGATAGTGTTGGCTAATAGAGTTTTTGCAGTATTTAGGCTGTAAGCTGACAGAGCAGGATTCATGCCTAAATCTGTTTCACTCTGAATATTTCTCATAATTGGCATTTGAATCTACTCAATTCCCATGGGCTGGTGAACAGATTGTTGTATAACTATGGAGGGAGTCCCTCTTTAGCTTTTTTGCCTATGCAGGAGGATTCCTTGCCTTCTGACTAAGGAAAGCAAGGATTTTCTTGCCTCATATTCAAAGCTGGAAAGTATGCTGTCATAGGTTCAAAGGAGTTAGAGCTGGATAGGTACTAAAAGGTTATATAATTCAAGGTTTTTTTTTCATATCACAGAGTGGCAAACTGAAGCCCAAAGATGTTAAGGGTCTTGTCAATAGTCACACAGTTAATACATAGCAGAGTCTGGATTTGAAACCAAGGCTTCTGACTTCAAATCCAAAATGGAACTTATTATACTTTTCCCCCAAACACTTTCCTCTTCTAAATCTCTTTATTTTTGAGGAAAACACTAGAATCTTTTCATTAGCCCAGATTTACAAGCCAGGAGTCATCCTTGCCTCTTAAATCTTCCTAGATATTCATAGCCAATCAAATATCATGTTTATTCTAACTCCATGATATCTCTTAGACCCATTCATTGCCTTCACTCTGCTCATACAACCACTACACAAGGCCTCATCATCTTTCACTTGGACTATTGCGATAGCTTCCCAACTAGTCCCTTCCCTTTCTAATCCATCTTCCATATAGCTGCTACATTGATATCCAGCAACACAGACCTAATCATGTCAACCTCTAAAAAAAGCCTCTATGGCTCCCAATTGCCTCTAGAATAAAGTAAAACCTGTTTGACACTTGAAATTCCTTTCAATCTGACTCCAGTCTATCTTTCCAGACGTGTTGTACATTATTCCTCTTCTTATATTCTTGTTACCAAAAAAAATAACCTATTTGTTTTCTACAGTACAGAGCATTTCTGAGCCTCTAATGCTTTTGCACACATGGATCTCCATGTACACAGTCATCTTTTCACCTCTACCTTATAGGATGTTTACTTTCCTTCAAAGTAGAGACCAGTTTCCACCACCTACAATGATGTGGCTGCCCTAAGTTATTATGACTATCTCCAAATTGAAATTATTTTGTATTACTTTGGATTTACTTATGCATGTGTTTGTGTGTATGTCTGTTGTATCTCCATAGCAGAATGTAAGCTCCTTGAGGTCAGGAATAATGTCATTTTTCCCCTTACATCTTTAGTACCTGGCACAGATCCTCCTACATTATATGCATTTAGTAAATGTTTCTCAAATTGAATCATGTTGGCATCTTCAGAAACTTTTCACAGAGCACTGAGAAATTTCCAGGTTAGAAAAATACTGAATTTAACTAGGGCTTTGACACAGCCATGAGAGCAAGAGAAAAATTGTTTTCTGTTCATTTACATTTGGATATGTGCAGATTGACTGTGCTCTGGGACTCACATCTGGTCTACTGGATGAAGCACAAAATTAAGGATTTTTAAAATCCTCAATTTCATAGCCAGTCCTGCGTGATCCCACCCTATCCTGCTACCACAGCTTTTCATCTTGCATGTATGAATGTATTCACTATTATATGCTCCCTTTTTATCTGATAGAGGGATATGTACAAACAAAGGAAATCAAGAACCTGGTTTTCTTGCCATAAGGACTTTATATAAACCTGAAAAAGGGACATCCTGTGGATTTGTACAGGGGGAGAATGACTCCCATACACACATCAGGGAGAGGGTCAATACCAGACTATTACGTTCCTACATTTCTAAAATTGCTGCATCTGTTTTAGGAGATTGTCCTTAGTCCAATGCCTTGCACATAGTAGGAATTCATTGTGTTCCTTGAATTGAAAAGAATGACCCAAAACAGATTGGGTATGAAGAAGCTGTTTTCCATGCTATCAGGCTTTCTCCTAGAAAGCATTCTCCTTGTAACCTGGTAACACAAAAGTCATTATTCTATGGTGGAAAGTATACTGCAGGACTTGATTTCAACCCTCCCCCCACAATTTAGTTCAATAAATAAATATTAAGTACTATGTGCATAGCACTGTTCCAGGGGCTAGATTTAACAAGCTCTGTGATTAAACTTTGAATGATTTTTTTTCCTTTTACAAAATGAAGATGATAATAATTCTTATGCTATTCATCTTAAAGAGTTGTTTCCAGACTCAAATGAGACAATGTATAGAATGTAATTTGTAACTACAAAGCAATATATATATATATATATATATACATATATATATATATGTAAGATAATATTTTTTATTATAGTGCAAGTCTAATGTAATGGCCTGCTTTGCCCATGCCACTACATTTCTCATGATGCCTAGGCTCAGGGAATATTTTATCAATGGGGAATAGATACTAATTTAAAAGAGGAAAAGAAAAATTAGGACTGGAGGGAGAATCTTGTGGATGAATCCTCAATGAACTCAACTCCTTATATTCCGTAGGCCCTGGGAGTGGAGAGAAATTCCTGATTGCAAAGGGTGGAGAAATGAGATCAAGCCTAAATTTGGATGATGTGCTTTACTAAGGACTACATTATAGGCCATGTTTGCTGCATTTTGGATCAAGAGAGAGAAGAAGAAGAGAACCCAGGAACTTGGTGCCATAGGAAAGGAATAAGTAGCGCTAAGTTCTAAGTTTTCTACAAGTGAAGGTAATATAACTAAGAGGAAAATACTAAATCTTTTCTACTTTATCAGGCCACACAAGAAACATTTAGTTTTTTTCAACCTGGCATACAAATCTTTGTGGGAGTAAAAATTCCCAGATTTTCCCATCATTTGCTTGGGCAGGAGATGCTAAAGTGTTTTTTTCTATTTCTTGACTGCACTAATTGCGTTGATTCAAGTTAAATGCTTTTCTTTTTCTTTTGTAATGAGTTATAAACATAGGGTAATTTATTTCATGACATTGTTTCTTTCATAATTGTAATTAATTTACCTTTATTGTGTTTTTGTTGTTTTGGATATTAACATGTATATAGGTTAAATTATCTGTTCACATGTGTATTTTTTCATGGATCCTTCAAATACCTATAATTGACTCCATATTTTTTTTGATTTGGCTCACATTTGAAAATCATGTCATTTTGGGCTGTATCTTATATTAGACTTTGTTTTTCAGAGTATACTTTCCTATTCCCTTCTGTGATTACTAGTGAGTTCAGAATGATCTTGTGTGGTTTGAACTTTCTTGAATTTATTGTTTATCATTGCAATTCTTAAATTTAAGAACTCTATTTTTAGAGTTGCTTTGTTTTTGGAAAGTAATCTGTAGATTCTTTCCATTGGCACTTCATTTTCTAGATTCAGAAATTCTAGACAATTTTCATATATCATTTTGTGCAATACGTTCAGATTTTTAATTTGGTATATTCTTCTGGAAGATCTATAATCCTTAAAAATGACTCCACATACAGTGTTTTTAAGGTCAACAGCTTTGGATTAGGTAGAAATCATATCTGCTTCTCTTTTGTCATATTTTCCTTTATTTCAGTATTATTTTATTACAAATAATTGGTTTTTTTCACTTCTTTGAAATAGCTCTCTTCCATGTACTCGGTTTTTTTTCTAAATTTTTTTTTTAATTTTCTACATGAAGAGTGATAACCTTTATCGTATGTCTATTCCTGATTTTTTCTCTTATGGATTTCATTTATTTTTTGAACCATTCTGAAATTTCTTGTTTTTCCATTATCCCCTAAGATGCCACAGGACTTTCTGCTGCATCAAACATTGATTCATTTTCTTTTGTCTTATAATATCTGTTAAAAGAGCTTTGTACCTTTTTTAAGAGTTCAGAACTCATCCTTCTAGTTTTAAGATCTTTTGTATTGATTTATCTACTTGTTCTCTGAGTTTTTATTGAATGTTATTTTTCTCGAAATCTTATTTGTTTCATTCCCCCCCGCCTAGCATTATCTCATTACTCACTTTCTCCCTTGGCTAGTGAGTATTCCTCCAACTCCCAAGGGTTTCAAAGCTTTTCCTCAGCCTCTTCCCATGTTAAAGAATGTAGCTTTCACCAGTCCTGGTCCCATCTCTAGAGTATCCTCAGTGCATACAGGACTGACCACAGTTGGATTTCAGTACATCTTTCCTTTGAGATGCAGTGTAGTGTCTCACCTAGGCTCCTTCCATCAGTTTTTCATTTAGCTCTCTTTTCCTTCCCCGGATGAGCTGAATTAGTATCTTCCTGTTTGCAGGATTAGGGGAAGGAGGGAAGGATATTTGATGGTACTGTCCTTAAAGCCTTGGGATTCCCTAACCCAGGGGCCACATCAAGGAAGAAGAAAGCATGTTTCCTCCCACCTTCCTCGGTCTCCTCACATGGCAGGGAAGAATTATTGCTTACCTTTTCTTGCTGAAGTGGGGAAGGGCAATTGAAATGGAGGGAAGCAGTGCTGGCAAAGTCTCAGCATCAGAGGGTGAGCCCAATCTAAGGCCCCAGGAGATCATTTGTGATCCCTGCTGGAAATGTGAAGACTAGCATGGAATGAACACTGAGTGACCCCATCAGGATTAACATTGTCTAGCGTTAATTCATAGGGATTTTGCCTGGTTTGGGTTTCCCTGCTTTTGTCCTCTGGACTGAGCTATAATTGTTCTGTATCTGTATCTTATTTCCTCTTTTGGAGGGTGGGAGCAAAGTGAGTGTTTACACATAATTTACAGCTAATATGGACTGAGGAAAGTGTCTACTGTACAATGCTGTGGGGCTTGTGACCAGCTGAATTTTTTATTTTAAAAGAATCTGTTTCTTGTCCTACTCTGTGAATCAGGTGCTATGGCAGATTGGATGATGTCTGGGATGAAGACATGTGGGTGGGGGAGGGGAGAGTTGAGCCAATTGAGGTTTATGTCACCCAAATTACCCCTACATTTAAATGTAACCTGTGGGGTTCCCATAGAAATCTTTGGGAATTCTAGAGTGAGTGGAAGACAGATTACATTATTTTTATTAACCAACCATTCTGACACACGTTAAATCACTTTAAATGTGGCAAAGAAAAAAATGCAGAAGCCTCTGGTTATGAGCAATTCTTCTAACTTTAAATCAAGAATAAGGCATGCAAGAGAAGAGGATGTGGGAGGTATAGAGAGGACAATTTTCCCCCTTTTTCCCCATTTGATGATTCAGAAAAGTTGTGGTTTAAGCTTATCCTGAAAACAAGAGGGAGAGCATTGTGGTATACTGGAGAGGGCCTTGGACTGGGAATCAGAGGAACAGGATCTGCTGTTAACGTCTGTTCAAGCTTGACTAAGCAATTTGCCCCCTCTGGGTATCAGACTCCTATAAAATGAAGGGATTGGATTAGCTGATCTCTAAGGTCTATTTCAGCTCTAAATTCTATAACTCCAAATCTCAAGAATGCAGCAGTTCCATCAGAAGTGAGTACGCATTTGGAGATCCTGATTGGCCTTAGTGGAACTGATGCTAACAGAAGCCAATGAATGATTGTACTAAATTGTCCTTCTATTGACTATTTGGTTTAAATGCCAGAGACCTTCTCAGTTAAAGTGTGCTTTCTTCATATATTCTTACAATGTGCTTTTTTTTCCTTTGTCCACCAAACATAAGATGTTTAAAGCCCAGCTCCCCAAGCCCATTCTCTGTGAAATCTTCCTCTATTGTAAAAAGCTGTCTTACTGCTATAATACCAGCATAGAAGCTTATCTTCTCATAGTTCACCTGAATTTTAAAAATACTTCCATATAACAGTCACCTGGTGATCTCATTAGCTCCCTGGTTTCAATGATCTTTTCTATAGATAGTTCTCAAACCTACTTATCCAGTTCTAACCTTTCTTCTTACGTCCAGTCTTACCTCTCCAATTGCCTACTGGATGTTTAGAACTGAACTTGTCTTATAGACGTCTTAAACTCAACATGTCAAAAACTTCCCTCATTATCTTTCCCCCAAAACTTTTCCCTCTTCCTAACTTCCCTTTAACTATGAGATGTACAATAATCCTCTAAGTCACCTATGTTTGTGAACTAGGTGACAACATCGACTCCTCATTCTCACCTCCTATATCCAATGAGTTGCCAAGTCCTGTCAATTCTATCTTCACAACATTTCTTATGTACATCCCTCATTTCCTATGACACTGCTATCAACCTAGTGCAGGCATCATTGCATCATGCCTGAATTATTGCAATAGCCAGCTGATTAGTCTTTCTGATTCAAATCTCTCCCTATTTGAGTCCATCCTTCACTCAGATATCAAATTGGTTTAGCTAAAATGCATTTAATAATGTCATATCCTTTATTCAAACAACTTCAGTGTCTTCCAATTACTCCCAGGATCAAATATAAAATCCTCTGTTTGGTATTCTAAGCCCTTCATAACCTGGGACATTTCCTATGTATATTCCTTACATCCCCCAATTCCTCTGAATTCCAATGACACTGACCTCCTTACTGTTCCTCTCACCCCCTCTCCCAATTCTGAGGCTTTTCACTGATTTTTCCCTCAAGCCTGAAACTCTCCCCCTCCTGTCTCCATAGCCTAACTTCTCTGGCTTCCTTTTAGTATCAGCTAAAATCATACCTTTTGCAAGAATCCTTTTCTGATTCCCCTTAATGCTGCTGATTTCCCTCTGTTCATTATCTCCAATTTATCTTGTTCATCACGAAAGAACATTGCCCAAACATATTAAAACAGAGGTTCCAAGTAGAAATAGAAAGAATCCACTAATCACCTGAAAGAAAAACCAAAATAAAAACTCCCAGGAATATCATGGCCAAAAACCAGAGATTCCAGATCAAAGAAAAAATGCTGTGAAAGAAAAGGTTCAAACACCACAATCAGGGTCACACATTTACCAGCTATCTCTATAAAAGAGCAGAGGACAGAGAATACAATATTCTAAAAGGCAAAAGATAAAGCTTTAAACCAAAACTAAAATTCCCAGAAAAAAAAAAACTGATTTTACTCTACGGTGTGGGGGCAGGGGTTGGGGGAAGGGTGGGAATGTTCTTTTAATGAAATGGAGGGCTTCCCAGCTTTCCTTTCAAAAAAGGTGGAGCCAAGCAAAAGTTCAAATTACAAAGATAAGAGTAAAGAGAAACATAGAAAGGTAAATAGAAGCTTATAATTAGAAATGGCTTCATAAGGCTGAAATTCTTCCCATTCTAATGGGGAGGGGATAATACAAGTATCCCCTAAAAGCTGTAATGTCAGCAGGGGTCATGAAGGGAATAAAGTAAAATTGAGGGCTTTGGAATGGTTTTGGTTATTTTGTGATGATCTTTTTAAAAAAAAGAAGGGGAAAGGATACAGTAAGAAAGAAAAATATAGCAATAGGGGTGAATCTCATATAACTGGGATGCATAAGTAGAAGTTTTTACAAGTAAGGAATCAGTGAGGGGAGTTGGCATCATTTGAGCCTCACTTTGAATTGACACAGAATGCAATGGGCTGAAACAGAAGAACAATTTACACTATGACAACCACATTGTAAAAACAGGTTTGAATATTTTAAAAACTTGGTCAACACAATGATCAGCCATGAATCCAGAGGCGCTATGATTTACACATCTGCCCACCTACTAAGAAAGAAGAAATGGGAATATACAGAGTGAGACACGCATTTGGGGATATGGCCAAAGTGGGGGTTTGATTTCATCTGCTGCAATGGTTTTCTTTATTTCTTTTTCTAATTGAGAAGAAAGGTGGGAGGAAAGAAAGTATATGGTTATTAATTTAAACAATAAAATGTCATTTTAAAAAGTAAATATAGATACACATATAACAAGCTGTAGAATTTAGAGCTCAGAAGGACCAAGCACTCACTCTGAATTCAAAAGACCTGGGTTCAAATCCTTTCTCTGTAACTACATGCATGACTTTGAACAAGTCATTTAATCTTCCTGCTTTTGAGGCCTCTCCCAGCTCTAAATCTATAATATAGATTTTTACAGAGATCCTAGAGTCTTTCCATTACATTTTTCTTCTCTGAAGTGATTCATGTGTTTTATTTGGTTCATCTGTAGTTTTTCAAGAATGTGTTGTTTCTGAAGTTGTTGAGGTAGGGAACAGTGTTTGGTTTGTTTTCTCTCAAATGAAAATCTGTAAATCTTCTTTCAGGAGCTGGGAGAAAGAGCTAGTGAGGCAGAGCAGAGATGAGAAGTTGACGATGTGCATGGAACTGCAGCAGTGAGTGGAAACATATGGTGACAATGGCATCAAGCCAGAGTTCTTAGGGATGGAGTTGGCCATTGGGATTTTTCTTACTCAGATTTTTTTGATGCCACATCTGCCCACTGAGCACAGGGGAAGTAACGAGGCAAATGTAGAATCTCCCAGGAGAGCCATGCTTTAAGATGCCTTGAGAAGAAAACATATTTTCCCTGTCATGGTCAATATCTACCTTCCTTAAATCCTCTGTCATTATTCTGTGGTGCTTTTTGTCAAATCATCCCATTCTCAGGAGGAGCATGGTACCATGGGATTTAGAGTTAGATGGGCTTATAGAGATCATCTAATTCAACACCTTTATTTTACAGGTGAAGAAACTGAGGCCTATCAAGGTTATAATTATTTATGTCTGGAATTGACTTTTGAAGGCATATCTCAGTATAATAAATAATAACACAGGGTGACATCTACAAGCCACTTTAAGGCTTAAAACATTTTTCTCACAACAAATTGATGACATATATTGTATACACAATATTTTCCCCATTTTATTGTGAGAAAAAAGGATCAGAGAGGTTATAACTTGTTTAGGATCACACAAGGTATAAGCTTGGGAGGCATAATTTGAAACTATGTCTTGCTTTCTTTCTGCTTACATCATACTGTCTCTGCAGTCTGTGTCTGTGATAGAGGCCAAGATGTACAATAGAGTTCCTTTGGTACATTGTTGAAGTCACTGGCCTGGGGAAGCACTTTTATGCTAATGTATCATAAAGGACAACAATACCCTCCACTAGCCATTCCTTGATGCCCTGGTCAAAGAGAGAACATGGGTCTGGATAGCTAGTCAACAAGCATTTATTAAATGTTTACTCTGTGCCAGGCACTGTGCTAAGTGCTAGAGATAAAAAGAAAGGCAAATGAGTCCTGCTTTCAAGGAGCTCACAACCTAACAGACAAGACAACATGCAAACCACTATGTACAAACGAGGTGTATACATGATAAATTGGAGATTGTCAGCAGACAGAAGGCACTAGAAATAAGGGGAATAGGGAAAGCTATATCATAGAAGGGGGGATTTTAGCTGAAATTTGCAGGAGGCTAGGGAATCCAGAAGATGGAGATGAGAAGGGAGAGGATTCCAGACCTGATGAAGAGTCAGTGAAAAATTCATGAAGTTGGGAGGTAGTGTCTGTGAGAAACATCAAGAAAACCAGGATCACTGGGTCTTGGGAAAACCTGAGAACAGGGTAAGGTGTAAAAATACCAGAAAGCCAATATATGGCTAGTTCATGAAGGACTTTGAAAGCCAGGGAATTTTATATTTGCTTCCGGAGGTTGTAAGGAGTCACTGAAGTTAAAAGAATGGGGGTGGGGATTGAGAGAGCGGCATGGTCAGAGCTGTGCCTTAGGAAGAATACTTTGAAAACAGATTGGAGGATGAAATGGAAGGGGAGAGCCTTGAGGCAGGGCCAACCAGAAGGCTGTTGAAATAGTCCAGACTTGAGGTGATGAGGGCCTACACAAGAGTGGTTGCTGGAAAGATATTTAAAAAGTAGAATCTACAGGATTTGGCAACAGACTTGATATGGGGGGAAGGGAGGGAGTGAGAAAGAGAGGGGAGGGGGAGAGGGAAGGAGAGTGAGACAGAAACAGAGACACTGAGGGGGAAAGGAGGGAAGAGAGAAAGAGAGAGAGAGAGAGAGAGAGAGAGAGAGAGAGAGAGAGAGAGAGAGAGAGAGAGAGAGGGAGAGAGGATGGTGATGTCTCTGACACTAAATCTAGGGGTTTGGGAAGAAAATAATGAGTTCAATTTTGGATATGTTGAGTTTATAGTGTTGAGGAGACATCTGGTTTGAGATGTTCAATAGGGAGTTGGAGACTTTAGTCTGGAGGTTAGAAGAGAATTTACAGATGAATAAGCAGATCTGGGAATCATCAGCATAGAGATAATAATTGAATCCATGGGAAATGATGATATTGCCAAGAACAGAAGGAGAAGAAAGTTTAGGTTAGACCCTAGAGGATGCTCATGATTAGCAGGCTTCATCTGGATGAAGATCCAGCAAAGGAGACTGAGAAGATAGGTCTGACAGACAGGAGAAGAACAAGGAGAGAGTAGTGTCAAGGAGACCTAGTATCAAGGAGAACAGGGTGAATGATACTGTCAAGCTTGCAGAGAGGTCAAGAAGAATGAGGATTGAGAAAAAAAGGGCATTAGATTTGACAATTAAGAAATCAATGCTATCTTCGCAGAAAGCTGTCTCATCGGTTAGCAGCTAGACTGTAGAGAGTAAAGAAAAGAGCAAGATGAAAGGAAAGAGAGGCATTGATGGTAGTCAGCCCTCTCAAGGAGTTTAGCTGCAAAATGAGGACAGACATGGGGTGATAACTAGTGGGGATGGATGGATCAAATGAGAGATTTTTGAGGATAAGGGAAATATAAGCTTATATAGGCAGTAAGGAAATAGCCAATAGAGTTAGTGAGTGAGTAGTGTTGAAAGAGCTGTGTCAAACCCTTTGTGATTCAATTTCGGGTTTTCTTGGCAAAGATATTGAAGTGGATTGCCATTTCCTTCTCCAGCTCATTTTTCAGATGGGGAAATGGAGGCAAATAGGTTTTAAGTGATTTACCCAGGGTTACACAGCTAGTAAGAGTATGAAGCCAGATTTGAACTCACAAAGATGAGTCTTCCTGGTTCTAGACCTGGCACTCTAGCCACTATAACACAATTGCCAACATTGGCTAGAAATGATGGGGTTCCAGAAAAACATCTACTTCTGCATAATTGATTACACTAAAACCTTTGACTGTATGGATAACAACAAAATGTGTCAAGTACTCAAAGAGATGGGAGTAACAGATCATCTTGCTTGTCTCCTGAGGAACCTGTATGTGGGCCAAGAAACAACAGTTGGAATCAAACATGGAACAAATGAGAGGTTTATTATTAGAAAAGGAGTATGACAAGCCTGTATATCATCACCTTATTTATTTAACTTATATGCAGAGTACATCACGCAAAATGCCAGGCTGGATGAATCATGGGCCAGAATTAAGGTTGCCCGGAGAAATATCAACAATCTCAGATATGCAGATGATAACACTCTGATGGCAGAAAGTGAAGAAGAATTAAGAAGCCTGTTGATGAGAATGAAAGAAGAAAGTGGAAAAGCTGGCTTGAAGCTTAACATCAAAAAACTAGTCTTACCAACTGGCCATCACTTGCTGGCAAATAGAGGCAGAAGTAAGGGAAGTAGTGTCTGATTTTATATTCTCGGGCTCAAAGATCACTACAGATGGCAAACACAGCCATGAAATTAAAAATGCTTGCTCTTTGGAAGGAAAGCTATGGCAAATCTGGACAGCATACTAAAAAGCAGAGACACCACCCTGATGACAATGGTCTATATGGTTAAAGCTATGGTTTTTCCAATAGCAATATATGACTGTAAGAGTTGGAATACAAGGAAATATGAGTGCCACAAAATCTATACTTTCTAATTGTGGTGCTGGAGAAAACTTTTGAGAGTCTCTTGGAGAGCAAAGAAATCGAGTCAGTCAATACTTAAAGAAATTAATTAACTATTCACTTGAAGGTCAAATACTGATGCTTAAATACTTGGACTACATAATTAGAAGACAGGACTCATTGGAAAAGACTCCGATGTTGGGAAAGATTGAAGGAAAAAGAGGAGAGCAGAGGATGAGATAGATAGATGGTATCATGGAAACAATGAATATGAACTTGGATATACTTCAAGAGAGAGTGGCAAATAGAAGGGCCTGGTTTTCTGTGGTTCTTGGGGTCATGAAAGTCAGATATGACTGAACAACAACAGTGATAATGGAGAGGGCAACCTACTGGACAAGGTAGAATGGAATATGATCACTTGTTCAAGTAGAGAGGTTTGCCTTGGCAAAAAAGGAGGGCCATTTCTTCATATGAGACAGAGGTGAAGGAGGACATACTGGCATCTAAGTGACACAAAATGAGGAGGAGGGAATAAAGGGGACCTCTTAGTAAATGGCTTCATTTATTTCAATAAAATATGAAGTAAGGTTTTCAGCTGAGAAGATGGGGGCATGGGGCCTAGTAGTCTTTGGAGTTTGAGGAGAGATAAAAAGTTTAGAAGAGTCTCTTGGGCGAGTGAGATAATGAATAGATTAGAGATGTGTAAAAACGATTGTCTTGCCACTGTAAGGGCCCAGTTAAAATTAGGTAACATAAATTTGTAGTAGATGCAGCCATCAAGGTTTCATGATTTTCTCCAGCTTCATTCAGCAGCATGCGGATAGGAGTCAAGGTAGCAGAGAGTTAGAGTAATCAAAGACTAAGGCTTGACAGGGTAAGTCAGCAATTGAGCAAGAAACTAAAGAGAAGGGGATAGTAGAGAGTCACAGTGGTTCATTAAAGGTCAATATGAGGAAGAGATGACAGTGTAATGAGTACAGGGGTGATAGCTTGGAAAATAAATAAAGGGTTGAGGGATTAGAGGTCAAGGTGAGGGTAAAGATCAAAGTTTCATTATGAACAGGAAAGAGAAAGTTGTAATGATCAGGTAATAGTATTTCAGAGTTCATAAACATGGATGTGGAACATTCATAGGTGATAAAAAGGTATATATAGATATATAGATAGATAGATAGATAGATAGATAGATAGATACACATACATATATGACTACCTGTAGGTATCTAAAGTGGGGTGGAGAAATAGGTCATGGGAAATGAGTAAAGTGAGGAATCGTGAGATTAAAGTGTTTGAGGGAGTATCACTATTTATGCTGAATATCCCTAATTTGAGGGCAAGAATTCTTGAGTACAGAAAGTCTGAGTCTGGCACTGAACTCATAGAGGAAGGAAGGAAAGAAAGCATCCTAGATGGCAACAGATAACAGCTACTAGAATCTTGATTGTGTAGTAAATGCAGATTAAGTGAGCCTCAAAAGCGAAGAGGTTATTGAGTGATGGTAACAAACCTGCTTTCTTCTTAAACCTTTTTTCCTTTACCACTCCTTCCATCTTCTGGTACTCATTGACACCTGGCACTGTCATAATGACACAGCTGCCCTGTCCAGCTTTCCAGTACCGGTTGCACTTTCACTCATACTCCAGATCCAATTAATATTTCCAAAGTCCTGGCCCCACCTTACTCACGGCTCATCAGAACCATTTTCTCTGTGATCCCAAATTTTTGCAGCTGAATAAATCTTGTAGTTGTTTCTAAAAGCATGAAATGGACCCTGTGTGTCATACCCCTGCTTCGATACTTAAAGGATCCAAGAATCATAAAGTTTAGTAGAAACACCTTTATTCAATATTTCCTTTCTGGCTTCAAGCTATATTCCTTATTGCTATCCCTTAATGGGTGAGGAGAACCTCAAGGTATATATCCAAGGCTTGACTCCTTTTCCACTAAATGCTGGTTCCACAATGAGTAAATAGCAAATAAACCTATGGCAAAACAGAAATATATAGGAAAATATATACCAGACAATAAACAAAGAAAATGAGCGTTGGGAGAAGGATAACCCATCTCAGTGGAGAGACAGTGGCAGGGGGCGGGAAAGAGAGGAAGACGGAGAGGAAGAGGGAGAGGAAGAGGCGGGGAGGGGGGTGGAGATGGAGAGAGAGAGAGAGAGACAGAGAGAGAGGGAGAGAGAGAGAGAGAGAGAGAGAGAGAGAGAGAGAGAGAGAGGAGAGAGAGGGAGGGAGGGAGGAAGAGTGTGTGTGTGTCTCAGATCTCATTCATAGGGAAATGTTCCAAAGTCTCTAGTGTAGTAAACTATGGAGAGGTGCATGACTGAGGTACCTGGTCCTCTATATGTCAGCTTGTTTCCAGAGTTTTTCTCTCCCTTCAGGGACTTGAAGAGAGTCAACAACCACATATCTTTTCTCTCAGAACTGGAAGTCAGAAGACCATGATCTCTATTCTCTCAAATTCTCAGCAACTTGACCCCTCCCACAGTCATAAAGCATCAAATAATTAATCTCCACCAGTGAGGAAGAGACTCATACAAATGGACATTGAACCATGCGTTACAATGATCTCAACTAATCTCCACAATGGCCTACTAAGGTGAATATTATTATCATACCCATATTTCCAAATGAGGAAATGTAGCCTTTGTGATATTAAATTAAAGACCTAACCTCACACAGCTAGTAAATATTTGAGGCAGAACTGGGGCCAGTATCTTACTGACTCCAAGTCCAATTAATATCATTGAGGCTACATTGCCTCATTTGCAAAAATAGGAATAATAACATCATCTATCTCAGTAGGTTGCTGTGAGGCTTAAATAAGACAATGCAAATAAAATGCCTAACGAACTCTAAAGCACCAGACAAATGTGAAATTTTCGTCATCATCACCTTTAGCATCATCTTGTCCAATCCCTTCATTTTACACATGTGGAAACTGAAGTTCAGAGAAGGAGCAGAGAGATAGCAATTGACAAAGCTGAAATTTAAGCTCAAGTCTTTTGGTTCGGAATGCAGTCCTTCAGCTCTCTGGGCCTCTGTCTCTGAAGAGCAGAAGGCTGCAGTGAAGCTACTACAAGCCTTGCTGAAACACTCAGCAAATTTTTGTTTCTTGCTGCATGCATTCTTTCTAAAAGAGAATACCTCCTTTATTTCCAAACCATACTGGGTATAGCCATTTGCTCATCAAGTCTCTGGTCCCCATCAGAAATCCAACCAACAAACAACAAAAAAAAACAGCCCACTAGAGGGGAAATCCCAGGGAGAATAATTGGCCAGGGAGACCATCTGCTGCTCAGTTTGAAATGCCATGTGCTCTGCCAACACATTCTCCTAATTAGTTACAAATTTAAAGGGTACAAAATGAGTTGGGGGAGTTAGAGAAAATTATGGCCCTACTGACTTCAAAAAATTGGAACTGTTCTCAAGTGTGTAGTGGTAAAAGTGAAAATGACAGAACCAGGAGAAAAAAAAGTATATACATGCTTCTTTGAAGAAAAACTAAATGAGAATGAATGGACCAAGAACTCTGATAAGAACCTGAAGGAAGTAACCGAGATAGTGTCATTCAACTTATGTGTTGAAATAAATTAATTTAAATATACGTAATCCCTAAGCAAGTTCAGTTGCTTGTGCTGATGTTTGAATGTAGTTTTAATAAAACATTTTTAAAGGATTCAAGGATTAAAAAATAATAATAGCAAAGAAAAGTGAGAGTATCTTTGATTTATAAGAAACAGAAGTAGATATTTGCTAAGCATATCTAAAGATGTAGGCCGTGCTTCAAGTCAAATTAACAAAGATCTATTGAGACAAGACACTCCATCTCCTGACTCTTGGTGTTTTCAGCAACATCAAGCATGGAATGCTCTGCCTCCTATGTACTGGGCACAATTCTATAAGGCACAAGCCCCTGACTTCAAGAGGCCTATACTTCGGTATTATACATAGGAGGCAATAGGGTAGATAGAAATCATGCTAGAACATGATCTGGCCTTCTAAATTCACTCCTTCTGACTTAATTGTTATCATCTGCAATATCACCATTTACCCTGTGGCCTTTGTTCATGGTTTTTTCTTGGAACCTTTGCTGGTTCTTCATCTGCACCAAAACTGCTAACTTTGGGTTTGGTCTGCGACCTTTTCTCTTCTCCCTCTATACTATTTCATTTGATGATCTCATCAACTGCCATGGATTTAATTCTTATCTCTATGCTGATGATTCTCAAATGTACTTACCCAGCTGACCTCCAGGCTCAAACCTCCAACTGCCTATTAGATATCCCAAACTGAATGTCCCATAAACATCTTAAATTCAACATGCTCAAGCTATATTCATTATCTTTCCCCAAAAACTCAACCCACTTTCAAACTGTCCTCTTACTGTCAAGGGTACCACCATCTTCACAGTCACCCAGACTTGCAACCTAGGTGTCGTCTTCAACTCTTCACTCCCTCTCAACCTTTGTATACAATCTGTTGCCAAGCCCTGCTGATTTTACTTTTACGATATCTCTTGAATATGCTTCCTTCTCTCCTCTGATACTGCCACCACCCTAGCACAGGCCTTCATGTTCTATTGCTTGGACATGCATTAGGCTAATGGTTTGTCTCCCTGTCACAAGTCTCCCCTACTCCAGTCCATCCTCTGTTCAGCCACTCAAATGACTTTCCTAATGCATGGGTCCAACTACATTATTATCACCTCCCACCCCAAGTGAGCAAACTCCACTAGCTCCCTTTCACCTCATGATCAATTATAAAAGCCTGTGTTTGGCATTGAAAGACCTTCAAAAGCTATACCCGACCACCCCCCCCCACACACACACACACACATTCTTGAGATCCAGTGACATTGGCCTCCTTGATGTTTTGCAACCAGGATAACCCACCTCCTGACTGGGTATTTTCACTCATTGTTCCTCATGCAGGGAATACTCTGCCTCCTCATTTCCACCTTCTGAGTTTTTTGGCTATTCTTCCTGTTGATCTTTAAGTATAAGGATGACTTTCTGAGCTCTTCCACTAGTGGGAGGATCAGTGAAGGAAGAGCAGTTTTCTTGTATATGTTTGTAAGCAGTGAGCTCCTAGCCTCCTGAGCAAATCTTTGTGATAGTGATGTTTTCTATTTATGTCTTCTTTCCTTTGTTACACTAACCTTATTAGATATTAAAATATGGCTGGTGTGTTCCTCTTCCTGGGAATCCCAATGGCAGCCTACTGGAGCAATGGCTGTGGCACCATTACAAGAGACAAATAGCCCAAGATGAGTTAGAGAGAGAGAGAGAGAGAGAGAGAGAGAGAGAGAGAGAGAGAGAGGGAGAGAGAGAGTTAGTCCACTTGGCATTAAGCAGGCTGTACTAAGCAGAGGTGAAATATAATATAAAATAATCAATTAGCACTTCTTTTGTAAGAGCTCTTTGGTAGGTAGTGAATGAATAAATGAAGATTGGGAGCCATGAAACGTGGATCCTCCTGTTGTTGTTTTTATTCCTATGGTGGAGCGATGGTGCATGGAATTGAAGTTTTTTTGTTTTTTTTTGTTTTCCTGAAAGAAGGGCTATGTAGAGCAAAGAGTTTATGGGATTCTGAATTTCAAAGAGCTTCTCCAAAATAGCTTTCTCTAAGACTTTAGTCTCTATGTAATGAAAAGAGTCAATCAATATTGTAGATCTCTTAGGTAGTTGTTATTCCTGGTTGCTGCCTCTTCATAATGAAAGGGCAGGGGTAAAGCACAGTGCTAAGTGCTAGGAATGTATTCACACAAAAAGAATTCATCCCTTCCTTCAGAGAGCTCTCCTTCTTTTGGGGTGATATGAGATACAGATAAGAAAATAATAAGTGCATAAAATAACATAATTTAGAGGGAGACAGAATTGAAAACATGGGGGATCATTAAAGACTGCTGGTAAGAGGTGGTACATAAATTAAACTAACTGAAACTAGAAAAGACCTAGGTATTTCAAGAGGAAGAGCTGAAGAGAGGTGTAACAACAATGTTACTTGCAGCTGCTGTGGGGATATAAGACCAATAACACCAGCAGACAGGAGGGCTGCTAGCACAGATTCTTTGATCTGCTTTTCTAAAGGAAAGCAATTTTAAAGGAGTCAACGATCACTTTAATTGAACATATATGTATCGTTCACTTAGTTCAGGGGAAAAGTCAGCACCCTGAACTTCAGAGAAAATACAAACAGAAACTACAGTCAGAAATTAACAGAGAAAATACAAACAGCAAAGACCAACAGACAGGGCTTCCAACTGTCTGACCAAAAGCAATACATACGTAGTTACCAGAGAGAGAAGCACCAACATCCAGGTTTTTCAAAGTCAATGGGGCTCTTCAATGGCTACCCAGAGTCTCATTTGGCTACATCACATGAACACTCTTCCCATGAGTGAGCCCCAAAGCAAAATGCTGACCTCAGAGTGTATATAGGCTTCTTCAGGGTCAGAGGGCATCACATCCCTCGTGACCCAGGCTCATGTGACTCACACTCGTGTGACTTAGGCTTCCATGTGACTTAAGCAGGTCACATGGGCCTATTAATGGATGGGAAAGATATTCCCATTGAGCAAAAATACATTAACAATAAAAGAGGGCATTTAGGCACAAGGGATAGCCTATGCAAAGGCAGGAAGATAGAAGATATAGTGATGTGCATGGAAGAAAGTAACTAGGCATGTTTGAATCTAGCAGAGAGTTTTTGAAGAAGAATAGTATGAACTAAGTCTACAAAAGAAGACTGGAGCCAGATTGAGGGGCTATGAATGCCACACAGAGGAGTTTTTATTGCTCATAAAAGTGTGACAAGTGGAATCTGAAATAATCAAGGAAACAAAGGTTTGTGCTTCTGAGCATATTGATTTATGAAGCAATGCATGCCAAGTGCATAACGAATCGGGACCAGGTCTCCTCAGCTTGGCACTGGACTCTGAATACAGGCTAAGACAGATTTTTATGTATTAAAAGAAAACCATTAACAGGAAATAAATGAAGGTAAAAGATTAGGTAATCTGATTTCTAATTGGAGGAAAGATGAGGGGCTTTCCAAGTTAGGAGGAGAGCAAACCGTTATAATCCTCTGAAATCAGAAAAAGAGGTGTACCATTCCCCCACCAAGTGTCTGTATCCAGTCAAAGGAAAAAGGAAACAGAAACTGACCCCCACAGGGCCAATCTTCATATGAGACACATGGGTTATTTGAAATGTATAATTATGAGAAAACTTCTACAAGGGTACGATCTTTGGATCTAAGCAACAGGTAGATGTGGTCCACCTTCCAAACCATGCAGGTCTAGGTTCAAACAATGCAATAAAGTTTTATCATAATTTCCACAATTGAATAAAGTTTTCTGACAAGACAGAAATTGGACTAGACCCATAATTAAATAGAAAGGGAACTGAGCTAGATCTAGAATTGGATCTCCACTAAATAGTTTGTTGTAGTTTGTCCTTCCTTCTCAAAGAGGACCATGACATCAGGAAGGTGATGCCATGACTTAAATCCAAGTGAACTGGATTTAAGTGAGGGAGGGCTGTGCAAAGTCACCAGCCTCAGGCTTGGACCAGTGGCAAGATATAGATCAAGACAACTGGAGATGGCCTCAGATGCAGGGAGAGACCTTGGCCTTTTAAAGCTAAGATATTTCCCAGGTCTCAGTTTGACTGAGGCAATGCCCATTCAATGATTAAGGCTAGGTAAGAAATGAGGCAGAAAAGTGGTCTCTTTGACCTAGTCACAAAAAAAAAATCAGTCTGGGAGCAAAAGATAGTCTGAGTTTGTGACCACAACAGAAACAATTGCTATTTACATTCACTCTGAGCCATCAGGGTCCAAGCAAATACCCCTAAGTGGTCTTGGGCTGGGACCTATTGTTGACCAATCGATGAGAGCCAGGGTAAATTGGGTTTAAGGCGTAGTCCTTAAGAAAAAAATCTAGCCCATAAATCTCAAGATATCTTTTTAGGTTTCAGCAATCAAAATTTACATTCCTTGAGCACAGCACCCACAGGTAAGAACATGATATCCTATGTGGACAGAGGGATAGGAAGGAGGAGAGGAGATAAGGGGTGAGGAAGGAAGGAGAGAGGAGGAGAAAGGAGGGGAGGGAAGAGGAGGGGAGAGGAGGGGACTGGAGGGGAGGGGTTAGAGGGGGGGAAGGGGGGAGGGGAGGAGAGGAAAGGAGTGGGGGGGAGGGGACAAAAGGGAAGGGGAAGGGAGAGGAGGGGAGGGGAGGACCATGATATTAGGAAGCTGATGCCATGACTTGCAAGTGAATTGGATTTAAGTGAAGGAGGGCTGTGCAAAGTCACCAACCTCACTTTCTCTTCTGGAGTCATCTAAGTCCAGTGGCAAAATATAGATCAGGACAACTAGAGATGGCCCCACCATTGATAGTACAGCTAGAAGGACTATGCATAGAGAGAAGATACTGGTGTAAGGTGCTTTTGAGGGAATGGCATAAAAGAAAAAGGAGTCTATTGGCTGATTGTTAAGGGGAAACACAGAAGGAAGGATTCTTCAGCCAGTGTTAGTACCCTGGGTATAGTATCAGCTACACCTGGTAGTATCAGTGTAGGATGATGGAATCAACTAAGACAGGGCTTGTGCCATAAGACATTAATGAGCTGGAGAATATCCACATACCTTGGACAGGATGGTAAAGAGGCTAAAATTCATGCTATCTGAAAATGAAAAAAAGATAGTGTCTCAGTTATTCAGTCAACAAACATTCATAAAGTGCCTACTAAATGCCAGACACTTAGGAAGAAAAAGCAAATCCAAAGACAATGTCTTTTCTCAAGGACCTCACAGTCTAATGGGGGGAGGCAATATACAAACAGCTGAAGTACAAACAATCCATATACAGGATAAATTGGAAATGTTGCTGTTGCTGTTTTTGTCCTTCCTTCTTGAAGAGGACCATGACATCAGGAAAGTGGTGTCTTGGTTTGCAAGTGAATTGGATTTAAGTGAGGCAGAGCTGTGCAAAGTCCCCAGCCTCACTTTCTCCTCCAAAGCCATCTGGGTCCAGGGGCAAAATATAGATCAGAATGACTTGAGATGGCTCAGGGACTCCACAAGATAGAGTAAGTGTGATTCACTCAATTCCCACAATTCCCTCCAAAGCTTCTTGAGCAGGAGTGGGTGGTTATATGTTCTGCCCCCATGTTTTTGGAACATCAGTTTAGCAGCTGCGTGAAGGATATATTAGAGTGAGGTAGAGATTAGATTCAAGGAGCTCAATTGGGTAGCTAATAAAATAATAGTCCAGGCAAAAAGTGACTGGTGAGTGGTGAGTGGTAAGTGAAGCTATGATCTACAGAGACAATTGGATAAATAAATTTGGCAACTGATTAGATATGGGAAGAGTGATGAGTGAAAGCTGAGACCCAGGTTACAAGTCTGGGAGATTGAAAGGATGATGGTGCTCTCAAGAAGTAGGAAAATAAAGAGGAATGATAAAATTAGGAAGGAAGATGATGAGATCTACTTTGGAAATTGTGATTTTGAGGTGCATAAGTTACATCCAGGTGGAGATATATAGCAGGCAGTTAGTGATGTAGGAATTTGCTTTGGAAGCCATCTATATAAAGATAATAATGGAACCTAAGGAACTTGAATGAGAAATATGGAAAGAAAATGGAAGAGAGCTGAGGCACACTTGTATGTAGGATGTGGGACAGTCAATAGGAGACATTGAGATTGAATATTAAATATATATGAGGAGAACCAGGACCAAGCAATGCCATTAAAACCTAGGGGAGAAAGAACATCTAGGTCAGGGGTGAGGAACCTGTGGCCTCCAAATCCAAAACTTCGTAGAACAAATGCCCTTAATAAAAGGATTTGTTCTGTATAACTTGGATTCAGTCAAAAGGCCACACCCAAGGACCTAGAAGGCCACAGGTAGTCTTGAGGCCACAGGTTCCCCACCCCTGGTCTAGGTGGTGGTCAGCTGAGTCATAGCTGCAGAGAGGGCAAAAAGATGATGACTGAAGAAATTATGAGATTGTTGTAACCTCTGAGAGAACAGGGAATAGAGAAGTGAGCCTGAAGCAAGAAGTGAAGAAATAAGTATAACGGCTTTTTCCAAGCATTTGTCTGTGAAAGGGAGGAAAGATACAGGAGATAACTTGAGGCCCTGGCAAGGCAGAGAGAAGATTTTTAAGGATGAAAGAGAGCTGCCTTGTTTGTAAGTAAGATGGAAGGAGCTGGAGGATAAAGAGAAGGAAAAGAAAAAAGAGAAGGAGAAGGATAAAGAGAAATCAGTGTTACAGAATGGGAACTGATGTTAAGAGGGGCCAAGGTATAGAATTTGGGAAATCATGGAGCTCACAACAGAGAACCTCTATTTTTTCAGTGAAGAATTCTTCAAAGTCCTTTGCTAAGAAGGGAATAGAGTGTGGTTTAGGTGGCTGCAAAAGAGATGTTTATAACAAAATCATGAAGAATGAAATAGTTAATTGTTGCTGTACTTGTTCAGTGGTGTCTGATTCTTTGTAACCCCATTTGGATTTTTCTTAGCAAAGATACTGGAGTTATTTGCCATTTTCTTCTCCAGATCATTTTACAGATGAGGAAACTGAGGCAAACTAGGTGAAATGATTTACCCAGGGTCTCACAGCTAATAAGTGTCTGAGGCTGGACTTGAAACCAGGAAGATGAGCCTTTCTGACTTCAGGCAGGCCTGGCACTCTATCCACTGTACCACCTTGCTGTCTGATAGTCATTTAGGGAAGGATAAAAAAACCTCTCTGCTACTGGAAGGGTCCAATTAACATTAGATACATAAACACTCAGTGGATCCTTCAGGACTGTGACTTTCTCCAATAGCATTCACAAGCTCACAAGTTGAAACAAAGAAAGCTGATGGTGGGGTTAACCCAGGGTTGGGATATTGCAAGGTGTGAGCAATAATAGGACAAGGAAACAAAGGATTGTGGTGAATAGGATAGTGTAAAGTTGAACAGAGCTAACTGTACTTTCAAGATTTCAAAGTGAGGAAAGTAGAGCCACTCTTTGTGTGATGAACTGAGAAAGCAATTAGGCGTGGATGGATTAGAGATTTTAATGAGGAAGAAGAAAAAGTTGAGGAGGAATAATGTAGAACAGTAAGAAGTTAGTGTCTAAGGAGAATTTCAGTTCTAGATTGAGTAAGTAAAATAGTGGTATAAGCATCTCTGCGCATGAATTAAGCGATATACAAATGTAGCTTCTGACAGGGGAGTAATTTGAACTGGTAGCTCAAGATGTTTGAGGGAATATCAAAATGGGTATCACAGTCCCTAAGCATAAGGACAGGGCTAAAGTACAGAGGAAGATGGAAAGTAGAGTCACACTGTATGAAAGAGGAGGGAAAATGTCCTGGCAGCTAGTAAATAAAAGAAGCCAAGAACTGGAAAGTGTAATAGAAATGGAGTGAACCTCAGAGAAAGAGATGATGTAGGGAAATGGCAGCAGGAAGATCTGGAAGTGACAGTAAGGAGTGAGTACAGTCTAAGCCTCTTCCTCATCCAATGCATCTGGGTGGGGGTGGGGAAGGAGGAGATATAGAGAGAACACTAGGGTGACCAGTGATAGTGGCTCAGTCCTCAGGGAGCTAGGTCACCATGAACACAGGAGGTTGGAAGGACTGCGAGAGGGAGAACTCTAATAGCCCTGAAGTTCCCTTCGAGCTAGTAACTCCGTGACCCTAGGAAAGATCTCCAATTGTTCCTCTGAGAACAGAAGTCAGAGAGCAAGCAAAGGAATGATTTTAATGATGCAAAGTCATGGCAGCAGAAAGGAATATATAGATATGCCAAAAGCCTCACAAAGGACCAAAGTCTAGGCAAAAGAGGCTGTAAAGCTCCAAACTACTACCTGATTTCACTTTAGCATTCTGGCTTTAGTACATGGTATTTAAAAAGTTTGAGAGATGTAGTTTCTGGGTAATTTATCATTTTATTAATAAGGCTTGGCAGGTTATCAATAAAAGAGGTCAGTGGCACTCTCGAGTGCCAAAGACCCCTTATGGTGGTAGGTATACAGTTTATATGCCCTTAGAAGAATGGGTGTTCCTGAGGGTGGCAATCAATTCTGATTGGTTAACAATTACTGAGAGAATGATTATTACAATGAAAGATGAGGGTCTTGAGGTATATGATGCTGAGCACCCAAATCTTGGTCAGAGAGAATTATCAATTTCCATATCACCTGTCTGACAAAAGGGAGAATCCACATTTTCTCAGACCTGTCTGAGTAAACACAATGAGCAGGAATCCACCCATTCACCTAAACTTTGAATTTCTTTTACTGTCTTTGATTAGATCTTAGCCATCCTATCTGGTTGTCTTTGAGAAAGATTCCCCATACTGTTTGTTTTCTGGATGAGGAAGTAGAAAAGGGGAAAAACCTTGGTCCCAATTCAACAATTAACTATTAATACAAGAGAGAAATAATCATTTATCTCAAGGGCATGATGCTGTTTATTAATATAGTCAGCTTTAGGAGCCTTGACCTTGACTATGGCAGAAATCTAACTATCAGCTCCACTTTCAAATACTTCTCACTCAGATACATACATGAAGGGAAAGGAATAGAAGCTCCCGAACAGGCTGAAATGGTTTATATGATTACAGGTCACGAGGGAAAGTTTTCAGGGATGGAAGGGCATCTTCCTTTTCTGCCTCTCATCAGTCCTCCACAAATCCAGGCTGCCCCACAGGCTGTGAATATTCCACAAAGTAGCCTAACCCTTGACATTGTGTCCAAACAGCAATTTTGACCCTTTACTTGATTTCACAAAGGAGCACAGGATCATTGAGATAGAGCTAGATGGAAGCTTAGAGATCATCTAGTTCAACCACTTCATTTTACAAATGAAGAAGCTGAGGTCCAGAGGCATAAAGTGATGTGCCCAGAGATGCATAGGCACTAAGTGTTAGAGGCAAGAAAAAGTGCATCTGTCGTACTGCAAATAGAGTCAGAAAAGACCTAGGTTCAAATCCTGGCTCTGACACTTGTAATCACACAGTGATTATCAGCATGTTACTTGCTTTCACTGGGCCTTAGTTTCTGCATCTGTAAAATTAAGTTAATGATATTTGAACAACCTACTTCACATGCTATTGGGAAGATTGTACTTTGTGGACTTCAAGTTCAGAATTTACCATGTTACTACAGATATGGTCCGCCCAGTGCAAAGAAAAGAGTGATACTTATCTGGACATTGCGCTTCTGCACAGTCTAAGATTGAAAGGGACAGCCACAGTGGTTAGATCACTGGGCTTAGAATCCAAAAGACTCATCTTCCTGAGTTTAGATGTGGCCTCAGCACTAACTAGCTGTATGACCCTGGGCAAGTCGCTTTATCCTGGTTGCCTCAGTTTCCTCATTTGTAAAATGAACTGGAAAAGGAAATGGCAAACCATTTTGGTATTGTTATCCAAAAAAAAAAAAAAACCCAAGTGGGGTTATAAAGACTCGAACATGACTAAAATGACCAAACAACAATAAGACTGGAAAGTTTTTCTGCTTCAAACTCACATTATGAATTCTCTAAAAACCCCAGTTATTTTTTCTGATGAACTGCTCTACAACTTAGTTCCAAAGACTATCACTGTGTAATAACCCAAATTTCAGTTAATTTCTAACAAAGTAAGTACTTGAACAGCTTCAGACAAATAGTTGGGACAATATTATCAACTTCTGGATATTTTCAGGCTCTTGTCAGTCATGAGATCATGTGAATGTGTCACAGCCAGTCAAATTAACTTTGATTTCTTTGTTATTCCAGACCTGTGGATCACATCAGCTTGGACCCTTCCACTGCTGAACATCAGCACTTTGTTTATAATCTAGTATTTTTAATTGTTTTTTCTCAATTACATATAAAAAAAATTTAGCCTTCATTTTTTTAAAATAGTGAGTACCAAATTCTTCCCTCCCTCCCTTTCTTCTGCCTTCCTTGAGAAGGCAAACAACTTGATATACATTATACAAGTGTAGTCATGAAAAGCATTTCCATATTAGCCATGTTGCAAAAGAAAATACAGATATGAAAAAAAAGGAAAAGAAGGAAAGTAAAAAAGTATGCTTCAGTCTGCATTCAGACTCTATCAGTTGTTTCTTTGGATATGGATCTGATTTCTCATTGGATCATTATATTACTAAGAATAACTATGCTATTCACAGTTGATCATCATACAATACTGTTGTGTGCAGTGTTCTCCTACTTCTGCTCACTTCACTTTGCATCAGTCCATATAGGTCTTGCCAGGCTTTTTCTGAAACCAAACTGCTCATCATTCCTTATAATACATTGTATTCCATTGTAATCATATACCACAACTTGCTTGGCCATTTCCCGATGGATGGGCATGTCCCAATTTCCAGTCTTTGCCACAACAAAAAAGAGCTGCTATGAATATTTTTGTAAATATAGATCTTTTTCCTTTGAGTTCTCGGGGTTATAGAGCTCATAGTGGTATTGCTGGGTCAAATGATATGCACAGTTTTATAGCCCTTTAAGCACAGTTCCAAATTGCTTTCCAGAATGGCTGGATCTGTTCCCAGCTCCACCAATAGTACATTAGTGTCCTATTTTTTCAACATCCCCTCCAACATTTATCATTTTCCTTTCCTGTCATATTATCCAATGTGATAGGTGTGGGGTGGTACATCAGAGTTGTTTTAATTTGCATTTCTCTAATCAATAGTGCCAGGTCTGGAATAAGGAAGATTTCCTGAGTTCATATCTGGCCTCACACTTAAAAGCGGTGTGACCTTGGGCAAGTCACTTAACCCTATTTGATTCAGTTTCCTCATCTGTAAAATAAGCAAGAGAAGGAAATGGCAAACCACTCTAGTATGTTTGCCAAGAAAACCCCAAGTAAGGTGACAAAAAGTCTGACGTGACTAAAACAAATGAACAGCAAAAATAAATAGTTATTTAAAGTGGTTTTCCATATGAGTAGAGATAGCTTTGATTTCTTCTCCTAAAAACTACCTGTTCATATCTTTTGATCAGGTATCAATTGGGGAATGACTTGTATTCTTAAACACTTGATTCAGTTCTCTATATATTTGAGAGATGAGATCTTTATCAGAGAAATTTGCTATAAAATTTTTCCCCAATTTCCTGCTTTCCCTCTAATCGTGGTTACATTGGTTTTGTTTGTGCAAAAACTTTTAAATTTGATTTAATCAAAATTATTCTTGCAGTCCTAAAAAATTGTCCAGAAGCACTGAGAAGTGTCACATATCTGGTATGTGTTACTGGCAGGATTTAAATTCAGGTCTTCCTGACTCTGTCCACTATGACATGTTGCTTCTCTAAAACAACTGTAACTTATTCAATTATGTCCATTTTACTGTTGTCATATTATGGGTGTGGTCTAAACCCCTCAGATCTTCTTATTATATTTGTCTTCTCTCAACTCACCAGTTTAGACCTACGTAATGAAAGTTGGTTACCAGAAAGTTCATAATCACTTACTAGTGAAATTTGTTAATTTTCATAAATTGCTCTTGACAGACATGAAAATCTTCCCACCCACCCCCATCCTTTCATCTGTTGTTTCAAGTGCCTGGCAGGTTCCTTGTATTGAGTGATCTACCTAGCAATAAGGAAAACCAGCCCTGAAGCTTCTTTCAGCAGGATACTTTGAACATTATCCTAAGCTATTAGCTCCCTCTGAATTTAGAAGCTTATAAAGTTTCCAAACTGTAGCTGCACTTCAGAAATGATGTCTCCTGGAAAGTATGAGAATTGCTATTTCAGAAAAATCAACAAGCATTGATTAAGCCCTTGCTACTAATCAGTGCCAGGCACTATTCTGAGAGCTGGGGGATAGGAATTCAAAAGCAAAAAGAATCCTTACCCTCAGGGCCCTCACATTCCAATGAAGGGGATAAACCATGGAAAGGAGAGGTACCCATGAAGGCCTGGGCACTGGAACTTTCCTGAAACAAGTTTTCTGGATATGTAACATTAGTCAAGACCAAAAACCTCAGGGCAGAAGCTTCTCCAGGGTAGCTAGGCAATTGGTAAGTAGGGGATGGCCATATAGATATAGAGTTATATATAGAATAAATACAAGGTAACTAAATACAAAGTTGTTCTTCTTCCATTTTCAGAGGAACAATAAAATCATGATGTTAAAGTAAAATAGTAGATGATGGATGATATCTTGACTTGTGGGTGAATTGGATTTAAGTAAGGCAGAGTTGCTCAATCTCACTCTCTCTTTCAATGTCATCAAAGTCCAGTGGCAGGACAAAAGTCAAGTCGATGGGCGATGGCCCAAGAAATAGTGGTTAGCATCTTCCATGTCTGACCAAGCTCTAAGTGCTCCACAGAACCTGCTTCAGCAAACTTCATGGCTCTTGGAACAAATTGTTCTCATCCAAATGAGGAAATAGGAAGGAAAAAAATCCTGGATCTCCCCAATATTAACAATTGGTTATTTAATAATCATTTCTCTCAACAACTATAATGACAACAGCAACAAAAGACAATAGAATTAAGGGGATCAGGAAAGGCTTCTTGTAAAAGCCAGAAGTTATGTTGGGAATTGAAGGAAGCCAGGGAAGTCAGGAAGTGGAAATGAGGAGAAAGAGCATTCCAGAGGTGGGGAACAGCCAATAAAAATGCCGAGAGTTAAGGTATGGAGTATGTTGTGAAAAGAACCACAAGGACACCAGTGTCACTAGATCTCAGAGTACATGATGGAGGAGAAGAGATGGAAAGCTTAAGAAGACTGAAAAGGTGAGGGAGGAGGTAGGATTTGAAACACTTTCAGAGGATTGAGAATTTTGAGACGATTTTGTACTTAATCCTAGAGATGACAGAGAACCACTGGAGTTTATTAAGTGGGGAGGTCATGGTCAGACTTACTCTTTAGAAAGACTATTTTGAAAACAGAGTGAAAAATGGAATGGAAGGGGGAGAGATTTGTGGCAGTGAGATCAACCAGAAGGATATTCTAGTGGTTCAGGTATGAGGTGATGATGACCTGCACCAGATTGGTGGCAGTGTCAGAGGAGAGAAGGGGGAGTAGATAAGAGATATTACAAAGATAGAATTGACAGGCCTTGGCAATAATTTGAATATGGGGAGTAAGAGAGAATAAGAAGTCAAGCATAACACTTGGGTTGCCAGACCTAGGGATTGGGAGGAAAGTGGTACCTGCAATGATAATAATAAAGTTAGGAAAAAGGAAAGCTTGAAGGGGGTATTGAGTATAAGTTTGGACATGTGGAGTTTAGATTGTCTATGAGACATACAGTTCGAGATATCTAATGGACAGTTGGAAATTCAAGACTGGAGGTCAACAGATAGGTTGAGGCTAGCGAAACAGATTTGAGAATCATCAGCACAGAGAAGATAATTGAATCCATGGCAACTTATAATATCACCAAATGAAAAAGTAGAAGAAAAAGGAGCACCGACAGAGCCCTGTGGTTACTATGTGTTATCTGTATGAATATCCAGCAAGAGACACTATGGAATGGTGAGAGAGTTAAGAGAAGAACCAGGACAGAGCAGTATCACAAAAACCTAGACAGGGGAGCGTGTCAAGGAGGAGAGGAAATGATTGATAGTGTCAAAGCCTATGTAGAGGTCAAGAAGAATGAGGATTGAGAAAAAAGTTATTAGATTGGGTATGTATTAGATCTTCAGAAACTTTAGAGAAAGCAATTTCACTTGAATGATGATTTTGTAAGCCTCATAATAAGTGGAGATTTAACAAGAGAGTGAGAGGAAAGGAAGTACCCATTGTGGATAACCCATTCAAGGAGTTTCACTACAAAAGGAAGTAAAACACAAGATGATAGTAAGGATGCTTGCTTTTTTTTTAAGAATGGGGGAGACACGAGTATGTCTGTAAGGCAGTAGGCATGCAGCCAGTAGACAGGGAGATTGGAAATAAGCGAGATGTGGAGATGATAGAAGGGGCAATTTGCTGGAGAAAGCAAGACAGAATGGGATCACTTGTGCATATAAAGAGCGTTACTTTTTTTTCAATCACTCTGCCTGCCTTAGAGATCATTTCGTATCATCCCTTCATTTTACAGCTCAGATGCAAAATGGTGAAGTTATTTGTTTATTTGTGGCACAGGCAGTAAGTAGCAAAACTGGGATTTGATCCAGGGTTCCAAATTCATCACAACAGCTGCTTCTGCCCTGGCACTGCAATTGTGAAGAAGTGTGTCCTAACAGCTATTCAGAGTGAAGAGAAGGAGCCAGAATTTCAAGTCAAAGCAGTTGCTTGGAATCCTCCCTCTGGGTGGGATCAAGGATAAGGCATTTTTCCCTCTCTAGGCTTTCATTTCCCCATCTTCAAAGTGATGGGATTAGAACTGGAGTGGGGAACCTGCACCCTCGGAGGCCACATGTGGCCCTAAGTCCTTGGGTGTGGCCTTTTGACTGAGTCCAAGCTTTACGGAACAAATCCTTTTATTAAGGGAATTTGTTCCCTGAAGTTTGGATTCAGTCAAAGGGCCACACCCAAGGACCTAGGACCACGTGTGACCTCAAGGCCTCAGGTTCCCCACCCCTGAATGATCTCCAGGGTCCCTTTGGTCTCTAAACACAATGACTTATAAAACATCCTTCCAAATTACCTTCCTTTCCTCAGCACGCATTTCCAATTTTTTGGTTTCAAGCAATATTAGGTCATCCAAATTATTTTGTGTCATCTTCAAACTTTTCATTTTCAACGTGTGAAAGATAAAAATAATCCAAGATGGTTTACTTAAAGTCTTCTAATTCACTTCTTGAAAGAAGTTATTTTGACTTTTATAAATACCTAAATTAACTGGAAAGGACATGTGGAGAAAGACATTATCTGCATCCAAAGAAAAAACTGATTAAAAGAAGTATGTAAAGAGCAATTTTACATACATATACCTATTTGTGTCTAATTGTAGCCATCTCTAGGATGGTCATGGGGAGAAATTTGTGTTATAATTTTGTTTTATATTTGAAAGGAATTGCGCATAATAGATTTGTAGTTCCATGCTCAATCATCTTTTTTGTTGTATTATGTTATGGAAATGTTTGTTTTATTCCATAAATTAAAAATAAAACTTTCAAAAAGGTTTTAATATCTAATATTTTTTCTACTTATTGCAATATATAAAGTATATGGTGGAGTTTTTCTTTTTTATTTTAAAAGGTAAATTCAAGGTAGTTTTCATTCATTTTATTATCAATTCCCTCTCTTACTATTTCTGATAACCTCTCTGAAGTTAGGAATGAAATTGTCCTTACTTTCTCCTGGTTTCTTTTTCCATCTTACCCATATGCAGGAGCATTGTGTCTTAAGAACTGGGTTAGAGACCCTGTCTGGGTCAAAACACACAAACTTGTATCCAGGTTATCTGTAGGAGACCATATCAAATGAAGGATATTAAGGACAAAGTCAAAAATACAAAGCAAAGTTTGCCCACCTGGAGTACGTACCACAAAATGTGCTGAGGACAGTCAATGAATTCATTTAAGGGTCTGCAGAGAGAACTGGGTGTGGTGGGGGAGGAGGGAGTTTTACTTTGGGAAAGAGTCTAAGATATTACTAGGTCCCTGTAGGTGAAGCTGCCACTGAGAAGAAAAAGCTAGGTGGGCCTGGTCCAAGTGAGAAGTACCTGAGATTCAGTCATTGAGTTGGGGGGAGGGGAGGGTATAATAAGTGGCCGTCTGGCAACTTTCTATTTTAACTAATCGATCTTGCTAAGTAAGTGGACGCTGAGCCTGATTGTTTCTACCCACTAAAATAGTACAAGTGGTGCCAGCACCTTCTTCTGAAGAAAAGAATGTTGATATCTTTTATTTTTACATCATCTTCATCTCCCAATATGCCTCTTAACTTTACCCCAAGAGCTATCCATTATAGCAAAGAATAAAAAACCCATTTAGCAAAGTTTACCAATATATCAAATCACATCTGACCATCTGGCCTTTACCTGTATTTTCAGTCTCCTTACATTTTACTCCCCTCCTTGTCCTCTGTGATCCAGTGACACTGGTCTTCTTACATGACACTGAATCTCTTGACACCATGCATTTTTACTGGCTGTCCCCCAAACCTGCAATTCCCTCCTTCCTTATCTCTACCTCCTGGCTTCCCTGGCTTTCTTCAAGACTTACCTCCCACCTCTTATAGTCCCCCTCCCAATCTCCAGTGGCTTCCTCCTTGGATTATTTTCCACTTACACCATACACATCTTGTGTATGGAATTTTGGCATATTTTCTCCTCCATTAGAATTCCGACTTCAAAGACCATATTTGTCTGTCTGTCTGTTTCCTTTCTTTGTATCTCCAGCACACAGTGCCTGACACATAGTAAGCCTTTAATAGATAATTGTTTACTAACTAACTGATCTAATAGTACAAGCTATTTTCGATTTCCATAGCACTTAAAGAAGGAAGGGAACTAAGTTCTTATAACCTTTCTCTGAGGCCAAGTTTGGTCATTATAGTTACATAGCATACACGTTTGATTTTTCTTGTGAAGATGGTTTTTTCCGTTTGCATTGTGGTGGTCAGGTATATACTAATCTCTTGTTTCTGCTTATTTCTATCTGGAGCAATTTATATCTGTCTTCCCATGTTTTATCTGAATTTTCATATTAGTGGTTTCTTATAGTTCAGTGATATTATATAACATTTATGTTTGGGATGTATGGGGTATTCAGGAGGGCTTGCACTTCTGCTGTAAGGACTTGCTAAGCCCTTTCTAGGGCTGATCACCCACCTTTAGCATCCACCTTCACTCAACTCTCATCTGTGGCTCCGAAAAGCTGTAGCAGGCACAGCGGCTACATGTCACTAAAACCGTCTTGGCAGAGAGGCTAAACCGTAACCGACCGGCATCGGTGAGTTAGGGAGATGTTTACCCCAAGCATGTGAAGACTTCCCCTGGTGATATGGGCAGATGGGAACATTTTGTTCCCATAGCCACGAAGGCAGTTGAAGCAGGCCCTGTGAAGTACTTAGAGTTCAGTCAGACCTCAAAGATGCCAAGGTCATCCACTGCATCCGGGGCCATCACCAGTCGTCCTGAGTTTTGTCCTGCCACTGAAATTCATTGACTAGAAGAAAGAGTGAGGCTGATGACTTTGTGAACTCTGCCTCACTTAAATCCTTTTCACAAGCAAGTCAACACATCATGCATCATGTCAATGGTTCTCTTTGAAAAGGAAGGACAAATAACAATATGATGTTTAACTATTCCCTTCACCCCTGCCAGTGGACAATCCACTTTATTTCCAATTCCTCACAGCCACAAAAGTGGGTTTAAATCTCAGCTCTTCCACTAACCAGCTGTGTGACTTCAAGAAGTCTTCCCTAGGCCTCTGTTCTCTCATCTGAAAGTAAAGAGGCGGAACTAGTTGATTCCTAAGGTTCTTTTCAGCTATTCTAATCTATTATTCTATTCTATTCTTTCTCTACATTCGGCCTGCCTATAATCAACACAGTAATTCTGTCTTGACACAAGTCAGCTCCACTAGAAAATAATCAGGCTTTCTCTCAGAAGCCCGGCAGGGAATCCACAGAGTCCTGAACCAACAATTTCTTAACAAATCAGCATGCTGCTGTGAAGGGAACAGTGACTCTGGACTCAGAAGACTTGCAGTAAAATCTCACCCAACCCTGACTTTCTGCGTGACTTTCGGCAAGTCTCAGCCTACCAGGGTAGGGTCTCTGCTTCCTCATTTGTAAAAATGGGGCTATGGGGTTAAGCTGCATGGCTCTGAGATCCTTTTCAGCTCTGAATCTTATTATGCTTTGTTCTTACATCCTATGATACATAACAGTATGTGACAAGCGAATGAGAGAGGTGAAAAATAAAAGGCTATGTACGGACTGAGGAAAAAAGTTGTTACTGACAGAGGGAATGAGGGAAGGTTCTGTGGAGGAGGTAGTGTGTGAGTTGGCTTTCAAATGGTAGGAAGGAATTAAGTAAGGGAAGAGATGGAGGATATTTCAGGTATATGGAACAATGTGAAAAGAGTTTCAGAGGTAGAAGAATTAAGAGCACAAACAGGGAATATCAAGTTGACCATTTTCCATATAGCATAGGGAAAATGGAAATGAGGAATATGAAATAAGGGAGAAAATATAGGGAAATGCCAGGTTGTGAAGGGCCTTGGATGCCAGGGAAGGTCTGAGGTTTAACTAGGAGGCGATAGGGAACCACTGATGATTTTTGAGCAGAAGAGTGGTGTGATAAAATTTTAAGGATCTCAAACAACAAAAGGATGGAAATTACATAGAGAATATCTTTTGAAAGGAAACTTAAAGATTATAGAGTCTGACACTCTATCACCCCATTTTACAGAGGAGAAAATTATCAAGTTATCTAGGCATGTGTCTTATCTCCCTTATTAGAAAGCTCAGATCCCTATCTTATCAAAACTTTGAATCTCTACCACTACCTTCCACAAGATGACACTATATAAAGGAAGGGAGGAAGGAAGGAAGGAAGAAGGAAGGAAGGAAGGAGTG